>NW_027507686.1:187489033-188089033 GCF_037356315.1 Lithobates pipiens | reverse complement strand
GTTGCTGACCTCTAAAATTCGCCCAATAGATGAAGGAGTGTCCAATCATCCACATAATGCGAGTGTTACCTGAAATAAATCATAGTATTGCGTTAGGACGAATATAAAGCAAATACCTATTGTACTTCCATCTATCAAACTGTTTAATAGATCTAACATCAAAACCCAATCTAGTGGCCTCTGTTGCTGCTCCAATCCGAAAAGAATGCATCGATAAATGTTCCCGATCTAAATTTAAGGCCTTCAAACATCTCCTGAAAACACATAAGAACTGGTATTTAGTAAGGGGTAACCCTGATTCATGAATGAAAAACTTAGAAAACCCAGAAAGGCCTAATTGATGAATATTGACGTATCAGAGCCACCGGGCAAATGCTAGTACTCATACACATATCTAATGTTAACCAATTACCTTTACCTACCTGATCCGTTTTGGATCTGCTAATTAAAATTTTTAATGAACTTTCAAAAATAACAACTTCAGACATGTGTATTTGAACCAGCTCAGATACCCTAAGCGCCGCAAAAAACATAACTGAAAAAACCGCCCAAAAAAGAACCGATTCAAAATGAGAATTTTTTATTTTTTTTTTATCCGTCACGGAGCAAAGCTCACCCAGTACTAGAGGAGTGATGGGCTTCCTTGAATCAGGCCTAAAATTAATCCTTTTGTAAACTTTTAAAGCTTGTTTTATAGAAAAATACTGCATGCAAGATGGCATGTTATTTAATTTCAAGAAAAAATAAATTCCCGACAGGGTTTTATGTATGTACGACCAAGAAATAATTCTGCTCAAACAAAGAACCAACAAACTTCAATAACAGCAATTCAGACACGGAACCCAACGGTTCACCTAATATGTTTAAAAATTCTTGATACATAAACCAAGCAGATTGATAACCTGCCCAAGTAGAAGGTGCCAAAGAATTGATAATATTCAAAATAAGGAAAATAAAAATAAAAATTGTAGCTGTCGTGAAGCAAAGCAGAACCAAGAAACTTTAATAAACAGTAACAAACTTAAAGCTAGCCCAGCCACCACGGCTCAGGCAGCAACAACAAATAAACTTAAAGCTAGCCCAACCACCACAGTTCAGGCAGCAACAACAACTCAGACAAGGAACCCAACGGTTCACCTATCATATTCAAAATTATTATTATTATTTTTTATTTTTTTATTTTTATACAGAAACCAGGCAGAATTGATAATATAAATAGAAATAGGCCTTAAACCAGGTCCCATAAATTGATTGGACAGGAGTGTCCCACACGATCTGCCTCAAGAAGTAGCTTGAAAAAACGCTCCACCTGTGAACGAGACAACTCATCTGCCAAATCATTGTCCTTACCTGGTACATGTAAAGCCTTTAACCAATATGTTCAAACGTAAGCATTTAAAAAATCTGGTATTTTATAAGGACAATGACTGGCGGAGACTTGGATGTTAGACAATTAATAGCGTGCATTACTCCTTTATTATCTGTACGTATCAAAATTATTTTATTTTGGAAGAAAGAACAAAGCTCAAATGCAACAATGATAGGAAATAATTCCAATAAGACTATGTTTTTAATGTAACACTTTACTAATCAAAAAACATGCCAACGTTCAGCGCACCAATGCTTCTGCCAAATTGCGGCAAAGCCATGTGACCCTGCTTCATCAGTGAAGAGAAGGAAATCCGAATCTAGAATGAAATCCCCCATAAGGCCCTACCATTGTTAAATGTGAAAGAAATTGCAACCAAACCAGCAAATACTCCTTCACATCACTGCTTTTTTTTATTTTTTATTAACTTGAACAATAAAGAGGCTATTTTCTCAATTTTTTCTTCTGATAACATAAACTCCATTAACCAGTATCAATAACGATATCTAGAAATTCCAGACAAGTTGAAGGCCAAATAGTCCTCTACTGAGCCAATGGGATACCAAAATGGTCGCAAACCTCAAAAATTTTCTGTAATAAATTAATACAAAGGAAAGAATCGGGAGGACCTAAAAACAAAATCATCTAGATAATGAATTAAAAATTGTGAACCGGAAATGGCAAAAACTACCCACTCTAAAATGAAGAGAAAGACTCAAAATAAAAGCAAGACAAGGAACAACCCATAGGTAAACATTTATCAAAATAAAAATCATCAGTAAAGAAAAAACCCAAGGGAAGTAAAAGATAAAGGATTAATGGGAAGTAAGCGAAAAGCTGACTTGACATCCGCCTTTGCTAAAATAGCTCCCTTCCCCAACATTCTTTACTTTACTAGAGCACCTCCAAAAGAAGCATATGAAACTGATGACATACTCTCATCAATTTGGTCATTAAGGGAATTGCCTTTGGGAAAAGATAAGTGATGAATTAATCTAAAATAATTATTTTCCTTTTTTTTTTTTTTTTTTGGAACTACACCTAAAGGAAAAATCCTGAAATTTGAAAACTGAGGGAAAGAAAAGGGGAATTTGAAAACGGAGGGAAAGAAATGTTGCAACCCTTCCTTCTGAAATTTCAAAATTAACCTTATCTAAAACTACTTGAGGAAATTCAGATACTGATTTGAATTATTAACTATGGTACAACCCTGACCTTGAAATATAGGCAATAAAAAACCATCCCTAAAACCTACAATGAGAAGATGGGCCTTCAACTTGTCTGGAAATGCCTGAAGCCATGGGCGCATGTTTGCTAATATCACTGGTGTGTGTGTGCTGTTTGAAAAATCTCCAGATTACAAATTTGTTGCTGTTTTTTTTTTTACTTCTGACGAAATGCCTCATCAAAATTAAACCATGCCACTTAATGTCTAAGTGTTGAAATAAACCCGTACTTTTTTCAGGTGATATTTCACATAAAACACCCGCAAAAATACAAAACGCCTGTAACCAGTTATTAAAAAAATAAAAAATAAATAAATAAATACATTTTTGATACAGGTCTACGTCTGTCGTCATACTCTTATTTTTTTTAAATAATAAAATCTTTAGCGGAAGGAAAAATGAAAGAATATCTAAAAATTCCCCCCCGCCAAATTTTTCCTTAACAACCTGACACAAATGAAATCCCAACGGAAAAATATCACAGGGCATGGACTCCTTTAAACAAATTTCCAGCAAGTTTTGTCATTTAGCATTACTATAATACACATTGATATTCTGTTCTAAATGAATTGGCAAAGCTGGAGTGCCATTAGCAGAGACGCCACTAGGTGGCGACCAAACTTCCATAGCTGAAACGTCAGAGGCTAAAACATTACTTATAGCTGGCTGACAAAACAATTTCTGAATAGCTAATTCTTTAGACACTTTAGATAATAGTACCATTTAATAATTCATTAACAGAAGGTTCATACATACCTGCACTCCCTTGATGTAAAGCAGGCCCACTATCAAGCCCTGCTTCAGTGAAAGGCAGCATGGTCGGTTGCCTAGGTGATGCCTGACGCTGTAGAGGGGGAGACCACTCCCTCAGAGAGGTTGCACCGCCTTCTGTACCACCTCTGGCCCCACCCACCGCTTCAGACGTGGATGCTCTTCCGCTCAGCTGGCCGCTCTGCCTGCCCGCTCCAAGCCTTCCCCCGCCCACCTGCCCTCTGGTACGGTCCTGAGAAGGACCAGCTCTTCTGAATAGCAGGGCGCGGCGGGTAGGCGAATAGCTCCGGCGGGGGTTGTGCTTCTTTTTCACCGCCCCATCCGACCGAACCGGGGGCGGCGCTTCCTTGCTGACGCGCTGGCTCCTCCTCCACATCTTCGGGATCCGCTTCTTCCTGACGCAGCGACGGCTCCCGGGCTTCCACCGCTGACCACTCTCCTCTTCTTTCCTCCGGACCAGGATGGCTGACAGGCGGTGTAGCTCCCACCGGAGCCTCTTGACACGACGGGCGGGTAGGTCTAGGCATTGGCGAATCCAGGCTTCCCTCCTCTCTCATCTTCCGGCCTCAGAAGAGACTGTTTGTTCAGGGCAGAACCCAGAGAGAACACCACAGCTCTTCTTCTGAGGCGAATGAGCCCCCTCAGCAGAACCTCCTTTATATAGCCCCAAGAAAACTGGTTTAAACCAGTTCTTCCCAGGCTTTTTTACATGTCATGAAGAGGGGTCACCTGTACCCCTCCTCAAAAACATGTGACTAACAGCTGTTTCCCCGCTGGCCACAGGCTCTGCAGGGGAACTTGAAACAGCTGATCCAGCCGCTCTCCCATGAGGAAAAGGGGGGGCAAGAAACTGCCCTCTCCCTTTTCCTGTCATTCATGTGTCAGATACCATCATCACTGTGCAACACCACTCCACATACCTATGCATGTTAAATATAAAGCAATGGGCCTAAAAGCATAAAGAAAATTTAGACCCAGCCATTATAATCCCATGTAGGTTTGTGATGACTGACCCCAAACTTATTGAGGAGAATGGGTAAGCCATCTTGTACACAGTGCCTCCCTCACTTCTCCAAAATTTGCAAACCAGAATCAAAGATGGCCATATTTAAATCATATGTCTGTAATAGAGAAAGTGAAAAAAGCCACATACCAGAATAAAACACCCTTGAAGTATGTTTCCAGTTTACAGCACAACTGACAGAAACCAGACCCAAGTGAGATAGAAAGCAGATAACATTAGATCCCAGGCAGCGGGTCAGAAAGCTTCTGGTGATGTCTTAAACATTGTTAAGCTGAATTTGAAAACACTGCCAGTGAAGTCAGGTCATAAATAGGCTGGCAGAGCAGTTTAAAACTATACACATTCCTAATTTGTTTTTTAACCTGAGATAGAGCTGCCAAGCTGTGTAAATTATCTAAAATTCCTGCTTTGATAAAATGACGTTAATAACATGTGTTTACCCAAATGTATAAGAAAATAACGATCAGGTAGACACCAAACCCATCAATATTGTAAAGGGACAGAAAGCTGATAGTACACCGGGTTCCACTTGACTCTCTGTCACTTCATTCCTCTCTAAGGTACACACTTCTCTCCACCCTCCTAGATTCCACCGATCATATACTGTATATGAGGCCCTGACATTAAGGCAGTAACAGCAGGTCACACTCTGTAAAAGAGGGGCTGACAGGAAGCGCAGCACGACTCACACATGCGTCATGCGTGCCTGGCCTTGAAGCTGAAAGCTGACTTTTAATAAGCCTGGAACGCCACTTTAACTGTAACATTAACATTCTCTAGTTATGTCCACTCTCAGTCTGTTGGCTATTTGTTGTCCCGTAGGGTGAGGATCAGGGCCGTCTTTAAAGCAGGGCAAAAGGGGCAGCTGCCCTGGGCCCTGTTATTATTGTGGGGCCCAAAGCAGCTGCCCCATACTTGGCAACTATCCCAGTTTAAGTTTCCTCATCCTTTGAGGTTTTATTCCAGTGCTCTGTCCTGATATCTCAGTGTGAAATTCTGTTACTAATACTGCCCAGCTCTGCCCTAGTTGTACAGATGACTCACCTGCAGATCCTGTGATTACATGTAAATACCAGCATTGATATGTAAATAGCGGCAGACCAGAAGCCTTCATATGTAAATAGAGGCAGTATTCATATGCATATCATGCCCCCCTGGGGTCATATCCATCATCACCTATATGGAATGCTGCCACTGAGGAGATAAAGGGGCATGCTGGAAATTGATCACACCCACCCCTCCCCCCAGCACTGCCACTGATCCCAGGAGTCCTAGGATCCCTAGGAGTTTTCTGTCTATTAATGGGTCCCCTCACCTCATTAGTCCATGGTGTGCAGGCAATGAGGAGATGGTGTACAGTAATCTCTAGCAACCAATCAACAAGCATAAATCATGTGCTGTAACCTCTACCAACTAATCAGTGAGCGGTAACAATACAATGTAACCCCTGGCAACCAATCGCAATCGCTGCCTGATCTGATTCATTAAACGGATTTTGAGTCTAGCTGCTATTTATTGTATGCCTCTAAGCAGGTAGAGATTGAAACTGCATCGGGGGGCAGGAGAATTTTTGGCCAGGGTCCAATCAATATTAAAGATGGGCCCTGGTGGGCATGAATGCACAATCGTCATATTCTGGTGTCAGTGGTGGAATCTGAGACTGTCACTGTTATAAGGTTAATGTAATTTCTATTGATGCTATCAGGAAGCTAGTCGAGAGCAATGAAGTTAGGCTGTAAATGCAATGTCTTCACCATTGCAGCAAGCATAATCTTGCTGAAGCGTATCTGACCTGCTTTTTAATTTAAGGGGTTACCACTTTCTGGTAAGCAGAATCCACATACGAAGCCATTTGGGTGTATTTTTCTCAGTTGGTGAAGGATTACCCACTATTATTATGGTTCAGAAGAATTCAACACAGAAGATATATTTGTGTTTGGGACTTTGAAAGATTGACAGCTTTCTGTGGCTCATATCATTTTTCACTCATTGTGTCTATCACTGTCTATGTATAACTATTTATGGCACTTTATTTCTCCAATTCATGGTAGTTAATTGAGTGTTTGTACATTCATCATTGCACGGTTTATCTTAATATGTACTAGTGCGCCCTCTACACCTAAAGTGAGAAGACTAACTTGAGTGCCGATAAAGTCAGCATAAACTGTAGCTTTCCCCACTAAATGTGCACTAAGGCAACCCTGAGTCGTTAGCAATAGGATAGTGGTGAAGTTGCCTGGAGTCACTTGGGGCGAGGAAGCTAGATATTAATAAAGTACAAATGATGCACAATAACAGGAAACTCTAAAGCAGTATTCAAAGTAAAAGGAAATATGAACCGCCTAAATAATATGTATGATGGTATCACTGCTGCTTAGAGAAAAGATTGAGAGATCACCACTCTCTCATATGGTGTGGGACTTTAACCACTAGGCGTCCATGCTATAGCTGAAAGACGGCTATAGTGCGGACTCCAATTGCCTGGAGGGCATCCCTGGATGTCCTCCTGTTTACTTCCCCGATGTGCGCACATTGGGGAAATTCTGTGTTGGCCGTGTCCCTTGGACACAGCCAATCACAGATCGTGCTAAATGGCCAATCACATCGGCCATTTAGCACTCAATCCATTGAGTGTCCAATGAGAGATGATCTCATATGTAAACATATGAGATCATCTCTCATTGCCGGTGTTCTGTCAAAAACTGTCCTGCCATCAGATAGTGTCCGCCCCGTAGTGCGCAGGCGCATCGCTTGTGCAGTACAGAGGACAAGGAGACTCCAAAAGTCTCAGAAGAAGAAAGGTGCTGCGCACTGAGTCCAGGTGCAAGCCCCACCATCCAAGTGGACATACGGTAGCACATAGTATCAGGGCCCCTTGCGGGCTTGCTTCGCTCGCCACGCTTCGGGCACAGCCTCGATTCTTTGGGCTCTTTTTTATTCTAACTAATGTTCACTTGGATGGTGGGGCTTGAGCCTGGACTCACTGCGCAGGCGCTGTTCATATTCAGAGACCTTCGGCGTCTCCTTGTCCTCCGTACTGCGCAAGCATAGTACAAGGCGGACACTATCCGATGGGGGACACTATTCGACACATCACCGGCTCTCCCTCCTCACACAGAGACAGCGTGTGAGGAGGGTGAGCGCACAGCTGCAGCTTGTGAGTGTAAGAAAAAAAAAGGGAAAATAAAGTGCCCACAGTCCCCAGTGCCACCTGTCAGTGCCATCTATCAGTGCCATCTGTCCCCAATGCCACGTATAAGTGCCATCTGTCATCAGTGCCACGTATAAGTGCCATCTGTCATCAGTGTCACGTGTCATCAGTGCCACCTATTAGTGCCATCTGTCAGTGCCACGTATTAGTGCCTTCTGTCATCAGTGCCACATATTAGTGCTATGTGTCATCAGTGCCACCTATTAGTGCCATCTGTCATCAGTTTCACGTGTCATCAGTGCCATGTATCAGTGCCATCTGTCATCAGTGCCGCCTGTCAGTGTCAAGTGCCACCTGTTATCAGTGTCACGTGTCATCAGTGCCATCTGTCATCAGTGTCACGTGTCGTCAGTGCCACGCATTAGTGCTATCTGTCATCAGTGCCACGTATGGGTGTCATCTGTCATCAGTGCCAAGTATTAGTGTCATCTGTCATCAGTGACACATATTTGTGCCATCTGTCATCAGTGCCACATATTAGGGCCATCTGTCATCAGTGTCGGTGTCATCAGTGCCAGGTATCAGTGCCATCTGTCATCAGTGCCACATCAGTGTCACGTGTCATTGTCCTGGTTATCCAGGGCCTTCAAAAGTGTAATAGGTAGTCAAGAAGTTAGATGTGTAATTTATGCTCCTAGAACACCTGATGGTGTTCCTTGCCTGTTGGGCCTCTCTATGTGGCTAGGCTGTGAAAAACTCCCACACTTGTGGTATCGTAATACTCAGGAGGCGTAGCAGAATGTATTTTGGGGTGTCATTTGTGGTATGCACATGCCATGTGAGAGAAATAATCTATTAGAATGACAAATTTGTGGGAAAAAAAAATCTTCATTTTGCAAACAATTGTGGGAAAAAAATACAACATCAAAAACCTCACCAAGCATCATACTAAATACCTTGGAATGTCTACTTTCAAAAAAGGGGTTATTTGGGGGGGGTGGGTATTTGTACTTTCCTGGCTTGTTAGGGTCGCAAGAAATGAGATAGGCCACCAGTACATCAAGCGTGATACATTTTTTATGATTTGCACCACAGCTTGTAGACTCTCTAACTTTCACAAAGACCAAATAATATCGACTAATTTGGGTTATTTTTTACCAAAGATATGTAGCTGTATAAATTGTGGCCAAAATGTATGAAGAAAAATTAATAATTTGCAAAATTTTACCACAGACACAAAGAAAAATTTTTTTTTTTTTTTAATTTCCAGTCTTTTTTAATTTATAGCGCAAAAAATAAAAAACCCAGAGGTGATCAAATACCACCAAAAGAAAGCTCTATTTATATGAAAAAAAAGGACAAAAAATTATTTGGGTACAGTATTACATGACTGAGTAATTGTCATTCAAAGTGTGAGAGCACCAAAAGCTGAAAATTGGTCTGGTCATGAGGGGGTTTAAGTGCCCAGTTGTCAAGTGGTAAAGGTTGTGCGACTGTCGCTGAGGTAAGCACACAACAATATAATAATAAAATGTAATTTTATTACAAATTCATAAATAGCATAAAAATTATATATCAAACTATGTGTGGCAAAGGCCAAACACAATACTTAAACATGGTTTGAAAGATGCTGGTACATGGAGTTTTCTGACGTGTTTCGCAGAGCCATAACGGCAACTCTAAATGCATCTAGATTTCAAAAAACGTCATTATAATAACATTTACATCTTTTTAAAATATTTTATTCCAACTTTCATAAAATTCGCAAATATAATATCATTAATCTAAGTGTTTACCAATTTTATCTAATCCTAACTGTCTGTGGCCTGCAGCATCATAGGAAAAACGAGACTGTCCTCCGGCAAGTGATCAATAGTGCCAGAACCACTAATCTGGTCTGGTGGACATTGGATTGGGATCAAAGAAGTAATATAACCACCATTCGGCAATCACCTATAGTATCAAGATTATATACATAGAAAAGTGACGGCAGAACAAGATCAAGTGCTCCGTAGAGCCTGCCTGTCCAGCAAGAAGACAAACCTTACCCAACAACCCTTTAGTTATATCACCTACATATAGATTTTATTGATCAAGACCTAGTACAAAGCCTTGTGGTGCACCACTAGTGACTGGTCTCTCTTCTGAATGAACCTCATGTACAACTGCACTCTGGTATCTATCTTTTAGCCAACTACACCTCCTCTGAACCACCCAAGGGATAAGTCCTAGCTTGTACGAGTGCGTGCAATTATAAAGCGTGAAATGTTTGGTATCTATTTACTTGGCGTAACATCATCTTTTATATTATACAAAAAAATTGGGCTAACTTTACTGTTTCCTTTTTTTCAAATTCATGAAAGTGTCCCTTTTCCCAAAAAGTTGCGTTTAAAACACCGCTGCACAAATACCGTGTGACATAAAATATTGTGACAATTACCATTTTATTCTCTAGATTCTCTGCTAAAATATATATATATATATATATATATATATATATATATATATATATATATATATATATATATATATATATATATATAATGTTTGGGGGTCCTAAGTAATTTTCTAGCAAAAAATATGGATTTTAACTTGTAAACACCAAATGTCAAAAATAGGCTTAGTCATGAAAGGGATAAAGGCTTATATGCAAGTTATTGCCATAAAAAGTGTATGGGGTCCCGGGTCCTGCCCCAGGGGAGATGTATCAATGCAAAAAAAGTTTTAAAAACTACTGTTTTTTCAGGAGCAGTGAGTTTAAGAATGCTTAAAGTGAAACAATAAAAATGAAATATTCCTTTAAATATTGTGCCTGGGAGGTCCCCTTAGTCTGCCTATAAAGTAGCGCTTCTGTCTCATGTGTTTTATGGTTCTGCAGCAAAATTTTATTTCTAAAGGAAAAAATTTAATTTAAACTTGCTCGCGGCTGTAATGTATTGCCGGTGTTTCATCAGATTAAGCGCCCCATCACAATTTGTAATGTAAGTGACATTCCGTCAGCGCCATCTTGCTACACCCCGCACTCACCCACAGTAAGGATAGAGTGGGAGAGCGGCAAGTGGACATCTTGTTACACCCACCAGAGTTTTGCATTTTTACACTTATTTTTAACAATAAACTGAAGTTATATAGTGAAATACAGTACTTAGAGCTCCGTCTGACTGTTTAGATGTTGAGTTTTAAAAGCAGCTGCAAGCCTGCTGATCTCATAGGTTTGCTAATCTGACAGAACATCTCTGATTTTACAATTCAACATCTAAACAGTCAGTTGGAGTTCTAAGTACTGTATTTCACAATAATCCCAGTTTACTGTTAAAAAAGAAAGTGTAAAATGCAAAACTCTGGTGGGTGGAATAAGATGTCCACTCGCCGCCTTCTCACGGTATCCTTATTGTGGGCGAGCGTGGGGTGTAGCAAAATGGAAACAAAACGTAACTTCGGCTACACATTCTGATGGGTCACCTAATCTGATGAAACACTGATTCCCCCCCCCCCCCCCCCCAGTCCCAAAGGGCCTGGTATGGATATTAAGGGGAACTCCAAGCCAACATTTTTTTAAAAATGGCGCGAGGACCCCCCCAAAATCCATACCGGACCCTTATTCAAGAATGCCGCCTGGAGGACAGGATAGGGGGGGCGAGCGAGCTCCCCCCCTCCTGAACCATACCAGGTTACATGCCCTCAACATGCCCTGCTTTGTGGTCTCCATGTTGATGGGGACAAGAGCCTCATCCCCACAACCCTTGCCCAGCGCTCGTGGGAGTGTGTGAGTGGGGGGCTTATCAGATTCTGAAAGCCCCCAGATCCCGCCCCCGATGAGAATGGGTATTGAGTACATTGTACGCCTACCCATTCACCAAAAAAAAAGTAAAAAAAACACAAAAGACAGTTTTTGACAATTCCTTTGTTAAAAAGTAGTTTTTTTCCCCCTATTTTTCGAGTCGTCTGTGCAGTGGTTGAAGAAGGATGGACATTGCGGGTCAATTTTTTTTCCTAATTTTTAATAAAGGAATTGTCAAAAACTGTCTTTTCTGGTTTTTACTTTTTTACACTTTTTTGGTGAATGGGTAGCCATTCATATGGCGGGGTGGGATCTGGGGGCCCCCTTGTTAAAGAGGGCTTCCAGATTGTGATAAGCTCCTTGCCCGCAGACCACCACAACCAATGGGCAAGGGTTCTGGGGATAAGGCTCTTGTTCACATCAACATGGGGACAAGGTACTTTGGGGGTGACCCCAAAGCACCCTCACCATGTTGAGGGCAAGCGGTCTGGTATGGTTCAGGAGGGAGGGGGCGCTCGCTCGTCAGGTTGCATGCTTGGATAAGGGTCTGGTATGGATTTTGGGGACCCCCTGTCATGGATCTGCCACCTATGGGTTAAAATAGTGTAGACTGATTTCAGTGATTGCCAACAGGCTGCTTTCTTTAAACACCTCAGCAGCACTGTGTCTTTGCTGTCTGATCTGCAGCTCATAACTGTTACCATGACTTCCTGTTCCTGCGATGCGATCTGTTTCCTGTTTTTGACCTGGCTTGTTTGACTACGATTGATCTCTGTTATCCTGACCCCGGCTTGCCTTGTAACCACGCTCAGCTCTACACTGCTTGATATCCTGTTGCCGAACTTTGCCTGTATCCCGACCATTCTCTGCCTGTTGTCTATATCTACATCTGATCGTCTGTTACCAAACCCGGCTTGTCTGACTACGTATTCAGTGTCTCCCCAGCTCTGCACCTACCAGCCTGCTTCCTGTTACCTGCTGCACCAGCTGAACTGACAAGGCCAAAGACGAACCAGGCACCCATACACCGCCAGGCTCTTGCGGCCACTTTTGTAACACTGGTGGCCCTTGAGCCGGGGTTGTACAAGAAAGCCTTCTCACTGCACGTCAGGCTCATCCAACAGGTAAGTAACGGTATCAGACAGCCATGTCTGAGCCTGCAAGTGGGATGTCGGCCATGGTTGACATCTGTCAGTACCTTGAAGCCCTTACCCAAGCAGTCAAATCTCTACAGGAGAGTTACACGCAACTGGAACAATGTGTACAGACTCTAGCTACACCAGCAAGCACTGCTGTGCCTTCTGCCTCAGGGATGGCCACTCCAGCAACCTCAGTGGTGATGTTGCCCCCTAAACTCAGAGTTCCAGCACCAGAGAGGTTTTCAGGTGACCGGGGAAAATTTGAATGCTTATGCAACGCATGTGAACTGTACTTCGCCCTGCAACCTCAAACTTTCTCCCTTGAAGCCACCAAAGTAGGATTCATATCACTGCTTCAGGGTGTGCCTTAGTCCTGGGCTCATCGGATGTTGGAGAAAAATGACGTATAGTTATAGTCCATGCCCGCCTTCTTCAGCACGAAGGCCAAATTATACGACGACCCGCAACAAACCACCACAGCAGAGGCTGCCCTTATGCGCTCCAGGAAGGCCGCAGAACGGCCGAAGATTATGTTACAGACTTTAGACGCTGGTGTGCAGACACACAGTGGAATTATGCAGCCATGCGACACCAGTAGCGCTTGGGGTTATCAGAAAGTCTGAAAGACGAATTGGCATATGTCCGAGTCCCAAATACCCTGAAGGTCCTTATCACACTGGCCATCTGAAAGATCAGCCCAGAAGTTACGTCTGGTCTGAGTGATGCCCCGTATCCCAGCTCCTACTCATGCCGCACCTGTTAGCTTCACTCCAGTTCAGCCAGCTCCTGTTACTACTACCACGAAGCACCGAGGCCTATGCAAATCGGCCTAATACGCCCCTCTCTGTCTCCGGGGGAATGCCTGCACCAACGACAGAATAAACTCTGCCTATACTGTGGGAAGGTGGGCCACTATGTACGTTCCTGTCCAATCAAGACATGTACGTGCCGGATGTTTTCTTCAGTTAATAACATTTCTTCATCTACCAACACCACCAACCTAACCCTTCCCATCTCTTTTCAACTGCTAGAAAGGGAAGTGCAAGTTACCATGATCATTGATTCCGGGGCCTGCAGTTGCTTCATCGATCTAACCTTCGAAACACAACAACGCATCCCCTTGAGATGTAAAGCACAAGGACTTTCTGTTTTTCTAGCTGACGGGTCATGTATCAAGTCTGGACCTGTGACCCAAGAGACATTTCCTTTACCCGTGTTGGCCTCCTCCCAACATAAGGAAATCCTAAACCTTGATGTCATCTCTTCCCCACTATTCCCTGTTATTCTGGGCCTACCCTGACTGCAGGCCGCACAATCCATGAGTTGACTGGGCCACAGGGAGAATCAACTTCCGCTCAACCTATTGCCAGGTACACTGCCTACCAAGGTCCCCAGATTCTTTTACAACACTACTTTGTGTTGACTCTGAGTCTGAGGTGTGGCAAGTCGTACCTGAACCCTACTATGAGTTCCTGGGTGTCTTTAGTAAGCGAGGGGCTGACATTCTTCCTCCGCATCGGCCATATGACTGCCCAATTGAACTGATTCCGGGGTCTGAAATCCCTTTCGGTAGAATCTTCCCCCTCGCTGAATGAGAACAGGAGGCATTAAAAGAGTATATTCAAGAAAACTTAAAAAAGGGGTTCATCCAACCCTCTACCTCCCCAGCAGGAGCAGGAATATTTTTCGTAGAGAAAAAGGACCACTCCCTATGACCTTGTGTGGACTATTGGGAGTTCAACAAAATTACAGTTAAAAACCGGTATCCTCTCCCTCTAGTACCCAAACTATTTCAGAGATTGAGGTTGGCAACCATTTTCACCAAACTAGATCTACAGGGGGGCCTACAATTTTTCGCACCCGATTCGGCCACTATGAATACCTGGTGATGCCCTTTGGACTATGCAATCAGTGCCGGCGCTCCCACTAGGCAAACTAGGCAGTCGCCTAGGGTGCACTGCCGCCTAGGGGTGTAGCCACAGCCTTGGTCCCCTGCAGAGGATCGGTTCCCCCCTGGTGAGTGGTGGCTCATGCAGACTGTAGCGGGAGATGGCTCCATATGGCTGGCTGCAGAGTCGCTGGGCAGGGAGAAGGAGAAGGAAGATCTTCCCCTTCGGACTAAGCCAGGGGCAACCATGCTGATGTCCAGCAGCCATGGGTGTCAGCTCTCTGCCCGTCCCGCCTCCCTCCCTGGGTGATGTGCAGCCATTAGAGGAGCAGGGCGGGTGGCATTGTGCATAGAGAGAGGCATCTGGGCCTGGGTGAATGCATCCATTTCTTGGGACTGATAATCTCACCTGAAGGCATCAAGATGGACTCTGAAAAGGTCTCTGCTATCCTAAGCCTTGTACACACGGTAGGAGAATCCGTCGGAATGTGTCCTATCGGACCGTGTCGTCGGATAATCTGACTGTGTGTGGTATGCATCGGACTGATTCCGTCCGAATCTCCATCGGACCCAATTTTCCAACATGTTGGAAATATTTCCCGACCTAATCCGATCATGTGTAGAGCATTTTGATCGGACCAAGTGCCACGCATGCTCAGATCAAATTCCTACATCAAAGCTATTGGCTACTAGCCTGAATGTAGTCCCATCGTAACGAAATTACGTCATCACGTTCTTAAAGATCGAATTTTTTGCCAACTTTGTCCGACCGTGTGTATGCAACAGTTTCGGACAAGATCCGACTGACAAAATCCGACGGGCAGAATCTGACGGATTTGGTTGTGGAAATCTCCGACTGTGTGTACAGGGGCTTAGACGGGCCTGCACCTACCAATAAGAAGGGGGTGCAGCACTTCGTAGGATGTTCCAACTTTTACAGGAGGTTCATTAGGGGCTTCTCCGCTATCATAACCCCTATCACACAGCTGACTAAACAGAACCTCTGCTTCCATTGGACACCCGAGGCACAAGCCGCATTTGATACCTTGAAGGGACTGTTTACTTCAGCACTTGTTCTTGGTCACCCAGACCCGTCTCTGCCATATACACTAGAATTAGACACATGTGAATTCGCTATTGGAGCAGTCATCTCCCAACGCCAAGGATCTGATGCATCCAGTAGCCTTTTTCTCCTGCAAGCTCTTTACCAGCAGAGACAAACTATGACATTGGGGACCGAGAATTACTGGCCATAAAGGCTGCTTTAGAAGAGTGGAGGTACCTCCTGGATGGAGCAGCGCATTCCATATTGGTCTATACTGACCACAAAAATCTTGAGTACCTGAGGACTGCTAAACGCATAAAACCACGTCAAGCACATTGGGTCCTGTTCTTTTCCCGATTTGTGTTGCACATTACCTACCGGCTCGAAGAATGTCAAACCAGATGCACTGTCTCGTATGTTTGATGACCCCAAGGAACCCCCAGTGGCACATACCATCTTGTCCGAAAATAACTTCTTACTTTTACAGGGCAACCTCCTCAACCGAATGAAGCAGGCTTCGACAGATGTTCCTAGCCCTCCAGGGGTCCACTTACACTCCGGGAAGGATTGCTGTTTAACGGAAGCAAGGTATTTGTGCCTGAATGTTTACGTATTTTTGGGTCTGTGTCATGATCATCCCCTAGCAAGTAATTTTGGGGTCCACAAGACGCTTGATCTCCCGAAACGCACATTCTGGTGGCCAGACCTAGAAGAAACCTTTAAGAGATACGTGAATTCCTGTGCAATCTGCAACCGGAGCAAGGGTACAAAGAATCAAGCCTGAAGTCTACTTCGGCCACTGCCAGTCCCTGACAGACCATGGAGAATGATAGCCATGGATTTCGTTGTGGAACTTCCCCCATCGGAAGGATGTACAGCCATCTTCGTGGTAGTGGACTGATTGTCCACAATAGCCCATTTCTTTCCTCTGAAGGGTGCTCCCTAGGCCATGGAGATGGCTCAAGTGTTTATCAGAGAGATTGTTAGGCTTCATGGAATCCCTATGAAAATTGTCTCTGATCGGGGGGTTCATTTCACTTCCCAATTCTGGAAAACTCTGCGTGAAGCCATTAAAATTGAAAGATCCTTGTCGTCCGCCTACCATCCCCAGACCAATGGACAGACAGAGAGCACCACTCAGACGTTGGAGCAGTATATCCGATGCTTCACCACTTTTGTCCAGGATGACTGGGTATCGCTGCTACCACTGGTGGATTTCGCCTACAATAATGCCACTCACTCAGCCACAGGTCAGTCACCCTTCTTTGCAAATTAAGGTTTTCACCCATCCCATCCTTCTTGCCTGACTTTATTCCAGAGACCACAGTTCCTGCTGTCCAAGACACAGTGGATTTCCTTAACCGCAACAATAAGTTGCTTCAAGAAGTGGTTACCAAGGCACAAGCAGCAAGCAAGACGGCTTTTCACAGGAAAGGAAGGGGTGAACTGATTTTCCACCCAGGAGACCAGGTATGGCTGTGTACTATGAATCTCAGGTTGGCATGTCCCCCAAAGAAACTGGCACCTAAATTTGTGGGACTATTCCCAGTCAAGAAGAAACTTAATGTGGTTGCTTATGAATTATTTTTACCTGATTCACTTAAGATACATCCTGTCTTCCATGTTTTTCTCTTGAAACCCCCAGTCCCTGACTCTTTTCCAGATAGAGTATCCAGGCCACCAGAACCTGTGACCATCAATGGTGAAGAGGAGTATGAGATAGAGGCCATCATAGACTGTAGGAAGAGAAGGAATCAGGTACAGAACCTAGTTAAGTGGAAAGGTTATGGCCCCAGAGGATAAATCTTGGGAGGCTGAACAGGATGTGCATGCCAGAGACTTGGTTAATGCCTTTTTTCACAGTCATCCACAGAAGAGAGACCTGTTGGCCACCCGGAAGTTGCCCGTAAGAGGGGGGCAATGTCATGGATCTGCCATCTAGGAGTTAAAATAGTGCAGACTGATTTCAGTGATTGGCAAAAGGCTGCCTTATTTAAACACCATAGCAGCACTGTGTCTTTGCTGTCTGATCTGCAGCTCATACCTGTTCCCGTGACTTCCTGTGATCCAATCTGTTTGTACAATCCTGTTTTTGACCTGGCTTGTTTGACTACAATTGATCTCTGTTATCCTGAACCCAGCCTGCCTTGTAACCATGATCAGCTCTACATTGCTTCATATCTTGTTGCTGAACTTTTCCTGTATCCTGACCATTCTCTGCCTGTTGTCTATATCTACATCTGATCCTCTTTTACCAAACTCGGCTTGTCTGACTACGTTTTCATAGTCTTACCAGCTCTGCACCTAGCAGCCTGCTTCCTGTTACCTGCTGCACCAGCTGAACTGACAAGACCAAAGACGAACCAGGCACCCATACACCGCCAGGCTCTTGCGGCCACTGTTGCAACACCGGTGGTCCTTGAGCCGGGGTTGTATGAGAAAGCCTTTCCACTGCATGTCAGGCTCATCTGTCAGGTATGTAACATCCCCACACCATTTTTTTTTTATTTTGGCGTGGGGTTCCCTTTAAAATTCAAACCAGACCTGAAGGGCCTGGTATGGATTTTGAGGGGGGGGGGGGCACGTAATTTTTGTTTAAAATTTTGGCACAGGGTTCCCCTTAACCACTTCAATACCCTGTGTTATATATAATACTGTGTAGTGATGGACGAACTTCCGACGGGATATTTTGCGAACGCGGACGATAGTTCGCGAACCGCAACGTTCGCGGCGGGCCCCATTGAATTCAATGGGAGGCGAACTTTGCAAACCTACAGGTCAAATTTTCAGCCACAAAATAATTACTAGCTGTGCAAACATAGTCCCACCACATGGCCAATGACATAACACATGTATGAGGTGAATCTGGGATCGACAACTACAAGCATTCGTTTTTTATATTTGAAATTGTGACAATTCAGGACTGTGGAGCGCATGAAGGCAATGGAGGAGAGGGAAGGTCAGGGTAGGCAAAGAAGAGGGTGCAGGAGATGATCACCAGCAGCGTGAGATACAGCAATGACACCTGCACCGTGATAGAGTGATCTGACACCAGCACCGTGATAGAGAGCACTAACATCAGCAGCGTGACATACAGCAATGACACCTGCACCGTGATAGAGTGATCTGACACCAGCACCATGATAGAGAGCACTGACATCAGCACCGTGATATACAGCACTGACACCAGCACCGTGATATACAGCACTGACACCTGCACCGTAAGCAGCCCCAGGAGTAAGTCAGCATAGCACAGGGATGGTGGGAGCCCCTCATAATGAGCATAGCACAGGGATGGTGAGAGCCCGTCATAATGAGCATAGCACAGGGATGGTGGGAGCCCCTCATAATGAGCATAGCACAGGGATGGTGGGAGCCCCTCATAATACGCACAGCAGAGGTACAGCCCCAGGAGTAAGTCAGCATAGCACAGGGATGGTGGGAGCCCCTCATAATAAGCAGCCCCAATAGGAAGTCAGCACAGCACAAGGATGGTGGGAGCCCCTCATAATGAGCATAGCACAGGGATGGTGGGAGCCCCTCATAATATGCACAGCAGAGGTACAGCCCCAGGAGGAAGTCAGCACAGCACAGGGATGGTGGGAGCCCCTCATAATAAGCAGCCCCAGGAGGAAGTCAGCACAGTACAGGGATGGTGGGAGCCCCTCATAATGAGCATAGCACAGGGATGGTGGGAGCCCCTCATAATGAGCATAGCACAGGGATGGTGGGAGCCCCTCATAATGAGCATAGCACAGGGATGGTGGGAGCCCCTCATAATATGCACAGCAGAGGTACAGCCCCAGGAGTAAGTCAGCATAGCACAGGGATGGTGGGAGCCCCTCATAATAAGCAGCCCCAGGAGGAAGTCAGCACAGCACAGGGATGATGGGAGCCCCTCATAATGAGCATAGCACAGGGATGGTGGGAGCCCCTCATAATATGCACAGCAGAGGTACAGCCCCAGGAGTAAGTCAGCATAGCACAGGGATGGTGGGAGCCCCTCATAATAAGCAGCCCCAATAGGAAGTCAGCACAGCACAGGGATGGTGGGAGCCCCTCATAATGAGCATAGCACAGGGATGGTGGGAGCCCCTCATAATATGCACAGCAGAGGTACAGCCCCAGGAGGAAGTCAGCACAGCACAGGGATGGTGGGAGCCCCTCATAATAAGCAGCCCCAGGAGGAAGTCAGCACAGTACAGGGATGGTGGGAGCTCCTCATAATAAGCAGCCCCAGGAGGAAGTCAGAACAGCACAGGGATGGTGAGAGACCCTCATAATGAGCATAGCACAGGGATGGTGGGAGCCCCTCATAATGAGCATAGCACAGGGATAGTGGGAGCCCCTCATAATGAGCATAGCACAGGGATGGTGGGAGCCCCTCATAATATGCACAGCAGAGGTACAGCCCCAGGAGTAAGTCAGCATAGCACAGGGATGGTGGGAGCCCCTCATAATAAGAAGCCCCAGGAGGAAGTCAGCACAGCACAGGGATGATGAGAGCCCCTCATAATGAGCATAGCACAGGGATGGTGGGAGCCCCTCATAATATGCACAGCAGAGGTACAGCCCCAGGAGGAAGTCAGCACAGCACAGGGATGGTGAACTTTACAAACCTACAGGTCATATTTGCAGCAACAAAATAATTACTAGCTGTGCACACATAGTCCCACCACATGGCCAATGACATAACACGTGTATGAGGTGAATCTGGGATCGACAACTACAAGCAATCTTTTTTTATATGTGAAATTCTGACAATTCAGGACTCTTGAGACAATAGAGGTGAGGGAAGGTCAGGGTAGGCAAAGAAGAGGGTGCAGGAGATGATTACCAGCACCAGCACCGTGATATAGAGCACTGACACCTGCGCCGTGATAGAGTGATCTGACACCAGCACCGTGACATAACACATGTATGAGGTGAATCTGGGATGGACAACTACAAGCATTCTTTTTTTATATGTGAAATTCTGACAATTCAGGACTCTTGATACAATGGAGGCGAGGGAAGGTCAGGGTAGGCAAAGAAGAGGGTGCAGGAGATGATCACCAGCACTGTGATATAGAGCACTGACACCTGCACCGTGATAGAGTGATCTGACACCAGCACCGTGACATAACACATGTATGAGGTGAATCTGGGATGGACAACTACAAGCATTCTTTTTTTATATGTGAAATTCTGACAATTCAGGACTCTTGATACAATGGAGGCGAGGGAAGGTCAGGGTAGGCAAAGAAGAGGGTGCAGGAGATGATCACCAGCACCAGCACCGTGATATAGATCACTGACACCTGCACCGTGATAGAGTGATCTGACACCAGCACCGTCACATAACACATGTATGAGGTGAATCTGGGATCGACAACTACAACCATTCTTTTTTTATATGTGAAATTCTGACAATTCAGGACTCTTGAGACAATGGAGGGGAGGGAAGGTCAGGGTAGACAAAGAAGAGGGTGCAGGAGATGATCACCAGCACCAGCACCGTGATATACAGCACTGACACCTGCACCGTAAGCAGCCCCAGGAGGAAGTCAGCATAGCACAGGGATGGTGGGAGCCCCTCATAAAGAGCATAGCACAGGGATGGTGGGAGCCCCTCATAATATGCACAGCAGAGGGTGCAGAAGAGTAAGGCTGAGTGAGCCACTCAACCAATTCTGGTGCTTCCTTTGACGTAATCGCACACACCTTCTGCAATTTCCCACTTTGGCTCAAGCCTGTTGCTCCTGCCCTACCCCTACCACACCTGCGGAAGGGCCTGCCTCTTCCTCTGCCTGTCATTTTTTAAATGACCCTCTGACAAAAGTGTCTAGAGAAGTGCGTATGTATGTGGAAGAAGGTATATAACACCCTGCTTCAATCTATTGTTTTTGGGGGCCACTGGTCTATCACACCAGTTACAATACTTTTTTTTTTTATTGCGTTTGTCACTCTTTGTAGTATTGCTGCAGAGCCGCTCAGCAGTCACAATGCTGGACAGTGGAAACGCACTATACTATGCTTTCTATATGAGCAACTATATACTGCACACCAAATAGTACACCTATACTAGTCCTTAAGGACCTTTGTGGAACTAGTAGGTTGTGATTAGCAGACTGTACCTCACTCAACCCTATATACTGTAGCACGCTATACCTTACCAGTCCTTATAAGGACCTTTGTGGAACTAGTAGGTAGTGATGGCCGAACGGTTCGCCCGGCGGTCGTTTCGCGGCGAATTTCCGACTTTCGCCGTCCGCGGGTTCGAACGCCTTTTTCCGTCGTTCGCCCCGGCGGACTTACGTGTTTAATGTATACAAGAACTTTAACCTTTCGTGACACGTTTATCATGTGTTACAGGACAACCAATTGAGACATGACAGCTCATGGACACTTGGACATTCCCCCTAACCTATAAATACACCCGATCCGGTGGCCATTTTACATTCTTTCTTCTGTCACTGTAGGGAAAGGATCCTGTGTGGAGTAGGGACAGAGAAAACGCTAGCTATTTGGTACACAAAAGTTCTTTTCAGGACTGGTATAGGTGTTAGGTCAGCAGCCTGAGTTTCTTTTGTCAGTTTAGATAAAGGGACAGAGCGCTGTATGCTGCTATTTTAGGGACAGCTCAGCCAGATTAGTCTTTCTTCATCATCATCATCATCATCATCATTAGCTGTTACTATCAGGTCCACAAAAGAGCTGTTCCAGCTAATCGTTCCAGCCTACTCTTTTTTGCCAATTTGTATAGGGACAGGCAGGAAGCAGTGTGTCAGGCAGTGAGGATAATTTTAAAGACTTGCTGTTACTATTAGTTCCACAAAGGTTCTTTTCAGGACTGGTATCAGTGGTACGGTAATAGGCTTGTACACGTATAATATTCTTTCTTCCAAATATAGAAAGAATATTATACTTGACTGCTGCCCTTCTGCTGCAGTCTGCTAATCATTCACAACTCACTTGTTCCACAAAGCTCTTTATCAGGACTGGTAACTTGGTCTGTCTAGGGTGCTACGGTACATAGGCTTGGGTGCGGTACAGTCTGCTGTTCTGTAAGGACCGCTATCGGTCCACAATACATAGGGTTGCCGTGCACTACTGCTGACCGCTGCCCTATACTGCAGCAGTCCTTCATTGGTATAGGGACTGACGTACAGTCTGCTAATCACTAACACACAACCTGCTTGGTCCACAAAAGTTCTTATAAGGACTGGTAACTTGGTATAGGGTGCTACGGTACATAGGCCTGAGTGCGTTACAGTCTGCTGTTCTGTAAGGACCGCTATCGGTCCACAATACATAGGGTTGCCGTGCACTACTGCTGACCGCTGCCCTATACTGCAGCAGTCCTTCAGCGGTATAGGGACTGACGCACAGTCTGCTAAACACTAACACACAACCTGCTTGGTCCACAAAAGTTTTTATAAGGACTGGTAACTTGGTATAGGGTGCTACGGTACATAGGCCTGAGTGCAGTACAGTCTGCTGTTCTGTAAGGACCGCTATCGGTCCACAATACATAGGGTTGCCGTGCACTACTGCTGACCGCTGCCCTATACTGCAGCAGTCCTTCATTGGTATAGGGACTGACGTACAGTCTGCTAATCACTAACACACAACCTGCTTGGTCCACAAAAGTTCTTATAAGGACTGGTAACTTGGTATAGGGTGCTACGGTACATAGGCCTGAGTGCGTTACAGTCTGCTGTTCTGTAAGGACCGCTATCGGTCCACAATACATAGGGTTGACGTGCACCACTGCTGACCGCTGCCCTATACTGCAGCAGTCCTTCAGCGGTATAGGGACTGACGTACAGTCTGCTAAACACTAATACACAACCTGCTTGGTCCACAAAAGTTCTTATAAGGACTGGTAACTTGGTATAGGGTGCTACGGTACATAGGCTTGAGTGCGGTACAGTCTGCTGTTCTGTAAGGACCGCTATCGGTCCACAATAGATAGGGTTGACGTGCACCACTGCTGACCGCTGCCCTATACTGCAGCAGTCCTTCAGCGGTATAGGGACTGACGCACAGTCTGCTAAACACTAACACACAACCTGCTTGGTCCACAAAAGTTTTTATAAGGACTGGTAACTTGGTATAGGGTGCTACGGTACATAGGCCTGAGTGCGTTACAGTCTGCTGTTCTGTAAGGACCGCTATCGGTCCACAATACATAGGGTTGCCGTGCACTACTGCTGACCGCTGCCCTATACTGCAGCAGTCCTTCATTGGTATAGGGACTGACGTACAGTCTGCTAATCACTAACACACAACCTGCTTGGTCCACAAAAGTTCTTATAAGGACTGGTAACTTGGTATAGGGTGCTACGGTACATAGGCCTGAGTGCGTTACAGTCTGCTGTTCTGTAAGGACCGCTATCGGTCCACAATACATAGGGTTGACGTGCACCACTGCTGACCGCTGCCCTATACTGCAGCAGTCCTTCAGCGGTATAGGGACTGACGTACAGTCTGCTAAACACTAATACACAACCTGCTTGGTCCACAAAAGTTCTTATAAGGACTGGTAACTTGGTATAGGGTGCTACGGTACATAGGCTTGAGTGCGGTACAGTCTGCTGTTCTGTAAGGACCGCTATCGGTCCACAATACATAGGGTTGCCGTGCACTACTGCTGACCGCTGCCCTATACTGCAGCAGTCCTTCATTGGTATAGGGACTGACGTACAGTCTGCTAATCACTAACACACAACCTGCTTGTTCCACAAAAGTTCTTATAAGGACTGGTAACTTGGTATAGGGTGCTACGGTACATAGGCTTGAGTGCGGTACAGTCTGCTGTTCTGTAAGGACCGCTATCGGTCCACAATAGATAGGGTTGACGTGCACCACTGCTGACCGCTGCCCTATACTGCAGCAGTCCTTCAGCGGTATAGGGACTGACGTACAGTCTGCTAAACACTAATACACAACCTGCTTGGTCCACAAAAGTTCTTATAAGGACTGGTAACTTGGTATAGGGTGCTACGGTACATAGGCTTGAGTGCGGTACAGTCTGCTGTTCTGTAAGGACCGCTATCGGTCCACAATAGATAGGGTTGACGTGCACCACTGCTGACCGCTGCCCTATACTGCAGCAGTCCTTCAGCGGTATAGGGACTGACGTACAGTCTGCTAAACACTAATACACAACCTGCTTGGTCCACAAAAGTTCTTATAAGGACTGGTAACTTGGTATAGGGTGCTACGGTACATAGGCTTGAGTGCGGTACAGTCTGCTGTTCTGTAAGGACCGCTATCGGTCCACAATACATAGGGTTGCCGTGCACTACTGCTGACCGCTGCCCTATACTGCAGCAGTCCTTCATTGGTATAGGGACTGACGTACAGTCTGCTAATCACTAACACACAACCTGCTTGTTCCACAAAAGTTCTTATAAGGACTGGTAACTTGGTATAGGGTGCTACGGTACATAGGCTTGAGTGCGGTACAGTCTGCTGTTCTGTAAGGACCGCTATCGGTCCACAATAGATAGGGTTGACGTGCACCACTGCTGACCGCTGCCCTATACTGCAGCAGTCCTTCAGCGGTATAGGGACTGACGTACAGTCTGCTAAACACTAATACACAACCTGCTTGGTCCACAAAAGTTCTTATAAGGACTGGTAACTTGGTATAGGGTGCTACGGTACATAGGCTTGAGTGCGGTACAGTCTGCTGTTCTGTAAGGACCGCTATCGGTCCACAATAGATAGGGTTGACGTGCACCACTGCTGACCGCTGCCCTATACTGCAGCAGTCCTTCAGCGGTATAGGGACTGACGTACAGTCTGCTAAACACTAATACACAACCTGCTTGGTCCACAAAAGTTCTTATAAGGACTGGTAACTTGGTATAGGGTGCTACGGTACATAGGCTTGAGTGCGGTACAGTCTGCTGTTCTGTAAGGACCGCTATAGGTCCACAATAGATAGGGTTGACGTGCACCACTGCTGACCGCTCACCTATACTGCAGCAGTCCTTCAGCGGTATAGGGACTAAGAGTTTTGTCACAGGGTCATTTAAAAAATGACATGCAGAGGAAGAGGCAGGCCCTTCCGCAGGGGTGGTAGGGGTAGGGCAGGAGCAACAGGCTTGAGCCAAAGTGGGAAGTTGCAGAAGGTGCGTTCAATTACTTTAAAGGATGCACCAGACTTGGTTGAGTGGCTCGCTCAGCCTTACTCTTCTGCACCCTCCTCATCCTCTCGATCTGCACCCTCTTCTTCACTCTCTGCTATGTGCACCCCCAAAGACACTACCACCAACAACACGACCACCACCACCACCACCACATACCTTCCGCTTGAGTCACTGGAATTATTTTCCGATCCATATCAAGAGGACATTTCTGATGCGCAGCCACTCTTGGTATTGGATCAGGAAGAGGAGGTAGCAACAAGCGCTACTCAGCAGTCTGACGCCAGTACCCAGATCAGCCCAAGGAGGAGGTTGGTCCCCGGTGTTGCTGCCTACTCTACTTATAGCGGTGGGGAAGGTGACGTTGATGATGACGTGTCTAGTGATGTCACGTGGGTGCCCACAAGAGAGGAAGAGGAGGGGAGTTCAGAGGGAGATATGGACCAGCAGATAGGGAGGAGAAGCAGCAATGACTTACATTGCACAGCAGGGACAAAGCAGACTGCAAATGTATCAGGAGCGAGTCATCGACCATGTACGGTCACATCTGGCGCTCCCAGGACACCGGCACATGGCTCCGCAGTGTGGGCTTTTTTTAACGTGTCCGCTGCTGACAATAGCGTTGCCATCTGCAATCTTTGCAGTCAACGCGTTAGTCGCGGTAAGCCCAATACTCACCTAGGGACGACCGCCTTAAGAAGGCACATGAGCAGCCATCACCGAGCCCAGTGGGAGCAACGGAACACACAAAGCCACACTGCAGGCTCTCACCGTCCAGCCTCGTCTTCTACTTCTCCTTCTCCTCTCTCCTCACAATTGTCCTCCACTCCACCTTCCATCACGCCAAGCTCACATTTTTCTGCAAAAAGGCAGGCTTCCGTGGGCCTAATGTTTGAGCGTAAAAAAATGATGACGCCGGATAACCCTCTTGCCCAACGGTTGGCGGCTGGCTTGTCAGAACTCATAGCCCGCCAACTACTGCCATATAAACTGGTGGACTCGGAGGCCTTTCGCAAATTTGTGGCCATTGGAACACCACAATGGAAGGTCCCAGGAAGGAAGTATTTCTCAGAGAAGGGCATCCCAGAGCTATATGGCCATGTTCAGCGGCAAGTGAATGTATCTCTGGCACACAGTGTCGGTGCCAAGATACATCTGACCACAGACACGTGGTCTAGCAAACACGGGCAGGGAAGGTATATCAGTTTTACTGCCCACTGGGTGAACCTTCTGACGGCCGTCAAGCATGTAACCCGTGGCACCCGTGTAGATTTGGTTTTACCGCCACGGATTGCATGCAGGCCTGACTCTTCTTCTCCTCCTCCTACTCCATCCTCCTCCCTCTCCTCCTCAGCTGCCTCCTCCTTTTCCGCTGCTAGCGTCTCTTCCACTGCACCGCCCAAGCTCCCCAGAACCTATTCCACATGCCAGGTGAGACGTTGCCATGCCGTGCTGCGTCTGTTGTGCCTGGAAGCAAAGAGCCACACTGGCCCGGCACTCCTTTCAGCTTTGCGTTCACAGGCAGATGAGTGGCTAACACCGCTCAATTTGACAGTTGGTAAAGTGGTGTGTGACAACGGTGCCAATCTGCTTAGCGCATTGAAACAGGGCAAAATCACGCACGTGCCGTGCATGGCACACGTCTTAAACTTGGTCGTGCAGCGATTCCTTGTCAAATACCCTGGGGTCCAGGACATCTTGCGGCAGGCAAGGAAAATCTCGGCCCATTTCAGAAGATCTTACACGGCCATGGCTCGCCTTGCTGACATTCAGCGGCGACACCATCTGCCGGTCAGACGTCTTATTTGCGATTGCCCGACGCGATGGAACTCAACCTTCTATATGCTTGATAGGCTGCTCCAGCAGAAACGTGCAGTTAACGTCTACCTGTATGAACTCTGCGAAAGAAACGGTTCTGGGGAGCTGGGTTTTTTTTCACCGCGCCAGTGGCTGCTCATGCGCGACACATGCAGACTTCTGCGGCCATTTGAGGAGATCACCAAACTGGTCAGTCGCAGCCATGGCGCCATCAGTGACATGGTACCTTATGCCTTCTTTCTGGAGCGTGCATTGCGTCGTGTCATTGATCAGGCTGTGGAGGAGCAGGAGCGGGAAGATGAGGAAGTCGCAATGCTGGATGAATTCCCAGGGGGGGCTACTCTATCTGAGACAAGTCAACAACAGGAGTCTGATGAGGAGTCAGAGGAGGATGGTGCCGGGGCGGATGAGCAGGAGCAAGAAGAGCATGCTTTAAACCTTTCTGGGATCCCTGTTGTGCGAGGATGGGGAGAGGAGAATGAAGAGGACGACATTATCCTGGATGATGAGCAGGAGCCAGGCCACCACACCGCTTCCACTTTAGTGCAAATGGGGGCCTTCATGCTCCAGTGTTTTAATAGGGACCCCCGTATAAAAAGCATGAGGGTCAAGGACCAGTACTGGGTGGCAACGTACTTAGACCCCCGGTACAAACACAAAATGGCGGAAATGTTACCGCCGTCGCAGAGGGCTGTCAGAATGCAGCACTTCCAGGCCTTGCTTCGAGAAATGCTGCATTCTGCTTTTGCGTGCGCTGGCAGAGGAGCAATTCCCACTCCCAGAGAAGGATTTGCGGGTACCAATCCAACAGCGCCTGCAAGAAGAGGCCGGTTTGAAGATGTGTTGGTGACTTCGGATATGAGGTCATTCTTTCAGCCGACCCATCGACAGGTGTCATCCGGATCCAGCATCAGGGAACGCCTAGACCGTCAGGTGTCCGACTACATTGGGTTAACGGCCGATGTGGACGCTCTGAGGAGTGATGAACCCCTAGACTACTGGGTGGGCAGGCTTGACCTCTGGCCAGAGCTTGCCCAATTTGCAATCGAACTGTTGGCTTGCCCCTCATCCAGTGTCCTGTCCGAAAGGACGTTCAGCGCAGCAGGGGGGATTGTGACCGATAAGCGTACTCGCCTAGCTCACCACAGTGTTAACTACCTCACATTTCTAAAAATGAATGAGGCATGGATCTCGGAGGAATTCAACACATGTGATCAGTAGACCATGTATATGTCTATAAACAATTTTTGGAATCAAGCACACAGACCTTCTTAATTCATTTGGCTCACTTCCCTGACCCAAAAAAGCACACCGTACTATATGCCCCTACCCTCCTCTTTGAAGAGGTTGAGCGGTGTCATATTTCTACTGGGGCTGCTTATTATGAGGGGTTCCCACCATCCCTGTGCTGTGCTGACTTCCTCCTGGGTGTTCTTATTATGAGGGGCTCCCACCATCCCTGTGCTGTGCTGACTTCCTCCTGGGGGTTCTTATTATGAGGGGATCACACCATCCCTGTGCTGTGCTGACTTCCTCCTGGGGCTGCTTACGGTGCTGCTGTCAGCGCTGTATGTCACGGAGCTGCTGTCAGCGCTGTATGTCACGGAGCTGCTGTCAGCGCTGTATGTCACGGAGCTGCTGTCAGCGCTGTATGTCACGGAGCTGCTGTCAGCGCTGTATGTCACGGAGCTGCTGTCAGCGCTGTATGTCACGGAGCTGCTGTCAGCGCTGTATGTCACGGAGCTGCTGTCAGCGCTGTATGTCACGGAGCTGCTGTCAGCGCTGTATGTCACGGAGCTGCTGTCAGCGCTGTATGTCACGGAGCTGCTGTCAGCGCTGTATGTCACGGAGCTGCTGTCAGCGCTGTATGTCACGGAGCTGCTGTCAGCGCTGTATGTCACGGTGCTGCTGTCAGCGCTGTATGTCACGGAGCTGCTGTCAGCGCTGTATGTCACGGAGCTGCTGTCAGTGCTGTATGTCACGGAGCTGCTGTCAGCGCTGTATGTCACGGAGCTGCTGTCAGCGCTGTATGTCACGGAGCTGCTGTCAGCGCTGTATGTCACGGTGCTGCTGTCAGCGCTGTATGTCACGGAGCTGCTGTCAGCGCTGTATGTCACGGAGCTGCTGTCAGCGCTGTATGTCACGGAGCTGCTGTCAGCGCTGTATGTCACGGAGCTGCTGTCAGCGCTGTATGTCACGGAGCTGCTGTCAGCGCTGTATGTCACGGTGCTGCTGTCAGCGCTGTATGTCACGGAGCTGCTGTCAGCGCTGTATGTCACGGAGCTGCTGTCAGTGCTGTATGTCACGGAGCTGCTGTCAGCGCTGTATGTCACGGAGCTGCTGTCAGCGCTGTATGTCACGGAGCTGCTGTCAGCGCTGTATGTCACGGTGCTGCTGTCAGCGCTGTATGTCACGGAGCTGCTGTCAGCGCTGTATGTCACGGAGCTGCTGTCAGCGCTGTATGTCACGGAGCTGCTGTCAGCGCTGTATGTCACGGAGCTGCTGTCAGCGCTGTATGTCACGGAGCTGCTGTCAGCGCTGTATGTCACGGTGCTGATGTCAGTGCTCTGTATTACGGTGCTGCTGTCAGTGCTCTGTATCTCCTGCACCCTCTTGTTTGCCTACCCTGGTCCCTGACCTTCCCTCTCCTCCATTGCCTTCATTAGCTCCATAGTCCTGAATTGTCAGAACAATTTCCCAAATAAAAAAAAAATGCTTGTAGTTATCGATCCCAAATTCACCTCATACATGTATTATGCTATTGTCCAGGTGGTGGGACTACGTGCTACCCCCTAATAATTACCCCGTGGCCGCAAATTCGACCTAAAGGTTTGCGAAATTCGCCTCCCATTGAAGTCAATGGAGCCCGCGGCGAACGGTCGTTTTCGCGAACGTTTGTGTCCGTTCGCGTTTCGCGTTCGCGAAACGTCCCGTCGGAAGTTCGTCCATCACTACTAGTAGGCTGTGATTAGCAGACTGTACCTCAGTCCCTATACTGATAAAGGACTGCTGCAGAATTGGTCAGCAGTTAGCAGTAGTGCACCTCAACCCTATATATTGTGGACCTATACCAGTCCTTAAGGATTAGCAGACTGTACCTCACTCAACCCTATATACTGTAGTACGCTATACCTTACCAGTCCTTAGAAGGACCTTTGTGCAACTAGTAGGTTGTGATTAGCAGACTGTACCTCACTCAACCCTATATACTGTAGTACGCTATACCTTACCAGTCCTTATAAGGACCTTTGTGGAACTAGTAGGTTGTGATTAGCAGACTGTACCTCAGTCCCTATACTCATAAAGGACTGCTGCAGCAGAAGGGCAGCAGTCAAGTATAATATTCTTTCTATATTTGGAAGAAAGAATATTATACGTGTACAAACCTATTACCATACCAGTCCTGAAAAGAACCTTTGTGGACCTAATAGTAACAGCTACTGATTAAACTGACTGTCCCTCACTGCCACACACAGCTTCCTGTCTGTCCCTATTTAAACTGACAAAACACAGGCTGCTGCAACAATAACTTGAATAGCACTCAAAACTATATCCTGTACTATTTTACCATACCAGTCCTGAAAAGGACTTTTGTGGACCTAATAGTAACAGCTAATGATTAAACTGACTGTCCCTGCTGCACACACCGTCCTGTCCCTCTCTCAGCACTGACAAAAGACAGGCTGCTGCAACAATGACTTGCATAGCAGTGCCTCAAACCTATATCCTGAACTACACCTATACCATACCAGTCCTTAAAAGAACTTTTGTGGACCTAATAGCTAGCGATTTGGGTCACTGCAGTCTCTCCCTGCTCCACACAGCAACCTCTCCCTATAGTGACATACGAAAGAATGTAAAATGGCCGCCGGATCGGGTCTATTTATAAGTTAGGGGGAATGTCCAAGTGTCCATGTGCTGTAATGTCTCAATTGGCTGTCCTGTACCACATGATGGATGTGTCATCATAGGTCAAAGTTCTTTTACACAGTAAACACGTAAGTCCGCCGGGCGAATAGCGGCAATATTCCGCCGATCGGGCGGACCGCGAACAGCCGAAATTTGCCACGAACCGACCGCCATCCCTAACACTGTGTAAACAGTATTCAAACCTCTAATAGAATAGTGGAATAAATAATGGCGCTAAAAAAAACAATCCTAAAAGCAAACAAATATATACATAAACAATAAAATGTTGGAACAATATATTCTGACTGTAAAGGTGATATCAACAAATATTTGTGAATATTAGTGACACCTAGTGATCAGTGCAGAAAAAGTATAAATATCCCTTTCTGACATTTGGTGTTTACAAGTTAAAATCCCTATTTTTTGCTCGAAAATTACTTAGAATCCCCAAACATTATATATATATTTTTAGCACAGAATCTAGAAAATAATATGGCGATTATTGCAATATTTTATGTCACACGGTATTTGTGCAGCAGTGTTTTAAACGCAGCTTTTTGGAAAAAGGGACATTTCATCAATTAAAAAAACAAAAAAACAACAGTATAGTTATCCTAATTTTTTTGTATAATGTGAAAGATGATGTTACGCTGAGTAAATAGATACCAAACATGTCACGCTTTATAATTGCACGCACTCGTTGAATGGCGACAAAAAGACCCCAAATCCCTCCTTTGCACTTCAGCGTATTCAGATCACCAAAAACGGTGTATCTGAATACTGTATATTTTTTAAAATCCGGCGCCATTGGTAGCCGAGTAAACAGAAAGTGATGTCATGACATCGCTTCCATGTTTACATCAAGGAGACTGGAACAAAGTCATTTCCGGCTTTGTTCCAGTCTGTGACTAGCCGCTGGAAGAGCCGGATCGTTGATCGGCTCTCCGGTGCCAACGGGAGGCCCGGGAAGAGCGGCGGCAGGAGGGGGGAGGTCCCCTCCCGCTCCTCCGGGATAACAACCGAGGACTTTTAGCTGCATCGGTTGTTTTCCTCAGAAAGCCGATCGCCCACTCTAAACAACGGTACCGGGATAATGCCTGCAGCTGGGGGCATCATCCCGGTATAACCCCCGAAAGCCAAGTACGCACAGCGTACGCTCGGCAGGAAGGGGATATATATATATAAATAAACAATAATACATATTTCACAACCAAATATTAATAACACAAACACCCAGTGACAAGTGTAAGGTAATGACAGTCTCTATTACTGAAGTGACAATTAATAGTCCATATATGCTATAAATAAATCCGATGAATGATGTGAATTCAAATATTCTATGTGCTGAACTTGTAATCTTTCACCACACCTCTGTGATAGTGATTCCACTCCCCTCAAGGACACGCACTCACCAGCTGCATTTGCCTCCCACTCTCATGTTTGGCTCAACTTGCCTCAACCCACTCATGCAGGGGTTAAAATTAATCTCCAAAACTCCAATCGTATATGACAAGATTCCCTTTCCTCATGAGATGGTTACTCCACATGCAAATGAAAAAACGCTCTAATAGTGTGATATAGTACAAACCATTACACTCACATGTGCCAAGATCACAACAAGCAAAAGGTAGTCACAACAAGGAATTCCATGCACTGATAAAACGATCTATTGCGGTCGTGGCGGACCAAGGGTGTGTGGTAACTGATACTAGTCTCACCCGCTACTCACCCCAAGCCTCCACTTCCTGATGTAGCATAAATATATAAATAATTTTATTATTTATATATATATTTGTTTGCTTTTAGGATTGTTTTTTTAGTGCCATTATTTATTCCACTGTTCTATTAGAGGTTTGAATACTGTTCAAACACATTTGTTTTATTTAAGTGGCAGCTGTAGGGGTTATTAGTATTTTGCACTTATCCTGGAGCGCAGTGGTGGGAACACAAGTGTTGGCGAAGTTACTCATGTACCATTAGTTTTGATTATATATATTATACACTGACTGAATATAGAGTCTACACTAAATGCAGAGTGTGTGTATATATTAAATACACTGCCTGCATGCAATTAACTAACCTGCCTGCCCAATCTATCTCCGTCCATACACCATACACTATACATGGCCGCTATGTAAGCAGCCTTATATAGTGTGGGGCATGGACTTAGTCCCCCTGAGCCATGATTGGCCAAAAGCACCTTGCCTTTGGCCAATTACGGCTCTCGCAGCAGAGCGCACTTTGATTGGCCAAAGCATGCAGGTCAGGTGCATGCTTTGGCCAATCATCAGACGTGAATGCACTGCGATTTTGCAGTGCATTATGGGGCGTTCCACGGCGCTTGAAATTCCCACGAACACCCAATGTTCAAGTCGAACTTATGTTCGACTTGACCTATGGACTAGTGGTAAGTAGTATGCCTCATTTTCTACTTCTGGAACTACTTCTCTGTGTTTGAAAATAACGCAAAGCTATTTATTGTAACCAAACCCATGTGTGTCCTGTTTGCAATGCAATCAAAGACACAACGATTTGGTAACTATGTGGAAAGATGTAAAGCTCCTCTCTGTGCTGCACCCACCAACTCAAACACACACACACACATCTGGCATTAAAAAAAATACCTAAATGCCTCATTTACTCAATTAAATCTGCAGGAGGAAGCAGGGCCAGGACAAGGGGTAGGCAGGAGAAGAGGCTTCCCTTGGGACTGTGGTATCATGTGAGGTGGGGGGCGCTTTGAGGAGATTGGGGGGAGAAGATTTGTTGGGAGGGGGAGTTTGGGGAGTGGAAAGGGGTAAGAATGTTTCTAGGTGGGGAAATTTGGGGGAATGTGCTAGGAGTGATTATTTAGAGGAATTTGCGCTGGGGGGGGGGGGGGATGAAAGTACATTATTTGTGTTAGGAGGGGGGTTTGTGCTAGAAAAGGTGATATGGTAGAAGGGGGTGGGGAATTGTAGCATTAGGGCAGGGGCCGGCAACTCGTGGCCTGTGGGCCACACCCGGCCCGCTGCCACTAAATCTCCAGCCCATCAGTGCCGTGATTAATTCATGGGCACCCGGCCCGCGGAGAAGTGATTGTATGTTTAATAGTGTTATCTGCAAAAATGTCTGCGTTATATAACAAAACTGCAACTATATTACCTCATTAAGAGCGGCATTCGTGGCTTAGATTACTTGTCATCTTTCTCCTCCCCCTCCTTCCCTCCTGACTGACGTCATTCTCAGCCCCGCCCGCTGAATTGTCAGACGAGGAGAAAAGAGAGGCAACGAGTAATCTGAGCATCGAGTGGCGCTCTTAATGAGGTAATATACAGTAGCTGCAGTTTTGTTGTATAATACAGACACTTTTGCAGATAACACTATTAAACATCTTTAACCGATTGCCGCCCACCGGCTGTCATATGACGGCCAGGCGATGCGGCTCTTGTTCTGGGAGGGCGTCATATGACGTCCCTCCATTTAAACAGGGAATTTGCCCAATCGTGCACGCACATCCCTGTTCCTTTGGTGGTGGCGTGTCACGGAGACACCGCTCGCCACTGCTCGCCCCCGAGGGGAGTGAACAGCCATTGGGCAAGGTTGCTTATCACGTGATTGGCCATGATGAAGTCACAGCTGACCATAGGTGGTACTGCCCCACTTTGCACGCCGCATGTGCGCGATCCGGAGCGCTCTGTGCATGCACATTAGTAGCGGCGTGTTCCCAGGAACACTGCCCGTGACCGACGCTGGTAAACAGCCATTGGCTGACGGCTGTTTACCACATGATCGGCTATGATCCTTTTATAGCCGATCACTAAATGTTAACAAACCGCGATAACAAGATGTTCCCGGGTTCTCCTCCTCACACACCAATCAGGAGGAGAATCTTGTTACGGCCTACAGTGTACACCAATCACACTGATTGCACCCTCCACCCAAAAAAGAGAACCTGTCATCACCCATCAAAGTACCTGTCACAGTCCATCAGAATACCCGAGTACCTGTCACAGTCCATTTGAGTACCAGAGTACCTGTCACAGTCCATCATAATACCTGAGTATATGTCACAGTCCATCAGAGTACCCGAGTACCTGTCACAGTCCATCAGAGTACCCAAGTACCCGTCACAGTCCATCAGAGTACCCAAGTACCTGTCACAGCCCATCTGAGTACCCGAGTATCTGTCACAGTCCATCGGAGTACCCGAGTACCTGTCACAATCCATCAGAGTACCTGTCACAGTCCATATGAGTACCTGTCACAGTCCATATGAGTACCCGAGTACCTGTCACAGTCCATATGAGTACCTGTCACAGTCCATATGAGTACCGAGTACCTGAGTACCTGTCACCACCCTTCATAGTACCCGAAAACTAGTCACCAGCCCATCAGAGTGCCCGAGTACCTATCTGTAGCCCATCAGAGTACCCGAGTACCTGTCACCAGGCCATCAGAGTACCTGAGTACCCGTCACCAGGCCATCAGAGTACCCGAGTACCTGTCACCAGCCCTTCAGAGTATCCAAGTACCTGTCACCAGCCCATCAGAGTACCCGAGTACCTGTCACCAGCCCATCAGAGTACCCGACTACCTGTCACCAGCCCATCAGAGTACCCGAGTACCTGTCACCAGCCCATCAGTGTACCCGAGTACCTGTCACCAGCTCATCAAGTTACCCGAGTACCTGTCTCCGGCCCAGCAGAGTACCCTAGTACCTATCTGCAGCCCATGCCTCATAGAATATACGTTGGGGTGTTTGCTTTCCAAAATGGGGTCATTTTGTGGGTAATTCCACTGGGCTGGTGCCCAAGGCCCTTCAAAAGTGCGATGAGTAGGAATTAAATGAGATGTGTAATTGTCTGGTCACCTGAGACCAGGTGACAGATGCACTCCGTAGGAGTCGGAAGTGCACCGCTAGGTAGTGGACCTTAGGACTGACTGCTGCGGATAGTACCCAGGGAGATTCAGGACACAGGTCTACAGGATCACTAACACAGATCCCAATGGGAGCTGGAGCATAGATTCCCCAGGGCGCGGAGTCTAAGAGCCAGCGGGTGTTCGCCAGAGCCTCCAGTGGTGAGGATGGACTTCACTGCAGTCTGGCTCCAGGTTGCGGCCCCTAGGGCCTCACAGCTCATGCTCACGGTAGACTACAGGAGAAAGAAGCAGTAGGCTGGAACGACAAGGATAGTAAGGGGATACAGTAGAGGTCAGGGCAACTAGCAAACAGGAACAACAGAGTACACGCCAAAGGTTCAGGGTCACAGGCAGACAGAGATGGTCAGGAACATGCAAAAGGTCACAAGCAGACAGGAATTGTTTGAACATGCCAAGGTCGGTAATAGAGTCAAACATGGAGCACACGGCAAGCAGGAACCAGGAAGCCAAACACACAATGAATACACAATGGTTGATCAGCACTGTTGGCTTGCAGTGCACAGGTTAATATAGGGTTCCCTGACAGGGCCTGGGGTGGAGCCATGCTTAGAGGAGAGGTTATAAAAACCACCAGGTGGAAGTGGCTGGCCTCTTAGTCAGAACACATGAGTGGAGGTAAGCAACCAGAGGAAGATCACCGCATAACCATGACAGTAATTTATGCTCCTAGAATGCCTGAAGGTACTACTTCAATGTTGGGCCTCTGTATGTGGCCAGGCTGTGTAAAAGTCTCACACATGTGGTATTACCATACTCGGGAAGAGTAGTAGAATGTATTTTGGGGTGTAATTTTTGCTATATACATGCTATGTGTTAGAAATATCTTATAAATTTACAACTTTGTGTAAAGAAAAATGCATTTTCATTTTTTTCCACATTTTCCAAAAACTTCTTGAAAAAAATGAACCATTCAAAAGACTCATTCTGCCTCATAGATTATACGTTGGGGTGTTTGCTTTCCAAAATGGGGTCATTTTGTGGGCAATTCCAATGACCTGTTGCTCCAGGGCCTTCAAAAGTGTAATAGGTGGTTGAGAAATGAGATGTGTAATTTATGCTCGTATTACGCCTGAAGGTGCCACTTCAATGTTGGCCCTTTGTATGTGGCCGGACTGTGTAAAAGTCTCACACATGTGGTATCGTCATACTCGGGAAGAGTAGCAGAATGTATTTTGGGGTGTAATATGTTGTATGCATATGCTGTGTGTGAGAAATAACCTGATAATATGACAATTTTGTAAAAAAATTAAATAAAAAATGTTCATTTTGCAAAGGATTGTGGGAAAAAAATGACAACTTAAAAAAACTCAGCATGCTACTTAATACCTTGGAATGTCTACTTTCTAAAAATAGGTCATTTGGGGGGTATTTTACTTTCTTGACTTGTTAGTGTCTCAAGAAATGAGATACACCTGATGTACTGAAGGCCTGATCAGATGTGATCAATTTTCAGTGATTGGCACCATAGTTTGTAGACTCTATAACTTTCACAAAAACCAAATAATATACACTAATTTGGGTAATTTTTTACCAAAGATATGTAGCAGTATAAATTTTGACCAAAATTTATGAAGAAAAATTACCAATTAGCATAATTTTATGACAAAAACAAAGAAAAAAGCTTTTTTTTCACAAAATATTTTTTTATTCATAGCACATAATACCACCCATAATAAAAAAATAAAAAAACCCACTAGTGATGAAATACCACCAAAAGAAGCTCTATCTGTGGGAAAAAAAAGGACGCAAGTTTCATATGGGTACAGTGTTGCATAACTGAGTAATTGTCATTCAAACTGTGAGAGCGCTGAAAGCTGAAAATTGGTCTGGGCAGGATTGTTTGGACCCAGTCCACAGCCACCACTGTACCCATCCTCCATCCACAGCCACCACTGTACCCCCATCTACAGCCACCACTGTATCCCCCCATCCCATCCACAGCCACCACTGTATCCCCCATCCACAACCACCACTGTACCCCCCAACCATAGCCACCAATGTATCCTCCCCATCTACAGCCACCACTATAACCCCCATCCACAGCCACCATGGTATCCCCCCATCCACAGACACCACTGTACCCCCATCCACAGCCACCACTGTATCCCCATCCACAGCCACCACTCTACCCCCCCCAGTCCACAACCACCACTGTACCCCCCACAGTCCACAGCCCCCAGTCCACAGCCACCTCTGTATCCCCCCTGTCCACAGCCACCTCTATATTTGCCCTGTCCACAGCCACCTCTGTACCCTCCTGTACCCCCTGACTTAATTTATTAGCAGGTGAATGCAGCCTTCCATGCATTCACATACATTGAATCCAGCCCTTAAGTGGAAAAAGGTTGCTGACCCCTGCATTAGGGAAACTTTTTTGCCGGGCGGAATTGTGCTACTGTTCTAGTAGGAATGATTGGAGGGTATCTGTCCTAGGAGGGTAAATATGGGGGGGGGGGATTTGTTCTAGGCAGGGTATTGTGGGGAGAATATGAGCTGGGAGGAGGGGAGAAGATGAGTACCCATAGAGAAAATTTGAGGGGTAGAGGATTTGTGCTAGGAGGGGTGATTTTTTTAGGTGGGCATTGGTGCTGGGGTAATTTGATGGATGGGAGGGGAAAAGATTTGAGCTGGGAGGGGGGATTTCAGCAGGGGCAGAGTTGTACTAGAAGGAGGGAGGATTTATGCTTAGGGAGTAAGCCTACAGATAGGTGCTCAGTTTTTTTTCGGCGGGGGGGGGGGGGGGTCACACATAATGCTCATGCATCTTGGGGGGAGCACAGTTTGGCATGTTCACCCTGGGCTCTAGAGGAGCTTGTCCCGGCACTGGGAGGAAGATTTCTTGTTTGGGAGTCCACGTAACTCCCCTTTGACTGGCTACTTCTCAGGATCCAGGAGATGCACAAGAGCCATGTAATCAGATCAGCCAGGGAGAACATACCTGCAGTGCTTGATTACTGATTCCCTGGAAATTATGCCATTGAACTTAGATGAATATTAATGTGGCTCTGAAGATATTTAAAAATGCCCAATGGGAGGCATGGGGGGGGGGGAGGGCAGGAGGGGGTTTATGTTTTTCCTAGGGCTTTAAAGAAAAGCCTGGAGCTATACGAATAACAGGAAGTAAGCAGAAGGCTGGCATGACAGTGTTAACAGGGCAACATCTATTGGTGGTTGTTAGGCTATCCAGGATTGGGCAAAGGGGAGTCAGGGGAGGGGCCGGAGTTAATGTTGGGAATGGCCCCTCCTCTTCCTGTAACACAACATGGGGAGAATTTTCAGGCGCAGTTGTGTGTGTCCCAGGCAGCTAATTCCTTTTGCTTATAATGGCGGCTTTTGATGCGATCTAAGGCGGCGGCGCATCCCCCGGGGTGGCTGGAGGAGATTTTGGGGCAGGTACTGGGAACAGCGGCGAAAGGTCCTACTAGGGTGGGGGGTGAGGCAACGCGAGCACGGAGGTCACGGCCTCCGGACCGGTTTTCGCCCACCCCCGCCCCCAGGTCTCAGTAGCAGGAGCGGAGTTCTATGCGGGCTCCATTGGGGCCACCAGCAAAGAGGGCAGCCAAAAATGCATGGGGCAGACGGGCCAGCGCATCCCCGGGAGGGCGGGCGGCAGCGCATGGCAGACAGGACAGCATGGCGGGGGGCTCAAGCAGGACTATACAGCACGACCAGGCTGGTGTGGGACCCGCCCACCGTGGCAGCTCTGGCAGGACGAGCCAGCAACGGGGGAGATCTGATGTTGCGGTGGCCGGGCCTTATACCACCGTGGCCAGGCCATCCCAGGGGTTGGAAGTCACAGGACGGGATGAGTCTCACCCATTGGAGGCACCTAGCGGGGCTGAGGTGGACCGCACCGGTCCACGCAAGGCGGCGAGGAAATCGGCGGACAGGTATGCAGCCAGGAAGAGTGTGCGGGCAGCTGCTGGTCCCTCAGCATCCAGTGCAAGGCCGGCTGGAGGGCTGTCAGAGGAGGAAGAGGACATTGCTGGTCAGAGATCCAAAGGAGAACTTACGGGGTCCGAGGACAATCTACCCTTGAGGCAAGCTCCAGCGGGGGAGACGAGGAGGTTTCCTGGTTGGTTCGCCCCCGTGCAGCCCGGTAAGTCACGTTTACTTTTACCTACTGTGGGGGAAGTGTTGGACAGTGAGGGGGCAGTATGTGGGGGTAGGGGGGTAACCCAGCCGGAGGCAGCGGATGGGCAGGTAAGTCCGGGGGAGGCTGCGCCAGCAGCGAGCGTGGGGCCCAGTCCCGGGGGAGGGGGGTGGACAATAGCATGTTGGGTTTTCTGGCAGAGATTAAAGAATTGGTTAGCAGGTTCCAGAAAAACGACAGAGCTCTCGCCAGCCCTACAACGGCCTGGGTTCCACATACAGGGGGTCGGGAGTGACCCCGGGGCCGGAGTGGATGCAAGTACGACCACAAGGATAGGGGAATCTTCGGTGGGGGTTGGCGCGGTGCCGGCTCCGCTGGCTCCACCCAAGACCACAGGCGTCAACGATGCCGCAAACAAGTAAGACATCATCCGTTTGGCGGATTCCGCAAAATGCGAGGTGCATGTTTGCTTTGAAGGGCTGCTGGGTGCGCATCTGAAGCCAGAGGTGCGAGAGAAGATATGGAAGGGGGAATACGTAGAGATATTTTCCCTTCTGCCACTTAGGGATGACCGAACAGGACGCATCAGGACGAATAGGTGTTAGGTGTAGTTCAGGATATAGGTTTGAGGCACTGCTGTGCTAGTGATTGTTGCAGCAGCCTGTCTTTTGTCAGTGTAGAGAGAGGGACAGGATGCTGTGTGCAGCAGGGACAGTCAGTTTAATCATTAGCTGTTACTATTAGGTCCACAAAAGTCCTTTTCAGGACTGGTGTGGTAAAGTAGTACAGGATATAGTTTTGAGTGCTATTCAAGTTATTGTTCCAGCAGCCTGTGTTTTGTCAGTTTAAATAGGGACAGGCAGGAAGCTGTGTGTGGCAGTGAGGGACAGTCAGTTTAATCAGTAGCTGTTACTATTGGGTCCACAAAGGTTCTTTTCAGGACTGGTATGGTAATAGGCTTGTACATGTATAATATTCTTTCTTCCAAATATAGAAAGAATATTATACTTGACTGCTGCCCTTCTGCTGCAGTAGTCCTTTATGAGTATAGGGACTGAGGTACAGTCTGCTAATCATTCACAACCTACTAGTTCCACAAAGGTCCTTATAAGGACTGGTAAGGTATAGGGTACTACAGTACATAGGGTTGAGTGAGGTACAGTCTGCTATTCCTTAAGGACTGGTATAGGTCCACAATATATAGGGTTGAGGTGCACTACTGCTGACTGCTGCCCTATACTGCAGCAGTCCTTTATCAGTATAGGGACTGAGGTACAGTCTGCTAATCATTCACAATCTACTAGTTCCACAAAGGTCCTTATAAGGACTGGTAAGGTATAGGGTACTACAATACCTAGGGTTGAGTGAGGTGCAGTCTGCTATTCCTTAAGGACTGGTATAGGTCCACAATATATAGGGTTGAGGTGCACTACTGCTGACTGCTGCCCTATACTGCAGCAGTCCTTTATGAGTATATGGACTGAGGTACAGTCTGCTAATCATTCACAACCTACTAGTTCCACAAAGGTCCTTCTAAGGACTGGTAAGGTATAGTGTACTAGAGTATATAGGGTTGAGTGAGGTACAGTCTGCTAATCACAACCTACTAGTTGCACAAAGGTCCTTCTAAGGATTGGTAAGGTATAGCGTACTACAGTATATAGGGTTGAGTGAGGTACAGTCTGCTAATCCTTAAGGACTGGTATATCACGGTGCTGGTGTCAGTGCTTTATGTCACGCTGCTGATGTCAGTGCTCTCTATCACAGTGCTGGTGTCAGATCACTCTAGCACGGTGCAGGTGTCAGTGCTCTATATCATGGTGCTGGTGCTGGTGATCATCTCCTGCACCCTCTTCTTTGCCTACCCTGACCTTCCCTCGACTCCATTGTCTCAAGAGTCCTGAATTGTCAGAATTTCACATATAATAAAAGAATGCTTGTAGTTGCCGATCCCAGATTCACCTCATACATGTGTTATGTCATTGGCCATGTGGTGGGACTATGTGTGCACAGCTAGTAATTATTTTGTGGCTGCAAATATGACCTGTAGGTTTGTAAAGTTCACCATCCCTGTGCTGTGCTGACTTCCTCCTGGGGCTGCTTATTATGAGGGGCTCCCACTATCCCTGTGCTGTGCTGACTTCCTCCTGGGGCTGCTTATTATGAGGGACTCCCACCATCCCTGTGCTGTGCTGACTTCCTCCTGGGGCTGTACCTCTGCTGTGCATATTATGAGGAGCTCCCACCATCCCTGTGCTATGCTCATTATGAGGGGCTCCCACCATCCCTGTGCTATGCTCATTATGAGGGGCTCCCACCATCCCTGTGCTGTGCTGACTTCCTCCTGGGGCTGCTTATTATGAGGGGCTCCCACCATCCCTGTGCTGTGCTGACTTCCTCCTGGGGCTGTACCTCTGCTGTGCATATTATGAGGGGCTCCCACCATCCCTGTGCTATGCTCATTATGAGGGGCTCCCACCATCCCTGTGCTATGCTCATTATGAGGGGCTCCCACCATCCCTGTGCTATGCTCATTATGAGGGGCTCCCACCATCCCTGTGCTGTGCTGACTTCCTCCTGGGGCTGTACCTCTGTTGTGTATATTATGAGGGGCTCCCACCATCCCTGAGCTATGCTCATTATGAGGGGCTCCCACCATCCCTGTGCTATGCTGACTTCCTCCTGGGGCTGCTTACGGTGCAGGTGTCAGTGCTGTATATCACGGTGCTGGTGTCAGTGCTTTATGTCACGCTGCTGATGTCAGTGCTCTCTATCACGGTGCTGGTGTCAGATCACTCTATCACGGTGCAGGTGTCATTGCTGTATGTCACACTGCTGATGTCAGTGCTCTCTATCACGGTGCTGGTGTCAGTGCTGTATATCACGGTGCTGGTGTCAGTGCTTTATGTCACGCTGCGGATGTCAGTGCTCTCTATCACAGTGCTGGTGTCAGATCACTCTAGCATGGTGCAGGTGTCATTGCTGTATGTCATGCTGCTGATGTCAGTGCTCTCTATCACGGTGCTGCTGTCAGTGCTGTATATCACGGTGCTGGTGTCAGTGCTTTATGTCACGCTGCTGATGTCAGTGCTCTCTATCACGGTGCTGGTGTCAGATCACTCTATCGCGGTGCAGGTGTCATTGCTGTATGTCATGCTGCTGATGTCAGATCACTCTATCACGGTGCTGGTGTCAGTGCTTTATGTCACGCTGCGGATGTCAGTGCTCTCTATCACAGTGCTGGTGTCAGATCACTCTATCACGGTGCAGGTGTCATTGCTGTATGTCACGCTGCTGATGTCAGATCACTCTATCACGGTGCTGGTGTCAGTGCTGTATATCACGGTGCTGGTGTCAGATCACTCTATCACGGTGCAGGTGTCATTGCTGTATGTCACGCTGCTGATGTCAGTGCTCTCTATTACGGTGCTGGTGTCAGTGCTGTATATCACGGTGCTGGTGTTAGTGCTGTATATCACGCTGCTGATGTCAGTGCTCTCTATCACGGTGCTGGTGTCAGATCAATCTATCATGGTGCAGGTGTCATTGCTGTATGTCACGCTGCTGATGTCAGTGCTCTCTATCACGTTGCTGCTGTCAGTGCTGTATATCACGCCGCTGGTGTCAGTGCTTTATGTCACGCTGCTGATGTCAGTGCTCTGTATCACGGTGCTGGTGTCAGTGCTGTATGTCACGCTGCTGATGTCAGATCACTCTATCACGGTGCTGGTGTCAGTGCTGTATATCACGGTGCTGGTGTCAGATCACTCTATCACGGTGCAGGTGTCATTGCTGTATGTCACGCTGCTGATGTCAGTGCTCTCTATTACGGTGCTGGTGTCAGTGCTGTATATCACGGTGCTGGTGTTAGTGCTGTATATCACGCTGCTGATGTCAGTGCTCTCTATCACGGTGCTGGTGTCAGATCAATCTATCATGGTGCAGGTGTCATTGCTGTATGTCACGCTGCTGATGTCAGTGCTCTCTATCACGTTGCTGCTGTCAGTGCTGTATATCACGCCGCTGGTGTCAGTGCTTTATGTCACGCTGCTGATGTCAGTGCTCTGTATCACGGTGCTGGTGTCAGTGCTGTATATCACGGTGCTGGTGTCAGTGCTTTATGTCACGCTGCTGATGTCAGTGCTTTATGTCACGCTGCTGGTGTCAGATCACTCTATCACGGTGCAGGTGTCATTGCTGTATGTCACGCTGCTGATGTCAGTGCTCTCTATCACGGTGCTGGTGTCAGTGCTCTCTATCACGGTGCTGGTGTCAGTGCTGTATATCACGGTGCTGGTGTCAGTGCTTTATGTCACGCTGCTGATGTCAGTGCTCTCTATCACGGTGTTGGTGTCAGATCACTCTATCACGGTGAAGGTGTATTTGCTGTATGTCACGCTGCTGGTGATCATCTCCTGCACCCTCTTCTTTGCCTACCCTGACCTTCCCTCTCCTCCATTGCCTTCATGCGCTCCACAGTCCTGAATTGTCACAACAATTTCACATATAAAAAATGAATGCTTGTAGTTGTCGATCCCAGATTCACCTCATACATGTGTTATGTCACGGTGCTGGTGTCAGATCACTCTATCACGGTGTTGGTGTCAGATCACTCTATCACGGTGAAGGTGTATTTGCTGTATGTCACGCTGCTGGTGATCATCTCCTGCACCCTCTTCTTTGCCTACCCTGACCTTCCCTCTCCTCCATTGCCTTCATGCGCTCCACAGTCCTGAATTGTCACAACAATTCACATATAAAAAAAGAATGCTTGTAGTTGTCGATCCCAGATTCACCTCATACATGTGTTATGTCATTGGCCATGTGGTGGGACTATGTTTGCACAGCTAGTAATTATTTTGTGGCTGCAAATTTGACCTGTAGGTTTGCAAAGTTCGCCTCCCATTGAAGTCAATGGGGCCCACCGCGAACAGTACGGTTCGCGAACTATCGGCCGCGTTCGCGGTCCGCATTCGCGAAACGTCCTGTCGGAAGTTCATCCATCACTACTACTTGAGAAGTTCAACCTGGATAGGGTGAAGCTCGATGATTCCAAAAGAGAAGATGAAGAAAAGAGGAGGTATAGATTGATCCCCAGGACATTTGCTAACTGGCTGCAAGCATTTACAATCATGGCCAGTGTCATTGGTGAAAAGAACGCTGAGCATTGTTCAGCTCTTTTTTGCTACATGGATTTAGTCGGAGAGGCGTATACAGTATGCGGGGGCACAGCCTGGCTGAGATATGATGAACAATTTTAGCAACGGAGGGCAGTGCGGTCGTCGTTGAGGTGGGACCATAAGGACATCTGCCTTTGGATTCGGCTCATGTCGTCGGTGAGGGCTCCGGTTCAGTTCTCTCAAAGGGAACCGGTGGACCTTCTTCCCCTGGACAACCGGCCAGTAAGAAAAAGGGGACTTGTTGGCAGTACAATGAGGGGTCCTGTAGGTTTGGAACCTCATGCCGGTACAAGCAAGAGTGTTCCGGTTGCGGGGGGACTCACCCCCTGTCCAGATGTTTTAAACAAGGTAAGGGACGTGCCGGAGATGCTGCGCACAAGAGGGAGGACTCCGGTGAGAGTGGAAAGGATGTGGCCGTTTCTCGCTAGATACCCGGATAGGACAGCGGCGTGTCTGCTTGAGACAGGTTTTGATGACGGTTTTAGGATTCCAGGTAAGTCCCGCCGGTGTCGCGCAATCTGAAGTCAGTAATGGTACATCAGGACATAGTTTCAACGAAACTGCGTAAGGAAGTTGAATTGGGGCGTATGGCTGGCCCTTTCCCGGCCACGCCGATTCCAGATTTGGTGGTCTCCCCATTGGGGGTGGTGCCAAAGAAGGAACCTAACAAATTTAGGCTAATTCACCACCTATCCTTTCCAAAAGGGGGGTCGGTTAATGATGCCATTAGGCCAGAGGATTGTACGGTCAGCTACACTTCATTTGACGTGGCAGTGAGCTGGGTTCGCCATTATGGCCGAAGAGCGTTGATGGTAAAGACCGACATTGAAGCAGCTTTCAGATTGCTCCTGGTTCATCCGGAAAGTTTCCAGCTCTTAGGGTGTCATTGGAACGATGAGTTTTATGTGGAAAAATGCCTGCCGATGGGATGCTCGATATCCTTTGTCAAGTGGGTGGTGAGAGACGTGGCGCAGGTGAACTCGGTCATCCACTATCTGAATGATTTCCTCTGCGTGGGTCCACCAGCTTCGAAGATCTGCGGGGTGCTCCTAGCTACACTGGAACACATTGCAGAGGGTTTTGGTATACCATTGGCGCCGGACAAGACGGAGGGGCCTAGGAAAGTGATTACCTTCTTAGGTATTGTCTTAGACTCAGATGTCATGGAGTGCCGATTGCCAGAGGACAAGCTGGTAGACCTAAAGAAGGTTAATGCAGATATGTTGGGGATGCATAAAGTGCAGCTCCAGGCCTTACAATCCTTGTTGGGGAAACTCAACTTTGCTTGTCGGATACTGCCGATGGGTAGAGTAGTTTGCTGGCGGCTGTCAACAAGCACGGCCGGGGTGAAGTCACCCACACACTTTGTGTGCTTAGTGAGAACTCACAGGGACGACTTGAAAATTTGGCATCGCCTCTTGAAATCCTTTAACGAGAGGGCGCTGTGGATGTTGGGCCCGGTCAGCAATTTTGATTTGGAGTTGGTCACGGACGCCGCTGGATCATCGGGATTTGGAGCCTTCTTCCAGGGACAGTGGAGTGCGGGCTGGTGGCCGCAGTCCTGGATTGACGCTGGGTTTACAAAAAACCTGGTGCTACTGGAATTTTTTCCAGTGGTACTGGCGGTAGAACTGTGGGTCGCTTCTTTGAGGGATCTGAAAGTGCGTTTTCACTGCTACAACATGGGAGTAGTTCAGGTGCTTAACCGGGTATCGGCTTCATCTCCGCCGGTTATGCGGTTATTGCAACACGTCTTTATACATGCGGTGCATTTATCTGGTGTGGAAAACATGATAGCTGATGCATTATTTTGCTTTCAGTGGGACAGGTTTCGGGAGTTGGCGCCGGACGCGGAGCAACACGGACTACCTTGTCCCGGCTGCTTGTGGGAGACTGCATTGGAAAGCTTGCAGGATGGATCAGGAGGTTGGTGACGGAGACTACATGGGCGACATATGGTAAAGTATGGGAAGAGTGGTTTGCCTTTATTGTGGGAACAGGTGAGGAGCCGGCTGGTCCTGTGGTGAGGCTGTTGCTATTGTATTTTATAACTAGACATATGGAAGATGGGGTCTCAGGGTCATCACTGAGTAGAAAGATGGAGGGTTTGGCCTTTTTATTTAAATGGCAAGGATTTCCGGATTTCACAAAGGATTTCTGGGTGTGCCAGCTCTTAAAGGGTACAAGAAGACAAAGGGGCGCAGAGACAGCAGGCGACCGGTGTTGTTCGGGGTCCTAAGGGGCATGCTGGAACAGTTGGGAGGGTTATGTTCTTCGGCTTACGAGCCAGGGTTGTTTAGGGTGGCTTTCCTATTGGCGTTTTTTGGGCCGTTTAGAATTAGTGAATTGGTTAGCCCCTCTAAGAATGTTCAAGGGGGTATTCAGCATCGGGATGTAACATGTGAGGAGGAGTCGGTGATGGTGCTCTTGCGCCGGTCCAAGACGGACCAAGGGGGTAGAGGCAAAATGATACAGATATTTGCAGTGGGGGGTTCCCCTTTTTGTCTAGTCACAGCGGTTAAGGGGTTCTTGGAGAGTAGGACGTCGGTTGCAGGGTCCTTTTTAATACATGAGGACGGTGTTCCTCTTTCCAAATTTCAATTTATAACGATTTTCAGGAGGTGTTTGAGGAAGTTGGGGTTAGACGACAAGGAATTCTCGTCTCATTCCTTTAGGATAGGGGCGGCGACAGAGGCAGCCAGGCATGGTATGGATGCAGATGCAGTTAAGCGTATTGGGCATTGGGAATCCAATAGGCTTAAATTGTATAACCGCCCACAACTGTTGGTTAGTCCTGTTCAGGCGGAGTAGGGGGCACCCGGGTAGGCGGAATATGCATGTCAGGTTTTTGAGTTCATGTTGGCGTGTGTGTTTTCTTCTATTCCAGGTACAGGGCCATGTTTGATTTGGATTTTGGGACACTCTTATGTGTGCGGGGGGGCAAGAAGGGCAGACATAAGGCCAAACGGTCGTCAACTGGGGTTTTCCAGATGGGAAGCCTGCGTTCGATAGCTGGGACTTCCGGGATGTTGTGGAGCAGAATGATCGGGGAGGTACACCGTTTTGCTAGGCTCGACAGACCCCCAGATGTGTTAATTTTACATGTGTGGGGGAATGATTTAGGGGCCAGAGCTATATTGGATGTGACTCGCGACATGAAGTTTGACATATCACGGCTGCATATGGCATTCCCTGAAATGATTATAGTGTGGTCGGAAATGGTGGCTAGGACATCATGGAGAAGGGCCAGGCGCAAAATTAACATTAGTAAGTTTGTGGTAAAACATGGGGGTTTGGGCATAAGGCGCGAGGACCTTGAAGTGGAGACCTGGAGATATTTAGGGGGGGTGGAGTACATCTTAATGATGTAGGGGTTGACATGTGGACCCTTGGGCTGAAGGACGGTGTGCAGAGAGCATGGCGGGTGTGGAGGGGCTTACAAGGGTAAGGTATTTCCCTTGGAAGCTGTAGCTGAGGCTGGTCTTTGCGGGTGAAGGAAATTTTGTGGAAGGATGAGCTCAGAACCTGTTGGTGGGATGGGTTCTGATTATGGTATCCCAGGTAACGGAGGTTATCTGGAGTTTGGTGATGGGGGCGCTGTGGCAAGTGGGCGTCTGAGTCAGCTTGATGGCTTGAGGCCATATGATCCACTTGAGAGGTTCCGCAGTGTCATTTTGGAATACATTATGGTTGATTGAGGACCTGCAAAGACCAACACTTGGAAGGACTGATGGTTGTTTTTTATAACAGATGTTGTTGGTTATATTTTTTTAATGTTAATTACATATATATGTGTATATATATATATATATATTTATACGTTTGTTAATAAAATAAGGCTGCTACGGCCTTTTTACTCCAGAAGTTGTACGGCTATTATTTAAGGTGGGGAAAAGGTGGAGTAGAAAGGGGGAAGTTTTACACAGGTACATCTGTTATACAATGGTCATGTGTAGAAATGTTCAATTGTACATTTGGGGGCTAAAAAAATATGCTTAAAACATAAAATCCAAGAGTGGTAAAATTAGGCAATGAAATGGAGAAATATCTGGGTGTAGTTGTAGACAGGGACCCAGATAAGGGGGTACCACTGTTCTGCCTGTATGGGGCCCAGGCAGTTGGGTGGATCGGATGTGGGCAGGGAGGATGAGCAGTGCTTCCCCTCCTCTCCCACCAGCTGGCTTTCAGCTGCTGCACAGAGACCCATACAGGAGATTGGTTTCTCTGACCACCACTAATGCACTGATCACCCCCCCCCCCCCCCCCCGTGCACCATCCTCTTCCTTCTGCTGCCCAGGCCCCCTGTGTGCCCCACTCCCCGCATCACTACCAGTTTTCCTCTTCTCCTCTCCCAAGCAAGCACACGGGGGGATAGATTCAGGATATATTGAGGTAAGGAGCCGATTAATATGTCATACTTACCGACTCCTTACTTCCTGAATGAACACAGTGAGTGATTGGTACCTATCACTCATTGTGTTCATTCATAACACAGGGAGTGGTTTCTCCCTCACTAAAGCACTTAATCTGGGAATGTCGCACAATGGGATGATACAAACAATAAATGAGTGTAAAGATACTAACTGCTATTGAAGAAGTGTCCAGGAGACACGTCTAGGCATAAAAAAATAGTACCTTTGGAAAAGATGTACTACTATCTCAAATCAAACTGTATGAGATTTTGTAAAAAAGTGGATTTCTTGTATATGTTGCAAATTTTTGTTGTAAAATGTTATGCCTCAAAAGGCCCACCTTACAACGCTTTCTAGGTTCACAACAGAAGTATAATAAAATGTGTTTACTATGCTTCTGTACAGAGTGCTTTCTGTTCATTCACTCTCCAGTGCAGCTTAAGCTGCAGAGAGAGGGATTGAGGGATTTATATCCTCAGTCTTTCTCTGTCTCAAAAGTCAGACATCTGTTTAGACCCCTGATATTTCATCAAAGCCAAAAATGTTGAGAAAAAATAAATAATAAATAACATTTTAAAAAAATTATAAAAAAAAAATGTAAAAAATATTACAAAAATGAAGGGCTCACTCACAGATTTACTGGCCCATACAGTGTGACTAAGTGATTTGCTTCAGAGCCACCTGTTACTCTTTGGGAATGCAGAGGTCATACGAACACAGCCACAGGTCCTAATTTGACAGGTGCGCAGGTGAATGTCCCTGAATGCACACTGCACACTGATTTTAGTGTGTTTTACTGAAATTTTTTCAGTAGGCTGTACAGGGCCCCTAACAGTAGCTCTGGTTGTAATTCATAGGCTAATGCCGTGTACACACGATCAGAATTTTGGTTGGGATTTTGCTCAAGCTCTGTCGTCCTGCATACACACGGTCACACCAAATTCCGGCCGTCAAGAACACGGTGACGTACAACACGTATGACGGGACTAGAAAAAGTTAGCTCAATAGCCAGTAGCCAATAGCTTCCATCTCGTAGTTAAATCTGAGCATGTATGTATATCTTAGGGGATTGTGCCTCCCACTCACTCTTTTACCCACCCCCTTCTAAATAAATTATGCTTAATAATAGGTATATTCACTAAATAATCACTGTGCCCCGGTATTATCCAAAATATATACCCAAGACATTCATTTATATTTGCAAATATAGCGTCCTTATTGTGCGATATTTTAATTCGACCGCTCCAACTATGCCGTCTTAATCACCGTTCATCTTCTAATCAAAAGTCCACTTGTATCAACTAAAATAACCAAATCTGTGCCACCGTCACCAAGCAGAATGGCCACTCACCAGATGTCCCCAACCAGTAAGCCTTCGGGTTCATTCAACGTATAACCAGTCCACAACGCATTCCTCCCGTTAGCAATTCCTCAATGTCCGTATATTCATACAAAATTAAATAGAACCAATATAGTGTAAAACCATTTCAACTTTAATGTAAAATCAATAAAAACAGATTGCACTCACATTTCAATGTGTCTATTGGCTGACACCAAGCCTTTCCAGCAATGAGAAAACCGTTTTAAAATCGGGCAAGCCACTGATGTTCCACAGGTGGTGATAGTCTCCCTCCACTGGACCGACCTGTTCCTGGCTTGTATTCAAGGACCGTATGTCTCCCACAACTCCTACGCGTTTCGCATTTGAGCATCGTCAGGAAGCTGTGGGAGCCCTCCCCAAACCCCCCTTTTATAGTGCCCTCAATTACCTGTTACTGTGCCACCGGAAGTGACGCTGCCACCATCTTGATCCCGGAAGTGTATGCCCGACCTTTTCCCTATTAACAAACTGGCCCTTTCCTTATAATCTATAATGCCTTTAAGTCATTAGGTCAATCATTTTTAATTAGGCCGATATCAAAAACTTTTTCCTTCTTTAGTTGGTTCCCCAACCTTATGGTTCCATTTGGGATCTCATCCCCGTTTATGCCCGAGGTGGGTCCCGCCATCTTCTTATAGGGCAATATTACCCTTACTAGAATTGTTCCATGTGTTTAATTTAATTCATTCCCCCATGCTACAAATGTGTGCCTTATATCATCCTCGGTGGCCGATTTCCTAATCCACTTACTTTAAATACACTCCTACATCACCTTTTTCTTCTTTTTCATTCCGGATAGACCGGACTATATCCCTAAGGCCACTTCCTGTCTAACCGGAAGTGCATCACCGGATGTTTACCCTGGAGGTCCGAGACCGGAAGTTTGACACCGGAAGTCCTCCACCGCCATTTTAGGTGTGGGTTTAACAATGACCCACATTCTAGCTAGTGGTTTGCTTTTCCCATTGCTGGAAATGCTTTCACAAATATACCATCAAATAAAATACCCTTAAAAAAAATATCCTTAAAAAATGGCAAAAGTAAAAAACTGTATAAAACGATCAAAAATCCTCAATAAAACAATTCAAGTCTATTTCTACATTTAATCCTGAAGGTTTTTAAGTGCTTAATCTATGTATCCAAAACGTTTCGTTCTTGGATACTTCACGCCTCATATTATAATTCCTCCAATCTTTATCTATTCTGTCTATTGCAAAAAATTGTAAACATTCCGGATCACGATTATGTGCTTCTCTGAAGTGTTTTGATACGCTATGGTGCTTATAGCCTTTTTTTATGTTTCTTATATGTTCACCTATGCGCGTGGACAGTTTCCCGGTGGTCCTGCCCACGTACTGGAGGCCACAACTGCACTCTATCACATACGTGACATACCTACTCTTACATGTGATTAACCACTTAACAACTGCCCTATAGCCGAATGACGGCTACAGGGCGGTTTCTTAACTCTGGGAGGCCGTCATATGACGTCCTCCCAGAATTCCACTCTCACGCGCCCCCCCCCCCCCCCGGGGCGCGCACTCGACAGCATCCGTGACCGCCGGGTCGCATCACGGATCACGGTAAACGGACGCTCATAGCGGCCGTTTACCACGTGATCGCTCCGTCAAATGACGGAGTGATCACTTGTAAACAAACCGGCGTCATGTTATGACGTCGGTTCCTCCCCCTCTCTGTATCGATCGGAACAGCGGAGGGGGAAGAGATCGGTGTCAGCAGCGATGTGGGCTGCATCTGCAGTGCCCACATCACTGCTCACCGAAAATTAACCCCTCAATTCCCTGCTAATACTCTGCAATACCCTGCCATTACTCTGCATTACTCTGCAATACCCTGCAATACTCTGCAATACCCTGCAATACCCTGCAATACTCTGCAATACCCTGCAATACTTTGCAATAATCTGCAATACCCTGCAATACTTGCAATACCCTGCAACACTCTGCAACACTCTGCAATACCCTGCAACGCTCTGCAATACCCTGCAATGCTCTGCAACACCCACCAATACCCTGCAACACTCTGCAATGCTCTGCAACACCCGCCAATACCGTGCAACACTCTGCAATGCTCTGCAACACCCTCCAATATCCTGCAATGCTCTGCAACGCAATACTCTGCAACGCCATACTCTGAGATACCCAGCCATACTCTGAGATACCCAGCCATACCCAGCCATAGTCGATGATACCCTGCAATACCCAGCCATAGACACCCTCCCCCTCCCGCCGCCCTCCGGTGCTTCTACCGACTCGCCAATACGATCAAATCCAGAATCTTTTTTTTTTTTCAGGCTTCCCAGCTTAGAGGTGAGATGCGGGGTCTTATTGACCCCATATCTCACTGTAAAGAGGACCTGTCATGCCATATTCCTATTACAAGGGATGTTTACATTCCTTGTAATAGGAATAAAAGTGATCAAAAAATATATTTTTGGGGAAAAAAATGTCAAACTAAAATAAATAAAGTAAAATGAACAATAAAATTTTTTAATTTTTTTTAAAGCGCCCCTGTCCCCATGTGTATGCATGCAGAAGCGAACGCATACGTAAGTCCCGCCCACATATGAAAACGGTGTTTAAACCACACATGTGAGGTATCGCTGCGAACGTTAGAGCGAGAGCAATAATTCTAGCCCTAGACCTTCTCTGTAACTCAAAACATATAACCAGTAAAAAAAAATTAAATCGTCGCCTATGGGGATTTTTAAGTAGCGACGTTTGGCGCCATTCCACGAGCCTGTGCAATTTTGAAGAGTGACATGTTAGGTATCGATTTACTCGGTGTAACTTCATCTTTCACATTATGCAAAAATTGGGCTAACTTTACTGTGTTTTTTTTTTTTAAGCACAAAACTGTTTTTTTTCCAAAAAAAAGCATTTGAAAAATTGCTGCGCAAATACCGTGCGAGATATAAAGTTGCAACGACCACCGTTGTATTCTCCAGGGTTTTTGCTAAAAAAACATATATAATGTTTTGGAATTCTATGTAATTTTCTAGCAAATAAATGATGATTTTTACATGTAGGAGAGAAATGTCAGAATTGTCCTGGGTGCTCCAGAACGCCTGATGGCGCTCCATGCATGTTGGGCCTCTGTATGTGGCCACACTGTGTAAAAGTCTCACACATGTGGTATCGCCATACTCGGGAGTAATAGCAGAATGTGTTTTGGGGTGTAATTTGTGGTATGCATATGCTGTGTGAGAAATAAACTGATAATATGACAATTTTGTGAAGAAAAAAAAAAAAGTAAAAAAAAACTTGATTTTGCAAAGAATTGTGGGAAAAAATGACAACTTCAAAAAACTCATCATGCCTCTTACTAAATACCTTGGAATGTCTTCTTTCCAAAAAGGAGTAATTTGGGGGGTATTTGTACTTTTCTGGCATGTTAGGGTCTCAAGAATTCAAATAGGCCGTCAGTACTTCAGGTGTGATCAATTTTCAGATATTGGCACCATAGCTTGTGGACTCTATAACTTTCACAAAGACCAAATAATATCCACCAATTTGTACTTATTTTTACCAAAGATATGTAGTAGTATAAATTTTGGCCAAAATGTATGAAGAAAAAATTACTAATCTGCTAAATTTTATAACAGAAACAAAGAAAAATTCATTTTTTTACAGAATTTTCTGTATTTTTTCTTTTATAGCACAAAAAATAAAAAACCCAGCGGTGATTAAATACCACCAAAAGAAAGCTCCATTTGTGTGAAAAAAAGGACAAAATTTTCATATAGGTCCAGTGTTGCATGACTGAGTAATTGTCATTCAAAATGTGAGAGCACCGAAAGCTGAAAATTGGTCTGGTTATTAAGGGTGTTTAAGTGCCCAGTGGTCAAGTGGTTAATTTATTTTGAATTTTAATTTATTGGCATGGGATTGGAATTCGACAATTTTCCGTTCTTTATTGCTCGTTGTTCTACATGATTTACATTTCTTGAAAAAACCCTTTCTGTTCAAAAAACAATGTCATTTTTTTGGGGGGATCAGGAACATTTTTAACGATGTAGTCTCTTAATCTTTTTGCCCTCCTATAAATAAACATAGGTTTTTTTTGGAAGTATATTACCTAATTGTGGATCACTACAGATGATCGGCCAATACTTCTTAACCACCTCTCCCATATGTTTGTATTGCTTGTTAAATCCTAAAACGAATGGTACTCCCTTTCTATTTTCCATCTTATTTTCTCTTCTCGTCCCAAGAAGGCTTTCCCTATTAATGTCACCTACTTTTCCCCTTCAAGTTTCGCTCGGTTGTAGCCCTTGTTGGCAAACCTATCTATTAATTTCTCTGTTTGTATATAATAATCTGAGAGTAAATTACAGTTTCTTCTAATTCTGATAAACTGTCCTTTGGGGATGGCCTTTTTCCAGTGTGGGTGGTGGCAGCTGCTGTAGGGGATATATCCGTTTCTGTCTGTCTCCTTAAAGTGTGTTCTGGTTGTCATGTTTAAATATTTCCAAATCTAGGAAACTTACATTGGTTGGGTTCACGTTCACCGTGAATTTGATGTCATAGTTTTTTCTAATGTGTTGCACAAATTCCTCCAATTCATCTCGATTTCCCTCCCAAATTATTAAGATGTCATCAATAAACCTTTTATACTTGTGTATTTCCCTTTCAACCATTTTTTTAAACACTTCAATATACTGATTAGAGTTTACCTTCGGATTAAATGTTGACTTATTCCTTAACTGGCTGTTGGTAAACATCGTATTACTTATTTCGACATCCTCATTGTTCTTGTCCGAAATTATTATTTTTTTAAATTAAATTTTCTCACAAATTTATGCAGGTCGATGTAGGCCTCAAACTGATTAAAACCTCTCGGGTGCATACTTGATGCCCTTATCAAGTACTAATAATTCCTCTTGTGTGAATTCAACATCTGTCAGGTTAAAGATACCTTGCCCTAATTCTCTCTTTTTCTTTTTGCCCCCCTCTGCAACCTCTTCTTCTACTCCGTTTTTTACTCTGCCATTTTCTTGGGTGGGTCTCATCCCCTCCATATTCCTGTGGGTATTGGTTCAACCCACCTCTGCTTGTTTGGAAAACTGGCATTGGTAGTCTGTATGGTTCCCTCCAGTCTCTCCATTCCCCCTGCCACTGGGGAGTGCCATAGTGGGGGGGGGTGGTTAAAATAACCTCTCCCCCTCCCTCTGTATCCCCCTCTCCATGGTCGTGTAAAATGTCCTGTGGGGTATTGTTGGGGTCCATTTTGCATATTTCTATTTGCATCTGCATACTGGCCATTTTCTTTACTCACATTTTGTGTGGGGGGATGTGCCTCCCTCCTTGTGTTGTTTCTGGTCTCAGGGTTACTTGCTTTCTCTTTTACTTCTACTCCCCCGTTTATCCTATTCTCTCCCTCCTCATTGAGGGATGTATTGGTAGAGCTAGGGGCCTGTTCATCCTCTTGCCACTTATACACTTTTCCTGCATGGTAATCTTTTTTGTCCCTTTGGTATTTTTTTATTTTCTTATTTTTAACCTCATTATCAGTTTTTGCCAAGAATTCCTGTAACCTGCCTGCCCTGGTTTTATACTCATTGGTTTCAATGTATGGCAACATACCTTCTCTTATCTTGTTAATGTTCTCCTCAATTTTTGCTAACTTGTACCTCCATCTCTCTAAAATTACATCCAATAACCTTCCCTCACATCCGTTGAAAAAACTGAATCATTCTTTAGCCAACCCTTCATCCGTCAATCCATCATTTGGGCCCAGGTCCCACCGAAGTCTCCTTGGTGTGATCTTGGCCCCCCTATATTGTTCCAATGTGATTATATCCCACCATACCTTTATCTGTTTATCCATTGCATTTTTTAATTGTTTAAACCCTTGTTCCAGATTGATTGTGCTTGTGCTTTCACAGTAATCGAATAACTCCCCTATGTTAATTTTCCGATTGTTCAAAAATGAAAATACCTCCATTCCTTAATATGTGCTGTGCTGTCCGTACTAATATACACCACTAACCGTGATAAAAAACAAAAAACAAGTTGTACCGGCGCTCAACCTACCCCCTTCTGTGCTTAAGGGTCCGCTGCAATCCCAGTCCCAGTACTCCACCCAAGTATGTATATCATAGGGTATAAATCTGAGCATGCTTGCGTTTTTGCGCGTCGGAATTGAATACACACGAATGCATTTTCAGATAGGAACTTTCTCCGATCGAAAAATTGAGAACATGCTCTCAATCTTTTGCTGGTCAAAATTCGGCCAGCAAAAGTCCGATGGAGCATACACACGATCGCATTTTCCGACCAAAAGCTCATCGGTCATTCATCGGTCTTTTGCTGGCCGAATTTCCAATCGTGTGTACAGAGCTTTAGTAGCAGTATTCATGCAAAGGCTGAAGATATATAAATCTAGAAGGATATTTTCCTATACTGAAATATGTGTGAACCCTCACCTTTTAAAATAATCCAATCAGTTTAAAATAGAACTGCATGGTATAACATGTGTATACCTAGGAAAAACAGAAAATGTATTTTTTTCCTTTTTTTGTTATCACGTATTCTCTGTCCTCAGCTGGGTAAGGAGCTCAGAGATCTGGGGCAGGAGAAACAGAAGAACACTGATCTTCCCAGTGAATGGGTGTGCAGGGAGGCGTGTTGGCACACGTCTGATCGTTAGAGGAGAGTTCCCAGTACAGCCAAAGAACTGGCCATGCTTTGCTCTCATGCCTTGTGTGGTCAGTTTTTATTAGGAAAGCAGAGAGACTGGCAGGAACGCCATGTATTTTATACAAAGGAAGAAATACAAAGAGAACAGGATACTATTTCATACAAGACCATGATACAGCAGACACGTACCAGGAATATGAAATGTTGGCCTTACATGTTAAAGAGCCAACAATTGTTGAGACCATGAACACTTTAGTAAGCAGTATATACTGTACAATACAGAATAAAGTGTCAGCAGTATGCACATAGTGTAAGGGACAGGAGTACAAAATGCAAATAGCACAGGAGAAAGGATATATAAAGGTCACAACTCAGGAAACAGGAGAACAGATTGGAATAGGTGCAGACTACACCAGTGTGCAATGCACAGAGTGTAAGGGTCAATAGTGTGCATAACAACCAAAGCACAGGGAGTCGTGAGTACAACATACATAAAGTGCATGGATCGGGAATATGTAATGCACAGAAGCAAATGGTAGGAGCACAAAATGCACAAAGTGCCAGGGTTAAGGAGTACGCCAGACTTTTGAAATGAACGGACTTGCCCACACACAGAGAAAAGTCCATTAATTTTGAACATGGCTCCAGGTAGACGGGACTAGCGCAGGAAGTCAATGTCGCCGCCTCCAGCGGCGAGATTGACACCTCACTGGCTCCGTCACCTGGTATGGACTTAAAGGGGAAGCCCTACGCTGAAAAAACGGCGTGGAAGTCCCCCCCAGGGTCCATATCAGATCCTTATCCAAGCATGCAGCCCGGACGGTCAGAAAAGGGGGTGGGGACGAGCGAGCGCCCCCCCCCCCACCCTCCTGAGCCGTACCAGGCCACGTGCCTTTAACATGCGGGCCCCCCACCCCAAAGCACCTTGTCTCCATGTTGATGAAGACAAGGGCCTCTTCCCAACAACCCTGGCCGTTCGTTGTCAGGTTCTGCTTATCGGAATCAGGGAGCCCCCTTTAATAAGGGGGTCCCCAGATACTGGCCCCCCACCCTATGTGAATGCGAACACGTTTTTAAAATAATTTATTGGACAGCTCCGGTGGTCTTCCATCTTGGGGGGTCTTCTCACCGGACTCCTCCGCTATCTTCTGCTGAATCTTTTACGGCTTTCTTCTTCTTCGTTGTGGCCGCCGCCGTCCATGGGGTCTTCTTCCCACTTCAGGGGTCTTGTCCCCCTCTTCGGGGTCTTGTCCCCCTCTTCGGTTCTTCTTGCCGAGCCTCCGCTTTCTTCTTCCAGCTCTTTTACTAGCGGTGGCCCGGTCTTCTGTCGCCACCGCCTTCTCTTTTTCTTCTTCTTTCTTGTGATGTTGACTCGACGCTCTCTCTGGCCGCAATGACAGGGACGTGTTGTGCGGCGACTTATATAGGGACAGGGGCGGGGTCACCGGGTGATGTCACGTGATGCCCCGCCCCCTTATGATGTCATAGTTCCAGCATCCTCCGGATAGTCCGATCGTGTGTACACAGCATAACACACAAAATGCAGGGGAAAGAGTAAATACTGCAGAGAGCACAAGGGCCAGGAGTGCATTATGGAGAGTGCAGGGGTTAGGAGTACACAATGCACAGAATGCAAGGGCCAACAGTAGGTAATGAACAAAACACAGGGGTCAGACTTAGAGGGGGTGGATGGAAGCGATGGAGAGAGGTGATAGGGGAGAAGGTGAGAATGGGGGAAAATGAGGGGGGGAGAAAGGAGAGAAAACAGAATTTTGTTTTTGTTTTTTGTCTGCTGTTTTTTTTTTTTCTCTTTGCCACCCCTCCTAAACATATACGCAATTGTTGTTATTTATTTCTTCCCTCCACTACAATACTCTTGATCGACCTGATTATAACATAACTTGTTTCTTACCGGACCAACCATAATCCTTTTACTCTTCGGGTACTACATTTACTGTCTAAAATTGTAATTGTTTTATACCTTGACCTTTCACATAATAAAAATCGTTTGTAAACAAAACACAGAGGTCAGGAGTATGTCATGCACAGAATGCAGGGAACAGGAATACAAAATGCATAAAAAGCATGAGTCAGGAGTATGTATTGCAGACACAATAAGCAGGAGTACAAAAAGCACAAACACAGCAGTCAGGAGTAGGTAAAACACAAAGTGCAGGGATAAGGAGGCTGTAAGGCACAGAATGCAGGAGTATGTAATGCACAAAAAGCAGGGGTCAGAAGTACAAAGCACACAGAGCACAGGGGTCAGGAGTATGAAACACACAAAGTACAGGAGCCGAGTACATAATGCACAGAGCATACAAGGGTCAGAAGTAAATAATGCACAGACTGCCCGGTATGTAGTGCACAACATGCACGGAGCAGGTGGGTGTAATGAATAGAGTTCAGGGGTACACAAAGCACAGAATGCAGGACTGCATGGGCGTCCGCAGGCAGGGGCAAGGGGGGGGCAAGTGCCCCCCCCCTGAAATCATTGATGGGATCAGGTGTTCCCCACTCGGTCTTTAATCTAGCGCTGGCGGCTGGCCCTGCTCACACCTGTACACAGTTTAACAGGGTCAGTGACAGCTGACAGAAAAGGCCTCAAGGAGTGGGCAAGGGCAAGATGACATCACCCGGTCTACATAGTGGAAGTGAGAGGCCCAGGAGGCGGAAGCCACGGGAAAGGAGAGCAGCAAGACGCCAGGAACAGCGGGCACAATGTCCCCAGTGCCTCCCAGAGCCTGGAACCCTTGGACTCCTTAAACTTCCTCACTGCTCCCAGGTCTGGAAGACAGACTGTCCGGGGGATCAGAGAACAAGGACAGGCAGGAAATGCAAGCAGCCAGCGACCGCTCCATGTCACATCATAGATCCGATGGAAGAAACAGAGCACCTCCTGTCCTCACCCAGAATGAAAATGGCTCTTGCCAGCTGCTGGCCATCATGGACATCCTATTGGCATGCAAGGTACTTTACTGAACATTACACACACAACTGGGACATAAGGGCACTTGAAGCACTGCAGACAGGGCTAGGGGGTCCCTCTCTCTGACCCCCCCATCACCCCTCTCTGTCACCTCCTCCCTCTCTCTCTGTCACCCCTCTGTATTTTTCACCCCCCGTCTCTCTGTCACCCCCTCTGTTTCTTTCTGTCACCCCCTCTCTCTGTGACTCCCCTCTGTCTCTCTCTTTCACCCCTCTGTCTCTTTCTGTCACCCCCCTCGATCTCTTTCTGTCACCCCCTCTCTCTTTCTGTCACCCCCTGTCTCTGTCACCCCCCATACGTATGCAGTCTCTTAGAGTCTCTTGTGCCATGTCCGCAATCTCTTATAGTCTCTTGAGCCATGCCCCTGTTAAAGTCGTAGGGCGTGGTAGTCATGTTCCCTGTATTGCTTTCTTTTATGTGATCACGTTTTTATTTTAAAGGAACGAACATTTTTTTATCCTGTACTTGCTGATTTTTATGCCAATAAACAGCCATCTTGTTATTTTTCATCTACACTATGGGAAGCCGTTTTTCTTTTTTGTCCCTCATGTGATCCTCTACATGAGCTTGGCCTTGCTTATTACCCTGGCTTGTGGTTGGAGTTGAATCTCTTCCGTCCATTCTACTGGAACTTTGGAGATATTGGAATCCTGTGGATGATACAGACCATTCCTCCTCAGACTGGAAGACCTACAGTAATTTCAACGGCTTTAGACCTGTGGGGATCCGTCCATTTCTTTATGCCCATATGATCTCATGGTTTTGGTAGGAGTACCCATCTTGTTCTTCTTTACCTAGAACTCACTGCTTTGAGATGTCCTCAAGATCACTCTGCTGTTTTTACGTTGTGTGAAACACTATATTTGTGTGGACTTTAATGACTTTTTGCATTTACTTATTATTAGGACTTTATTGATTTTCTTTTCAATACTTGTCACGTATGTTTATCACATGTTCACAGTGCTACATTTATTGTTTATTTCTATTTATGAATTTGGTTATGTTCGTATGTAGCTGCTGTTTTTTCACATTCTGATTAGCGCAATATTTTCCTATTTTGTTGTGTTAAAAATAAGTAATACACAGAGCACAGGGGTCAAAAATGAAGTAATGTGGGAGTCATACAAATTTTTTCCAGAAGCAAAAATTCCCTTAAATGCTGCTACAAAGATCACTCCTTCCTCCTGATTAAGGACAGGCTCGGGCGTGTTCGCACATTCCACGTGCAGAGCCCACCAAGAAGTCAGCATGGCGCTGCGCTAATCACAGGCAGTGAGACATTCTCCCGATGTGCAGCTACAGAGAACGGGAAATTTCTCACTGACTGTGATTAGCGCAGCGCTGTACCGACTTCCTGGCAGGCTCTGCATGTGGAATGTGCGAACATGCCCGAGCCCATCCCTACTCCTGATTACAAGCCAATTTCCTCATATATCACACATGTGAAAGACAATGGAAAATTGCAATGGTGTGATAACGTTTTAAAACATGTTTATTAACCACTTCAATACCGGGCACTTAAACACCTTCCTGCCCAGACCAATTTTGAGCTTTCAGCTCTGTCGCACTTTGAATGACAATTGCGCGGTCATGCTACACTGTACCCAAATGAAATTTTTATCATTTTTTTCCCACAAATAGAGCTTTCTTTTGGTGGTATTTGATCACCTCTACGGTTTTTATTTTTTGCGCGACAAATAAAAAAATACCGAAAATTTTGAAAAAATAAATGTTTTTTTTTGTTTCAGTTTCAAAACTTTGTAAATAAGTACGTTTTCTCCTTCACTGATGGGCACTGATGGGGCTACACTGATGGGCACTGATAAGGCGGCACTGATGGGCACCAATGATGTGGCACCAATGAAGTGGCACTGATGAGGTGGCATTGATGGACACTGATATGTGGCACTGATAGGCGGCACTGATAGGCGGCACGGATGGGCGACACGGATGGGCGACACGGATGGACACTGATAGGTGGCACAAATTGGCATTGATAGCTGGCACGGATTGGCATGGATAGGCGGCACAGATGGGCATGGATAGGCGGCACAGATGGGCATGGATAGGCGGCACAGATGGGCATGGGTGGGCACTGAGGCTCATAATCCTGATCACGTCATATGACGTCCGATCAGGATTATGAAACCACTTTGCCACCGTCAATTGCCTATAGGGCGGGCGGCAAGTGGTTAAACTTAAAATCCCAGAGAGATGTATACTCACATTTAGTACAATAAAAACAAGCCTTGATATATTTATGGACAGTAAAAGGGGGGTGATGATGTCACCTGGAGACCGAATCTGCAGTTACAGTTCTCAGCGTTCTCCCCGGCCTGTAGTACAAACAACACCTCGCTTCCTTCCTCGTATGCCTATCAAGCTCCTCCTACCAGTTTCGTCACAATCTCGCTTTTGTCCTCCACACATCCCATGTGTTTCTGAGTGCAATATGCTCTGCTTTTTATCTTAAAGTGGAGTTCCACCCAAAAATGGAACTTCCACTTTAAGGGAAGGTGACCCCCTGACATGCCACATTTGTCATGTAATTTTTTTTGGGGGGGGGGGAGCGGATACCCTCTTTTTAGAGGGTTCCAGCTCCCACTTCCTCCTGGCACACCGCGGCACTAAAAGAGATATCACCTCTCCCCCCTCCCTCTCGGCAGTCATCTGGGACTCATCACAGGTCCCAGATGATTGCCCGGCCAGTCACGGCATGCTGCGCAGTGCCCACAGTGACTATTGCGGCATCGCAGAGAGGAGGGGAGAGACGAGCGGGGCTTCGTTCCCCCGCATCGCTGGACCCTGGGACAGGTAAGTGTCAGATTATTAAAAGTCAGCAGCTACAGTATTTGTAGCTGCTGACTTTTAATTATTATTTTTTTAAGCGGAACTCCACTTTAATCAATTTGTATTTTACTTACCATATTATGTAGCTTTTGTGCTGTTCTCTGCTTTGTCATTTCTATGGGGACATCAACAGCCCCATAGGGCTGCATTGGGTGGCATTGCCCAACGCAGTCATAATGCATAGGCAAGGCAATTTGTCTTATGTGCTACTGCTTTTCTTCACAGCAACATGCTGTCTGGGTGTACTTTGAGAAAAACTTGTAGATTTTGTGAAGTACAGCATGTTCTGACTGCTGTAACGCATTGCAATGCAATGCAAAAGAAAAATCATATTTAAACTCAAAACTAAAAAATGTGTCATCTGATTCGATGTAGCTGACAATTTTCTGCCTGGCTCCTTCAATTTTCAGATGAAAGGATGTCGATTGGGAGGTTGCCAACAGGGCCACCCTTGGTTTGAATTTCAGACGGCTTATTTTGCACCTTAAAGCCCACCTGGTGGTGTGAATAAGTCCCTGCAGGTTTGTTTCAGAGTTCCCACTTTCTTTCTTTTGAACTGGCTGCAATACAAAGTTTCAGCATGTTTATGACTGCTTTTAGGATTATTTCTTCCTTTTATGATTAATATTTTATATTCTTTGATGTTATGTTTGTAGTTACATCTCATTTGATTCACACATAGACACATTCACACCTAGGTGCCACTTAGGCCCCATGCACACTGGGCAATTATGGGGCTCTGGCATTTACTTGCAGACATCGGGCACAAGTGTCCAGTCCAGACCTTCTTCCAGCAGCCTGTGAAACTGTGAGAGGCTGACAGCTTCTGCGGCTGGACGGGTGTTCTATCAGATTACCGCTTACTCATCAGATTGTGCAATGGAAGTGACGTTCCAAACAAAAAATACTTACTGCGCATGTGCGATGCACTCTACCAAGCTTTCAGTGGCGCGATGCGTTCCACACACTTTATGATCTGAAAGGTAGCGGTATTCTGATAGAACATCCATGTGGACATCTTAGTACACCCAACTACATCTTGAATTGCAGAGTCATTTTAGCAATAAAGTGGGCATATATAAATCAATATCACAGATATCAATATATATCAATATATATATAAGAGCTCACTTTATTGCTAAAATTACTCTGAAATTGAAGACGTAGCTGGATGTAGTAAGATATCCTCATGGTGTCTATTCCAGTGCAGAGCTACAACCACCACTAGGGGGCGAGAGTGTCCCATGTGAGAGGAGAATGGGTCTTCAATGCATGTTCAGAGTACCGCTATAAGATCATAAAGTGTGTGGAACGCATTGTGCCGTGGAACATGGTGGAATGCACTGCGCATGCACAGTAAGTATATTTGTTTGGCACATCACTTCCATTGCACAATCTGATGTGTAGCGGTAATCTGATAGAACAGGGGCACCAAGCGGTACAAATGTTTAGGGCAGTATGTGCCCTGGGACAAATGTCCAGAATACATGTCTGCATTTCAGGCAGTTTTCCCTGGGCGCATGCTTCCCTAAACATTTGTAGGTTCACCATACAGCCCTGCCCAGCAACTGTCAGAGAGTTTGTCAGGGCAGAACAATTCAATTATTTATATTATAATATACACTCACTGGCCGCTTTATTAGGTACACATGTTCAATTGCTTGGTAACACAAGTTGCTAATTAGCCAATCACATGGCAGCAACTCAATGCATTTAGGCATCTAGACGTGTTGAAGACAACTTGTTGAAGTTCAAACCGAGCATCAGAATGGGGGAAAAAAAGGGGGATTTAACGGACTTTGAACATGGCATTGTTGTTGGTGCCATATAGGCTGGTCTGAATATTTCAAAAACTGATGATCTACTGAGATTTTCACACACACAACCATCTCTAAGGTTTACAGAGAATGGTCTGAAAAAGAGAAAATATCCAGTGAACAACAGTCGTGTGGACAAAAATGCCTTGTTGAGGTGAGAGAAGAATGGGCAGACTGGTTTGAGATGATAGAAAGGCAGTAACTCAAATAACCACTCGTTACAACCAAGGAATGCAGAATACCATCTTTGAACGCACAACACATTGAACCTTGAAGCAGATGGGCTACAGCAGCAGAACACCACACAGGGTGCTACTCCTGTCAGTTAAGAACTGGAAACTGAGGCTACAATTTGCACAGGCTCACCAAAATTGGACAATAGAAGATTGGAAAAAACATTGCCTGGTCTGATGAGTCTCAATTTCAGGTGCAACATTTCTTGTAAACAACATGAAAGCATGGATCCATCCTGCCTTGTATCAACAGTTCAGGCTGGCGGTGGTGGAGTAATGGTGTGGGGGGTATTTTCTTGGCACACTTTGAGCCCCTTAGTACCAACTGAGCATCGTTTATACGTCATTGGCCTACCTGAGTATTGTTGCTGACCATGCCCATCCCTTTATGACTACAGTGTACCCATCTTCTGATGGCTCCTTCCAGCAGGATAATGCGCCAAGTCACAAAGTTCAAATCGTCTCAAACTGGTTTCTTGAATGTGACAATGAGGTCACTGTACTCCAATGGCCTCTATAGTCACCAGATCTCATCCAATAGAGCACCTTTAGGTGTGTTGGAATGGGAGATTTGCATCATGGATGTGCAGCCGACAAATCTGCAGCAACTGTGTGATGCTATCATCTCAATATGGACCAAAATCGCTGAGGAATGTTTCCAACACCTTGTTGAATCTATGCCAGGAAGGATGAAGTCAGTTCTGAAGGCAAAAGGGGGTCCAGCAAGGTGTACCTAATAAAGTGGGTGGTGAGTATATATTGACTCTGGATCAAGACCAGTCTTTTGAGAATTGCTACTCCCACTTTCCTTCTTTCTCTACTCCTAAGCTCTTCCGTATATCTTCTCTACCTTTCTTCTTTCTCTCTCTCCTCCTTGGTTTACCATCTGACAATAGCCGACAACAGATGCTTCTACTATACATGTCTGTGGGAAACCTCTGCGTGGTCCTATTTTAGAACCTCTGATCAGGGCCACTGATAGAAATCATGGGGCCCCGTACAGCCTACCTGATGGGGCCCCCTTCAGCCCCACCCCTGGTCCCTCCTTCAGCCCCACCCCTGGCCCCGCCCCTATGAAGGGGCTAGGGTATACATAAAGGCTAAATTGTGGGCGTGGCTAATTTAAAAATATGCGCTACGCGGAGCTGGAAAATGGACATGGTTTAAATTACACTTAATTATTAGGTGTGGTTAGTCTAAAATGACTGTGTGTAGGATGCAGATGATACTGTGCTGCGTTCATAACTGCACTGTCCAATTTGTCACAGTCAAACAGTTCTACATGAAAAAGAAGAAGATGCCATGTCAGCTAAGCCCATTTAAAAAAAAAAAAAAATTCAAAACTTTTAATAAGAAGTAATATGTCTAAGGGAGCGTTGGTTCACACCATGGCTGCATCTGAATTGCGAAGAAATGTGCTGTGGATTCCTGTAAAATTCAATCTGCATGCAAAATGCACTGCTTTTGTGATCTGCACCAGGTGTCAATGAAAAGTCAATGAAACCTCAAATGCAGGTTTGCAAACGTAGTGTGTTTGCCCCGCCCCTGCCAGCCCTGGATCATGTGATCTGGTTGCATTGCATTTTAAAAAGTAGTGCATACACTACACTACTTTTTGCACTACTTTTGGTGCATTTCAATTTTAGCCCATTCAAAATGAATGAGCTTGAAATTGCACTGCACAGACCTGCATGTGAATTGCACATGAACGCACAGTGCGTTCCTGTGTGATTCAGCTTCAGGCATGCTGTGATCTAGTGATTTAAATAGAAAAAAAGTGGGGTTTGCTGACATTGATGACATGTCCTTTTTCATGCAGCACTGTGAGAAATATGGCAGTGCAGTATAAAACCCAATTTCTCAGTCAGGACAGCTGTGCTACATGAAAAGCAGACATTACACTTTACATTGCAGTTAATGTGACTGGGGTAACCTGCAGTCCCCTGAGAATCCAGATCCACTGTCACCATAATGCAGCTCATGTGTGCACACCAGAAGAAGCCAGGAACGATCACCCTCGAAGCCGGCCACACCCCCTCCCGCCGACTCAAACTACAAGATCTCACAGTCAGGCTCCACCTTTCTGCCTCTGAGATGTTTAGCCCGAGGGAGTGCTCATTGAGAGCAGTTGAACAGCTGCTGAGGGAGGAGCGGAGGGGGGAGTTGGAGAAAGACTTTTTTTTTCTTTCTTCTACAATCTATTCAGATTGCTCGGGCCCCCTGGTGGCCGGGCCTGGTATAACAGGGCCAGTTGTACTGGCTTATCAGCGGCCCTGCCTCAGCTCTTCCAGATACTTCATGCAGTGCCTTTACTTTGTCATTTTATTATATCACTTATGCTGTGGAAATGTTTTCAAGATGTTTTAATAAATCTTTATTAAACAAAACAAAAAACCTGTGCCCTCCGCCTACAGCTAAATGCCAAGGCCCAATTCACTGGAGCTAAACACCCAGTGCACATGGGGCCTAAATATCTGTTTTCCTGCTTTAACTTGTGTTATTACACCAATTTCTTTTTAAATCAATATATTTTAAATATTACTCCTGTTGCAAAGTTCTTTCCTATGCCTCTTTTGTTTGATAGAGTAGAACACATAATACTTGTCAATCGTTGTTGGCATTTTAAGATATACTTTAATATTTATGTTTTAAGCATTCCATTGTTGAGAATATTGCAAAACCACAGTCACAAAAGGGAAACAGTTTTAATCAATCAAGTGTCACAGAAAACAAAGTTGTAAAGAACTATTACAACGAGATGTAAAGACAAAAAAAAAGCCAACTTTTTCCCATACTTCATCAAATGAATTAAATAAAAAGCAAAAAGCAGTGGTACTCATCCTAATATACCAACCAAACAGAGCAAACTGGTTTCTGATTGGTTGTCATGATTTACAACAAACAGTAGCCCTCTTAATGAATAATCAACCTTATAAAAGTGGACATTTTGCCTAAACTACAATAGCAATTTGTAATAAAAATACATATTATCTTAGAAAAGCTACAAAATCTGAAGAAAAGTAATGTGCACTTGTGAAAATGGCACTTTGGAGTTATACAAAGTTTAATATCAGTTTTATTATTAAGTAAATAGAAAACATTCAGTACGTTGAACCCTTTATATACAGAAAAGTTGATGAACAACAGCCATTAAACTTTAGGTAAAAGATAAAATAACGTGCATCAAAAATTTGGGTTTAGAACAAAGTTGCACACAAGTGTTATACAGGAATATAAAGAACGGAGGGTAGACACCTATAATTTTAACCTTAATAGAACAATCATGCCAACTGTTACTTTTCAATACACCTTAAAGTGACCCATATACCAATTTAAACTTTAAAAGTCTTGTCTGTGAACGGATGTTACAGGATCACATTTTACATTTCATAGGCAGAGATACTCCTTGATTAAGCTGATTTTGCCTGGCTTTGTGACTTAGCTTCAATGGCTGCCATCTTGGTGCCTAGAGTGGTGAATATTGTAGTAGTCTTATTCAAATCTGGAATGGTAATTAGTAGGTCTAATGCCGCGTACACACGACCGGACTTTTCCGGCAGACTTGGTCCGGCGGACCGGAATCCGTCGTATAATTCGATCGTGTGTGGGCTCCAGCTGACTTTTTTTCCCCAAAAGTCAGACAGACCTAGAAAAAAAACATGTTTCAAATCTATCCGACAGACTCAAGTCCGACGGACCAAAAATCGGGAAAACCGTTCGCCTGTGTGCTAGTCCGATGGACCAAATACGACGTAAGGGCAGCTATTGGCTACTGGCTATTGAACTTCCTTGTTTAGTCCCGTTTACATCATCACGTTCAAAATGAACGGACTTAGTCTGGTCATGTGTGGCCAAGTCCGTTTCGTTCAGAAAGTCAATCAGACCTCCGCCGTAAGACCGTCGGACCTAGTCTGTCGAAAAGTCCGGTTGTATGTGCGCGGCATTAGTCATCAATTCAGACCTTGTCCTATAGCATGAAACTAAGTCCAAGTGAGATACATATGTTTTTTTGGGTAGTAGTGGACATCTTATGGTGACTCACGTTAAAGCAGTATAGTCCACTAGGTTATTATTATTCAGGATTTATATAGCGCCAACAGTTTGCACATCGCTTTAAATTTTAGGTTAGATTGACTTAAATGAGCTGGGTAAGTGGCGTGTTTTGCTGCTGGTGTGAAGGTGCCCATTAAGTACTTTCAGGACTTCTGTACTAAATAGGCAATAAATCCATACAAGTCCATTACCAATCTCTGATCTAAGTAGGTAGATGCTTAAAGCAATGGGGTCTAGTCTAATGAGGCAGGGAGTTATGTCTCTAGCTGGAGGACACTGCTGAGACCCTCAGTTAAACCAACTTCAAAGCAGCTGTGACAGTCCTCATACAGATAGCATCATTCACTGCACATCTAACTACCAAAACCCATCCTTAAAGCGGGAGTCCGCTGGGACTCCGCGTTTTTTTTTTTTTTTAAAGTCAGCAGCTACAAATACTGCAGCTGCTGACTTTTAAAATGGTGACACTTACCTGTCCAGCGCGCCCGCGATGTCGGCACCCGAAGCCGATCTCTAGATCGACACTCGGGTGCTGCCGCCGCCATCTTGGGTATGGGAATCAGGAAATGGAGCCTTTCGGCTTCATTTCCCGGTTCCCTACTGCGCATGCGCAAGCCGCGTGGCGCAATCCGGACGGTCCCCGCTGCCTCTGGGAACTGTGTGTTTCCCAGCAGGCAGCGGGGCACTTGCGCAAAGGGGCGGGCAGACAGCTATCCCGGAAGTGGGTGCAGTTACCTGGATTATCCAGGTAACTGCACCCCCCTCCCCCCTGAAAGGTGCCAATTGTGGCGCCGGAGGGGGGGGGGATTCCGATGAGCGGAGGTCCATTTTAGGGTGGACCTCCGCTTTAAATTAATCCTTTACCTGCCTGAATGATTTCTCCATTCAGTCATAGAAATAAATAGAATCCCACAGCTATCTGGAAGCTTGAATGCCAGATTACATTTACACCCATTTACAAATTAGGAGCCTTGCAGCCAGTGTAATAACATTTTAGTTAAATATTTCGAGATTTAAAAAATAGTGAGGATTGAAAGGAAAAAGGGTCCGAAAGACACTCAGGCATTGCTGTTGTTGAGCTGCTATCACTTTCCGTGTCCGTAATCATTTATGTAGCTAAGGTCTGTATTTTCAGGGCCTGGAACATTGATTCGTACAATTATTATTATAACTATAAAGACAATTGAAAACAGAATGGAGAGAACAGTGGCAGCGATGTTTAAGGAACGGGCTGTGGAACTATAGCTGGTTGCACCATTCAGATCTTTCAGCAGCTTCCTGTCCCGGGACTATAAAAGAAGAAAAAGAAAAAATTAAGATAGTGACAAAGTAGAAAGAGTCTGTTATTAGTTATAATAAAGCAGGAATCATATTCAAATGATATTTTCATTGGGAGCGGTGGGGGCTAGAGGAGGTCATGTCTGAGAGTGTTATGTTACTAAAAAAAGGTGTGGAAACTTCCTAACTATACACTATATTACCAAAAGTATTGGGACATCTGCCTTTTCACACACATGAAGTTTAATTATATAAGATTTATACAGCGCCCAGTTTTTTACTGGCAGCCAAGTCTAAGCACTTGTACACAAGGTCGGACATTCCGACGGAAAATGTCCGATCGGACCGTGTTGTTGGATAATCCGACCGTGTGTGGGCTTCATCTGACTTTTTCCGTCAGAATGTCCGACCAACAAAGTTTGAGAGCTGGATATAAACATTTTCCGGCAACATGATCCGATCGGACTTTGTCCGATCGCTTGTAGAGAATTCCGATCGGACAAAGTGCCACGCATGCTCAGGTCAAATTCTAGACCAAAGTTATTGGCTACTAGCCTGAACGTAGTTCCGTCGTAACTAAATAATGTCATCACGTTACGAATGATCGGATTTTCCGGCAACTTTGTCCGACCGTGTGTATGCAACACCAGTTTCAGACAAAATCCGTCAGAAAAAATCAGACGGATTTTGTTGTCGGAATGTCCGACCGTGTGTACAAGGGCTTAGTCTGTAGGGTTCTATATTGAGTTGGCCCACCCTTTGCAGCTATAAGAGCTTCAACTCCTCTGGGAAGGCTGTCCACAAGGTTTAGGAGTGTGTCTATGGGAATATTTGACCATCCTTCCAGAAGTGCATTTGTGAGGTCAGGTACTGATGTGGAAAAGAAGGCCTGGCTTGCAGTGTACATTCTAATTCATCCCAAAGATGTTCTATCGGGTTGGGGGTCAGGACTCTGTGCAGGACAGTCAAGTTCCTCCACCCCAAACTCGCTCATCCATGTCTTATGCACCTGGCTTTGTGCATGGTGCACAGTCATGTTGGAACAGGAAGGGGTCATCCCCAAACTGTTCCCACAAAGTTGGGAGCATAAAATTGTCCAAAATGTCTTGGTATGCTGACGCCTTAAAGTGATTGTAAAGGTTTTTCTTCTTTTAAATAACAAACAAACATACTTAATTTCTCTGTGCAGGGGTTTTGCACATTGCAGCCATGATATTCCTTTTCTGGGGTGGACCAGTGGCGCTCCTGGCTCCTCCTCCTCTTCATCAGGTGCCCCCCATGTAGAGCCTCTTTCTCTGGGGGCACCCGTGCGGCCACTCTCACGAATCCCACTGCTGCATCCATTGACACAGACAGCAGTACTCGGCTCCACCCCTAGCTTCCCTGTCACTCCATTTGATTGACAGCAGTGGGAGCCAATGTCTCGTGCTGTTATCAATCGCTCAAACGAGGACCTGAGATAGTCATCGCTAAACGATCAGGTTCAGGTAAGGAAAAAAACAAAAAGGGGGGGGGGGCAGCTTAAGCACAGAAGCTTTTTCACCTTAATGCATAGAATGCATTAAGGTGAAAAACCATGAGACTTTACAACCCCTTTAAGAGTTTCCTTCACTGGAACTAAGGGGCCAAGCCCAACCTCTGAAAAACAATCCCACACCATAATCCCCCCTCCACCCAACTATTTTTTTTTTTTACTGATCTAAAATGGACTTATTGTTTACAATGAGCCGATACACACAGGCGCGTAATAAAGAGCTGCATATTCTTGAATAAAAAATTTTAAAAAATAAAAATCTGCGCTCCCAGTCAGTATTTTGCTCCGGTACATGCAAATGCACACAAATACGTGCATATGAGCATAAATATTCATGGATTTTGCCAGGATTGTATTGTGCGTGTAAATGCGCACATAAATACACACGAATACACTTGATAATGTGCAACACAAATGTACTCAAATCAGTACTGTGTGCAAAAGGCCATAGTCATATTTTGAAAAAGTGCAGCGCTCAAAGAAACACTAATAATTCCAAATTAGTGAAAAACTAAAATGAATAAAAAAATGAATAAAAAACAATGTAAAACATACACCAGTGAAAGTGTAAACACAATAGTCTTTCCCTGGCTCTCGGACAGCAATATTACGCTATGTGCCCTCCGTTTTTTTGTCTTCCTCTTTGGTAATTATTCGTGAGGCTGTTTCAATACAATATTGAAGAGTTACCCAATTGTTTCCTGAAACGTAAAACTTGTGGCCAAGAAATTAGGTATTATTACCGGAAAAATAAAAAAATGGAAGGAAATGGCAGAGAGGTCTGTTTCAGATATGGCACCTCATCCCACAATTAAGTTAATGGAGAAATGGAGCATTTGGGAAAGGAGGGATTATTGTGGTGCCTGTCATTTAAACCAGTAAGCAAATGTTTGTTAAAAAGAAATATATGAGAATTTTTTATTACAATTTTTTTGTTTCTCTTTATATTTGAATGTAATATTTTGTTATCACGTTGTAATAAAAAATTCTCATATATTTCTTTTTAACAAACATTTGCTTACTGGTTTAAATGACAGGCACTGCAATAATCCCTCCTTTCCCAAATGCTCCATTTCTCCATTATGGTATTATTACCATTAAAGCTCGTGTGACCCAGTGGGTGTATACCCATCTGTGTCTACACGTTCCGGTAAGCCTCCATTTATTCATGGTGGTGGATCTCACGTTATTTCACTCACGGAATATTACATCTTTGACTGCATACCATTATTTCACATTTTGAATCACTATTATCTATTTTCTGGACTTTATCACTTAAAAATTTGGACTGTTATTTTGATCACATCTTATTTATAAGGACTCTTATTTAGAAATATCTTTTTTCCACAACATTTATAAGGACTTTTATTTACAAGGATTTTTATCACTACATTATTGTGTTTACACTTTCACTGGTGTATGTTTCACATGCATATTTATTGATTTTAGTTTTTCACTAATTTGGAATTATTAGTGTTTCTTTGAGCGCTGCATTTTTCATCTTTTGTTACATTTTGCAATACGGATCCCTTGCTGTGCTGGCGGCTTAACAATTTTTTAGAGGAACAGCGCGGTATATATACTGTTTATAATTCATAGTCATATTTTTCAAGTACAGAATTCACAAAGAGTCAGGAACTGTTCTTTGTTTCGAACTGGATGTATATGCATTTCAAAAGTGCAAAACTGCATTGGACACACATCACAGGTACATATTGGGGGTTATTTACGAAAGGCAAATCCACTTTGCACTGAAAGTGCACTTGGAAGTGCAGTCGCTCTAAATCTAAGGGGTAGATCTGAAATGAGTGGAAGCTCTGCTGATTTTATCATCCAATCATGTGCAAGATAAAATGCTGTTTTTTATTTTCCTTGCATGTCCCCCTCGGATCTACAGCGACTTTACTTCCAAGTGGATTCTCCTTTAGTAAATAACCCCCATTGTCTCTACATATATTAGTCTATTCTTTTTGCTCAGTGTTCACATTGCCTTCTCCAGCCAAGTCTCAATGGCCATATAATGTGGAGGCGGGCAACACAGTAACTGATCAGATCATGGCCATACACTAGTAGATTTTGCAACAAACGTTTGTATGAACATACATATGAAAACTGTCATAAGTACATTCAAATGACATTTGTCAAGTCATCGGAAGTAGAAAAAGGTTGTTTTCTTTTACCTTTTGGAATGAATATAATTTTATTGAACAAAAAACACATTCAAACGTTAGAAATGTGTTTATTCAAGAAAAAAAAAAATTCCATCCTGCCCCTTCTCCTCCTGAATTTTCTCTTAAAGTGGTTGTAAACCCTTACAAACCACTTTGACCTACAGGAAAGCCTAGATTAAGGCTTACCTGTAGGTCCAAGAAATATCTCCCAAACCTATACGGTTTAGGAGATATTTGCCCGAAGACGGGCACCGCTGTCTACGGCGCATGCGCCGTAGACAGCGGTGCGCAGGCGCACTGAGCGTGGCATCGTCGATAACGAAGATGCCGCGCGTCTCGGCTCCCGTGCGCATGCGCGGGAGTGACGTCATCGCGGCTTCGCCGAATGACAGCGGCAGAGCTGCGAGACCCCACCGAGAAGATGGATGCGCCGGACTACAGGGGACAGCGGTGACTTCGCTGGCTCATGTGTCAGGTAAGTGACACATAATGGACTACTATGCGATGCATAGTAGTCCATTATGCTTTGCCTTTGCAGGGAATGAAAGAGGAAGTAAACTCATCAGGGTTTACTTCCTCTTTAACTGGGTTTGAAAACAAATGTTTTGATCCCACTAATGATTATACAATCAAACAAAAAATTTCAAACCAATAGAGTAGGCCAGCTTTTCTTTTCGGCCATTGACTGGACACTGATGATGTAACACCTGCGCATATGCAGATGCTGAAAATGGGCTGGTTGTGTACACCGCACCGCGCATGCACTACAAGCAGTGTACAGTACAGAAAGATGTGCCATGACACAAAGGAACTTTGTTTTTGTTTTAAGACAATCCTTGGCTCTCTTTCTCCCTGCTGCTTTCAATCTTTCTCTGACATGATTGATTTACCAGCTCCCCCCCACCCCTGCATTCCTTCAGCCCTGGAAGCTCTCAGCTCCTCCTGTGCTGACATTTAACACTTGCTGGAAAAAAAGATTTAGAAAACAATCTATCCAGAGGCTGTGCTCGATCATTTTTCATGGCTAAACTGATTTATATTCTAATGGCAAAAATGTGCCCGCATTAGCGTGTGAGCGATCCAAATGTACGTCTGCAGCAAAGCTGTTTATAGAGAAAGTGATTGTATCACATTGGGCGCCCACTAAGTCGGAGTGTTAAATGGGTGAGCTAGAAATTATTTTTTAATAACAATTTTTATTAAACTTTTTTCCAATTTTATATAAAGAAAATATAAAAAGATACATGCACTGTACTTAAAGTGTTACTAAACCCAGTAATATGAAAATAGTTCATCCACCCCCCCCCCCCCCCCCCCACAGTGCACAAAGCTTTTAAATCTTCTTTTTACATTAAAATAATGCCACTATATACAGTATCTCACAAAAGTGAGTACACCCCTCACATTTTTTGTAAATATTTTATTATATATCTTTTCATGTGACAACACTGAAGAAATGACACTTTGCTGCAATGTAAAGTAGTGAGTGTACAGCTTGTATAACAGTGTAAATTTGCTGTCCCCTCAAAATAGCTCAACACACAGCCATTGACGTCTAAACTGCTGGCAACAAAAGTGAGTACACCCCTAAGTGAAAATGTCCACATTGGGCCCAAAGTGTCAATATTTTGTGTGGCCGCCATTATTTTCCAGCACTGCCCTAACCCTCTTGGGCATGGAGCTCCCCAGAGCTTCACAGGTTGTGACTGGAGTCCTCTTCCACTCCTCCATGATGACATCACAGAGCTGGTGGATGTTAGAGACCTTGAGCTCCTCCACCTTCCATTTGAGGATGTTCCACAGATGCTCAATAGGGTTTAGGTCTGGAGACATCTTTGGCCAGTCCATCACCTTTACCCTCAGCTTCTTTAGCAAGGCAGTGGTTGTCTTGGAGGTGTGTTTGGGGTCGTCATCATATTGGAATACTGCCCTGCGGTCCAGGCTCCAAAGGGAGGGAATCATGTTCTGCTTCAGTAAGTCACAGTACATGTTGGTATTCATGGTTCCCTCAATGAACTGTAGCTCCCCAGTGCCGGCAGCACTAATGCAGCCCCAGACCATGACACTCCCACCACTATGCTTGACTGTAGGCAAGACACACTTGTCTTTGTGCTCCTCACCCAGTTGCCGCCACACATCCTTGACTCCATCTAAACCAAATACGTTTATATTGGTCTCATCAGACCACAGAACATGGTTCCAGAAATCCATGTCCTTAATCTGCTTATCTTCAGCAAACTGTTTGCGTGCTTTCTTGTGCATCATCTTTAGAACAGGCTTCCTTCTGGGACAACAGCCAAGCAGACCAATTTGATGCAGCGTGCGGTGTATGGTCTGAGCACTGGCAGGCTGACCCCCCACCCCTTCAACCTCTGCAGCAATGCTGGCAGCACTCATACTTCTATTTCTCAAAGACAACCTCTGGATATGACACTGAGCATGTGCGCTCAACTTCTTTGGTTGACCATGGTGAGGCCTGTTCTGAGTGGAAACTGTCCTGTTCAACCGCTGTATGGTCTTGGCCACCGTGCTGCAGCTCAGTTTCAGAGCCTTGGCAATCTTCTTATAGCCTAGACCATCTTTATGTAGAGCAACAATTCTTTTTTTCAGATCCTCGGAGAGTTATTTGCCATGAAGTACCATGTGGAACTTCCAGTGACCAGAATGAGAGAGTGAGAGTGAGAGCGATAACACCACGTTTAACACACCTGCTCCCCATTCACACCTGAGACCTTGTAACACTAACGAGTCACATGACACTGGGGAGATAAAATGGCTAATTGGGTCCAATTTGGACATTTTTACTTATGGGTGTACTCACATTTGTTGCCAGCGGTTTAGACATTAATGTATTTGTGTTAAGTTATTTTGAGGGGACAGCAAATTTACACTGTTATACAAGCTGTACCCTCACTACTTTACAGTGTAGCAAAGTGTAATTTCTTCAGTGTTGTCACATGGAAATATATAATAAATTATTTACAAAAATTTGAGGGGTGTACTCACTTTTTGAGATACTGTACCTTGTTGGGTGATCTGTATACCACAGTTACCACAGTTACATGATAAACTGCACAGTTTTTCCAGTGCTGAGAGTTCAGGAAGGAGGAGATTTCACTGCAGCCTGTATACACGCCCACACGTGTCATGCCAATATCCTCTCACCTGGCTATCTCTGAGAACAAGAAAAAGTTCTCTCCAGCATAAAAGACACAACTGAGCATGTGCAGGTCGGCTAACCTATCTGTGTTAGCTGGCCTTCCCAGAAAGACAGTGCAGGAGGAAAAGATCTATGCACACTGGATAAAATAGCCTTTCTACACACTGCAGAGGATTAACCCCTTAAGTTCCACAATGAGTTTAACAAGCATGCTATGCTGCATACGCAGACTGATTTTACTGTTGTGGGTTTAGTAACACTTTAAAGGGGTTGTAAAAGGTAAAAAAAAATTCACCTCAATGCATTCTATGCATTAAGGTGAAAAAACATCTGACAATACTGCCCCCCCACGGCCCCCTGTTATACTTACCTGACCCCTCGAAAGTCCCGCGCTCGTCCCCGAAATCCTCTTCGCCGATCAGCCTGGCTGCTGATTGGTTACAGTGGATGGAGCAGCGCAGCCATTGGCTCGCGCCGCTGTCAATCACATCCAATGACATGGCGCGCCGGGGGCGGGGGCCAAGTCGCCCCCGCTGTATCACGGGAGTGTGCCCGCCACCACTCCACATCATGCGAGGGAGATCGCGTGAAGTTGTGGAGTCCTTGCAGGAGGTTCGGGGCCACGATATGCAAAACGAGCTGCACAGTGGAGGTAAGTATAACATGTTTGTTATTTAAAAAAAAAAAAAAAGAATAATTCCTTTACAACCCCTCAAACCGTTTACAATCTTAGCATACCATAAACGTGAACAGTGTCAGTACTATGGCATCATTGTAGCCTAAATATTTTAGTGCAAAGTATCCCATAGATGAGCTAGACATTTTAATGTAACAAGTTTGCATAAATTGCAAAACAGAAACAATTGTTCCTGAGCTTCTATTCTTTACTATAAGAATTTTCAGGGCCGTATCCCAGGTTTGATTAAATTAAATTATGCTAAATCACCCATTTGATTTTAGATAGAAACTCTGCTTACAAAAAGTTTTGTGAAAAAAAACGAGCTGCACATCCTTCCTTCTTCTTCCTCCACCTCCTCCCTTCCTGGCAAAGCTCACTAATACAAATTAAACGACAGTGTATGATTACACCATAATGACCTTGGTGGGCGGGAAGTGCTGGGAACAATATTTCAGAAAAACACGTTCTGAGACACCGGTGGACAATTTATCACACTGGCATTTGTCCAAAACTGAATGCCAACTTTCCTTTTAAGGCCTCATACACATGGCCATTGTTTAATCTCAGTTTATCTGTTGCTGAAGCCTTTTAAATGCTTGTTTAAAGAGACGCCATCCCTATACTATCTTCTCTTAAGAATACATATCAAACTACTTTGTTTTGTGCATTTAATCTCCTTGTAATTATTGATATTACAATATTGAACAGGCCTGAGACTACTGAGTGCCCCCATCTTGAATTGAACAACAGTGGTCTCATGTAGAAACTGTCAGTCAAATGATGCTCCACAAGCATACCCAGCTATCATTAATGTTTGAGGCTTCCAAAACAGCCAGATGGGGAGGGGGCAGGAATAGGGGTTGGCACAGACAGGAAATGACTTTTCCAGGAAGTGGTCAGATTCCTACTGAAATTTCATGAGTCATAATAGTGGAGAAACTTTTTTTAAAGTAGGGAAACATGAATGTGTTTATTATCCTCTACTGCTGCCAGGTTCTAATATAAATATGAGGTCCGGTGAAAGGATCTCTTTAAAGTTACATTCAGCATTCCCATTGAAGTGTGTATTGAGAGTGTATAAGTCTGAAGGATATAAAACCGTACTAATGAAACGAAAATCTGAATTTGAGTTCACATCCGATAAAAATCTTATAGTCTGCCCAACCAACTTTTGTCTTAAAAAAAAAGAGTGAAATCGGCTGTCGAAAGCACCGTATTTACAATCTGAAAATCGGCAGACAGCTCGTTGTACAAATTTTTCCATCCGATTTTCATATCGTATGTAGGGGCCTAAGGCCGCGTACACACGGGCGGACTGTTCGTCCAACTTTGTCCGCTGAACAGTGTTTGGGCGGACAGTCCGCTCGTGTGTGGGCTTTCAGCGGACAGTTTCAGCGGACAGTTGGACGGACAAGGTTTTTCGGAAATTCCGTAAAACTGTCCGCTGAAACCTTGTTTCAGCGAACAGTCCGCTCGTGTGTAGGCTTGTTCGTCAAACAAAGTTGCGCGCATGCTCAGAAAGGATTTACACGCCGAAAGCTATAATGCAGTGTATAGGACGTCGTATTTTTCGTCCCGTCGTACGTGCCGTTCACGTCATCGCGCACGGTTTCAGCAAACTGTTCGTCCGTCGTGTGTGGCCATGTCCGTCCATGCTAAGTTTGAGCGGACTGTTTGCCGAAACTGTTGGACGGACAAAGTTGGGCGAACAGTCCGCGCGTGTGTACGCGGCCTTAAGGGTCCTTTCACACGGGATGGATCCGTGATGATCCGCCCGGTGAGCATGCGCTTGCTCAGGGGGGATCGCTCCGTTGATCCCTGCTGGGCCAGCGGATGACAGGGCGGTCCTTGCACACTGTGCAGGGACCGCCCTGCCAGATCTCCGCTCTCCTCTATGGGGATTGGTTGAACACAGACCGTCTGTCCGTGTTCATCCGATCCGCTCTGCAGACAGATAGAAAAATAGGATTTTCCTCTGTCTGCAGAATTGGACCATAGCGGGGACGGATGAACATCCGCTGACACCCGCTATCCCATAGGTATGCATGTATGTCTGCATTTCATCTGAAAACGGATGGATGAAATACGGACATACGGTCCGCACGTGTGAAAGGGGCCTAAGGCCTCATACACGCGGTACAAAAATCAGGAGGGAAAAGTCTGAAGACGAACTGTCTGCAGATTTTCGGAACGTTAGTATGGTGCTTTCAACAGCCGATTTGACTTTTACATCAGACAAAAGCTGGATGTGCAGGTTATAAAATTTTTATTGGATGTGAACTCAAGCTCCGATTTTCGGATGGTCAGTACAGAAATCCGTCACACAAAAGTCGAAAGTACAACCACGCATGCTCGGAATCAATGAACAAGCCAGAAGAGTTTTTATAAACTACCATTCGTAATCTAGAATTAACATTTGTGATGCGGCAGCTGATGAAATGTCAAAATGCTGCGCACATTCTCATCTTCTTTAATGGGATAATAATGAAGCTGTTTTGCTGGTGATAATGATGCGGTTATGACAAACTTATTTTAAGGCATTTTTTTGTAAGATCTGAAAATTGCAAATCAACGCTCACCAAAATTTTACTAACTTCTACTAACACGAAATTAGCAGAAGGGACCCAAAGGGAGAAATTAACTTCCTCTTTATACTCTCATAGTACGTCACTACGTTCGTGTTTGTCAAACGTCAATTTGCGGATAGTTAGTATGCTAGACAAAATCCTGCACACGTGCTTTTGACAAAAATTAGAAGCTCCGTCGTTTAACAATCGTACCGTGTGTACGAGATCTAAGACCCCATACACATCATTAGATTTTCTGCAGGTTTTTGTCTTCAGATTTACCAAAACCATATAATATGAGGTCAAACCTTAAAAGTTTGAATTTGTATGCCATCAGGCCGGCCCTTGCACTACATGGTTTTGGTAAATCTGAAGACAAAAATCTGCATAAAATCTAATAGCGTGTATGGAGCCTAAAGCCTTGTACACACAGTACGATTGCTGGCCAACCGAGCTTCTGATTTTTGTCAAAAGGGCAGGATCTTGTCTTGTATACTAACGGTACACAATTGTCGACTAACAAACATGAACGTAGTGACGTACTACATGGAATTCCAGCTCTTGTGCACCACCCTTTGGGCCCCTTCTGCTAATTTAGTTTGGTGAGCATTGATTCCGAGCATGCACGTTTGTACTTTTGTGTACTGACCATACGAAACGCTGACGTCAAACCATTGTCCGCCAACAATTTACTAGCCTGTCATCCAACATTTGTTGGCCGAAAGTTGGACAAAAATTGTCAAAAGGAGCGTACTAACGGTAAGATTACAGGACAACAGTCTGTCAACAGACAATCCCCTGTCAACAATCGTACCGTGTGTACGAGGCTTAAGGCTGGCCATACATTATACAAACTTTCCTTTAGATTTACCAAAACCATATAATATGAGGTCAGACCTAAACACTTTAAATTTGTATGCAATCAGGCAGGTCCTTGCACTACATAGTTGAAGGTAAATCTAAAGAAAATTGAATAAGAAAAGTATATGGTGTATGGCCAGTTTAAGACCCTATACAACTTTTGTTGTCCGATTTCCTTTAGATTTACCAGACCATATAGTACAAGGGCCTGCCTGACTGCATACAAATGGAAACTCTAAGCCCCTGTACACACGGTCGGAGATTTCCACAACCAAATCCGTCGGATTTTGTCCGTCAGATTTAGTCTGACGGATTGTGTCCGAAACTGTTGCATACACACGGTCGGACTAAGTTGTCGAAAAATCCGATCTTTCAGAACGTGATGACGTAATTTCGTTACGATGGGACAAGATTCAGGCTAGTAGCCAATAGCTTTGATGTAGGAATTTGATCTGAGCATGCGTGGCACTTGGTCCGATCAAAATTCTCTACACATGATCGGATTACGTCTGACCGGCCCAGTTGGTCGGGAAATATTTCCAACATGTTGGAAAATTGGGTCCGACGGAGATTCAGACAGAATCAGTCCGATGCACACCACACACAGTCGGATTATCTGACGATACGGTCCGATAAGACGCATTCCGACGGATTCTCCGACCGTGTGTACGTGGCATTAGGTTTGACCTCATATTATATTGTTTTGGTAAATTCAAAAGGAAAAAAAATCTAAAGAAAATTGCACAGCGTGTATTCAGCTCACATATAGCCCAGCATGTTTTCTTTGTTTCTTTAATTGTTGTGAGTGAAGCTCATTGTGTTGTGTTCAGCTGCTTAAGGAAGTGGGTTTTGTGTTGGTGTAGGTATTCATTGCTGGGCAGTGACCTTAAAGCCCCATACACACTATTATGCCCTGTACACACGGTCGAACATTCCTACGGATTTTGTCCTAAACTGGGGTTACATACACATGGTCGGAAAATCCGATCGTTCGAAGCGTGATGACGTTCATTATGACGGGACTACGTTGAGGCTAGTAGCCAATAGCTTTGGTCTCATAATTTGATCTGCGCATGCGTGGTACTTTGTCCGATTGGAATTCTCTACAAACGATTGGAAAAAAGTCAGATCGGATTTTTTTGTCTGAAAATTTGAGATCCTGCTCTCAAATTTTTTCCGTCTGAATTTCCGGCGGAAAAAGTCCAATAGAGCCCACACACGATCTGATTTTCGGACAATATAATCCGATCGGACCTTTTCCGTCGGAATTTCCAACTGTGTGTACAAGGCATCAGAATTTCTGCAGAGTTTTGTCTTCAGGTTTACCAAAATCATGTAGTGCAAGGGCCTGCCTGATTGCATACAATCGCAATGATCAAGGTTTGACCTCATATTATATGGTTTTAGAAAATCTGAAGACAAAAATCTGCAGAAAATGTAATAGTTTGTATGGGGTTTAAAGCGGAGGTCCACCCTAAAGTGGACCTTCCGCTCATCGGAACCCTCCCCCCCTCCGGTGCCACAATCGGCACCTTTCAGGGGGGAGGGGGGGTGCAGTTACCTGGATTCCGGGATAGCTCTCTGCGGAAAGGGGCGTAACTTACGCCCCTTTCCGCAAGTGCCCACCCCATCCCGCAAGTGCCCCGCTGCCTGCTGGGAAACACACAGATCCCAGAGGCAGCGGGGAGCGTCCTTATTGCGCAGCGCGATTCGCGCATGCGCAGTAGGGAACCGGGAAATGAAGCCGAAAGGCTCCATTTCCTGATTCCCATACCCAAGATGGCGGCGGCAGGACCCGACAGACGACCTAGAGATCGGCTTCGGGTGCCGACATCGCGGGCACGCTGGACAGGTAAGTGTCACTATTTTAAAAGTCAGCAGCTGCAGTATTTGTAGCTGCTGGCTTTTAAAAAAAAAAAAACGCGGAGTCCCGGTGGACTCCCGCTTTAAGTTTATGTGTTTTTATTGACTAGTTACTGTTCTATGAGTTCAGTGAAAATGATTATAAATTAAAGATGATTTGTCCGATGAAAACAATTATTTATTATGCTTTATCACCCACTTCACAGCCGGTTCACACCACATGCAGTCCATTGCGTGTTTTTTTTTCTGCATCAGAAACGCATGGATAGTAGGTTATAAGGTTTCCAATTGCATTATGGAAGTTCCCCATTTAGGTGAAGAAAAAAAAAAGGGGGGGGGAGGGGGGATGAAATGCACTGGAAAGCATCAAAATTCACCAGAAACGCATCAAACGCACGCATGTAAAAATGCTTCTGGACTGCATTTCTATGGTGTGAACTGATGATTTAGAGCAGTTAAACAGCAAACCAAATCTGTTTCAGCGCAATGTCGCGCTGGCATGAATCCTGAAGACCTCCTCTTACCTTGACAGAAAATATAAGGGCGAAGAATCCAAGGCAGCAGAAGTTCAAGTACATGGCATTGAAGAGCGACCAGAGTATGTGATCTCGGATAGGGGGCTCCTCTGGCATTATTGTCACCACAGTGGATTGGATGTGCTGGATCGGTTGACTACAAGTCTCTATGTCTTCTTTCAGCGGCTCGTAGCCACGCTCGCTGTACTTAGGTGGCGAGGTGAATTCGTGGTTGTAACCGCTGGTTTCCATTGTTCCCGGGTAGCAGAGGAAAGAATAGAAGAGTCTCTGCAGAGCTCTGTTGAGAAGAGTGTTTGTAGAACACAGGAGAGGATTTAGTAATGTTAACTGGTGGGAGGGAAAGGAGGAGTCTGATGGGAAAGTTTCTCTTCTCTCCTATGTTCCCAACAGAGGAAAGAAAAGAATGTGATTATAGTTGGGAAAGTTACAGGAAATAAGGAGTACACTAATAAGGAGATACATGAAACTTGTCCTTCTGGATCAACACGAGATCAAGTGCTAGGTCAAGGGGAATCTCTCTTCATGTAAACATGTAAACTGCGTGTACATTTATCTGTCCAAGCCTGAATACAGGATGGCTTTGTGGCAGATACAGCATGATGGCCACATGTTATTATATACCAGGGGTCTCAAACTCAAATGATCTGAGGGCCACAGGACAAATTTTCACATCCAATGGGGGCTGAATGCAAACTGTCCTTTCCCCCCAGCATTGGTGTCAGTGGACGCATTATTAACCCTCAGCACTGGCATCAGCGGACGCACTATTAACCCTCAGCACTGGCATCAGCGGACGCACTATTAACACCCAGCACTGGTGTCAGCGGACGCACTATTGAGCCCCAGCACTGGTGTCAGCGGATGCACTATTAACCCCCAGCACTGGTGTCAGCGGACGCAATATTAAACCCCAGTATTGGTGTCAGTGGGCACAACAGCAACGGTGTCAACGAACGCACTATTAACCCCCAGCACTGGTGTCAGCGGACATGCTATTACCCCCAGCACTGGTGTCAGCGGACGCACTATTAACCCCCAGCATTGGTGTCAGCGGACGCACTATTAACCCCTAGCACTGGTGTCAGCAGACACACTATTAAACCCCAGCATTGGTGTCAGCGGACGCACTATTAACCCTCAGCACTGGTGTCAGCGGACACACTATTAACCCATAGCAGTGGTGTCAGCGGACACACTATTGACCCCCAGCAGTGGTGTCAGCGGACGCACTATTGACCCCCAGCATTGGTGTTAGCGGACACACTATTAACCCCCAGCATTGGTGTCAGCAGATGCACTATTAACCCCCAGAATTGGTGTCAGCGGATGCACTATTAACCCCCAGCACTGGTGTCAGCGGACGCACTATTAACCCCCAGCACTGTTGTCAGCGGACGCAATATTAAACCCCAGCATTGGTGTCAGTGGGCACAACAGCAATGGTGTCAATGGATGCACTATTAACCCCCAGCACTGGTGTCAGCGGACCTGCTATTAACCCCCAGCACTGTTGTCAGCGGATGTGCTATTAACCCCCAGCACTGGTGTCAGCGGATGCACTATTAACCCCCAGCATTGGTGTCAGCGGACGCACTATTAACCCCCAGCATTGGTGTCAGTGGACGCACTATTAACCCCCAGCACTGGTGTCAGCGGATGCACTATTAACCCCCAGCATTGGTGTCAGCGGATGCACTATTAACCCCCAGCATTGGTGTCAGCGGACGCACTATTAACCCCTAGCACTGGTGTCAGCAGACACACTATTAACCCCCAGCATTGGTGTCAGCGGACGCACTATTAACCCCCAGCACTGGTGTCAGCGGATGCACTATTAACCCCCAGCACTGGTGTCAGCGGACGCAATATTAAACCCCAGCATTGGTGTCAGTGGGCACAACAGCAATGGTGTCAACGGAGGCACTATTAACCCCCAGCACTGGTGTCAGCGGATGTGCTATTAACCCCCAGCACTGGTGTCAGCGGATGCGCTATTAACCCCCTAGCACTGGTGTCAGCAGATGCACTATTAACCCCCAGCATTGGTGTCAGCGGACGCACTATTAACCCCTAGCACTGGTGTCAGCGGACACACTATTAACCCCTAGCAGTGGTGTCAGCGGACACACTATTGACCCCCAGCAGTGGTGTCAGCGGACGCACTATGAACCCCCAGCATTGGTGTTAGCGGACACACTATTAACTCCCAGCATTGGTGTCAGCAGATGCACTATTAACCCCCAGAATTGGTGTCAGCGGATGCACTATTAACCCCCAGCACTGGTGTCAACGGACGCACTATTAACCCCCAGCACTGTTGTCAGCGGACGCAATATTAAACCCCAGCATTGGTGTCAGTGGGCACAACAGCAATGGTGTCAATGGATGCACTATTAACCCCCAGCACTGGTGTCAGCGGACCTGCTATTAACCCCCAGCACTGTTGTCAGTGGATGTGCTATTAACCCCCAGCACTGGTGTCAGCGGATGCACTATTAACCCCCAGCATTGGTGTCAGCGGACGCACTATTAACCCCCAGCATTGGTGTCAGTGGACGCACTATTAACCCCCAGCACTGGTGTCAGCGGATGCACTATTAACCCCCAGCATTGGTGTCAGCGGATGCACTATTAACCCCCAGCATTGGTGTCAGCGGACACACTATTAACCCCTAGCACTGGTGTCAGTAGACACACTATTAACCCCCAGCATTGGTGTCAGCGGACGCACTATTAACCCCCAGCACTGGTGTCAGCGGATGCATTATTAACCCCCAGCACTGGTGTCAGCGGACGCAATATTAAACCCCAGCATTGGTGTCAGTGGGCACAACAGCAATGGTGTCAACGGAGGCACTATTAACCCCCAGCACTGGTGTCAGCGGATGTGCTATTAACCCCCAGCACTGGTGTCAGCGGATGCGCTATTAACCCCCCAGCACTGGTGTCAGCGGATGCACTATTAACCCCCAGCATTGGTGTCAGCGGATGCACTATTAACCCCCAGCATTGGTGTCAGCGGACGCACTATTAACCCCTAGCACTGGTGTTAGCGGACACACTATTAACCCCCAGCATTGGTGTCAGCGGACGCACTATTAACCCCCAGCACTGGTGTCAGCGGATGCACTATTAACCCCCAGCACTGGTGTCAGCAGACGCACTATTAAGCCCCAGCATTGGTGTCAGCGGACGCACTATTAACCCCCAGCACTGTTGTCAGCGGACGCAATATTAAACCCCAGCATTAGTGTCAGTGGGCACAACAGCAATGGTGTCAATGGATGCACTATTAACCCCCAGCACTGGTGTCAGCGGACCTGCTATTAACCCCCAGCACTGTTGTCAGCGGATGTGCTATTAACCCCCAGCACTGGTGTCAGCGGATGCACTATTAACCCCCAGCACTGGTGTCAGCAATATTAAAACCCAGCATTGGTGTCAGTGGGCGCAACAGCAATGGTATCAACGAACGCACTATTAACCCCCAGCACTGGTGTCAGCAGACGTGCTTTTAACCCCCAGCACTGGTGTCAGCGGATGCACTATTAACCCCCAGCATTGGTGTCAGCGGACGCACTATTAACCCTCAGCATTGGTGTCAGCGGACGCACTATTAACCCTCAGCACTGGTGTCAGCGGACATGCTATTACCCCCAGCACTGGTGTCATTGGACGCACTATTAACCCCCAGCATTCGTGTCAGCGGACGCACTATTAACCCCTAGCACTGGTGTCAGCAGACACACTATTAACCCCCAGCACTGTTGTCAGCGGATGTGCTATTAACCCCCAGCACTGGTGTCAGCGGATGCACTATTAACCCCCAGCATTGGTGTCAGCGGACGCACTATTAACCCCTAGCACTGGTGTTAGAGGACACACTATTAACCCCCAGCATTGGTGTCAGCGGACGCACTATTAACCCCCAGCACTGGTGTCAGCGGATGCACTATTAACCCCCAGCACTGGTGTCAGCAGACGCACTATTAAGCCCCAGCATTGGTGTCAGCGGACGCACTATTAACCCCCAGCACTGTTGTCAGCGGACGCAATATTAAACCCCAGCATTGGTGTCAGTGGGCACAACAGCAATGGTGTCAATGGATGCACTATTAACCCCCAGCACTGGTGTCAGCGGACCTGCTATTAACCCCCAGCACTGTTGTCAGCGGATGTGCTATTAACCCCCAGCACTGGTGTCAGCGGATGCACTATTAACCCCCAGCACTGGTGTCAGCAATATTAAAACCCAGCATTGGTGTCAGTGGGCGCAACAGCAATGGTATCAACGAACGCACTATTAACCCCCAGCACTGGTGTCAGCAGACGTGCTTTTAACCCCCAGCACTGGTGTCAGCGGATGCACTATTAACCCCCAGCATTGGTGTCAGCGGACGCACTATTAACCCTCAGCATTGGTGTCAGCGGACACACTATTAACCCTCAGCACTGGTGTCAGCGGACATGCTATTACCCCCAGCACTGGTGTCATTGGACGCACTATTAACCCCCAGCATTCGTGTCAGCGGACGCACTATTAACCCCTAGCACTGGTGTCAGCAGACACACTATTAACCCCCAGCATTGGTGTCAGCGGACGCACTATTAACCCTCAGCACTGGTGTCAGCGGACACACTATTAACCCCTAGCAGTGGTGTCAGCGGACACACTATTGACCCCCAGCAGTGGTGTCAGCGGACGCACTATGAACCCCCAGCATTGGTGTTAGAGGACACACTATTAACCCCCAGCATTGGTGTCAGCAGATGCACTATTAACCCCCAGAATTGGTGTCAGCGGATGCACTATTAACCCCCAGCACTGGTGTCAGCGGACGCACTATTAAGCCCCAGCATTGGTGTCAGCGGACGCACTATTAACCCCCAGCACTGTTGTCAGCGGACGCAATATTAAACCCCAGCATTGGTGTCAGTGGGAACAACAGCAATGGTGTCAATGGATGCACTATTAACCCCCAGTACTGGTGTCAGTGGACCTGCTATTAACCCCCAGCACCGTTGTCAGCGGATGTGCTATTAACCCCCAGCACTGGTGTCAGCGGATGCACTATTAACCCCCAGCATTGGTGTCAGCGGACGCACTATTAACCCCTAGCACTGGTGTCAGCGGACACACTATTAACCCCCAGCATTGGTGTCAGCGGAAGCACTATTAACCCCCAGCACTGGTGTCAGCAGACGCACTATTAACCCCCAGCACTGGTGTCAGCGGACGCAATATTAAACCCCAGCATTGGTGTCAGTGGGCACAACAGCAATGGTGTCAACGGAGGCACTATTAACCCCCAGCACTGGTGTCAGCGGACGTGCTATTAACCCCCAGCACTGGTGTCAGCGGATGCGCTATTAACCCCCAGCACTGGTGTCAGCGGATGCACTATTAACCCCTAGCACTGGTGTCAGCAGACGCACTATTAACCCCCAGCATTGGTGTCAGCGGGCACACTATTAACCCTCAGCATTGGTGTCAGTGGACGCACTATTAACCCCTAGCACTGGTGTCATCGGGCGCACTATTAACCCCCAGCAGTGGTGTCAGCGGACGCACTATGAACCCCCAGCATTGGTGTTAGCGGACGCACTATTAAGCCCTAGCACTGGTGTCAGGGACGCACTATTAAACCCCAGCATTGGTGTCAGCAGATGCACTATTAACCCCCAGCATTGGTGTCAGTGGATGCACTATTAACCCCCGAGCACTGGTGTCAGCGGATGCACTATTAACCCCCAGCACTGGTGTCAGCGGACGCAATATTAAAACCCAGCATTGGTGTCAGTGGGCACAACAGCAATGGTATCAACGAACGCACAATTAACCCCCAGCACTGGTGTCAGTGGACGTGCTATTAACCCCCAGCACTGGTGTCAGCGGATGCACTATTAACCCCCAGCATTGGTGTCAGCGGACACACTATTAACCCCTAGCACTGGTGTCAGCAGACACACTATTAACCCCCAGCATTGGTGTCAGCGGACGCACTATTAACCCTCAGCACTGGTGTCAGCGGACACACTATTAACCCCTAGCAGTGGTGTCAGCGGACACACTATTGACCCCCAGCAGTGGTGTCAGCGGACGCACTATGAACCCCCAGCATTGGTGTTAGCGGACACACTATTAACCCCCAGAATTGGTGTCAGCAGATGCACTATTAACCCCCAGAATTGGTGTCAGCGGATGCACTATTAACCCCCAGCACTGGTGTCAGCGGACGCACTATTAAGCCCCAGCATTGGTGTCAGCGGACGCACTATTAACCCCCAGCACTGTTGTCAGCGGACGCAATATTAAACCCCAGCATTGGTGTCAGTGGGAACAACAGCAATGGTGTCAATGGATGCACTATTAACCCCCAGCACTGGTGTCAGTGGACCTGCTATTAACCCCCAGCACCGTTGTCAGCGGATGTGCTATTAACCCCCAGCACTGGTGTCAGCGGATGCACTATTAACCCCCAGCATTGGTGTCAGCGGACGCACTATTAACCCCTAGCACTGGTGTCAGCGGACACACTATTAACCCCCAGCATTGGTGTCAGCGGAAGCACTATTAACCCCCAGCACTGGTGTCAGCAGACGCACTATTAACCCCCAGCACTGGTGTCAGCGGATGCAATATTAAACCCCAGCATTGGTGTCAGTGGGCACAACAGCAATGGTGTCAACGGAGGCACTATTAACCCCCAGCACTGGTGTCAGCGGACGTGCTATTAACCCCCAGCACTGGTGTCAGCGGATGCGCTATTAACCCCCAGCACTGGTGTCAGCGGATGCACTATTAACCCCTAGCACTGGTGTCAGCAGACGCGCTATTAACCCCCAGCACTGGTGTCAGCGGATGCACTATTAACCCCCAGCATTGGTGTCAGCGGGCGCACTATTAACCCTCAGCATTGGTGTCAGTGGACGCACTATTATCCCCTAGCACTGGTGTCAGCGGGCGCACTATTAACCCCCAGCAGTGGTGTCAGCGGACGCACTATGAACCCCCAGCATTGGTGTTAGCAGACGCACTATTAAGCCCTAGCACTGGTGTCAGGGACGCACTATTAAACCCCAGCATTGGTGTCAGCAGATGCACTATTAACCCCCAGCATTGGTGTCAGCGGACGCAATATTAAACCCCAGCATTGGTGTCAGTGGGAACAACAGCAATGGTGTCAATGGATGCACTATTAACCCCCAGCATTGGTGTCAGCGGACGCACTATTAACCCCTAGCACTGGTGTCAGCGGACACACTATTAACCCCCAGCATTGGTGTCAGCGGAAGCACTATTAACCCCCAGCACTGGTGTCAGCAGACGCACTATTAACCCCCAGCACTGGTGTCAGCGGACGCAATATTAAACCCCAGCATTGGTGTCAGTGGGCACAACAGCAATGGTGTCAACGGAGGCACTATTAACCCCCAGCACTGGTGTCAGCGGACGTGCTATTAACCCCCAGCACTGGTGTCAGCGGATGCGCTATTAACCCCCAGCACTGGTGTCAGCGGATGCACTATTAACCCCTAGCACTGGTGTCAGCAGACGCACTAATAACCCCCAGCCTTGGTGTCAGCGGGCGCACTATTAACCCTCAGCATTGGTGTCAGTGGACGCACTATTAACCCCTAGCACTGGTGTCAGCGGGCGCACTATTAACCCCCAGCAGTGGTGTCAGCGGACGCACTATGAACCCCCAGCATTGGTGTTAGCAGACGCACTATTAAGCCCTAGCACTGGTGTCAGGGACGCACTATTAAACCCCAGCATTGGTGTCAGCAGATGCACTATTAACCCCCAGCATTGGTGTCAGTGGATGCACTATTAACCCCCGAGCACTGGTGTCAGCGGATGCACTATTAACCCCCAGCACTGGTGTCAGCGGACGCAATATTAAAACCCAGCACTGGTGTCAGTGGGCACAACAGCAATGGTATCAACGAACGCACAATTAACCCCCAGCACTGGTGTCAGCGGACGTGCTATTAACCCCCAGCACTGGTGTCAGCGGATGCACTATTAACCCCCAGCATTGGTGTCAGCGGATGCACTATTAACCCTCAGCATTGGTGTCAGCGGACGCACTATTAACCCCTAGCACTGGTGTCAGCGGACGCACTATTAACCCCCAGCACTGGTGCCAGCGGACGCACAATTAACCCCCAGCACTGGTGTCAGCGGACGCACTATTAACCCCCAGCACTGCTGTCAGCGGACGCACTATTAACCGACAGCACTGGTGTCAGCGGACGCACTATTAAACCCCAGCACTGGTGTCAGCGGACGCACTATTAACCCCCAGCACTGGTGTCAGCGGACGCACTATTAACCCCCAGCACTGGTGTCAGCGGACGCACTATTAACCCCCAGCACTGGTGTCAGCGGACGCACTATTAATCCCCAGCACTGGTGTCAGCGGACACACTATTAACCCCCAGCACTGGTGTCAGCGGACGCACTATTAACCCCCAGCATTGGTGTCAGCGGATGCACTATTGACCCCCGGCATTGGTGTCAGTGGACGCACTATTAACCCCCAGCACGAATGTCAGCGAACGCACTATTAACCCCCATCATTGGTGTCAGCGGACGCACTATTAACCCCTAGCACTGGTGTCAGCAGACGCACTATTAACCCCCAGCATTGATGTCAGCGGACGCGCTATTAACCCTCAGCATTGGTGTCAGCGGATGCACAATTAACCCCCAGCTTTGGTGTCAGCGGACGCACTATTAACCCCTAGCACTGGTGTCAGCAGACGCACTATTAACCCCCAGCATTGGTGTCAGTGGACGCACTTTTAACCCCTAGCACTGGTGTCAGCAGACACACTATTAACCCCCAGCACTGTTGTCAGTGGACTCAATATTAACCCCCAGCATTGGCGTCAGTGGGCACAACAGCACTGGTGTCAGCGGACGCACTATTAACCCCCAGCACTGGTGTCAGTGGACGCACTATTAACCCCCAGCACTGGTGTCAGCGGACGCACTATTAACCCCCAGCATTGGTGTCAGCGGATGCACTATTGACCCCCGGCATTGGTGTCAGTGGACGCACTATTAACCCCCAGCACGAATGTCAGTGAACGCACTATTAACCCCCATCATTGGTGTCAGCGGACACACTAGTAACCCCCAGCACTGGTGTCAGCGGACGCACTATTAACCCCCATCATTGGTGTCAGTGGACGCACTATTAACCCCTAGCACTGGTGTCAGCAGACGCACTATTAACCCCCAGCATTGGTGTCAGCGGACGCGCTATTAACCCCCAGCATTGGTGTCAGCGGATGCACAATTAACCCCCAGCATTGGTGTCAGCGGACGCACTATTAACCCCTAGCACTGGTGTCAGCAGACGCACTATTAACCCCCAGCATTGGTGTCAGTGGACGCACTTTTAACCCCTAGCACTGGTGTCAGCGGAACACTATTAACCCCCAGCACTGGTGTCAGTGGACTCAATATTAACCCCCAGCATTGGCGTCAGTGGGCACAACAGCACTGGTGTCAGTGGACGCACTATTAACCTCCAGCACCGATGTCAGTGGACACACTATTAACCCCCTGCACTGGTGTCAGCAGACACACTAGTAACCCCAAGCACTGGTGTCAGCGGACACACTATTAACCCCAAGCACTGGTGTCACCGGACACAATATTAACCCCCAGCTTTGGTGTCAGTGGGCACAACAGGACTGGTTTCAGAGGACGCACTATTAACCCCCAGCACTGGTGTTGGTGGACGCACTATTAACCCCCAGCACTGGTGTCAGTGGACGCACTATTAACCCCCAGCATTGTTGTCAGCGGACGCACTATTAACCCCCAGCACTGGTGTCAACGGACGCATTATTAACCCCCAGCATTGGTGTCAGCGGACGCACTATTAACCCCCAGCATTGGTGTCAGTGGACGCACTATTAACCCCCAGCACTGTTGTCAGCGGACGCACTGTTAACCCCCAGCACTGGTGTCAACGGACGCATTATTAACCCCCCAGCACGAATGTCAGCGGACGTACTATTAACCCCCAGCACTGGTGTCAGCGCAGGGGCGGATCCAGGGGGGGGGGCAACGGGTCAATTGCCCCCCCCCGAGAATACCGGCAGGCTGGTTTCCGCGGGTCCAATCGCGGCCGGTTCCGCGGGTACCCGCGGCCCGGTTCCGCGGGTCCAATCGCGGCCGGTTCCGCGGGTCCAATCGCGGCCGGTTCCGCGGGTACCCGCGCGGCCGGTTCCGCGGGTACCCGCGCTGAGTGGACGGTGAGGGGGGGGCAGCTGGGCGGCTTAGGAGGGCTGCTGGCCAATCAGGAAGCCAGCAGGCAGGGGAGCAGGGAGATGACATCATCTCTCACTGCCCTGCATCCCTCCAGTTCCGCCCTCACTGTGTAGGAAGCTGTGTGCAGCAGAGAGATTGCAGAAAAGTGACACAGTAGGTGACAATCCGCAATGTGTGGCAGGCTACGTGGCAATCCGCAATGTGTGGCAGACTACGTGGCAATCCGCAATCTGTGGCAGGTGACGTGGCAAGTGACAATCCGCAATGTGTGGCAGGCAATGTGGCAAGTGACAATCCGCAATGTGTGGCAGGTGACGTGGCAAGTGGCAATCCGCAATGTGTGGCAGGCTACGTGGCAAGTGGCAATCCGCAATGTGTGGCAGGCGACGTGGCAATCCGCAATGTGTGGCAGGCAACGTGGCAAGTGACAATCCGCAATGTGTGGCAGGTGACGTGGCAAGTGGCAATCCGCAATGTGTGGCAGGCAACGTGGCAAGTGACAATCTGCAATGTGTTGCAGGCGACGTGGCAAGTGGCAATCCGCAATGTGTGGCAGGCAACGTGGCAAGTGACAATCCGCAATGTGTGGCAGGTGACGTGGCAAGTGGCAATCCGCAATGTGTGGCAGGCAACGTGGCAAGTGACAATCCGCAATGTGTGGCAGGTGACGTGGCAAGTGGCAATCCGCAATGTGTGGCAGGCTAGGTGGCAAGTTGCAATCCGCAATGTGTGGCAGGCAACGTGGCAAGTGACAATCCGCAATGTGTGGCAGGTGACGTGGCAAGTGGCCATCCGCAATGTGTGGCAGGCAACGTGGCAAGTGACAATCCGCAATGTGTGGCAGGTGACGTGGCAAGTGGCAATCCACAATGTGTGGCAGGCTACGTGGCAAGTGGCAATCCGCAATGTGTGGCAGGTGACGTGGCAAGTGGCAATCCGCAATGTGTGGCAGGCAACGTGGCAAGTGACAATCCGCAATGTGTGGCAGGTGACGTGGCAAGTGGCAATCCGCAATGTGTGGCAGGCTACGTGGCAATCCGCATCTGGTGGCAGGCGAGGTGGCAAGTGACAATCCGCAATGTGTGGCAGGCAACGTGGCAAGTGACAATCCGCAATGTGTGGCAGGTGACGTGGCAAGTAACAATCCGCATTTGGTGACAAGTGACGTGGCAAGTGATAATCCACATTTGGTGACAAGTGACGTGGCAAGTGACATCCTCAGGGCTCCCACTGATTCTGCATTATGGTGAGTTGAACCATTTAATTTTATATTACAATGTATTAATAGAAATAATGTGCTTCAATCATCCTGACACCATAACAACCATGGTGCCGTAATGATTGAAGCACAAATACCAGCCATTTCCCATATAAATTGCCCCCAAAAAAACATATTTTATAGCAGTACCCCTCCCGAGATTAGACTCTGGATCCGCCCCTGTGTCAGCGGATGCACAATTAACCCCCAGCATTGGTGTCAGCGGACGCACTATTAACCCCTAGCACTAGTGTCAGTGGGCACAACAGCACTAGTGTCAATGGATGCACTATTAACCCCCAGCATTGGTGTCAGCGGACGCACTATTAACAACCAGCATTGGTGTCAGTGGACACACTATTAACCCCCCAGCAGTGGTGTCAGTGGACACACTATTAACCCCCAGCACTGGTGTCAGTGGACGCACTATTAACCCCCAGCATTGGTGTCAGCAGACGCACTATTAACCCCCAGCATTGGTGTCAGCGGACGCACTATTAACCCCTAGCACTAGTGTCAGTGGGCACAACAGCACTAGTGTCAATGGATGCACTATTAACCCCCAGCATTGGTGTCAGCGGACGCACTATTAACAACCAGCATTGGTGTCAGTGGACACACTATTAACCCCCCAGCAGTGGTGTCAGTGGACACACTATTAACCCCCAGCATTGGTGTCAGTGGACGCACTATTAACCCCTAGCACTGGTGTCAGCAGACGCACTATTAACCCCCAGCATTGGTGTCAGTGGACGCACTTTTAACCCCTAGCACTGGTGTCAGCGGACACACTATTAACCCCCAGCACTGGTGTCAGTGGACTCAATATTAACCCCCAGCATTGGCGTCAGTGGACTCAATATTAACCCACAGCATTGGCGTCAGTGGGCACAACAGCACTGGTGTCAACGGACGCACTATTAACCCCTAGCACTGGTGTCAGCAAACGCACTATTAACCCCCAGCACTGGTGTCAGCGAACGCCCTATTAACCCCCAGCACTGGTGTCAGCGGACGCAATATTAACCCCCAGCATTGGTGTCAGTGGGCACAACAGCACTGGTGTCAAGGGACACGCTATTAACCCCCAGCACTGGTGCCAGCAGACACAATATTAGCTAGCTAAACATTTACATTTCTGCCCGCATCTTTGCAGCAATGGCCATCATTGAAAACATCCGCCCCGTTCATGTTGAATTCCGCCCCTTACATACAGGAACATGCCTCGGCACAACCTGACTGAAAAATGTCTTCAATCAGCTATTGTGCGCAGGCACCATCTCGTCGACACAACAGCTGATCGTAAAATCAGCTGTTGTGGTATAAGGCAGTGTTTCTCAACTCCAGTCCTCAAGGCGCCCCAACAGGTCATGTTTTCATGCTTTCCATTAATTTGCATAGGTGATTGGATCAGTTTCACTGCCTTAGTAATTACCACAGCCGTTTCATCTGAGGGAAATCTTGAAAACATTACCAGTTGGGGCGCCTTGAGGACTGCAGTTGAGAAACACTGGTATAAGGTACAGCGCATGCACAGTTCGTCCAGGGAACTAGGTGGGCGGAGTGATGGGCGGGTCCATGGTCCATAAATTGCCTGGGGGCCGGTACTTTGAGACCCCTGTTATATACAGTATATTTCAACATACAGCAGCAGTCCGCACTAGAGTTGCCACCTCATCCCTTTAAAACTGAACACATAATAATTACACAGGTTCTGTGGCTGATAAAGGTGGTAATTAAACTCACTTGGTGCTTTATCTGCATTAAATTGGCCTCAGAACTTGTGTAATTCATCATATGTGTTGGGGTTTAAAGGGATGAGGTGGCAACCCTAGTCCGCACATATATCCCTCAGTACCAGGGGCGGATCCAGGGGGTTGGCAACGGGTCAATTGCCCCCCCCCCCGAGAATATCGGCAGGCTGGTTCCGCGCGTCCAATCGCGGCCGGTTCCGCGGGTACCAGCGGGCCGGTTCCGCGGGTACCCACGCGGCCGGTTCCGTGGGTCCAATCGCGGCCGGTTCCGCGGGTACCTGCACGGCCGGTTCCGCGGGTACCCGCGCGGCCGGTTCCGCGGGTACCCGCGCTGAGTGGACGGTGAGGAGGGGGCAGCTGGGCGGCTTAGGAGGGCTGCTGGCCAATCAGGAAGCCAGCAGGCAGGGGAGCAGGGAGATGACATCATCTCTCACTGCCCTGCATCCCTCCAGTTACGCACCTCACTGTGTAGGAAGCTGTGCTCAGCAGAGAGATTACATAATCTCTCTGCTGCCTATCTTCACTCTGGGACCCAACAAAAGACCACCTTAGCAGAAAAGTGACACAGTAGGTGACAATCCGCAATGTGTGGCAGGCTACGTGGCAAGTGGCAATCCGCAATGTGTGGCAGACTACGTGGCAAGTGGCAATCCACAATGTGTGGCAGACTACGTGGCAAGTGGCAATCCGCAATGTGTGGCAGGTGACGTGGCAAGTGACAATCCGCAATGTGTGGCAGGTGACGTGGCAAGTGACAATCCGCAATGTGTGGCAAACTACGTGGCAAGTGGCAATCCACAATGTGTGGAAGACTACGTGGCAAGTGGCAATCCTCAATGTGTGGCAGGTGACGTGGCAAGTGGCAATCCGCAATGTGTGGCAGGCAACGTGGCAAGTGACAATCCGCAATGTGTGGCAGGTGACGTGGCAAGTGACAATCCCCAATACGTGGCAGGTGGCAATCCGCAATGTGTGTCAGGCAACGTGGCAAGTGACAATCCGCAATGTGTGCCAGGTGACGTGGCAAGTGACAATCCCCAATGTGTGGCAGGTGACGTGGCAAGTGGCAATCCGCAATGTGTGGCAGGCAACGTGGCAAGTGACAATCCGCAATGTGTGGCAGGTGACGTGGCAAGTGACAATCCGCAATGTGTGGCAGGCTACGTTGCAAGTGGCAATCCGCAATGTGTGGCAGGTGATGTGGCAAGTGACAATCCGCAATGTGTGGCAGGCTACGTTGCAAGTGGCAATCCGCAATGTGTGGCAGGCTACGTGGCAAGTGACAATCCGCAATGTGTGGCAGGCTACGTGGCAAGTGACAATCCGCAATGTGTGGCAAACTACGTGGCAAGTGGCAATCCACAATGTGTGGAAGACTACGTGGCAAGTGGCAATCCTCAATGTGTGGCAGGTGACGTGGTAAGTGGCAATCCGCAATGTGTGGCAGGCAACGTGGCAAGTGACAATCCGCAATGTGTGGCAGGTGACGTGGCAAGTGACAATCCGCAATGTGTGGCAGGTGGCAATCCGCAATGTGTGTCAGGCAACGTGGCAAGTGACAATCCGCAATGTGTGGCAGGTGATGTGGCAATCCGCAATGTGTGGCAGGCTACGTGGCAATCCGCATCTGGTGGCAGGCGACGTGGCAAGTGACAATCCGCAATGTGTGGCAGGTGACGTGGCAAGTGACAATCCGCAATGTGTGGCAGGTGACGTGGCAAGTGACAATCCGCAATGTGTGGCAGGCTACGTGGCAAGTGGCAATCCGCAATGTGTGGCAGGCAACGTGGCAAGTGACAATCCGCAATGTGTGGCAGGTGACGTGGCAATCCGCAATGTGTGGCAGGCAACGTGGCAAGTGACAATCCGCAATGTGTGCCAGGTGACATGGCAAGTGACAATCCCCAATGTGTGGCAGGTGACGTGGCAAGTGGCAATCCGTAATGTGTGGCAGGCAACGTGGCAAGTGACAATCCGCAATGTGTGGCAGGTGACGTGGCAAGTGACAATCCGCAATGTGTGGCAGGCTACGTTGCAAGTGGCAATCCGCAATGTGTGGCAGGTGACGTGGCAAGTGACAATCCGCAATGTGTGGCAGGCTACGTTGCAAGTGGCAATCCGCAATGTGTGGCAGGCTACGTGGCAAGTGACAATCCGCAATGTGTGGCAGGCTACGTGGCAAGTGACAATCCGCAATGTGTGGCAGGTGACGTGGCAAGTGACAATCCGCAATGTGTGGCAGGTGACGTGGCAAGTGACAATCCGCAATGTGTGGCAGGCTACGTTGCAAGTGGCAATCCCCAATGTGTGGCAGGCTACGTGGCAAGTGACAATCCGCAATGTGTGGCAGGCTGCGTGGCAAGTGACAATCCTCAATGTGTGGCAGGTGACGTGGCAAGTAACAATCCGCATTTGGTGAAAAGTGACGTGGCAAGTGACAATCCACATTTGGTGGCAGGCGACATGGCAAGTGACACCCTCAGGGAGAGATTGCAGAAAAGTGACACAGTAGGTGACAATCCGCAATGTGTGGCAGGCTACGTGGCAATCCGCAATGTGTGGCAGACTACGTGGCAATCCGCAATCTGTGGCAGGTGACGTGGCAAGTGACAATCCGCAATGTGTGGCAGGCAATGTGGCAAGTGACAATCCGCAATGTGTGGCAGACTACGTGGCAAGTGGCAATCCACAATGTGTGGAAGACTACGTGGCAAGTGGCAATCCTCAATGTGTGGCAGGTGACGTGGCAAGTGGCAATCCGCAATGTGTGGCAGGCAACGTGGCAAGTGACAATCCGCAATGTGTGGCAGGTGACGTGGCAAGTGACAATCCCCAATACGTGGCAGGTGGCAATCCGCAATGTGTGTCAGGCAACGTGGCAAGTGACAATCCGCAATGTGTGGCAGGTGATGTGGCAATCCGCAATGTGTGGCAGGCTACGTGGCAATCCGCATCTGGTGGCAGGCGACGTGGCAAGTGACAATCCGCAATGTGTGGCAGGTGACGTGGCAAGTGACAATCCGCAATGTGTGGCAGGTGACGTGGCAAGTGACAATCCGCAATGTGTGGCAGGCTACGTGGCAAGTGCCAATCCGCAATGTGTGGCAGGCAACGTGGCAAGTGACAATCCGCAATGTGTGGCAGGTGACGTGGCAATCCGCAATGTGTGGCAGGCAACGTGGCAAGTGACAATCCGCAATGTGTGCCAGGTGACGTGGCAAGTGACAATCCCCAATGTGTGGCAGGTGACGTGGCAAGTGGCAATCCGCAATGTGTGGCAGGCAACGTGGCAAGTGACAATCCGCAATGTGTGGCAGGTGACGTGGCAAGTGACAATCCGCAATGTGTGGCAGGCTACGTTGCAAGTGGCAATCCGCAATGTGTGGCAGGTGACGTGGCAAGTGACAATCCGCAATGTGTGGCAGGCTACGTTGCAAGTGGCAATCCGCAATGTGTGGCAGGCTACGTGGCAAGTGACAATCCGCAATGTGTGGCAGGCTACGTGGCAAGTGACAATCCGCAATGTGTGGCAAACTACGTGGCAAGTGGCAATCCACAATGTGTGGAAGACTACGTGGCAAGTGGCAATCCTCAATGTGTGGCAGGTGACGTGGTAAGTGGCAATCCGCAATGTGTGGCAGGCAACGTGGCAAGTGACAATCCGCAATGTGTGGCAGGTGACGTGGCAAGTGACAATCCGCAATGTGTGGCAGGTGGCAATCCGCAATGTGTGTCAGGCAACGTGGCAAGTGACAATCCGCAATGTGTGGCAGGTGATGTGGCAATCCGCAATGTGTGGCAGGCTACGTGGCAATCCGCATCTGGTGGCAGGCGACGTGGCAAGTGACAATCCGCAATGTGTGGCAGGTGACGTGGCAAGTGACAATCCGCAATGTGTGGCAGGTGACGTGGCAAGTGACAATCCGCAATGTGTGGCAGGCTACGTGGCAAGTGGCAATCCGCAATGTGTGGCAGGCAACGTGGCAAGTGACAATCCGCAATGTGTGGCAGGTGACGTGGCAATCCGCAATGTGTGGCAGGCAACGTGGCAAGTGACAATCCGCAATGTGTGCCAGGTGACATGGCAAGTGACAATCCCCAATGTGTGGCAGGTGACGTGGCAAGTGGCAATCCGCAATGTGTGGCAGGCAACGTGGCAAGTGACAATCCGCAATGTGTGGCAGGTGACGTGGCAAGTGACAATCCGCAATGTGTGGCAGGCTACGTTGCAAGTGGCAATCCGCAATGTGTGGCAGGTGACGTGGCAAGTGACAATCCGCAATGTGTGGCAGGCTACGTTGCAAGTGGCAATCCGCAATGTGTGGCAGGCTACGTGGCAAGTGACAATCCGCAATGTGTGGCAGGCTACGTGGCAAGTGACAATCCGCAATGTGTGGCAGGTGACGTGGCAAGTGACAATCCGCAATGTGTGGCAGGTGACGTGGCAAGTGACAATCCGCAATGTGTGGCAGGCTACGTTGCAAGTGGCAATCCCCAATGTGTGGCAGGCTACGTGGCAAGTGACAATCCGCAATGTGTGGCAGGCTGCGTGGCAAGTGACAATCCTCAATGTGTGGCAGGTGACGTGGCAAGTAACAATCCGCATTTGGTGAAAAGTGACGTGGCAAGTGACAATCCACATTTGGTGGCAGGCGACATGGCAAGTGACACCCTCAGGGAGAGATTGCAGAAAAGTGACACAGTAGGTGACAATCCGCAATGTGTGGCAGGCTACGTGGCAATCCGCAATGTGTGGCAGACTACGTGGCAATCCGCAATCTGTGGCAGGTGACGTGGCAAGTGACAATCCGCAATGTGTGGCAGGCAATGTGGCAAGTGACAATCCGCAATGTGTGGCAGACTACGTGGCAAGTGGCAATCCGCAATGTGTGGCAGGCAACGTGGCAAGTGACAATCCGCAATGTGTGGCAGGTGACGTGGCAAGTGACAATCCGCAATGTGTGGCAGGCTACGTTGCAAGTGGCAATCCGCAATGTGTGGCAGGTGACGTGGCAAGTGACAATCCGCAATGTGTGGCAGGCTACGTTGCAAGTGGCAATCCGCAATGTGTGGCAGGCTACGTGGCAAGTGACAATCCGCAATGTGTGGCAGGCTACGTGGCAAGTGACAATCCGCAATGTGTGGCAGGTGACGTGGCAAGTGACAATCCGCAATGTGTGGCAGGTGACGTGGCAAGTGACAATCCGCAATGTGTGGCAGGCTACGTTGCAAGTGGCAATCCCCAATGTGTGGCAGGCTACGTGGCAAGTAACAATCCGCAACGTGTGTCAGGCTACGTGGCAAGTGACAATCCGCAATGTGTGGCAGGTGACGTGGCAAGTAACAATCCGCATTTGGTGAAAAGTGACGTGGCAAGTGACAATCCACATTTGGTGGCAGGCGACATGGCAAGTGACACCCTCAGGGCTCCCACTGATTCTGCATTATGGTGAGTTGAACCATTTAATTTTATATTACAATGTATTAATAGAAATAATGCGCATCAATCATCCTGACACCATAACAACCATGGTGCCGTAATGATTGAAGCGCAAATACCAGCCATTTCCCATATAAATTGCCACCAAAAAACCATATTTTATAGCAGTGCCCCTCCCGAGATTAGACTCTGGATCCGCCCCTGCTCAGTACAGTAAATCATTTAATGGTCGGGGTTCATTACTCGGACTTGTGCCTGTGCTGATAACAACCATAAAGTGTCATCCAGTATTTCAATAATTTCTACCATAAATATGAAAACCCACCTATTAGACATATGAGATTTGTTTACTTACAAACCAAAATTCGGATGACATTTGTGTTGTTTAGAGATTCAGAGGTATACAAATCTCCGAATCACAATAGTAACGAATTTAAATGAATCCGAAATAGATTATAAAGAAACACCAAAATGTATTCGTTTCATTCAAACCTTTTGTTAACGATGTAAAAAAATATTCAAATTAATTTGAGAACATTTTCTATGAATGAAGCAGTTAGGCAGAATTAACAGGCTAAGGCCGCGTACACACGGGCGGACTGTTCGCCCAACTTTGTCCGCTGAACAGTGTTTGGGCGGACAGTCCGCTCGTGTGTGGGCTTTCAGCGGACAGTTTCAGCGGACAGTTTGACGGACAAGGTTTTTCGGAATTTCCGAAAAACTGTCCGCTGAAACCTTGTTTCAGCGAACAGTCCGCTCGTGTGTAGGCTTGTTCGTCAAACAAAGTTGCGCGCATGCTCAGAAAGGATTTTCACGCCGAAAGTTATAATGCAGTGTATAGGACGTCGTATTTTTCGTCCCGTCATACGTGCCGTTCACGTCATCGCGCACGGTTTCAGCAAACTGTTCGTCCGTCGTGTGTGGCCATGTCCGTCCATGCTAATTTTGAGCGGACTGTTTGCCGAAACTGTTTGACGGACAAAAATGGGCGAACAGTCCGCGCGTGTGTACGCGGCCTTAGGGCTCTCTTGATAAGAACTTGTGTTAACCCTCGCCACATCAGGGGATTATGGGGGTAGGGGGTGGAAGGGGGATGTCAGGACAGATTATGAACCAACACTAAGGCTGCTTTCACGCTGAGGTGATTTTCAGGCGCTAAAGTGCTAAAAATAGCACCTGCAAAGCACCCTGAAACAGCCGCTGCTGTGTCTGTGTCTCCAGTGTGAAAGCCCCGAGGGCTTTCACACTGGAATGGTGCACTTGCAGGGCAGTCAAAAAGGTCCTAAGGGTTCTAAAGCCGCATCTTTATAGCGATGTAGGAGCGGTGTATTTACCGCTCCTAAAGCGCCCCTTTCCATTGAAAACAATGGGGCAGCGCTGCAAACCCGCCTGCAAAGCGCCACTGTAGGGGGACTGCACCAGATAAGGATGTAAGAAAACAGTAAATGAGAGGAACTCTCTCAAGTAAAGTAATCCCCATTTGCCACCAAGGTCACCAGAACAAGCGGCACAGTGGTGTAGTGGTTAGCACTCTCAGGGCGGCACAGTGGTGTAGTGGTTAGCACTCTCACCTAGCAGTAAGAAGGGTCGCTGGTTCGAATCCCAACCACGACACTACCTGCCTGGAGTTTACATGTGTGGGTTTTCTCCAGGTACTTCGGTTTCCTCCCACGCTCCAAAGACATGCTGGTAGGTCAATTGGCTTCTGTCCAAAATTGACCCTAGTATATGAATGGGGACCTTGGATTGTGGGCTCCTTGAGGGTAGGGACTGATGTGAGTGTACAATGTACAGGGATAGGGACAATTGTGGACACTCACTTAGGTTGAACTGGATGGACTGGTGTCTTTATTCAACCTTACTAACTATGTAACTATGTAACAAGCATCCCAATTGAAAGACTTTACCTCTATTCCTGTTTTGGAGACAACCCAGTCTACAGGACAAATAGAGAGGAAGACAGAAAGTGGAAACGCCACACACCAGAACCCAGCTACTATATAGAAAGTTAAAAATAAAGCTTCAGCCTGAACTCCTCCTAGCTATGCTCTTCTCAAACATGTTTCGCCCCGCTTATAGGATTTAATCACAGATCAGAATTTATGATTAAGCCCCGTAAGTGGGGTAAAACATGTTAGAGGAGCATAGCCAGGAACAGTTTAGGCTAAAGCCATATTTTTACCTCTCTATGTAGTGCTGGGTGCCGGTGTGTGATGTTTCCACCTTCTGTTTTCAAATCTGTTTCAGATAGTCTGGATGAGCTTATTAGAACGTCAGCACCCGACCTGTGCTTTAGACTGCAGGGGGAAATTTTGCAGTGCTTTGAGTGACACTCCCCAAGTTTTTGTATACAGGACCAATTGAGAGGGTGACTCTCCCTAATGAGGGCACAGACAGAAAAAAAAACTGACAGGTATTCTAATCCCTCTACATTCTATTCAAAATGAAATGCAAACATTTTAGTTTTACTTTAACCTCTTGCCGCTCACATAAAACATATGTGCGGCAATAAAAGGGTGGGATTTAAAGCTCACATACCATACTATATATATGCAGCACTAGGCAGCCTATGTTTCTGTGCTGAGAGTGCACAGAGACTAAGCTCTTGCTTGCCACTAACGGTCAGTAGCCAGCTAGATCGTCTCCCAATTATGTGATCACTGTGACAGCCAATTACATGATCACCAATCTTTCCTGCCCCTGAGGCATAAACGGATGCCAAGGTGGGGAGGAATGGGCTAAGCTGATGCGGCGAACTTCAACAGATGATATCCAGGACAAATTGCCTGAAGGCATCTCCACACACAAGGTAAAGAAAGATGGTTTTCCCTGGAGGGCCTTGTGCCCATGGTATGTTGCCAAGACCCAATACGAGGTCCCTACCCCTGGGTCCAGGCAGGAATGCGTTAAAGAGTGGACATGCTTTTCCATTACGGAAGTTATTTTTTGTTTTTTCTAAAGAATAGAGCCATCGTGTTTGTAAGCGAAACAAGGAAGGAAATTATTATTTAGTTTGGATATGGAACACAGGACGTTTTCAAAATGAACTTTGTACCGAATAGTAAATTCAGAATTAAATTTAACCTTTACTTGACCACGGTGAGTTAAGGATTGCTCAGACAAACTAGGTTTTTCAGCATAGTATGCTCTAAAAAAAATATCCAGCATTTGGTGAAAGGAAAACTGGTTTACCTGGGTCTCAGTTTGTGTGCTCCAAGCCCCATGCATCTGAGTATTCTATTTTATCTTTTTTCCATAGCAGCCATGCGAGATCATATTTACTGAAAGACTTTGTTAATTGCTTCAATTCCAGTTGACATTTTTCACCAGTACACATCAACAAGTTTCTTAAAATAGAGCCAGGTCTTAACAGGTGTTATGTCACATACACACGATCGGAATTCTCGATCTGCAGGAGTTAGTGGGTGTTGTGTGCCTCCAGTGCAGTATACACCTGTATCTACCCTTTATTGCTGTTGCTCTCTAATACAGCCATCTGCGGGAGTTAGTGGGTGTTGTGTGCCTCCAGCGCAATATACACCTGTATCTACCCTTTATTGCTGTTGTTCTCTAATACAGCCATCTGCAGGAGTTAGTGGGTGTTGTGTGCCTCCAGCGCAGTATACACCTGTATCTACCCTTTATTGCTGTTGCTCTCTAATACAGCCATCTGCGGGAGTTAGTGGGTGTTGTGTGCCTCCAGCGCAGTATACACCTGTATCTACCCTTTATTGCTGTTGTTCTCTAATACAGCCATCTGCAGCAGTTAGTGGGTGTTGTGTGCCTCCAGCGCAGTATACACCTGTATCTACCCTTTATTGCTGTTGTTCTCTAATACAGCCATCTGCAGCAGTTAGTGGGTGTTGTGTGCCTCCAGCGCAGTATACACCTGTATCTACCCTTTATTGCAGGTGTTCTCTAATACAGGCATCTGCAGGAGTTAAAGTTGGTGTTGTGTGCCTCCAGCACAGTATACACCTGAATATACCCCTTATTGCTGGTGTTGTCTGTTGCATAGCTTGCATATTAGCCTTTAAAATTAGCACTTTTGATTTCGAACGTTCGAGACCCATAGACTTTAATAGGGTTCTAAAGTTCATACGAATTTTAGGTCCGTTCGAAGGTTCTGGTTCGAATCGAACCGGGGGGGTGTTCGGCTCATCCCTAGTCAAGGAGTTCAGAGCCAAGCCAAGGGGTCTTTTGACCCTGCCAAGCCAACTTCACACAGGCTTTAGCTTGTTTAAGAGAGGTGTAAACTGCAAATTTAGTAGAGGCATCTGGCAAGCTTTAGGTCAGTTTCACACAGTCCCATCAGGTCAGCCTGTCAGTTTTTTAGGCAGACCTGATCGGGCCTTCCAGTCTCCCCTATGGAGCAGCGGATGTCAGCAGGGACATGTTCACCGACATCCACCGCTATCCAATCCTGCCTGCAAAATCCATACAGATGGTGGTCCTATCTTCCATCAGTCTGGTGGATCAGATCCAATAAGATTGGATGGAAACAGACAGGTGGTCCATTTCCATCCGATTTCCCCAAAGGGGAGAGCGAGACTGTGTCTGTGTCCATTTTGCATAGTTAGTGGAGATGGACTTGTCACCTGCCTGCTCAGCAGCGATCAGCAAAACAATCCCCCTCTAAGCAAGTGAAATTCGTTTCACGGAGATGCCTGCGTGAAAGGGGCCTTAGGCTACATTCACACTGGTGATTTAGGCCAGTATGAATTGTAGTGGCAGGAATCTCTGAGCTCTGAGCAGCTAGTTGCAGCCACTGGCCCTGTTTAGTATACCAGGGGTGGTCCAAGCATTGTGGGTGCAAGGGCGCCGCCCCCCCCATCCCTGCCGCCGCCATCCCTATCCAATGCACCGGCCCCTTTCAGGATGCCAGATGCATGGACTCCTATGATGGGGTGGGAGGAGATTTTTTTTAAGCACCTGATTAGAGCCAGAGGCTCTAATAGGCTTCAAAATAGGGTGGGCTCGGGTCGCAGAGGATGGGCCCTAATACCACCTAATTGTGTGACCATAGCAAATGATTTTTCGCTATTTTCACACTACAGTGCCTCCCCACCAATCAGGAGGCTGGTCAGTGAGACCTGCTTCTCGATTGGCCAAAGCGCTGGGCAGTCCTATTGGCCCCGTGGGGGGTGGTTGCCATCAGAGTACCATGAGCCCCGTGGGGGGGTTGTTGCCGTCAGATTACCCCGAGTACCGCGAACCCCATGGGAGGGTTAGGGAGCCCACGTGTCCTGGATTGCCCGGGACATTCCCGCAATTAGCAATTCTGTCCCGGGTCCCAGGAACCTTCATTCTGGGACAATACAGTGTCCCGGAATGAAATTAACAGAGTGAGCAAACCCCGCTATAGCGCTGGCACTCCCTCTGCCTCCAGCCAAGGGGAGCTGAGGCAGCCCCTCCGCCTGAGCCCAGCCAAGCCCGCCGGAGCCAAGGGGAGCTGAGACCACCCCCCCACTCGAGCATAGCCAAGCCTGCCCGAGCCGAGGGCAGCTGAAACCCCCCACTCGAGCACAGCTGAGCGCGCCCCCCTGTCCGAGCACAGGCGAACCTCAGCTGCCCGAGCAGAGGGCAGCTGAGACCACCCCCCTGCCTAAGAGTAAGGGGGTCTGTATTTAACGGGGGTCTGTACTGAGGGGGTCTGTACTTAGCGGGGGGGGTCTGTAGTTAGTGGGGGGTCTGTACTGAGGGGAGTCTGTACTTATTGGGGGGTCTATACGTATTGTGGGGGAGTCTGTACTGATTGAGGGGGATCTATACTGAGGGAGGGGGTCTGTACTTAGCGGGGGTCTGTACTGAGGGGGGAGGGGGGTCTATACTGAGGGGGTCTGTACTTATTGGGGGGTCTATATATATTGGGGGGGAGTCTGTACTGAGGGATGGGGATCTATACTGAGGGAGGGGGATCTGTACTTAGTGGGGGGGTTTGTACTTATTGAGCAGGGGGGTCTGTACTGAGGGAGGGGGATCTATACTGAGGTAGGGAGTCTGTACTTAGTGGGGGAGTTTGTACTTATTGGGGAGGGGAGTATGTACTGAGGAAGGGGGATCTACACTGCGGGAGGGGGATCTGTACTGAGGGAGGGGGTCTGTACTGAGGGGGGACTTTACTTGGCAGGGGGTGACACTGTGTTTTACCACACCAGTGGGATGACACCAACCCTAGCGAAGCCACCACCACCCACCTCCTCTATCTTCTCTATGCCCACTCCAGCCCTAAAACAGGTCCCTGGGCCACACTGCCACGGTGGCAAGTGACACGCTGCATCTAGTGGCAGATGACAGTGGCATGCTGCATCTGGTAGCAGGCGACAGTGGCATGCTGCATCTGGTGGCAAGTGACAAGCTCAGGGTTCCCACTGATTCTGCATTATGGTGAGTTGAACTATTTCATTATATATTACAATGTAGTAATAGAAATAATATGATTTGATCATCCTGACACCATATCAAGCATGGTGTTGGGATGATATAAGTGCTAAAACCAGCCATTCACCTGACAAATCACTCACCCCTGAAATCCCCGTCAACTCTGAGACTACATTCAACACCTCCCCCCGGTGCTTGGCAAAATTGTCCCTGAATGGCAGTCTGGAAATGTGGTCATCCTAGGGGGACGGTGGTTGCTGTCAGAGCAGTGGCGGCCCGTCCATAGGCATTCAAAAAAAAAAGTAAAAAAAAAACAAATATTTAAACATGTCCCTTTAAATAAAATATTTTTAAAAAATGTCTTTATGTGCACTGTGTCCCGGGGCCGGGCGCAGTGCAATATGGGAAGCACCATGTTGATGCAATTATGAGATTGCAGACGAGGCGCTTCATTTGCCAAAAAAAACCTTGCTCTTCCGGCGCGATGGCCTGTGCGGGCGAGTGCACTGCATAAGCTACCGACGTCACTCAAGGAAGTGACGCTGGCACTCGTCTGCTCAGTCCAGCGGCGGAAGCTCACACAGGTGATGCTCGGCACAGATGGCAGAACCCCCCCCTCCACTTCTCAACTAGATCCATCTTTTGCGGTGGTAGGATGGCAGCACCAACACCCCAAACCCCCCCCCCCCCCCCCCCCGCTTATCAACATCATTATTCACTTTTTCACTAATCTGTATTATTGATTCCTGCCCACCGCTGTATAGAGGACCAGAAGACTAAATGTCATGTAACAACATGAAGACTGAAGACTTTTGCAAAAGGTTTAAAAAAAGGAAAGTTAAAAAATGTATGCAGAGGTATCACCCATAAACCATAAACCCCTCCGGTCGGACTGCAGCACACATTCCCCCCCGCTTATCAAATTCATTCATTTTGGAGGAGGTCGGACGGCAGCACCCCCCCCCCCCTTTTTTGGAGGTTGGACGGCAGCACATCCCCCCCCCCTCTCCCCCGGTTATCAAATACATTTTTTTTCTGGAGGTTGGATGGCAGCACACCGCCTCCCCCCCCCCCCCACTTATCAAGAGAGAGGACAACAAGCGTGTATAATGTGAAGCCTGGTATATGATGTGCAGAGCCCTGTGTATAATGTGCAGCCTGGTATATGATGTGGAGAGCACTATGTATAATGTGCAGTCTGGTATATGATGTCCAGAGCCCTGTGTATAATGTGCAGCCTGGTATATGATTCGCAGAGCCCTGTGTATAATGTGCAGCCTGGTATATGATGTGCAGAGCCCGGTGTATAATGTGCAGCCTGGTATATGATGTGCAGAGCCCTGTGTATAATGTGCAGCCTGGTATATGATGTGCAGAGCCCTGTGTATAATGTGCAGCCTGGTATATGATGTACAGAGCCCGATGTATAATGTGCAGCCTGGTATATGATCTGCAGAACCCGGTGTATAATGTGCAGCCTAACATATGATGTGCAGAGCCCTTTGTATTAAATGTAGCCTGGTATATGATGAGCAGAGCCCTGTATATAATGTACAGCCTGGTATATGGTGTGCAGAGCCCTGTGTATAATGTGCAGAGCCCTGTGTATAATGTGCAGCCTGGTATATAATGTACAGAGCCCTATGTATAATGTGCAGCCTGGTATATGACGTGCAGAGCTCTGTGTATAATGTGCAGCCTGGTATATGATGTGCAGAGCCCGTTGTATAATGTGCAGCCTGGTATATGATGTGCAGAGCCTTGTGTATAATGTGCAGCCTGGTATATGATGTGCAGAGCCTTGTGTATAATGTGCAGCCTGGTATATGATGTGCAGAGCACTGTGTATAATGTGCAGCCTGGTATATAATGTGCAGAGCCCTGTGTATAATGTGCAGTCTGGTATATGATGTGCAGAGCACTGTGTATAATGTGCAGCCTTGTATATGATGTGCAGAGCCCGGTGTGTAATGTGCAGCCTTGTATATGATGTGCAGAGCCCTGTGTATAATGTGCAGCCTAGTATATGATCTGCAGAGCCCTGTGTATAATGTGCAGTCTGGTATATGATGTGCAGAGCCCTGTATATAATGTGCAGCCTGATATATGATGTGCAGAGCCCTGTGTATAATGTGCAGCCTGGTATATGATGTGCAGAGCCCGGTGTATAATGTGCAGCTTGGTGTATGATGTGCAGAGCCCTGTGTATAATGTGCAGCCTGGTATATGATGTGCAGAGCCCAGTGTATAATGTGCAGCCTGGTATATGATGTGCAGAGCCCAGTGTATAATGTGCAGCCTGGTATATGATGTGCAGAGCCCAGTGTATAATGTGAAGCCTGGTATATGATGTGCAGAGCCCGGTGTATAATGTGCAGCCTTATACAGTGGTGTGAAAAAGTGTTTCCCCCCTTCCTCATTTCCTGTTCCTTTGCATGTTTGTCACACTTAGGTGTTTCGGAACATCAAACCAATTTAAACAATAGTCAAGGACAACACAAGTAAACACAAAATGCAATTTGTAAATGAAGGTGTTTATTATTAAAGGTGAAAAAAAATCCAAACCATCATGGCCCTGTGTGAAAAAATGATTGCCCCCCTTGTTAAAACATACTATAACTGTGGTTGTCCACACCTGAGTTCAATTTCTCTAGCCACACCCAGGCCTGATTATTGCCACACCTGTTCACAATCAAGGCATCACTTAAATAGGAGCTGCTTGACACAGTAAGGTCCACCAGAAGATCCTTAAAAGCTACACATCATGCCGAGACCCAAAGAAATTCAGGAACAATTGAGAAAGAAAGTAATTGAGATCTATCAGTCTGGAAAGGGTTATAAAGCCATTTCCAAAGCTTTGGGAATCCAGCGAACCACAGTGAGAGCCATTATCCACAAATGGCGAAGACATGGAACAGTGGTGAACCTTCCCAGGAGTGGCCGGCTGCCCAAAATTACCCCAAGAGCGCAGCGACGACTCATCCAAGAGGTCACAAAAGACCCCACAACAACGTCCAAGGAACTGCAGGCCTCACTTGCCTCAGTTAAGGTCAGCGTTCATGCCTCCACCATCAGGAAAAGACTGGGCAAAAATGGCCTGCATGGCAGAGTTCCAAGGAGAAAACCACTGCTGAGCAAAAAGAACATCAAAGCTCCTCTCAATTTCTCCACAACACATCTTGATGATCCCCAAGACTTTTGGGACAACATTCTGTGGACCGATGAGACAAAAGTGGAACTCTTTGGAAGGTGTGTGTCCAACTATATCTGGCGTAGAAGGAACACTGCATTTCATAAAAAGAATATTATACCAACAGTAAAATATGGTGGTGGTAGTGTGATGGTCTGGGGCTGTTTTGCTGCTTCAGGACCTGGAAGACTTGCCGTGATAAAAGGAACTATGAATTCTGCTGTCTACCAAGAGATCCTGAAGGAGAATGTCCGACCATCTGTTCGTGTACTCAAGCTGAAACGAACTTGGGTTCTGCAGCAGGACAATGATCCTAAACACACCAGCAAGTCCACCACCGAATGGCTGAAGAAAAACAAAATGAAGACTTTGGAGTGGCCTAGCCAAAGTCCTGACCTGAATCCTATTGAGATGTTGTGGTATGACCTTAAAAAGGCCGTTCATGCTCGAAAACCTTCTAATGTAACTGAATTAGGACAATTCTGCAAAGATGAGTGGGCCAAAATTCCTCCAGGACGCTGTAAAAGCCTCATTGCAAGTTATCGCAAACGCTTGGTTGCAGTTGTTGCTGCTAAGGGTGGCCCAACCAGTTATTAGGTTTAAGGGGCAATCACTTTTTCACACAGGGCCATGATGGTTTGGATTTTTTTTCACCTTTAATAATGAACACCTTCATTTACAAATTGCATTTTGTGTTTACTTGTGTTGTCCTTGACTATTGTTTAAATTGGTTTGATGTTCCCGAAACACTTAAGTGTGACAAACATGCAAAGGGACAGGAAATGAGGAAGGGGGCAAACACTTTTTCACACCACTGTATATGATGTGCAGAGCCCGGTGTATAATGTGCAGCCTTATATATGATGTGCAGAGCCCTGTGTATAATGTGCAGCCTGGTATATGATGTGCAGAGCCCTGTGTATAATGTGCAGCCTGATATATGATGTAGATTCTATAAGGCGTGTGGCTTAGGAGAAATGGGAGGGGCCAAATGTGGGGGGCGCCACCACTGTGTTAGAGTACCACGAGTACCGCAAGCCTGGGGGGTAGGGGGGGCGACATCTGCCCTATGAGTACCGATACAACACAAGCTGTCCATATGTGTCACAGAGGGAGAATGGTATCTTTATGATTGTAAATGATGGGACCATCATCCTTGTAGGTCAAAATTTCAGTTTTCCTTTTTTTTTGCTGTGATTCTGTTTCAAATGGAAATTGGACACTGCAGAGGTCATTAATACGGCATGCTTCCTCATTAGAATGCAATTACCTTTAATTAGATAATTCTGCAACTTATTTTGCTGTTCCCTTTCCATTTTTTTGAAACTATAATCGTTTTAGTATATTTTACTTAATTTTTTTTTTCTTTAACCACTTTCAGACTGGACCATTTTGCTGGCTTAAGACCAGACCACTTTTTGCGATTCGGCACTGCATCGCTTTAACTGACAATTGCGTGGTCATGCGACATGGCTCCCAAACAATATTGACGTCCTTTTTTCCCACAAATAGAGCTTTGTTTTGGTGGTATTTGATCACCCCTGCGGTTTTTATTTTTTGCACTATAAACAAAAATAGAGCGTCAATTTTGATAAAAAAGCATTATTTTTTACTTTTTGTTATAATAAATACCCCCCAAAAATATATGAAAAAAATTTCCCTCAGTTTAGGCCGATATGTATTCTTCTACATATTTTTGGTAAAAAAAACGCAATAAGCGATTATTGATTGGTTTGCGCAAAAGTTATAGCGTTTACAAAATAGGGGATAATTTTATGGCATTTTTATTAATAATTTTTTTTTTTACTAGTAATGGCGGCAATCAGCGATTTTTATTGTGACTGCGACATTATGGCAGACACATCAGACATTTTTTACACATTTTTGGGACCATTGTCATTTATACAGCAATCAGTGCTATACAAATGCACTGATTCCTGTGTAAATGACACTGGTAGTGAAGGGGTTAACCAGGGGGTGGCAGTGTAGGGGTTAAGTGTTCCTAGGGGAATGTTACTAACTGTGGGGGGCTGGGCTTTGTGTTAGTGAACACTGATCTCTGCTCCAATCACATGGAGCAGAGATTAGCATCACTTGTTGCTAGGCAGAACGGGGAGATGCTGTTTACAACGGCATCTCCCCGTTTAGCCTCCCCGTGAGATGTTTGCGGGTATCCCGATGATCGAGTCCGTGGGACCCATGACCGGACTCACGGGGGTCCTGACAGTCACCTGAGCGTGCCACCGGCAGCGCGCATGCGATGGCAGGGCGGCATATAGAAATGGACGTACCTGTACGCCAATATGCTTGCCCGTGCCATTCTGCCGACGTACATCAGTGTGCACCAGTCGAGAACTGATTAATAATGTTTAAAAAATAATAATAATAATAATATATATATATATATATATATATATATATATATATATATATATATATATATATATATATACACATATATATATATATATATATATATATATATATATATATATATATATATATATATCCATAGACGGTTTCTTCCTTGTGGACTCAAAGTGCTTATCAAATTGGTGTTGGGGAAAATAGGAGGTGAGGAAACTATTTTGGGCATGCTCAGTAAATAGAATATCATGCTAGGGCAGGCACAGTGGCAGCATTTGGTGGGCACAGTGGCTGTGTTTGATGGGCACAGTGGCAATTTTATGGCACAGTGGCTGTGTTTTATGGGCACAGTGGCTGCAATTGATGGGCACAGTAGCTGTGTTTGATGGGGGGGGGGGGTTTTTTCAGATTTTTTTCTTTGCGCCCCCCCCCCCCCCCAAAAAAAATTGTGAGGACCAGCCGCCACTGATAATGGCAGGTAGCCAGTGGCCGCAGCTATTTGCCGCTGTCCGCACAACCAGTGATTATACAAGGTGGATCCAGCATTGATTACAGCAGGTAATCGCTGGCTGTGCAGAGAGCTGCTAATAGCTGCAGCTTCTGGCAAACTGCCATTATAGTGAACAGTCCTGCCGGCTGCATCTAGCCACTCAAAGCCGCAGCAGTTATCTCTGATTCCTGCAGCTACTATTCGTACCTAAATGTGAATGTAGCCTGAAAGACTTACCCCCCTTCTTGACCAGGCAATTTTTTGCAAATTTGGCACTGCGTTACTTTAACTGACAGTTGCGCGGTTGTTCCTTTTTATCTATAAATAGAGCTCTCTTTTGGTTGTATTTGATCACCTCTGCACTTTTATTAGATTTTTTTTTGCGCTATGAAAAAAAAAATTACTTTCTGCTAGAAAACATATCCAATAAAATTATGAAAAAATCTAATTTATTTATCAATTTAGGTCAATCTGTATTCTGCTACATATTTTTGGTAAAAAAAAATCACAATAAGCGTATATTGATTGGATTGCGCAAAAGTTATAGTGTCTACAAACTATGGAATAGAGTTGTTGAAGCTAGCTATGCAGAGCCCATCAAAAGTACAGATCAGGATTAGGGTTGAGTGAACCCGAACTGTAAAGTTTGGGTTCGTACCGGACTTTTGTGTTTTTGGGTCCCGGACCCGAACCAGAACAATTTACTGTATGTTCGGGTTCGGTGTACGGTAATGTAATGGCGCTTTTTTAACAGCTGCAGGGCAGCCAATTAACATTCATTTAACTGATGTGCCCTTAGAAGCCATCACAGCCATGCCATTAGGCATGGCTGTGATTGGCCAGTACAGCATGTGACCCAGCCTCTATATAAGCTAGAGGCACACAGCACAGCATGTCACTCTGCTTTAGATAGTTGCTGCTGCTGCTTTGAGGGAGAGAATTAGATAGGAGTCCTGCTTCAGAAATCGAATTACTCAGCGATCTATGTTGATTTTCTTCTATGGGTGCAGTGCACAATCTTTTTACACTGTCCTGAGCCCAGTGCCAGAGAAAATATAGATAGTGTAGGGAAAGGTTGCTGCTGCTGTTTTTAGGGAGAGAATTAGATAGAAGTTATGCTTCAGAAATCGAATTAACCACTTGCTTACTGGGCACTTAAACCCCCCTCAGTCCCAGACCAATTTTCAGCTTTCAGCGCTGATGCACTTTGAATGACAATTGCGCGGGCATACAACACTGTACCCAAATGAAATTTTTATCATTTTTTTCCCACAAATAGAGCTTTCTTTTGGTGGTATTTAGTTACAGCTCAGAGTTTTATTTTTTGCTAAAAAAAAGATGCAAAAAAAAAAATCATGTTTTAATAGTTTGTTATAAAATTTTGCAAACGGGTCATTTTTCTCCTTCATTGAAGTGCGCTGATTAGGCGGCACTGATAGGCTGCACTGGTGGGCACTGATGGGCTGCACTGGTGGGCACTGATGGGCTGCACTGGTGGGCACTGATGGGCTGCACTGGTGGGCACTGATAGGCATAGTTAAGGTGGCACTAATAGGCACAGATAAGGCAGCACCGATGGGCACAGATAAGGCGGCACTGATGGGCAAAGATGGGCAAGGATAAGATGGCACGGATGGGTGGCACGGATGGGTGGCACGGATGGGTGGCACGGATGGGTACGGATGGGCACCACTGATAGATAGGACTGATGGGCACTGATAGGTGGCTCTGATAGGTGGCACTGCTGGGCACTGATGGGCGGCACTGCTGGGCACTGATGGGCGGCACTGCTGGGCACTGATGGGCGGCACTGGGGTGCAGCACCTTTGAGGCAGATTGTGGGCACTGCTGGGTGGCACTGTGGGTGGCACTGCTGGGTGGCACTGTGGGCACTGCTGGGTGGCACTGTGGGCACTGCTGGGTGGCACTATGGGCACTGCTGGGTGGCACTGACGGGGGGCACTTTTATTAAGTGGGGCACTGCAGGGGGCAGGTGGGCACTGTCAGGGGGCAGATGGTCGCTAGCCAGCTGGCCGTGATCGGGACTGATGTCCCGATCACGGCCGCCGGTGATCAGCTTTTTTTTTTCTCCTCGCGCTGTCAGCGCGAGGAGGAATAATAGCCGATTACCAGCTTCGTTATATCACATGATCAGCTGTCATTGGCTGACAGCTGATCACGTGATAAGGGGTCGGGATCGACCCCTTGCACGGATCGGTGATCAGGCGAGTCTCATGGACTCGCCGATCACAGAGCGCGCCGCGCGTGCCCCTCAGGGGGCGCGCAGGGCGCTTGTACACGGGACGACGTCAATAGACGTAGTCCCGGAAAAGGAGATCCGCGCTGTAGCCGTCAATTGACTATAGCGCGGATCTCAAGTGGTTAATCAGCGATCTACCTTGATTTTGTTGTGTGGGTGCAGTGCACATTCTTTTTACTCTGCCCTGAGCCCAGCGCCATAGAAAATATAACTTTTAACCGTCTGTTAGAAGGTTGGCGTTGGCAGGCATTTTATGCAAGCTCAGTGCACCAGCACTGCATATGTTACTGTGAAATACACCTTTTAGATTCTGTTGTTCTATTCTGCCATTCTAAAAAAAAACATTTAGGGCAAAAAATATATATTTGCAGTGTTTTCTGCATATCTGTACGTGTGAGATACACACTTTAGATACTGTTGCTCTATTCCGCTATTCTAAAAACACCCATTTAGGGCCAAAATAAATATTTTACAGTGTTTCCTTCATATCTGTATGTGTGAGATACACAATTTAGATACTGTTCTTGTATTGTGCTATTCAAAAAAATAATAATTTAGGGCAAAAAAATTTTTTGTTTGAATACCATTTTCTGCATATCTGTATGTGTGAGACACACTTTAGATACTTTTGTTTGATTCTGCTATTCCAAAAACACCCATTTAGGGCAAAAACAAATAGTTTGCAGTGTTTCCTGCATATCTGTACATGTGACATACACACTTTAGATACTGTTCTTCTATTCTAAAAAAAATAATTTAGGGCAAAATATATATTTTTTGGTGCGTTTTCTGCATAGCTGTATGTGTGAGATACACCATTTAGATACTGTTGCTCTATTCTGCTATTCTAAAAACACCCATTTAGGGCAAAAACAGATATTTTGCAGTGTTTCCTGCATATCTGTACGTGTGAGATACATACTTTAGATACTGTTCTTCTATTCTAAAAAAAAATAATTTAGGGCAAAAAAATTTTTGGTGCGTTTTCTGCATAGCTGTATGTGTGAGATACACCGTTTAGATACTGTTGCTCTATTCAGCTATTCTAAAAACACCCATTTAGGGCAAAAACTGATATTTTGCAGTGTTTCCTGCATATCTGTACATGTGAGATACACACTTTAGATACTGTTGTTTCATTCTGCTATTCAAAAAAAAACTATTTAGATCAAAAAAAAAATTCTTGAATAGCATTTTCTTCATATCTGTACGTGTGAGATACGTGTGAGATACACCCTTTAGCTACTTTTCTTCTATTCTGCTATTCAAAAAACACCCATTTAAGATTCTAAATTTGAGAAATATGAGGAGAACGTCAAATAAGGGACGTGGCCCCGGCCGTGGTGCTGGTGGTGGAGCTCCTGTTGCAGGGAGAGGATGTGGTTGATCTGTGCCAGCTACATGCACAAGTGAAACACCTTCCTCAGGTGCGAGTAGGCAACAGAGCCTGCAGCAGTATTTGGTCAGGCCTAATGCGGCTCTACGAATGTTGAGGCGAGGACAAGTACAGACCATAGTAGATTGGGTTTCTGACAGTGCCTTCAGTTCCTTCACATCGTCTCCCACCCAGTCTACTGCTGAAAGATCAGAGTTGGCACCTGCAGCCAATGTCCATCAGTCTTTCACCTCACCCCCTTGCAAATCAGCCAAGCAGTCTGAGCCCCAAATCATGCAGCAGTCTCTTCTGCTTTTTGATGACTCTGTTAGCAGGGTTTCCCAGGGCCACCCACCTAGCCCTACCCCAGAAGTGGAAGAGATTGAGTGCACTTATGCCCTTATGCTGCTTTCACAATTGTGCAGACCGACAAAGAGGGCGGGGGTGAAGACTGGGTGGAAGATGATGTGGAGGACAATGAGGTCCTCGACCCCACATGGAACCAACGTCATGCAGGTGACCTGTGTAGTTCGGAGGAAGAGGCGGTGGTCGCACAGAGCCACCAGCACACCAGAAGAGGAAGCAGGGTGCAAAAGCGGAGCTTCTGTCCCATAGACAGTATGCCTGCTACTGCCCAATGCAGCAAGGGACCCAGCACACAAAAACCAGGTCTAAGGAGTTTCCTAGCGTGGCAGTTCTTCAGACAATGTGCTGATGACAAGACACGAGTGGTTTGCATGCTGTGCAATCAGAGCCTGAAGCAAGGCATAAACTTTCTCAACCTGAGCACAACCTGCATCACCAGGCATCTAAGCGCAAAGCACGAGCTGCAGTGGAGTAGACACCTCAAAAACCAAGAAAGGTCTCTTGCTCCTCCTGCTACCTCTTCTGCTGCAGTCTCGGCCTCTTCATCCACCTCTGTAGTGACAGTGGCACCTGCCAACCCACAGAGGAACTGCCAGCAACACTACCACCTGGGTCACCAACCATCTCCACAATGTCCCATGGAAGCATTCAGCTCTCTATCTCCCAAACACTGGAGCGGAAGAGGAAGTACCCCCCTACCCACCCGCGATCCCTGGCCCTGAATGCCAGCATTTCAAAATTCCTGGCCTTTGAAATGCTGTCATTCCATCTGGTGGAGACACAGAGTTTGAAAAGCTTGATGGCATTGGCTGTCCAACAGTACGTCGTGCCCAGCCTCCACTACTTTTCCAGGCGAGCCATCCCTTCCCTGCACAACCAAGTGGGGGACAAAATCAGGTGTGCACTGCGCAACACCATCTATGGCAAGGTCCACCTAACTACAGATACGTGGACCAGTAAGCACGGTCAGGGACGTTATATCTCCCTAACAGCACACTGGGTAAATGCAGTGGCGGCTGGGCCTTGATCGGATAGCAGTTTGGCACATGTCCTTCCACCACCGAGGATTGCAGGGCGCTTCAGTTTGCCTCCTGTTGCTAACTCCTCCTACTCTGCTTCCTCATCCTCTACCACATCCTCATCCGGTCAGCGTAACACCTTCACCACCAACTTTAGCACAGCCAGGGGTAAACGACAGCAGGCAGTTTAAAAGTTTCCTGTTTGGGGGAAAAACCCCATACCACGCAGGAGTTGTGGAGGGACATGGAACAACAGACCAATGAGTGGTTGGTGGCAGAGAGTCTCAAGCCCGGCCTGGTGGTGTGCGATAATGGACAAAATCTCGTAGCAGCTCTGGGCCTATCTGGTTTGACGCACATCCCTTGCCTGGCGCATGTGCTGAACTTGGTGGTCCAGAGGTTCCTTAAAAATTACCCCATATGCCAGAGTTGCTGCAGAAAGTGCAGACCATCTATGTGCACTTTCGGCGTTCTCCCCCTGCTGCTGCTCGCCTGCTCGTGCACGACCACTGAGTTGCCCACATTCTAACTGGTGCTGATTACTAGGTGGCCACGCTGCTGGATCCCCATTACAAGCACAACGTACCGTCCTTTATTCCCTCACTGGAGCGTGATCGTAAGATGCGGCGTGGGTACAAGCGCACACTGGTAGAGGCGCTGCTGGTGGAATTCCCACCTGAGAGCGGGGGCACAGTGGAAGCCCAAGCGAAGGCAGAGAGAGGAGGAAGAGGTCGTTAACGCAGCCGGGGCACCGCCAGCACCTCAGAAGGCAGGGTTAGCATGGCCGAAATGTGGAAAAGCTTTGTCAGCACGCCACAAGAACCAGCACCACCAGCTGATATGGAACGTGTTAGCAGGAGGCAGCATTTCACCTCGGCTATTTGCTATTCTAACTCTATGTCCACTTGGATGGTGAGGCTTGAACCTGGACTCACGGCGCAGGTGTCATTCATCTTTGGAGATTTTCAAATCCCCTTGTCCTCAGTACTGCGCAAGCGCAGTACAGGGTGGACACTATCCGACGGGGGACAGAATTCGACACATCACCGGCCTTACCCAGCCATTGTTGTATTTTTAATCTTTCTCACTCTTTTGGAGTGTACCCTAATTAAAAAAAAAATAATTAAAAACAAATGCCAGTGATAGCTACCTCGTCCTCCTCCACCGCCGCTTCCACCTACACCGCCACATCCACCGCCACCTCAACCTCCTACTCCATATGGACCTCGTCCTCCTAGGTCAAGATTATTTTTTTTTATTTTTTTTATTTCAAAGTATTTTATTTTGCATCACAAGAATAATATATTTGAAAGTGATATTTAGAATTTTGATTCAGTCAAAACATAGAAAGGTTACAGTCAGCGCAACAAGATTAATCGAGTGTAACACGTCAGAGATATAAAATGTAAAATCATTTTAGACAGACATGCTAGTGTTAGAGTGAAGGGTTGGTATTCCTGTTAATGGTCGGAGAAGTACCTCCTCCCTGGACACACCCAATGGGAGCTAGCTGTGCCGGAGAGGAGGAAATTAACCACCGACCCCTAGGAGTGAATGTAAGGAGAGGGACGGAAATGACCATGTGTCTTTTTCCCTAAGATAGGAATCCGTGACTAGGTGTTTGTCGTCTGCAAACAGGCCGCATTTGTGAACCTGAGAGCCACATTGAACTCCTTGTATGTTGGGGTCCCGGCAAATGGAGATGGCGAGTGTCTCAATTGCTATTGCAAAGATTAGTGGAGATAAAGGACAGCCTTGTCTGCTGCCTTTGGTTATATGTATTGGTTTGGAGTAGTGGCCTTGAAGCCTAATATAAGCTTTAGGGTTTGAATAAAGAGCTTGGATCAGGCCCATAAACTTGTCGCCAAAGCCGCAACGTTCAAGGATTGTAAAGATGTATGGCCAGGAGACCGAATCAAAGGCTCTTCTGATCTGATCAGGGCCTGTCTGTCAAGTAGGATGAACCCCACTTGATCCTTATGAACATATTGGTTAATGAAGAAAGCGATTTGCAAGGAGTTTGGTAAGGATTTTTAAGTCGCTATTGATGAGGGAGATGGGTCTATAATTACTGACTTCTTCCAGGTTTTTATCCGGTTTCGGTATTACTGGCAATGTAGGCTGCTGTGTTTAGGTGAGGATCAAGTGGGGTTCCCTGTGTCTTTGCATTAAAAAATGTTGTCAAATGTGGAGTCAGGGTAGTGGTAAATGTGTTGTAATAGGAGTTAGGGAGATCAACGGGGCCTGGAGCAGAACCTGATTTGAGGTTGTTAATGACTTCCTGTGCATCTTCTTCTGAGAAGGGAGCCTCCAGCATATTATTTTTAATTTTTATCTATGTTATGTTATTTTAAGTTATTTCCCCATCCACATTTGTTTGCAGAGCCCTTGCCATGCTCTTAACAACATTTTGCTGCCATTTGCAGCCCTTTCCATTACTTTTTTAGAGCCATTTAAGTCCTCAAAATTTTGGGTCCCCATTGACTTCAATGGGGTTCGGGCTCGAGGTCAAGTTCGGGTCCCGAACTCGAACTTTTTTGCGAAGATCGGCCGAACCCGTCGAACCCAAACATCCAGGTGTCCGCTCAACCCTAATCAGGATAATATGTACTAGACCATTGTTTGGAATAGCATTTTCATTGGTAAAAATTGTCCAAGTTATTTGTACAACAACGGGGAAGCCATAGCATAGCAGCCAGTAATTTTAACAAAAATAAATAAATAAACAAACAAGGCCAGCAAACCCAAATTTGACCCTTACCAGAGAATTTGCATGGAAACGTATCACTGTTTCCGAATTTAAGACTTTTCTGGGCCTATCCCTCAACATGGGTATTACTAAAAAGAATGAGTTGCGGTCCTATTGGTGCACTGACTCAATTCATTATATGCCTGTGTTCTCTGCTGCCATGGCCAGGACTAGATATAAGCAAGTATTGCAGTTTATGCACTTTCGCGACAATGAACTCTGTCATCCTCTGGGTGACCCTGAATATGATCGGCTCCACAAAATTTGGCCCCTCGTAAATCACTTCACAAAACTGAAGCCTTGTATACCCCCCTCCACAAGCTGTCTGTGTATATGAGTCCCTGATTAGGTTTTCTGGCTGCTTTGCTTTCAAAGAGTTTCTCCCCAGCAAGTGTGCCAGATATGAGGTCAAAACTTACAAGCTCTGTGACAGGGCCACAGGCTATACATGTAGTTTCCCGATTTACAAGGGAAAAGATAGCAGCATGAAGCCCCGTGATTGCCCAAACTACATAGGGAGCAGTGGCAAAATTGTTTGGGACATGGTGTCACCTTTATTTCAAACGGTTTATACGTTATACGTTGTTGTGCTTTTTAAGGACATTTTCCCGCACATTATTTATTAAGTAATTTTTAACGAAGATATTTTTAAGATACAGAATCAATCTATATGACACAGTCTATACATGTGAAACGTATTCACGGAGACAAGTGATCATAAAAATAGTTACATTTATTGGTTGACAGAAAACAAATATTTACATGAAATTAAAAATACAGATTGCATTACTTGATCATTTGACAATTAATGGAAACACCCACAAAATGGGAGTGTCGCACTTTGGACTTAATCATCACCATTTTCACTTCTCAGTAGAATCAATAACCTTTTGATAATTGACAATTAAACAGAATGTCTATATTTCCCACGTCCACCCGTTCTATACTGCAGGTAAGTAAGTGGTTAACAATGTGAAATAGATTAGACATTAGTTTGTCAATAAAATTGGCATCTATGCAAAAAGAAATTTACAATGAAAAATAGAATTTAAAGAAAAATCTAAAAGGCGGTTATTGATTCTGGAGAAAGATTTTCAATAATAGAATATTCAAAAAAATCAATATTTAGTATTCATGCATGTCTTCCAGTGTCCCTTCTCGGGGGGGGGGGGGGGGTCCCTAAGCTTCCCCCTGAGCTCTCTCTCTCCTCTCTCCTCTATGGCATCTTTCTAGTTTCTTAAATATCCTCTTAAACAAAAAGATCATAAAATTATACTAAGTTCTGCCCAGAGGGTATGTGTCCCTTTCCTATTGGCAGGCAGGCTAAATGATCACCTTTCCCAGTAGTCTCGTGATTTTAAGGTAATAGCACCTTCAGCCACCAGGTGTCTTACATGTGTTTGGTGTTTTATCTCTTTAAGTTAATATTTTTATTTCTATAATATGCGTTCGTTGTTTATATATGTTCTAACGAATATATCTCGAGTGTTCAGGAATGATAGTATAATATAAAATACGCTTAGCATAATTTTGAATAATCCCCATTGTATAAAATGGTTATATATGTATATCAATGTATATCTATTAAATCTTTAGTCCATTTAGAAAGGACACGGGTTAGATATATATCAAACAATATCACATACAATTATTATCTATATGGATACATGTATCATTCGAGTATCCAATCAATATTTGTTTATCTAAACATAGGTTAAATTCTTATACAGTTATAATCACGATTATATGTTTTTTCATAATGCTAATTTAAAAACACTTCTATTTATAATCACACTTTCATATATAATTTCTTTATGACAAAGTTCTTTAGATCATTAGATACTAAAATTATAATATCTCTTTGGTGACCTACACATATCACATATAGTTTGAATTACTTGAAGTACTTTTGAAATATGTCTGACTTGTATATCCCTCTCACACCATGCTTTGAGATGAACTTTGAACTTCCAATAAATGTTCAGATGGCTTTAGCTGTGCCACACAATAGGTTTTGTTGGACAAGGTGTCAGCTATCTGCATGGTTGTATATTGTCCAAACAGTCTTTTACTTACGCACAATGGGGTTTTCTAGTTAAAGCGGTTCTTCATCCTAAAGGGGAAGTTCCGCTAATCTGATCCCTCCCTCCCTCCGGTGCCACAATCGGCACCTTTCAGGGGGAGGGGGGTGCAGTTACCTGGATAATCCAGGTATCTGCACCCACTTCCGGGCAGACCGCCGCAGACCCCCGCAGACGCCCCGCCCCCCGTTGTGTTCTGGGAAACACAGAGTTCCCAGGACACAGCAGGAGATCTGAAGAGACGCGCAGCGTGACTCGCGCATGCGCAGTAGGGAACCGGGCAGTGAAGCCGCCATGCTTCACTTCCCGATTCCCTCGTCATCTGCCGCCGACATTGCTGGATCCTGGGACAGGTAAGTGTGATTTTATTAAGTCAGCAGCTGCAATAATAGTAGCTGCTGGCTTTTAATATTTTTTTTTTTTTTAGGTGCAGAACCACTTTAAGGATTAGTTCCATGTGATAAATACTTATGCAAGTTTGGTCTTCTCAATCTAACCAACAAAATAAGTAAACATCTTTTTGTTTGGTGACAGAAACTACCATTGTTCCAGTCTCTTGTTTCAACACAGGTTTTGTAAAAGTTTAAAAAGAACTAATCCCTTGAACATTTGGAAAAACCTGTGAGATCCTGTATTTTGCTTTAAAGTTCTCCAAGAGGTCACAGTTCAATAATATCAACATTATAGTTCATCCACTTTTTTTTAGGCCTACTGAAATCTCTCATCTCTGCCAGTGAATATTAAATGTATTTCTTCATGAATTCACAACAACGTGGATAATTATTACACAAGCGAGCCACTTTATAGGCACCTTTTTGAATTTGGAATTGGCACATGTGGAGAGAGCCTGCTTGAGAAGTAATGAATTGCTTGCAGTGTGGTTCTGTTTTCCATTCGTGCAGATGTGACAGTCCAAACTGCAACGACGACTGGTGTTGTTGAGAAACTCCTCTGTGTCCATGACTACAACCTTAAAATGGGAGGGGTGGACTTCAATGACCAGATGATGGGGCCGTACTTAGTTGCCTATAAGGCCAGATGCTGGTACAAGAAAGTGTTTGTATATTTATTTCAATTGGCTCTGTTCAATGCTTATGTACTATACAAAATGTCAGGAAGAAGTGTATCCTTCCTAAAATTCCAGGAAGAGATCATCACAACCCTTTTGTATTCAGAAGGTGCTTTGACCCAATTTCCCCATCCAGATGCAGTGAGCCTAGGGTTGCCACCTTTTCTTCAAGCCAAACCCGAACACTTTAGCAGCGCCGGTGTCCTATCATATAAGGTCCCCCATCCGATAGTGTCCGCTGTGTACTGCGCATGCGCAGTACACAGCAACACAGATTCCGAAAAATTGCCGAGGATGAACGGCGCTTGCGCTGTGAGTCTAGGTTCTATCCCCACCGTCCAAGTGGACATAGAGTAGGAATATAAAAGAGCCGAGCACAGCGAGGCCGAGCCCAAAGCGTGGGGAGCAAAGCTCGCCCGCGAGGGGCCCTCTAATATTCACAACCCTATGTCCGCTTGGATGGTGGGGCTACCACCTCCACTCACGGCGCAGGCGCTGTTCAGCTTCGGAGATTTTCCGAAGCTTCATCTGCTCCGTACTGAGCATGCGCAGTATGGGGCGGACGCTATATGATGGCAGGACACTATCTGCCAGAACATCGGCAAATATATTTTTTTTTGTAGTACATTAAATTCATTACCACTGTACATTGAAATGAACATCTTTTTTTATGTTGTATACACTATACATATAGTTTTGTGATTAAATAACATTTCTGGAGGGGGTGATGGGTGCAGTATGTACAGGAGAGGAGTGCTATGATGGGTTTAGTATGTACAGGAGAGGAGTGTGGAGGGTATGATGGGTGTAGTATGTACAGGAGAGGATTGCTATGATGGGTGTAGTATGTACAGGAGAGGAGTGCTATGATGGGTGCAGTATGTACAGGAGAGGAGTGTGGAGGGTATGATGGGTGTAGTATGTACAGGAGAGGATTGCTATGATGGGTGTAGTATGTACAGGAGAGGAGTGCTATGATGGGTGCAGTATGTACAGGAGAGGAGTGCTATGATGGGTGCAGTATGTACAGGAGAGGAGTGTGGAGGGTATGATGGGTGTAGTATGTACAGGAGAGGAGTGTGGAGGGTATGATGGGTGTAGTATGTACAGGAGAGGATTGCTATGATGGGTGTAGTATGTACAGGAGAGGAGTGCTATGATGGGTGCAGTATGTACAGGAGAGGAGTGCTATGATGGGTGCAGTATGTACAGGAGAGGAGTGTGGAGGGTATGATGGGTGCAGTATGTACAGGAGAGGAGTGCGGAGGGTATGATATGGGCAGTATGTACAGGAGAGGGGTGCAGAGGGTATGATGGGGGCAGTATGTACAGGAGAGAGGTGCAGAGGGTATGATGGGTGCAGTATGTACAGGAGAGGGGTGCAGAGGGTATGATGGGGGCTGCATGTACAGGAGAGGAGTGTGAAGGGTATGATGGGTGCAGTATGTACAGGAGAGGAGTGTGAAGGGTATGATGGGTGCAGTATGTACAGGAGATGGGTGTGGAGGGTATGATGGGTGCAGTATGTACAGGAGAGGGGTGTGGAGGGTATGATGGGTGCAGTATGTATAGGAGAGGGGTGTGGAGGGTATGATGGCTGCAGTATGTATAGGAGAGGGGTGTGGAGGGTATGATGGGTGCAGTATGTACAGGAGAGGGGTGTGGAGGGTATGATGGGTGCAGTATGTACAGGAGAGGAGTGTGGAGGGTATGATGGGTGTAGTATGTACATGAGAGGATTGCTATGATGGGTGTAGTATGTACAGGAGGGGAGTGCTATGATGGGTGCAGTATGTACAGGAGAGGAGTGCTATGATGGGTGCAGTATGTACAGGAGAGGAGTGTGGAGGGTATGATGGGTGCAGTATGTACAGGAGAGGAGTACGGAGGGTATGATAGGGGCAGTATGTACAGGAGAGGGGTGCAGAGCGTATGATGGAGGCAGTATGTACAGGAGAGGGGTGTAGAGGGTATGATGGGTGCAGTATGTACAGGAGAGGAGTGTGGAGGGTATGATGGGGGCAGTATGTACAGGAGAGGGGTGCAGAGGGTATGATGGGGGCAGAATGTACAGGAGAGGGGTGCAGAGGGTATGATGGAGGCAGTATGTACAGGAGAGGGGTGCAAAGGGTATGATGGAGACAGTATTTACAGGAGAGGGGTGCAGAGGGTATGATGGAGGCAGTATGTACAGGAGAGGAGTGCGGAGGGTATGAGGGGGGCAGTATGTACAGGAGAGGGGTGCAGAGGGTATGATGGGGGCAGAATGTACAGGAGAGGGGTGCAGAGGGTATGATGGGGGCAGAATGTACAGGAGAGGGGTGCAGAGGGTATGATGGAGGCAGTATGTACAGGAGAGGAGTGTGGAGGGTATGATGGGGGCAATATGTACAGGAGAGGGGTGCAGAGGGTATGATGGGGGCAGAATGTACAGGAGAGGGGTGCAGAGGGTATGATGGAGGCAGTATGTACAGGAGAGGGGTGTAGAGGGTATGATGGGTGCAGTATGTACAGGAGAGGAGTGTGGAGGGTATGATGGGGGCAGTATGTACAGGAGAGGGGTGCAGAGGGTATGATGGGGGCAGAATGTACAGGAGAGGGGTGCAGAGGGTATGATGGAGGCAGTATGTACAGGAGAGGGGTGCAAAGGGTATGATGGAGGCAGTATTTACAGGAGAGGGGTGCAGAGGGTATGATGGGGGCAGAATGTACAGGAGAGGGGTGCAGAGGGTATGATGGGGGCAGAATGTACAGGAGAGGGGTGCAGAGGGTATGATGGAGGCAGTATGTACAGGAGAGGGGTGTAGAGGGTATGATGGGTGCAGTATGTACAGGAGAGGAGTGTGGAGGGTATGATGGGGGCAGTATGTACAGGAGAGGGGTGCAGAGGGTATGATGGGGGCAGAATGTACAGGAGAGGGGTGCAGAGGGTATGATGGAGGCAGTATGTACAGGAGAGGGGTGCAAAGGGTATGATGGAGGCAGTATTTACAGGAGAGGGGTGCAGAGGGTATGATGGGTGCAGTATGTACAGGAGAGGAGTGTGGAGGGTATGATGGGGGCAGTATGTACAGGAGAGGGGTGCAGAGGGTATGATGGGGGCAGAATGTACAGGAGAGGGGTGCAGAGGGTATGATGGAGGCAGTATGTAGAGGAGAGGGGTGCAAAGGGTATGATGGAGGCAGTATTTACAGGAGAGGGGTGCAGAGGGTATGATGGAGGCAGTATGTACAGGAGAGGAGTGTGGAGGGTATGATGGGGGCAGTATGTACAGGAGAGGGGTGCAGAGGGTATGATGGGGGCAGTATGTACAGGAGAGGGGTGCAGAGGGTATGATGGAGGCAGTATGTACAGGAGAGGGGTGTAGAGGGTATGATGGGTGCAGTATGTACAGGAGAGGAGTGTGGAGGGTATGATGGGGGCAGAATGTACAGGAGAGGGGTGCAGAGGGTATGATGGAGGCAGTATGTACAGGAGAGGGGTGCAAAGGGTATGATGGAGGCAGTATTTACAGGAGAGGGGTGCAGAGGGTATGATGGAGGCAGTATGTACAGGAGAGGGATGCAGAGGGTATGATGGAGGCAGTATGTACAGGAAAGGGGTGCAGAGGGTATGATGGAGGCAGTATGGGGAGGGATTTCTTGCGGTGTCTGTGGGGTGACTATGGGATGAAGTCCCTCAGCTGGGGGGTAGGAAGCGGCTCGGAGTGATGTCTGTATGAAGTGGTCTGGGGGTGATATAAGCTGGGGGGAGTTGGGGGCTGAGAAGTGGTCAGATAGGGATGTCTATAATTAAAAAAAAAAAAAGCTATTGTGATCATCTACTAAAATATACAACAATACTATTAAATAAAAACAATGTGCTATAAGATGCTGCCCCCAGCACTCTGTATGTACAGATGATGGGGAGGTCATGTATGATCATTCATATATCCTGTGTTGAGTCTGGACTATCAGGGGTGTAAACTCATCACATACACAAGGGGTTAAGTGAATGGTCATTAATGACATCACATAATCTGGACAGAGGATGGGGGAAGTTTGTGTACATAGATAAGAGCTGCTTGGGAGATCCTGTGATCGGACTGCAGACTGTCTCTTCCGATTCTGCTTATCTTTAACTTTCACAAAATAAACTCTCTGGGAACTTTGATTAGTAAAATAAAAAGTCGGCTCACCTCTTGATGAGCAGCGGGCAGCCCGACAGCAGCTCCAGTGATCTCCTCCGCTCTGCCTCCCCCTTCTTCCAGACCACAGCACTAGTGATTGCAGAGGGGGGAACAGAGATAATGGAGATCCTGCAGGAGCCTGGAGGGGGGAGACAGAAAGGAGCTTCAGATTCCCAACACACACACACCAGCACAGTGTGTGTATTTATTGAGACAAAACGATACTGCTGCTGTGACTGTCTCCACAGTGGCATGTATTGTAATGAAGCTCCCCCCTGCCACTGCCAGAATGGTCTGTCCGGGTTTCAGGCAGTCTGAAAACCGGGCAGATGATTCAGAACCCGGACTGTCCGGGTGAATCCCGTACAGGTGGCAACCCTAAGTGAGCCGGCTGCATGAGAGGCATTTTCCGGATGTCCTCCCTGGTCCCCCTACCCAAAGAGCATCCCAAAATAGATGTCCTGTCTGTCTTTGTCCCTGCTGTCCTGGCCAACCTGGTCTCTGCATCCAGGACTGTTTCTGTTGCTACCACACACTAGTGGAGTATTAGTAGAAGGTACAGCACAGCACAGTTTAGGGCACACATTCACTCAGGGTCACGAAAGATGTTAGATGGCTATCAGATTTTGAGAGGCCCTAACCTGGAACGTTTAAAGTTTTTTATAATTACAAAAAAAGTGTGAAAAAAACATTAAAAAAAAATTTCAAAAGCCAAAAATACTTGTCGTTTTATTTTATTGTTCTTACTGTTTTACTGTGCTTTATACTATACTGCTATACTGTGATGTTTTATTGTTGCTTTGTTTTATTGTTAATCATTGTTTGTTTGCTTTTGCAGGTACGCCATTCTAATGTTTTACTGTACTGTATACTATACTGCTATATTGTAATGTTATATTGTTACTGTGTTTTATTGTTAACCATTGTTTGATTTGCAGATATGCCATTCAGCTGCAGCACTTATCTGTTTATTCTGACAGCAACAGGGTTTGCTCCCACAATACATAAATTGGTGACTCCAGCGCTGTAGGAGGTGATTTCACCGCCGCAGTTAGAGCATAAATGGCAAAGCATATGGGCTTGGGTGGACACAGGGCAGATCGCCCCTATGCTTCACTATATATTTTTTACTCTTTTTTGGCACAGATTGCAATAAAAAAAGTTGCCCAACAAGGACCAGCAATGTACTGGTATGTCAACTTTTCAGCCAGCGTTGATTGTTCTGCCAGCTAATTAGCCACTAAACTGCTTTTAAAAGCAGTGGGGGGAAATGCCCCCCCCCCCCCGCCACCTTCCACGGTTTACTCTGGCTCTCCTGTCCCACCAGGGAACCCGAGAATGCAGCAGGTGGTTCATCCAGCTGACCATAGAGATGATCGGAGACCAGAATGGCTACAATCATCTCTATGGCCTAAGAAATCAGAAGCAATGAGCATTTTATCACTTATATATATAAACAGCACTATTTTTAATAGGGAAAGCATCTTATCACACCGATCTTGGTGTGGTCAGATGCTGTAAGGGTAGAGGAGAGATCTAGAGTCTAAAATATCCCACATTTTTCAAAAAAGAGTACCTGTCACTACTTATTGCTATCATAGGGTATATTTACACTCCCTGTGATAACAATAAAAGTAAAAAAAAATTAAAGGCGAACGCAAGCATCGATCTCATGTCGTAAGTAAACAGCCTCTGCACCATGCATGTGAGTTATCACTGTGAACTTCAGATTGAGGGCAGTATTTCTAGTAGTAGACCTCCTCTGTAAATCTTAGCCCTTGTACACGCGGTCGGAGATTCTGACGGAATGTGTCCGATCGGACCGATTTGTCGGATATATGTGTGTGGTCTCCATCGGACTGTTTCTGTTGGAGTATCCGACGGACCAAGTTTTCCAACTTGTTGGTAAAATTTTCAGACAAAATGCTCCGATCGGACATACTCCGATCATGTGTAGAGAATTACGATCAGACAAAGTGCCACGCATGCTCAGATCAAATTCCTACACCAAAGCTATTGGCTACTAGCGTGAACGTAGTCCCGTTGTAACGAAATAACATCATCACGTTCTGAACGATCGGATTTTCCAACAACTTTGTCCGACCGTGTGTATGCAACAGTTTCGGACAAAATCCGTCGGACAAAATCCGACAGATTTGGTTGTCGGAATGTCCGACCATGTGTACAAGGGCTTAAGTGATAACCTGTGATAAGGCTTTTAAAAATTTAGTTTGTCGCCACTGCACAGGCGTGCGCAATTTTAAAGCATATCACGTTTGGAAAGTAGACACCGAAAAGCTTTTTTCTGAGAGGCATGTTGAGTCCATGGAATATTTTATAATTTTTTTTAATTTTTCTTTTTACACAAAGTTGTCACTTAAATTATATATTGCTCACACATGCCAGGGGTATATGTGGCATTACATGTGGCATTACACCCTAAAATATATTCTGCTTCTTCTCCTGAGTAAGGGGATACCACATGCGTGAATCTTTTTGGCAGTCTAGCCGCGTACAGAACCCTGAAAACCAATCACCTCCTTCAGGCTTTCTAAGGGCGTAAATTGCTAATTTCACTTCCTTACCACCGATCACAGTTTCGGAGACCCTGAAATGCCAAGATAGCACAAACTCCCCCCCCTCCTCCTGACCCCTTTTTGGAAAGTTGACACCCCAAGCTATTTGCTAAGAGGTACAGTGAGTATTTTGCAGATCTCATTTGTTGCCACAATTTTTTGGAAAATGAAGAAATAAAAGGGAAATGTATTTCTCCTTTTCTCTTTTCAATTTTTAAAAACTTTGTGCCAAAAAGCGAAAGCTGCAAAATACTCAACATTTTTGGGGGTTCTTGACTTGGGGGACCCTGACATAAGGGGTTGGCTCTAGGGACCCTGATATTGGGGGGGAGTCAGGACTCTTACATATATGTAAGGGAGGGTTAAAACAGTTTTGAACTTGTAAACACCAAATCTTAGAAAGAGACTCGGTCAGCGCAGTGCCAAATTGCAAAATGCTCTGGTCAGGAATGGGGTAAAACCTTTCCAGAGGTTAAGTGGTTAATGAGACCCCCTGATGCTTTACCTGCCCATCCCCCAAAGCGAATGGAGCTTAAATCCCAGTTCATCACACTCTTTTTTTACATTTTTTTTTGTTAAAACTTCATTGAAATGTGAAAAGTGGCATTTAATTTTGGTCTCTGCACCACAGTGATGGTGCAATGCAGTGGTTTCATGAAAAGGGTTTCTGATAAGGAAAGCTCAGAGGGGTGTGCCACATCCCTAATATTGCAATGCAGTGGTTTAGATCGCATGTGGGCAGGTAGAAATAGTTAGTTAGGTGCTGCCCCAGGTTGGGTGGGTAGGAGTCAATGCCTTTCCTGTTTCTTTGGTCTTTTTGGCAAAATCTTCTCTGGGTCTGGCCCACTGGTCTTGTGTGATGTAAAAACAGACAGTGGTCTGGCTTTCCCCTAACGAGAACCCCAGAGAGAAAATTTTCTCTTGCAGAAGAGAGATTTTGTGCCTGTAATTGATGGAGAATGACAGCAGGGGGCCATCTATCAGCATCAGAATGTAAAGTCATCTGAACCTGCGGTTTGCCCTGAAGACACCAGTACTGAAGTATGCCTCTGAAAATAGGATTTTTATATACAGCTTACCTGTAAAATCCTTTTCTTGAGAATACATCACGGGACACAGGAGCTCATTACATAGTGGGTTATATAGGCACCTCTGGTGATTGGACACTGGTTAACCCCAATTAAGAAGAATTCCTCCCCTATATAACCCCTCCCATATGGGAGGCACCTCAGTTTTGTAGCAAAGCAATAGGAAACCATGTAAAAACCCAAGAGGGGCGGGAGCCCTGTGTCCCGTGATGTACTCTCAAGAAAAGGATTTTACAGGTAAGCTGTATATAAAAATCCTATTTTCTTGATCATACATCACGGGACACAGGAGCTCATTACATAGTGGGATGTCCCAAAGCAATGCTCAGATTGAGGGGAGGGAGACACAGATCATAATTATAGACCGCCAGGGACCGGAGGACCTAAACTGCAGCCTGCAGTACACTGCGCCCAAAGGCGATATCCTCTTGCCCTCTGACATCCACCTGATAGAATCTGGTGAATGTGTGAACTGATGACCAATCTGCAGCCTTACAGATCTGAGCCAGGGAGGCCTGGTGATGCACTGCCCAAGAAGCACTTACAGCCCTAGTAGAGTGCGCCTTCACTTGAAAAGGAGGGATTTTCCCTTTAACACTATAGGCCTGAGAAATAGTCTGTCTAATCCACCTTGAGAGAGTGGATTTTGATGCCTTCTGGCCCTTCCTAGGGCCTTCCGGCAAAATAAATAAGCAATCAGTTTTCCTTATCTAAGCAGTTGCTTGAAGATAGATACTGATTGCCCTAACCACATCCAAAGTGTGCAAAGATTCTTCTTCTGCGGACTGTGGGTCCGGAAAAAAGGATGGTAGGATTACATCTTGATTCAAATGGAATCCCGAAACCACCTTAGGTAGAAAGGACCTGTTGGGGCGCATGACCACCCGGTCCTTATGAACAATTAGATACGGCTCTTTGCTGGAGAGAGCTGCTAGTTCTGACACTCTTCTAGCCGTGGATATGGCTGCCAAGAAACCAATTTTTTAGTCAGGAGAACTAATGAAGCCAGATGCAAAGGTTCAAATGGTTGCCCCTGCAAAGCCGAGAGAACCAAATTCAGATCCCATGGGCATACTGGAGGTTTGACTGGCAGTCTTATCCGCATGGCCCCCTGGATGAAAGCCCGCACCAGGGAATGCGATGCAAGTGGCTTCTGAAAAAACACTGACAAGGCCGAAATCTGCACCTTGATAGTGCTTATGGCCAAATTCATTTCTAGGCCTGACTGGAGGAAGGCCAAGATCCTGCTAATGACATACTTTCCAGGATGCCATTTCCTGAGTTCACACCAGGAAACATATGCCCTCCAGATTTTGTAGGAAATAAACCTGGAGGCCGGCTTTCTGGCATTAACCAGAGTAGAAAGGACTGGCTCCGAAAGGCCATGGTCTCTCAGAATGTGGGTCTCAGCAGCCAAACCGTCAAATTCAGACTGTGTAAAGCAGGATGGTAAATTGGACCCTGTGAGAGCAGATCTGGCCGGAGAGGGAGGATCCAAGGCCTGCCTACTGCCAACTTCATGATCTCTGCATACCACATTCGCCTGGGCCGAGCCGGGGCTACCAAAAGAACCGATTTTGTCTCCATCTTGACTCTTCCCAGGAACCGCGACAGAAGCGGGCACGGGGGGAAGGCATAAATCAGATTGTACTGATCCAAGGGAACTGTCAGAGCATCTGACCCCTGAGCAAGTGTATCTCTTGTTCTTGACACAAATTTGTCCAGTTTTCTGTTGAACCTGGACGCAAACAGATCTATGTCTGGAGTACCCCACCTGCGACATATGTCCAAAAACACATCAGGGTGCAGAGCCCATTCTCCTGGGCACAACTGCTGGCGGCTCAAAAAATCCGCCTGCCAATTTTCCACTCCTGGAATGAAGACTGCAGAAAGGCACGGAACATGCTTTTCTGCCCAGACATGTATGCGATTCACCTCTTGATATAGGCCACTGCTGTGGCATTGTCGGACTGAACCCGAACAGGGAGACCCCGTAGTCTGGAAGACCACTTTATGAGAGCCATGTAAACTGCCCGGATCTCCAAGACATTTATGGGCAATAGCTTCTTGATCGCAGACCATCTCCCCTGCGAGCACGTCTCCTCTAACACTGCTCCCCAGCCTGTCAGGCTGGCATCTGTCATAATAACCTTCCATGGAAGAGGAAGCAAAGTTTTGCCTTTCAGCAAATTCTCGGTTTGTAACCACCAGACGAGACTCTTGCGTGTCCCTGGGGATAGACGCATAGGAAGATCCAAGGATTGGGGCTTCCTGTTCCAAGCCGCAAGGATGCATCTTTGCAGAGGCCTTGAGTGGAACTGGGCAAATGGAACGGCCTCGAAGGAGGCGACCATTTTCCCTAACAGTCTCATGCACAAGCGAATGGGGGAAGATCTCCTGCCCAGAATTAGGCGCACCAGATCCCTGATGGCCACGGCTTTTGGCCTTGGAAGAAACACCTTGCCCTGAGCAGTGTCGATAAACATACCCAGGTATTCCAACCTGGTAGCAGGCCGTAGGGACGACTTTTCTAGGTTTATAATCCAACCTAGGCGCTGCAGGTGTTCTAGCGTTCCGGAAACACTGTGGTTCAGGAACACTACTGTTTTCTCCATGAGAAGCAAGTCGTCTAGATAAGCCATGATGGCTATACCCTGAGCTCTTAGGTTTTCCAAGAGAGGGTCCAGAATCTTTGTGAAGACTCGAGGGGCCGTAGCAAGCCCGAACGGCAAGGCCACAAATTGAAAATGGCGCCGCTCTACCGCGAACCTTAAATACTTTTGGTGTGCGGGAAAAATTGGCACATGGAGATATGCATCCTTGATGTCTATTGATGCCATAAATCCTCTCCCTTGCAGGGAGGAGAGCACAGTGCGATTTGACTGCATTCGGAAGGACCGGATGCATAAAAACCGGTTCAGATCCTTCAGATCCAGGATAGGTCTGACACTTCCATTTGGCTTTGGAACGGTGAAGAGATTCGAGTAAAACCCTGAACCCTGTTCTTTTGGGTCCACTTCTACTATCACCCCCTGGGATAGTAAATGATCTAAGGCCAGAAATAGCGTTTTTTGCTTTACTGGGTCCCTGGGGATCCTTGACCTTAGAAAGCGAGAAGGTGGAATCTCCTGAAACTCTAGCTTGTAGCCCAGAGATACCGAAGAGATCACCCACTTGTCCCGGATCTCTTCCTGCCAGGCTTCTGCAAACTCCCGAAGCCTTCCCCCCACTCGGCCGAGCGGAGGCGCCCCTTCACAAGGAAGCCTTTGGGCTCTGCTTGGCAGGCTTTCGCCCCCAAGTCTTTTTCTGCCCCTGGGCTCGGCCCTGAACCTTTCCTGTACAGGAGGCCGTCATTGAGAAGGCCGTCGCCACTGCTTAGAGCTTGATGCTCCGGGAGAGAGAGAATGCCTAAAAGATGGACGTTTGTTCCTTTTGACTGGAAGGAGAGTAGATTTACCCCCTGAAATTTTTTGGACGAATTTGTCTAATTCTTCTCCAAACAAACGTTCCCCTTTAAACGGGAACCCAATCAAATGCTTCTTGCATGATAGCTCAGCTGCCCAATTCTTTAGCCATAGGCCCTTCGCATGTGTACCAACAGGAGAGACAAACGAGATGCTTGTTGGACAGAATCCAAAATCGCATCAATCATAAAACACAGAATTTGAGGTATTTGTGCATAATTCTCTACTTCCTCACTGGGAAGGAGGCCAAGCATCTGCTTAACCTGTTCCTTGAGGAACTGACACAACCCCGCGGCTGCGACTGTAGGTTACACTACAGCGCCAGTCATGGAAAAGGAGGTTTTTAATAATGTTTCCAACTTCTTATCAGTTGGATCTTTAAATACCTGAGCATTATCTAACAGACAGGTCAGGTTTTTATTCACACAAGAAACAGCCGCATCGACAGATGGGACCCCCCATTTCTTGGTGAAACTTTCCTCCAGAGGATAATGCATAGAAAACCTTTTAGGAGGAGCAGTTTATCAGGATGTCCCCAATCCTCATACATCAATTTATCCATTAAGGGATGAATTGGAAAGGAAAAAGCAGTCTGTGGGATTTTCCTGACTCCCAGGGAAGAAACAGAGGACGTAGCGACTTCAGCAGCAGGCATTCTGAATGTGGTACGCACCAATTCAGTATAATATTGCACCTGCTTTCTGAGCGCCTGGGAGGAGGGGACTCTCTCCTCTTCCTCTGATTCCTCCGACTGCTCAAGATCCCTGTCCCAAGATAGGGATCTCTCCTCATTGTCAGAAGAATCATCTGAAAGAGGAATCTCAGCAGAGGGAGGGGATCTACCCCTTTTCCTTCTATCTTTCAGGGAAGCAGAAATAAAATTCATGATTCTCCCTTCAAAACCCTCCAATGTAGCCCTAAGGGAGTCCTTAGTGACGTATACCGGGGCTGAGACATTAGGAGAGGCTTCAAAACCTGACAGGGGCACTGACTCATCCTGTGAGGCTGGCTCCAGTCTTGCAGGGGGGGATGGTAACTTACAGGCATTTTTAGAACCCCTGGACCTAGGCGGTGATTTACCAGTGCCCTTGTTACCTCCCCCTGAGATCCTCTTACGAGGAGACATAGTCCTAAGCTACAAAGCAGAGGTACTAATACAAAGTGCAATCACTGTTGTGCTAAAAGTCTCACAATAAAATATATATGCTTAATACTGCACAACCTGATGCTGAGTAGGTGTCTAAGGTTTGCCTTGATCCAACCCCCTGGGATGCTTACTGCCCACAGCTCCTGTGTCTCTCACTTACAGCCCCCTGACGCTCTGGGCTTTTAAAACTGCCGCCTGGCTCCTGCGCAGTACAGCGCCATGCACAGCTCACAACCACACTCCCCCCTCCTCCATTAGCCCGGGAGCGCGCTCGCGCGCATGCACGAGGACCGCCAGAATCCAGGGGGGGAAAGGATTCTCATCAGAGCTGCGTGGGACCCCCAGACTACGTGGGACCCCTGTATTACCTTATTGTGGCAGGGACTGCAGTGGAGATGTGAGACCTCTGGAGAACCAGGCTTCACTGAGCGTGTGTACTGAAGGCATGTAAGTATGCATCAGGCTGCTCTTACTCCCTCTAGTGGTGGAAACCAGGTAAGACATACTACTACTCAAATGAAGAAATCCATAATATAATTATATATAGGATTAACTTCCCTTACCTGTCCTCGCCGCAGGAATTGCTGAAAACAGACAGATTCCAGCCTTCACCCATCACGGCGGGCAGAGTTGTGCCAACCTTCAGGTTTTTCTGGGGTTCTTTCTCAGAAGAACCTCCTACCTGGACCTTGTAAAAGACTCTGCCAGAAACTTTCGTGCCACTATGTAAACAGTACACCAAGTCTGGTTTTCCCAGAGCCCAGTCTTCCAATAGGAGAGGACTTACAGGCCAAACCTCGTTTCTTCGGATGACGAGGCCCGGGTACCATACCATCTTGGGAGTCAAATATCGGCCCGAGATATGGATCCGGTTTTTTGTAGCCCTTAGGCCCCCACAGGGACCTGCACAGAGCTTTCTTCATAGCACATGTTTTACGTGACCAACCACCATAGACACTGGGTTTTTACGTGGTTTCCTATTGCTTTGCTATAAAACTGAGGTGCCTCCCATATGGGAGGGGTTATATAGGGGAGGAATTCTCCTTAATTGGGGTTAACCAGTGTCCAATCACCAGAGGTGCCTATATAACCCACTATGTAATGAGCTCCTGTGTCCCGTGATGTAAGATCAAGAAAGACTTGTACCTATATGGAGATTCCTGTAAAAGGACTTATCTGTGCTTGGACAAACCTTAGCAAAGGGGGGGGGCAAACTCACATCAGCATTATGGTTAACCTCAAAAGGCTGTATCTGTAAGACTAGATCCTTCTTACATCAGTACATCAAGAGCCCCCCTCCCATCATTAGAAGTCAAGAGTCCCCCATCCTTCATTACATCACAGTGCACCCCCCCTTACCTTGTGCTGCTGTGGAGAAGAAGCTGGGGGTGGAGCTGGGAAGCAGAAAGTGCAGAATTTTAGAGGAGGACCAGAGGAAAGCTGGAGTCAACTTAATGCTGAGATCAGGGGTGGAGAGGTGAAGAGGAAGAGGTACTGCGGCTGCAGAGAGGGGCGCAGGATCTGTAGGAGGAGTTCTGTCTTCCTGTCTCCTGCTGACTGCTAAAACAATATGAGGACAACGAGGAGGTTGCCGCAGCTGCAGGAGAGGTGCGAGGGCCCTATAAAATGGTCTTGTGTTTGACACATGTGCCTTTGCAGATATGCCGGGACAGCACTCAACACCTCTTCTGACTCACCCCCCCACCCCCCCCCTTTACTGGCAAACTCTCACAAGAGTGAGAGAGAGAGAGCCGTGCAAGAAGTGGGCTGTATAAGGTATTTACTGGCAGAAAAAAAATGTTTTACTATCCGAAGTTAAAACATCAAGGGCAGAAGATTTATTAGATGGAGAGTTGAAAAAATTACTGAAACATTGTCCTTTTTCTGGTCTACAGTTATTGAAAGAAGTTTAGTGTAAGTAACTGGCAAACATATAGTCACCGAGTGGATCTTAAACATATTGGGGTATGACGACATTGGTGTGGAGTAGAGTAATGTGAAATTGCTACCTAGAGTAATGGAAGTTTAACAAGCAGCCTGTGTTATAGAGATGGATATGTATAGTTTACAGTGAAATAAAACGTTAAACTCCAATGAGTATAGTGAAATAGAATAAACTCCAAAAAAACAATGAATGCTGCAGCCACTTTAGGAGTGTACTCATAATCACTGCTTAAACAAATAAAAAAAAGAAGGGGGGAGTGGTGCACTTATTCAGTATAATGTGCCATTATTATAAAACACAGAAATAAACTAAAGTGCAAAAAAAGTCCAAATAAAAACAAATGGTTGGAATCAGTTTTTATATATATATATATATATATATATATATATATATATATATATATATATATATATATATATATATATATATATATATATATATATATGTCTCATGGAATAGTAACTTGACAGAAGGAAAACCTCCAGAGATGACCAAAAGGTCAAACAAGGCTCATCAAATAGCAAATGGGGAATCCTGCTGGTGGATTTGCGGAGACTTTCCGGTCCCAAACGAAGACGAAATGCTGCATGTAATCTCAACACTAACACATCCTGCGCTCACCACTGGATAGTTCCACATATAGAGAAAAACTCGCTCCAAAAAGGTACTACTTCTTGTGTGGATGATCCCTGAGGAAGTCACGTGACACAACGCGACGGGTGGAGCCTTGTAACATCACTTCCGGTTCCTATTGAGAGCAGAAGCGTGGTGAGGAGGCAAGTGTGTCACTACTCCCATTCTATATTGCGAATTTTGTTCTTGTTTGATGTAAGCTGTTTTTTTATTAAACAAGCTTTACTTTATTTGGCAATATTTCATTATGGTTGTTTTTTGTTTTCTCTGAGTGCTATCCACACAAGAAGTAGTACCTTTTTGGAGCTTTTTCTCTATGTGAGCCTTATATTGATGAGCCTTGTTTGACTTTTTAGTCATCGCTGGAGGTGAGCGATCAATCTATAAATTTTACAATCGATGTTGGATTGATGTTTTGTTTTCCTTCTATCAAGTTACTGTTCCATGAGACATCTATATATATATATATATATATATTATTTTTTTAACAAGCAGCCTGTTGACAGCGTGTACCTGTTATAGGTGAAACTGCCTCTAGCAGCGGGGGAGATGTTGGCACTCCTTCCACCTGTGGTCTGTCTCCCATAACAATGGGAATTTATTGCACCACAGAGGTTCCCATCCTGTACAGAGGTATGGAAGTTGAAGAGTCAAGTTAAGTCACGTGTGGAGACCACGCAGAATGCACGTCGAGGCTCACTCCGCTATTGAGGATTAGTAGTGAAAAATACTGGACAGGTGGATGTGGATATTGCCTCAGTGTGTCCTTCTTAAATGCACATTACAGTGAAGGTGTACATTGTTACGGGGAACTGAGAGTTAACTAGAGAACAGTTGCAGTGTCAGTATACATGGTGTACGTTCATCGCTAAGCCCTTGTACACACGGTCGGAGAATCTGTCGCAATGAGTCTTATCGGACCGCGTCATCAGATAATCCGACTGTGTGTGGTATGCATCGGACTGATTCCGTCCGAATCTCCGTACGACCCAATTTTCCAACATGTTGGAAATATTTCCCGACCAACTGGGCCGGACGGACCTAATCCGATCATGTGTAGAGCATTTTCATCGGACCAAGTGCCACGCATGCTCAGAACAAATTCCTACATCAAAGCTATTGGCTACTAGCCTGAATGTAGTCCCATCATAACGAAATTACGTCATCACGTTCTGAAAGATCGGATTTTTCGCCAACTTGGCCCGACCGTGTGTATGCAACAGTTTCGGACACAATCCGTCGGACTAAATCCGACGGGCAAAATCAGACGGATTTGGTTGGCAAAATCTCCGACCGTGTGTACGTGGGCTTAGAGTGGAAGCCGCCTTAAGGTTGAGTATTCCCCCGTGGCAGCCTCAGCCTTGTCCCAGGGCACTGATGAAGATGACCAGGGCTGGGACAAGGGGTGGGCAGGAGGGATGGCTGTTCTGGGCACTGTGGTATCACGTAAGTTGAAGAGGCACCATAAGGAGATTGGAGGGAGGGGACTTGTGTTGGGTGAGAGAATTTGGTGGGTAACAGGGCCCAAGAGCTGTGCTAGTGCTAGGAAAGGTGATTTGGGGGATTTCTGGTGGGAGGGGGGATGGAGGAAGAGGAGATGTGGTAGAAGGGGGAGGGAATTTGTGCTAGGAGGGGAATTTTTTTTGGAGGGATGCTAGTAGGGATGGTTGAAGGGTATTTGTGCTAGGTAAATGTGGGGGAGGAATTTGTGCTAGAAGGAGGAATGGGAGGGATTTGTCCAGTGAGGGGGGATTTAGAGTGGGGGGATTTGCACTTGGAGTTGAGATTTGAGGAGTGGAGGATTTGTGCCAAGAGGAGTGACTTTTTTTGAGGGCGGGGAGGGGGGACTTGTGGAAAGAGAGGATTTGAGGTGGTAGGGGGGCAACAATTTGTGCTGGGAGGAAGTATTTCAGCAGAGGGGGAATTTATGCTTAGGGGTCAGCATGCAGATTAGTGCTCTTTTTTGGGGGGGGGGGTACACATAATAACCGCACCTTGGGGGGGGGGCAAAAGAACCCACAGGGGAAGGCCTTCCATGTAACCCAGTACTTAGCGCCCAATTAGTTCATGGAGAAACATTGAAGAGGTGACAAACAACCACAAAGCTACCACTGTAGGTTCCACCTACCTGCACACTCAGCCTACATGCATGTAGTTCTTTTTTACTCAGAAATACATGGAAGTCCCAGATGTGCTAAAGGTGGGAATTCCATAATTTCATTGAATAATGAGTCATAGTTGACCAAGTTAGCTTCTTACTTATGTGAACCCACATCCTGCAGGTACAGGAAATCATATAGAATACCGGACACACCCAGCAATGAGCACAGATTCCTAACACAATACTAAGCTAAAATAACCTTTGTCAGGTTTTGGCTGTCATTCCACACTCCATTAGAGAGATTTCCCTTCACTGTCTATTCTAATGACAATGGTTTCACATAGACTGCAACAAGCAATAAAAAGCTCACAAGTGTTCTAGTCTTCTACTCTATCACAAAAAAAAAAGTATTTCGATTTTTGGTTGTGTTGCTGTCGGAGGTTTACACTTGGTGCTCATTAAGACTTGTGGTCATCATTGCAGCCCCTCTGAAAAGCCATCTGCGTTGGATTACTTTTCAGAGAGTGTTTGATAGGAGGTGATATGTCACCTCCTCACTGCCTAACATTGAAAATGTCAAACCAGTGCAGTGCCACTGCATGCACCGTTATGTAGATAAGAAGAGTGGTAAACATAACTCCGATTAAAAAGAAACAATGGTTCTCTGGGGAGTCCGACGCATGCTGGAGATGTGGGGAAGAAGTGGGTTCTTTCCTTCATATATGGTGGAACTGCTCTAAAATCCAGCCTTTTTGGGCGCAGGTCATACACTGGACAAAACACATTACAGGGTATGAAGGGAACCTCAATGCTGCTTGGTGTCTCCTCCACGTAACACACCTATCATATAAGGCTTACAAGAAATCTCTCATCAGACATTTGCTGAACGCAGCGAAGAGTTTGATTCCACCACATTGGAACTCTCAAAGTATCCCCTCTATCAAAGATTGGCTTACTAAGATAAACTACATTCAAAGTATGGAAGAGATCGTGGCTATAAAAATTGAAAATACTGACAAGTTCCATCAGATATGGGAACCTTGGTGTTCCTTTACCTCATCCAACACTTAGGCCGCGTACACACAGGGGCCGCTCGTGTGTGGGCTTCAGCGGACTTTTTCAGCGGACAGTCTGGCGGACTAAGTCTTTCGGAATTTCCGTAATACAGTCCGTCCAACTTTGGTTTCAGCGGACAGTCCGCTCGTGAGTAGGCAAGTTGGACGGACTAAGTATGGCGCATGCTCAGAAAGGATTTACACGGCGAAAGGTTGCATTGCAGTGTATTGGACGTCGTATTTCTAGTCCCGTCGTACGTGCTGTACACGTCATCGCGCAAGCTTTCAGCGGACTGTTTGTTCATCGTGTGTGGTCAAGTCCGTTCATTCGAAAGTAGGACGGACTGTCTGTCGGATTGTCTGACGGACTTAGTTGGCCAGACAGTCCGCCCGTGTGTACGCGGCTTTACACTACTCTGGTTAAATAAACATCCGAGATTTACAGCTTGGTAAATCTATACAGATTAATCGATCCCTGTCCTCCCAAATCTATACCCCATTCATACATTGACCCCCTGACTCGGGTATCTGGTGGTCTATATTTCTGGTATTGAGTTGTTCTCATTTTATTTTCTATTAGTATTATTATATCTATCTCAAGATTATTATGATTGCATTAGAATCTTGCTCTCATTTATATTGTTGCACATTGTAATATTGCCTAATGTCAAAATTCATATTCATATTTGTAATGGAAATTTGTAGGTTCTGTATATAATTGTATTCTATTTGATATGCATTGCACGGTGCCCTCACTGTGCACACGGCACTACCAATGTTTTCAGTACATGTTTTGCATTCTTTCAAGTCCTGATTAGAATTAGCCTGCCTATGTAAAGCCCCTTGTTACCATAAACGTACAATTGTAATATTAATGTGATACCTACGTAATCATGTGTATAAAAACCTTCACATGCGTCATAATAAAGGAGAACGGTTATTTGGAAAGATGCTGAGCGTATCTTTTATGTCTGTTCCCTACTGCAGTAGTTATTAATTTGGAACCACTAATCAATCTGAGGATAGGAGTTGCCTATCATCAAAATATCCATTTCAATATTCAATTCGCTTTATGTCCTTACTACCTACCTGTCACCTTTGTTGTTACTTATTTTCTTCAATAAAAACTATTGTGAAAAAAAGAAGAGTGGTAAGTGTTTTGTATCTCTAGGGTGAAAATTCTGATCCTCTATGAGCGGTGAGTGGATGTTGTCACCCTAGGACAGGATGAGTGCTGCAGGTGAAAATAATAAAAAAAAGGACTGATAAACTGCAATTACTGAATTATTTTTATTTACTTTATTTATTTTTATTTAAGTACTGGCAACTGCTGTGTCCTTGTAAATGTGTAATACTCGCCGAGCAGTTTGGTGATTCCCATACATGACACTAGGGATGAGCTTCGTGTTCGAGTCGAACATACGTTCAACTCGAACATTGGCTGTTTGCCCCGTTCAGCGAATACTGAACATTATGGGCCGTTCGCGCCAAATTCGTGTGGCGCTCACGGCCCACAATGCACTGCGCCATCGCAGTGCATTGCTGGCTCATGATTGGCCAAGCATGCACTGTGACCCCGCAAGCTTGACCAATCACAGTGCCGGCAGCGAGGAGAGCTATGATTGGCCACAGGCAGGATGCCTGTGACCAATCATAGCTCAGGCTGTGTAGTACACGCCCCACACTATACAATGGCCGTCAGCGCCGCGGCCTTGTGTAGTGTGTTGGCATCTGTAGGAGTTAGTGGGTGTTCTCTGTGTACCTTCAACAAAGTATACACTGTTCATATTATCGGCCGATTTTGCATTCTTGCTCTTCTGTAATTGAGCTGTTAGCAATCTGCAGGAGTTTGTGCCTGTTGTCTGCGTGCCCTGACCGCAGTATACACCATTTTATCCACCTATATAGCTAGCTATATTGCTCTTTTGTAATAGAGCTTGCAGTCAGTTGTAGGAGATTGTGCGTGCTGTCTGCGTGCCCTGACCGCAGTATACACCGTTATATCCACCTACATAGCTAGCTATATTGCTCTTTTGTAATAGAGCTTGCAGTCAGTTGTAGGAGATTGTGCCTGTTGTCTGCGTGCCCTGACCGCAGTATACACCGTTATATCCACCTACATAGCTAGCTATATTGCTCTTTTGTAATAGAGCTTGCATTCAGTTGTAGGAGATTGTGCCTGTTGTCTGCGTGCCCTGACCGCAGTATACACTGTTATATCCACCTACATAGCTAGCTATATTGCTCTTTTGTAATAGAGCTTGAAGTCAGTTGTAGGAGATTGTGCCTGTTGTCTGCGTGCCCTGACCGCAGTATACACCGTTCTATCCACCTATATAGCTAGCTATATTGCTCTTTTGTAATAGAGCTTGCAGTCAGTTGTAGGAGATTGTGCGTGTTGTCTGCGTGCCCTGACTGCAGTATACACCATTATACACCGTTATATCCACCTATATAGCTCTTCTCTTCTCTCTAGAGCCATCTGCCACCTGCAGGAGTTAGTGGGTGTTGTGTGCCTCCAGCACAATATACACTACCCAATTGCTGGTTTTTCCCATCTCCCTTCAGGCCATTACCATGTCTGGAAGGCCAACAAGGAGAGACAGACAGGCGCAAGCCAATAAAAGAGGGCAAGCAGGCTCTGTGTCTAGAGACAACAATGCTGGTCGTGGACGCGGTGCATCGTCATCATCAGCACGTGGCCATGGGACACGCTTGTCCTTCTTTTCGGCAGCTGGACATGTTGAGCCGCATCATGCCGAAGACTTGGTAGAGTGGATGACCAAGCCCTCTTCATCCTCCTCATCCTCTCTCACCCAGGCTCAGGGTACTAGCAAAGCAGCTGCCAACGCATCGTCTTCCCTCCTCTCAATGTCATCATCAGTGACTCCTTCCCTAGACCCACCACATCCTGCTGAGGAGTCTCCTGAACTCTGAGCACAGTGTTTGGTACATGGTCCAGGAGGATGTCCAGTGTTTTGTAGGCTCTGATGATGATACTCAGCTAGAGGAAGGCAGTAGCGTGAGCGCAGAGAGAGGTCCAGCAGGCATGGACAGGGACTTTACCTGTCTTTCACGGCCCATTGGGTCACTCTTCTGGCAGCTGGGAAGGATGCAGGACAAGGTGCAGTACTGTTGGAGGTTGTTCCGCCACCACGCCTCCAAAATGCTACTACTGGTTGTGACATACCTCTCTCCTCCACCCCCTCCTCTTCTTCTTCCTCCATGGCCTCTTCCAGTGCTCTGTCCTCAGAACAAGCGGTGCTCCGTAGGCATTCCAGGGGCTATGCAAGTACGCAGGCAAAACTATGCCATGCCGTGCTTGCGCTGGTTTGTTTGGGGGACAGGAGCCACACTGGGGCAGATATTTTGTCAGCTCTGCAAGGGCAGGCCGAGAGGTGGTTGACGCCACGCCAGCTTAAGCCAGGAATGGTGGTTTGCGACAATGGCACCAACCTCCTCTCCGCCCTCCGACAGGGACAACTGACCCATGTGCCCTGTGTGGCTCACGTCTTTAACCTGGTGGTGCAGCAGTTCTTGGGCAGGTACCCAGGCTTACAGGATGTCCTGAAGCAGGCCAGGAAAGTCTGTGTGCATTTCCGCCGATCATTTAATGCCTGTGCTTGGCTGGCTGAGCTCCAAAAGGAGTTGAACCTGCCCAAGAACCGCCTTATATATGACATGCCCACCAGGTGGAGCTCAGTGTTGGCCATGCTGCAGCGGCTGCACATGCAGCAGAGGGCTTTCAATGAGTACCTGTGCGACTACGGCACCAGGACAGGGTCAGGGGAGCTCGTTTTTTTCTCACCATGTCAGTGGGGCATGATCAGGGATGCATACACTGTCCTGTCACCGTTTGAGGAGGCCACAAGGATGGTGAGCAGTGAAAGTGCATGCATCAGTGACACTGTACCTCTTGTCCACCTGTTGGAGCATACGCTGCGTGGAATAATGGACAGGGCACTTGAGGCAGAACAGAGGCAGGAAGAGGAGGACTTTCTTGCCTCTCAAGGCCCCCTTTATCCAGACAGTGTTCCTGCTGTCCCACCCATCACACAGGAAGAGGAGGAGGAAGAGGAGGAGGATGATTGTGTCAGCATGAAGGTGGAGGCTGGCACTCAGCAGCAGCAGCAGCAGTCTTGTAGGGGTGATTTACAGTCCCAAGAAACCCGTGGACTTGTACGTGGCTGGGAGGAGGCAGCTGCGGATCATGTTGTCCTTAGTGACCCAGAGGACTCCAGACCGAATGCCTCAGCTAACCTACGCTACATGGCCTCCCTGATCCTGCAAAGCCTGCGGAAGGATCCTCGTATTCTTTCGGATCAAGGAGAGGGACCATTACTGGCTAGCCACTCTCCTTGATCCACGGTACAAGGGTAAGGTTGCCGACCTTATCTTGCCATCGCAGAGGGAGCAGAGGATGAGACATCTCCGGGAGGCCTTGCAGAAAGGTCTGTGCAACGCGTTTCCAGAGACTGGGAGGTTACAAACTCCTGGTCCTGGACAACGTGTTGCTGAGGCATCGGTCAGAAGGAGCGGTGGAGAAGATGGCCGTCTGACCGATGCGTTCAGACAATTTTTTAGTCTGCAGCCCCAAGGTATGATCGGTTCCAGCAACCATCGCCAGCGTCTGATTTACATGGTGCAGGAATACCTAGGGGCAAGGTCAGACTTGGACACCTTTCCCACCGAAAATCCTCTGGCTTACTGGGTCTTGAGGATGGATCACTGGCCAGAGCTTGCAGAGTATGCAATTGAGCTACTGGCCTGTCCTACATCCAGCGTTCTTTCGGAACGCACCTTCAGTGCTGCTGGTGGCTTTATTAACGATCACAGGGTGCGCCTGTCCACCGACTCAGTTGATCGACTGACCTTCATCAAGATGAATCAGTCTTGGATCACCCACAGCTACCAAGCACCTGAGGCTGATGTAACCAAATTATTTTTTTTGAAATATCACATCCCTTCAAGACTGCCTATGCTGATGCTGAGTGACTGTCCTGTTATGTTGATTGTCTGTCCTCTTCCTCCTCCGCTGGTATGTTGGAAGAACATTTTTGGTTCTGGGTGATGCCACCAGCCCAATTTTTCAGCCCCTGTTTAACGGGCGTTTAATTACAATTTTTGATGCAATGCTTTGCAGCACGGCTCATTCCTGCACTACAACTAGAGTATATGGGAGAGGTTGCAGTGTCATGGCACCAGCACCAGTGCCTAAAGCCCAATTTTTCAGCCCCTGTTTAACAGGGGCGTTTAATTACAATTTTTAATGCAATGCTTTGCAGCAGGGCTCATTCCTGCACCACAACTAGAGTATATGGGAGAGGTTGCAGTGTGGTGGCACCAGCACCAGTGCCTAAGGCCCAATTTTTCAGCCCCTGTTTAACAGGGGCATGTAATTACAATTCTTGATATAATATTTCACAGCAGGGCCCGTTCCTGTGCCCACCGAGAGTAACCGTGAGGACTTATAGTGTTGTGGCACCAGCACCACAACCACCAAAGGGCCAATTTTTCTACCACTGTTCAACAATGGCATGTAATTACAATTCTTGATATAATCATTCACAGCAGGGTGCTCCAGCGCCCACCAAGAGTCACTTTGAGGGCTTACAATGTTGTGGCAACACCAACACCTTGTTCCGCCATTTCTGCAGAGCATATAGGGCAGGCCCCTACTTTCAAACATCCAACTTACAAACGTCTCCTACTTGCAAACGGAAGGAGACAACAGGAAGTGAGATGACGGCAAAACAAATTATACAGGGGTGCTAACCCTTCCCTATGTTTTCCAAAAAGCTTAAAAATAGATTTTTTGACTGGAGCTACACTTTAAAAATGTACCAGTTCAAAAGTACACACAGATTCTACTTAACACAACAAATCTACACAGTCCCTGTCTTGTTTGCACCGCCTGTATACTGCTGTTCTGAGTATATAGGGCCTGGGGGGGCCCCACGTCTTTCCTTTTTTTAATATGGGTACGGAGTTCCCCTTAATATCCGTACAAGACCCAAAGGGGCTGGTAATGGGCGGGGGGGGGGGCTACCCATGCCATTTTTCTCAATGATTTTCATCCATATTGCCGGAACCAGATATAACATTAAAAACGCAAGCAGTTTGAAATGACTTTTTTTCTGTTAAATGTCATTTTGTGCAGGGACTGTTCTAAACACGGGAAACACATGGCACTTCACAGGCATACTATAGACACCCCCAGGCACGATATTTAAAGGAATATTTCACTTTTTTTCACTTTATTCGTCATTAAAATCAGTGCTCGCGCCAAAACGGCCATTTTTAAAAACATTTTAGGCATTGACCCGTGTCCCCTGGGGCAGGAGCCAGGTCCCCAAACCCTTTTTAGGACAGTATCTTGCATATTAGCCATTAAAATTAGCACTTTTATTTCAAAAGTTAGAGTCCCATAGACTTCAATGGGGTTCTAACGTTCGTACGAATTTGCGGTCCATTCGAAAGTTCTGGTGCGAACTGAACCAGGGGGTGTTCGGCTCATCCCTACATGACACACACACTATATTTCCAAAAGTATTGGGGCACCTGCCTTTATACGCACATGAACTTCAATAGCATCCCAGTCTAAAGCCTCATACACATGATCAGATGACCGTTCGTCCATTTTTTGTTGCATGCTAGTCTCATGTCGAAAGTGAAGAGGTTACTCACCATATGAAAATTCTCGTACTACAGAATACAACTTCAGAAGTGACGTAATGTGTTGAATAGTTTTGTATGTATTCTTTCGTTTCTGAACATTTTTTTCAGACAAAAACCATACTGATTAAACAAAAATCAGATATTGAGTTCACATACAACTTAAATATTATAGTCTGCACATCCAGCTTTTGTCTGACGAAAAAATAGAATCAGCTGTCGCAAGCACCATACTAATGATCCGAAAATCAGCAGATCGTTCGGACTAAAATTTTCTTCCGATTTTCGCATCACGTGTACGGGCCTTTAGTCCGTAGGGTTCAATATTGAGTTGGCCCACCCTTTGCAGCTATAACAGCTTCAACTCTTCTGGGAAGGCTGTCTACAAGGTTTAGGAGTGTGTCTATTGCAATATTTGACCATTCTTCCAGAAGCGCATTTGTGAGGTCAGGCACTGATGTTGGATAACAAGGCCTGGCTCGCAGTCTCCACTTTATTTCAACCCAAAGTTGTTCTATTGGGTTGAGATCAGGACTCTGTGCAAGCCAGTTTCTGCACCCCAAACTCGCTCATTCATGTCTTTATGCACCTTGCGTTGTGCACTAGTCCAAATCATTTGGTGGAGGGGCGATTATGGTGTGGGGTCGTTTTTCAGGGGTTGGGCTTGGCCGCTTAGTTCCAGTGCAGGGAACGCTTAAAGCGTCAGCATACCAAGACATTTTGAACCCATATCATGCTCCCAACTTTGTGGGAACAGGAAGGGGCCACCCCCAAATTGTTCCCACAGGGTTGGGAGCATGATATAGGTTCAATATGTCTTGGTATGCTGACGTCTTAAGAGTTCCCTGCACTGGAACTAAGGAGCCAAGCCCAACCCCTGAAAAACAACCCCGTCACCATATTCACCCCTCTACCAAACGATTTGGACCAGTGCACGAAGCAAGGTCCATAAAGACATGGATGAGCAAGTTTGAGGTGGAGGAACTTCACTGGCCTGTACAGAGTCCTGACCTCAACTCGACAGAACACCTTTGGGATGAATTAGAGCAAAGACTGTGAGCCAGTTCTTCTCATCCAACATCAGTGCCTGACCTCTCAAATGCGCTTCTGGAAGAATGGTCAAACATTTCCATAGATGCACTCCTAAACCGTGTGGACAGTCTTCCCAGAACAGTTGAAGCTGTTATAGCTGCAAAGGCTGGGCCAACTCAATATAGAACCCTACGGACTAAGACTGGGATGCCATTAATATTCATGTGTGTGTAAAGTAAAGCTGCACGATTATTCGTTAAGAATCAAAATCACGATTCCTTTCCCTTTCCGATCTTAAAACAGCATTTCCCAATTCTAATTAACAAGTGCAGAGAGTTCTCTGACAGCTGAAAAAATAAAAATAAAAAAACAGGCAGCCTGCCAAGTTTTATCACAACATCGCAGATAACTATAAGACCCCTTTCACACTGGGGCGGTGCGGGCGTTACGGCCACTGGCGGGGTGTTTTTAACCGTCGACAGGGGCCCGAAGAAAGGGTTAATAGCGCCCACTTTGCAGGCGCTTCGGCAGCACTGCCTATTCATTTCAATGGGCAGGGATGGTGGAGGAGCGGTGTATATTTTATTCACTATATTGTTCCATGTGTGTCTGAAGATTTGGTATCTTTAAACCTGTGCTAGCAGCTTTTTCTGGGTTTTTTTTCACATATTTCTTGATACAGAAACAGACCCTTTGGCAGTGTAGCAGACAAGAAGTCCCAGTGCTTAGCAATCCTATTGCTGTGGCAACTGATCCCAGGACCACCTCTTCAGGCACTGCCAGCCCACCCGGCTGCAGCTGCCCCTTTCACTAGCCCTCCTGGCTAAGACTCCACAATCCTCCCAGACCGACTCTGCATCCATCCCAGACTACTCCCACCCAGTTCCTTCAGGCATGTCTTTCAGTCCACTGATTGTGCACTCACCAGCCCACCTGGCTGTCTTCTTCCCTGGAGATTTTCCCGGCAGTGTCCTCCTGCTGCCTCCTCCTTGCTCCCGTGCCTCCTGGTCAGGATCCCCCTTTGTGTCTTCACATGGTTGTAGCCTAGCCTGTGTGACAACCATGGCTGATCCAATGGATACATTGGGGGGAAAAAATAGTACACATGAAGCAACAAGAAGTTAGGTTTTTGTAAGGTTACCAGGTGAAAATAAAAAGTTTTCAAATAAAAAAAACAAATGCAGCCACTACATCTAGGGACTGGTAAGTTTCAATATGTAACAGCAAACCATCATAATTTCTTCACCTAGAAAAACAAAGTATCATAGGCTCCATATCTAAGATGGGTCCCTAACCCCATCGTAACCTACTCAGAAAATTGCCTTCAAAGACCATATAACCCACCAAGCTGCCATGAGAGATAATCCCTAACAATAATAAATACTTAAATTATGTAGGGTTTGCCCAATATTGTCTAATTTCAGACTGCCTACTTAGTTCTCCTTCTCCTTCTCACCAGACCTCTGGGGCATCCTTCCTGGGGTTCTTCACCAAGTCCCAACCACCTATAGCCATCCCACCTAATCTCTAACTCCTTTGTTGCTTCAATCACCCCTCTAACCCAGTCATTAACCACTTCAATACTTGGTACTTTCACCCCCCGTCCTGACCATGCCAAATTTCAGCTTTTAGCACTGCCACACTGAATGACATAATTACATAGTTACATAGTTGTTAGGGTTGAATAAAGACAACAGTCCATCCAGTTCAACCTGTTTATGTGTGTGTGTGTAGGGAAATCATTTCCCATATCCCCTTATATTGTTTTTACTAAACAACGCAATGACAATTGCATGCTCGTGCAACGCTGTACCCATGTGAAATTTTTATCATTTTTTTTTTCACACAAATAGAACTTTCTTTAATCACCACTAAATGGTAAAATTAAAAGTAAATTGCTAAATAAACAAAAAAAAAACTCAAACATTTTGAAAAAAAAACAAAAACATTTTGAAAATCAATAAACTTTCTTCATAAATTTAGGCCAAAATGTATTTTGCTAGGTTTCTTTGGTGAAAATAACCAAAATCAGTATTTATTATTTAGTCTGTAGGAAAGTTATAGTCACCAACCTATGGTATATACAGTATCTCACAAAAGTGAGTATACCCCTCACATTTTTGTAAATATTTTATTATATCTTTTCACGTGACAACACTGAAGAAATTACACTTTGCTACAATGTAAAGTAGTGAGTGTACAGCTTGTATAACTTGCTGTCCCCTCAGAATAACTCAACACACAACCATTAATGTCTAAACTGCTGGCAAGAAAAGTGAGTACACCCCTAAGTGAAAATGTTCAAATTGGGCCCAAAGTGTCAATATTTTGTGTGGCCACCATTATTTTCCAGCACTGCCTTAAGCCTCTTGGGCATGGAGTTCACCATAGCTTCACGGGTTGCCACTGGAGTCCTCTTCCACTCCTCCATGATGACATCACAGAGCTGGTGGATGTTAGTGACCATGCACGGGTCACCCTCCATTTGAGGATGCCCCACAGATGCTCAATAGGGTTTAGGTCTTGAGACATGCTTGGCCAGTCCATTACCTTTACCCTCAGCTTCTTTAGCAAGGCAGTGGCTATCTTGGAGGTGTGTTTGGGGTTGTTATGTTTGAATACTGCCCTGTGGCCCAGTTTCCGAAGGGAGAAGACAATGCTCTGCTTCAGTATGTCACAGTTAATGTTGCCATTCATGGTTCCCTCAATGAACTGTAGCTCCCCAGTGCCAGCAGCACCCATGCAGCCCCAGACCATGACACTCCCACCACCATGCTTGAATGTAGGGAAGACACAATTGTCTTTGTACTCCTCACCTGATTGCCGCATACACGTTTGACACCATCTGAAGCAAATACATTTATCTTGGTCTCATCAGACCACAGGACGTGGTTCCAGTAATCCATGTCCTTAGTCTGTTTGTCTTCAGCAAAGGGTTTGTGGGCTTTCTTGTGAATCATCTTTAGACGAGGATTCCTTCTGAGACGACAGTCATGCAGACCAATTTGATTCAGCGTGCAGTGTATGGTCTGAGCACTGACAGGCTGACCCCACCACCCCTTCAATCTCTACAGCAACCTCTGGATATGACGCTGAGCATGTGCACTCAACTTCTTTGGTGGACCATGGCAAGGCCTGTTCTGAGTGGAACCTGGCCTGTTAAACCTCTGCATGGTCTTGGTCACCATGCTGTAGCTCTATTTCAGGGTCTTGGCAATTTTCGTTGCTAGTGGTTTAGACAGTAATGGCTGCCAGTTATTTTGAGGGGACAGCAAATTTACACTGTTATACAAGCTGTACACTCACTACTTTACATTGCAGCAAAGTGTAATTTCTTCAGTGTTGTCACATAAAAAGATATAATAAAATATTTACACAAATGTGAGGGGTGTACTCACTTTTGTGAGATACTGTGTGTGTGTGTGTGTGTATATATATATATATATATATATATACATATATATATACAGTGGTGTGAAAAAGTGTTTGCCCCCTTCCTCATTTCCTGTTTCTTTGCATGTTTGTCACACTTAAGTGTTTCGGAACATCAAACCAATTTAAACAATAGTCAAGGACAACACAAGTAAACACAAAATGCAATTTGTAAATGAAGGTGTTTATTATTAAAGGTGAAAAAAAATCCAAACCATCATGGCCCTGTGTGAAAAAGTGATTGCCCCCTAAACCTAATAACTGGTTGGGCCACCCTTAGCAGCAACAACTGCAACCAAGCATTTGCGATAATGTGCAATGAGGCTTTTAAAGCGTCCTGGAGGAATTTTGGCCCACTCATCTTTGCAGAATTGTCCTAATTCAGTTACATTAGAGGGTTTTCGAGCATGAACGGCCTTTTTAAGGTCATACCACAACATCTCAATAGGATTCAGGTCAGGACTTTGGCTAGGCCACTCCAAAGTCTTCATTTTGTTTTTCTTCAGCCATTCGGTGGTGGACTTGCTGGTGTGTTTAGGATCATTGTCCTGCTGCAGAACCCAAGTTCGTTTCAGCTTGAGTACACGAACAGATGGTCGGACATTCTCCTTCAGGATCTCTTGGTAGACAGCAGAATTCATAGTTCCTTTTATCACGGCAAGTCTTCCAGGTCCTGAAGCAGCAAAACAGCCCCAGACCATCACACTACCACCACCATATTTTACTGTTGGTATAATGTTCTTTTTATGAAATGCAGTGTTCCTTCTACGCCAGATATACTTGGACACACACCTTCCAAAGAGTTCCACTTTTGTCTCATCGGTCCACAGAATGTTGTCCCAAAAGTCTTGGGGATCATCAAGATGTGTTGTGGAGAAATTGAGACGAGCTTTGATGTTCTTTTTGCTCAGCAGTGGTTTTCTCCTTGGAACTCTGCCATGCAGGCCATTTTTGCCCAGCCTTTTCCTGATGGTGGAGGCATGAACGCTGACCTTAACTGAGGCAAGTGAGGCCTGCAGTTCCTTGGACGTTGTTGTGGGGTCTTTTGTGACCTCTTGGATGAGTCGTCGCTGCGCTCTTGGGGTAATTTTGGGCGGGCGGCCACTCCTGGGAAGGTTCACCACTGTTCCATGTCTTCGCCATTTGTGTATAATGGCTCTCACTGTGGTTCGCTGGATTCCCAAAGCTTTGGAAATGGCTTTATAACCCTTTCCAGACTGATAGATCTCAATTACTTTCTTTCTCAACTGTTCCTGAATTTCTTTGGGTCTCGGCATGATGTGTAGCTTTTAAGGATCTTCTGGTGGACCTTACTGTGTCAAGCAGCTCCTATTTAAGTGATGCCTTGATTGTGAACAGGTGTGGCAATAATCAGGCCTGGGTGTGGCTATAGAAATTGAACTCAGGTGTGGACAACCACAGTTATAGTATGTTTTAACAGGGGGGGGGGGCAATCACTTTTTCACACAGGGCCATGATGGTTTGGATTTTTTTTCACCTTTAATAATAAACACCTTCATTTACAAATTGCATTTTGTGTTTACTTGTGTTGTCCTTGACTATTGTTTAAATTGGTTTGATGTTCCGAAACACTTAAGTGTGATAAACATGCAAAGGAACAGGAAATGAGGAAGGGGGCAAACACTTTTTCACACCACTGTATATATATATATATATATATATATATATATATATATAAATAAAACACACATAAACATATACTATATGGTTATTATTTATATCAATCTTTAAGCTTGCTGTTGCTGATATTAGGAAGAAAGAAGCCTCCTTCCTCACAGCACAGCAGCTTCTCAACCATATTCTCCACTTCTAAACTTGAGAATGCTCGGTATTGGTCCCGATATTTGCACAAGTCCCGATACTAGTATCGGTTTCGGGACAACCCTAGTTAAAATGAACGTCTTTTAAAAACTTTTTTTATCAGTCACTGTGATTATAGATGGATATCTGGTATTGTGTCTGGAAACTGTTTACTTTTAGTTTATTAAAAGTTTCTTCTTTGGTACCCTCTTATATGGTAAGACCAGATTTACATAGTTAAAGTGATTGTAATAGCTCATATTTTTTCCTATAAAAATAACAAACAGCAGCTCCAATCTTCCTCTTCTCGGGTCCCTCTACGCTGTTCCTGGCTCTCTCCCCTGATTGGCTTGCTAAATTTGATTGACATCAGTGGGAGCCAATGGCACCGCTGCTGTGTCTCAGCCAATCAGGAAGGAGAATCTCGGATGGCTGAGACATTGGTGGACATCGCTGGACAGAGAGGGACCTCAGGTAATTGTTAGGGGGCTGAGGGGGGCTGCTGCACATAGGCTTTTTATCCTTATGTATTAAGATAAAAAAAACTTCTGCCTTTACAATGCCTTTAGTTTAAAGACTGAACAAGGACACTCCTTAAAGTGGTTGTAAACGCTTACAGACCACTTTGACCTACAGGTAAGCCTAGATTAAGATTGTAGGTCCAAGAAATGTACACGGTTTAGGAGATATTTGCACAAAGACAGGCACTGCTGTCTACGGCGCATGCCGAATGGCTTGTAATTTTAACTAAAAAATGTTATAATTTTCAACAAATAAATAAATGTTAATTCATTTACTTTGAAGCTTTAAGTACCTTACTTATTTTTCATTTGTTCTCAAAACACACCTTTTACAGTTACAAAAATAATGTATAACATTGAGTAATCTAGACAAAACTTTTAAGGTATGTGCATTTCCATATTTGAATTGGGTTACATTTACTTCAAAAAATATCTTTTCATTTGACTGAAATTTAAGCAGATGTTTGCCAAACGTGCAACGGCACGAGTTTTGATGCTGTAATTTTAAAGAGTTTGATGTTTTTTGGAACATTGAAAACCTGCAAAAGGCAGTTCCCATACATTTGAGGCCAATCAGGACAAAAATGAGTGACAAGAATTTTTCCAATCACTACAAAGCCATGCAATGGCATTGAAAGGTAAGAATGAACATTGAACAAATTATTGTTCACGTGCTTTAATGTTGCTTAACATACCATCCAAAATGTTTATTTTATTTGCAAATTAATATATTTATAATAAATGGACAAACGTCTGTTGTATACAACTATTGTGACATAGTTTGCGCTTACTGCATTCGGCAGAATGCAACCGAGATACAGAGTTAGGGACTGCCAGCTGTTAAGCTTAAAAACTGTTTTGTTCCACAAAAATTAATGTTTCTGCCATTCGGTCAGTTATTGCATATATTATATTAGATTATGTGACCTCAAGCCCCACCCAATTTACACCCTAAGTTATTAAAATGTTACCATTTAAAGACCGAGCCTCTTTCTGAGATTTGGTGTTTACAAGTTAAAAACAATTTTTTCTGCTACAAAATTATTTAGAACCCCCAAACATTATATATTTTTTTCTAACACCCTAGAGATTAAAATGGTAGTTGTTGCAATACTTTCTGTCACACCGTATTTGAGCAGCAGTTTTGCAAGCGCACTTTTTTTGGAAAAAATACACTTTTTTTTATTAAAAAATAAAACAACAGTAAAGTTAGCCCAATTTTATATATATATATATATATATATATATATATATATATATATATATATATATATATATATATAATTGTGAAAGATAATGTTACGCCAAGTAAATTAATACCCAAATTACTTGGCAATTTACTGCTTTAAAATTGCGCCTGCTCGTGGAATGGCGACAAACTTTTACCCATAAAAAGCTCCATAAGTGATGTTTAAAAAATTCTACAGGTTGCATGTTTTGAGTTACAGAGGAGGTCTAGGGCTAGAATTCTTGCTCTGGCTCTAATGCCATGTATACATGGTTGGAATTTCTGACAATAAATGTTCGATGTGACCTTGTTGTTGGAAATTCCAACCGTGTGTAGGCTCCATTGGACATTTTTTGTCGGAATTTCAGACAAACAAATTTTGAGAGCTGGTTCTCAAATTTTCAGACAACAAAATCCGTTGTTGTAAATTCCGATCGTGTGTACACAATTCCGACGCACAAAATTCCACGCATGCTCGAAATCAAGCAGAAGATCCGCACTGGCTATTAAACTTAATTTTTCTCGGCTCGTCATACGTGTTGTACGACACCGCGTTCTTGACATTCAGCATTTCCGACAACATTTGTGCGACTGTTTGTATGCAAGACAAGTTTGAGCCAACATCTGTTGGAAATATATCCAGGATTCTGTTGTCGGAATGTCCGGTCATCTGTATGCGGCATTACAATCGTGGCGATACCTCACATTCATGTTCTGAACACCATTTTCATATTTGGCCACTACTCATGTATGCGTTCACTTCTGTACACGAGCTTGGCAGGACAGGGCGTGTTTAAAAACAAATTTCAATTTTATTTTTCCTTTTATTTTTACACCGTTCTTTTAAAAAAAAATAATGCCGCGTACACACGACCGCACTTAGGTCCGACAGACTTTAGACGGAGTTCTGACGGAGTTCTGACAGAGTTCTGACGGACTTTCCGAATGAACGGACTTGGCCACACACAATCACACCAAAGTCCGACGGATTTGAACGTGATGACGTACGACTGGACTAGAATAAGGAAGTTCATAGCCAGTAGCCAATAGCTTCCCTCGCGTCGGTTTTTGTCCGTCGGACTAGCATACACACGAGCGGATTTCTCGGTAGGAACTGGGTCCAGCGGAGTTCTGGCGGAAAAATTTGAAACATGTTCCATTTCTAAAGTCTGTAAGACTTTTGCAAATCAAAAGTCCGCTGCAGCCCACACACGATCGAATGGTTTGCCGGAATTGTTCCGTCTGACTTTTGATGTTGAAAAGTCTGGTCGTGTGTACGCGGCATAAGTGTGTCACTTTTATTTCTATTACAAGGAATGTAAACATCCCTTGTAATAGAAAAAACCATGACAGGGCCTCTTAAATATGAGATCTGGGGTCAAAAAGATCTCAGTTCTCATATTTACACTAAAATGCAATAAAAAAAATAATAATTAAATGTCATTTGAAAAAAAAAATGTCCTTTTAAGAGCTATGGGCGGAAGTGACGTTTTGACATCGCTCCCACCCTGCAATGATAGGGAGACGGGTGGGGGCCTTCTTCCCCTCACTCGGCTCCATGCCTACCATCGTGAAGGACCCGATCGCCTCTGCCTCTATCGACAGCTCCGGTAAGCGGCAGAGGGTGTACTGGAGCGTGGCGGGAGAGGGGCCCTCTCCCGGCACCGATAAAAGTGATCTTGCGCCGAATCCGCCGCAGAGACCACTTTTATCTGAAAGCGGACCGTCCGCTGAAGAAGATACTGGGATTATGACAGCTAGCTGCTGCCATAACAACGATATCCCTCTTCAAAGTAGCTACGTAAAACGACGGTGGGCAGTCCGTAAGTGGTTAAAAACAAAGATAGCATTATTGTGCTGTAAAAATTAACATTTTTGCCGCTTGGTTTCAGAGATATTACTCATAATAGTTGATGAAATTCAATTTTCAAAACAATTATACCATTTGTTTGTGCTGATTTGTGCCACAAAAATAGTTTTTTGAGATATTGGAATTCAAATTCAGATTGTGTAACTTTCAAGCCCTGCACACTTTGCACCCAATGTTATTAAAATTTAAAAACAAAGATAGCAATCGTTTTTCACTGCATCTGTGCTGATTTGTGCTGCAAAAACGAACGTATGTGCTGGTTTGGTTTCAGAGATATTGCACATTATAGTTAATGAAACCTCTCCCACTTTGCACCACAATTTAAAAACAATTATACCTATAAGGACCTGGCCTTGAACTTGGGACCTCAGCTGTGCATGGCAATGACTGAGCCACCTAGAATGCTAGACAGTTCCTTGGACAATTCCTTAACCACTTAAGGACCGCCGCATGCCAATGTACGTCATCAGAATGGCATGTACAGGCACAAGCACGTACATGTACATGCTTGCCTTCCAGCTGGTGGGGGGTCCGATCGGACCCCCTCCCGCTGGATGCGGCGGTCCGTTTCGCTTCAGGGGCGATCCGGGATGAGGGGATGGCCGTTGGTTTCTGGCCATCCCCTCTCGATCGCTCTTGGCGAATGAGAAGCTTCCTCCCGCTGTGTATAGTAAACACAGGCAGGGAGGAAGTGATTTTTGATCGGACTACGAGGAGAACACTGAAAGTAAGTGCACCAAACACTACACTAACATGTAGGCACACATAGGCACACAAACCCCCCCAATCCCCCCCTGCCCCCCCTCCCCCTCCCAGTCACAGTGTCACTGATTGCAGTGATCATTTATTTACTGATCACTGCAGTGTCAGTTGTGACAGTAAAAACTGTCAGGGCAGTTAGTGTTAGGTCCAGGGTAGCCCCCTACCACCCCCCAATAAAGGTTTAACCCCCTGATTGCCCCTAGAGTTAACCCTTTCACCCCCTTTTGCCAGTGTCACTAAGCGTTTGTTTTTCTGATCGCTGCATTAGTGTCACTGGTGCCGCTAAGTAGCTAGTTATTTTTTTAGGTTCACCGCCAGGTTTTTATAGCACTAGGTACCCCGATATACTACCCAATAATGGTTTTAACCCCCTGATTGCCCCTAGTTAACCCTTTCACCCCCTTTTGCCAGTATCACTAAGCGATCGTTTTTCTGATCGCTGCATTAGTGTCACTGATGCCGCTAGGTAGCTAGTTATTTTTTTAGGTTCACCGCCAGGTTTTTATAGCGCTAGGTACCCCGATATACTACCCAATAATGGTTTTAACCCCCTGATTGCCCCTAGTTAACCCTTCCACCCCCTTTGCCAGTGTCACTAAGCGATCATTTTTCTGATCGCTGCATTAGTGTCACTAGTGTCGCTAGGTAGCTAGTTATTTTTTTAGGTTCACCGCCAGGTTTTTATAGTGCTAGGTACCCCCATATACTACCCAATAATAGTTTTAACCCCCTGATTGCCCCTAGTTAACCCTTTCACCAGCGATCACCGTATAAGTGCCACTGGTGACGCTGGTTAGCCAGTTAGTTATTTAGGTTCCCCGTCAGGTTTTTATATAGCGCCAGGGACCCCCATATACTACCTAATAAAAATTTGAACCCCCTGATTGCCCCTAGTTAACCCTTTCACCAGTGATCACCGTATAAGTGTTACGGGTGACTCTGGTTAGTTTGCTTTTTATAGCATCAGGGCACCCACCATTTATTACCCAATAAAGGTTTAACCCCCTGATCACCCGGCGGGTGATTTCAATTAAGTTTTAGGGTCAGGGTCTGCGTCGCCCCAGGCAGCGCTAGGTTAGTGCCAGTACCGCTAACACCCACGCGCAAAGCATAAATCTCCCGTAGTGGTATAGAATCTGAACAGATCAATATCTGATCTGATCAGATCTATACTAGCGTCCCCAGCAGTTTAGGGTTCCAAAAAAACGCATTGTTAGCAGGATCAGCCCAGATACCTGCTAGCACCTGCATTTTTCCCCTCCGCCCAGCCCACCCAAGTGCAGTATCGATCGATCACTGTCACTTACAAAACACTAAACACATAACTGCAGTCAGGCCTGATCCCTGCGATCGCTAACAGTTTTTTTTGGTAGCGTTTTATATTTAAAACCCGGAAGGCAGTGCTTGGTTTTCGGGGTCCCGTACGTGGCTATGCTCCCAAAAAGTCCCCCACATGTGGTATCCCCGTACTCAGGAGAAGCAGCAAAATTTATTTTGGGGTGTAATTTGACTTATGCCCATAGCATGTGTGAGCAATATATCATTTAGTGACAACTTTGTGCAAAAAAAAAAAAATTTTAATATTCCTGCAACTTGTGGCAAAATATAAAATATTTCATGGACTCAACATGCCTCTCAGTAAATAGCTTGGGGTGTCTACTTTCCAAAATGGGGTCATTTGGGGGGGTTTTGTGCTATTTTGGCATTTTATGGCCTTCGAAACTGTGATAGGTAGTGAGGAGTGAAATCAAAAATTTGCACCCTTAGAAACCCTGAAGGCAGTGATTGGTTTTCGGGTTGCCGTACGCAGCTAGACTCCCAAAAAGTCCCACATCTGTGGTTTCCTCGTACTCAGGAGAAGCAGCATAATATATTTTGGGGTGCAATTCCACATATAACTATGGCATGTGTGAGCAATATATCATTTAGTGACAACTTTTTGTAAACTTTTTTTTTTTTTGTCTCATTATTCAATCACTTGGGACAAAAAAAAAATGGGCTCAACATGCCCCTCAGCAATTTCCTTGGGGTGTCTACTTTCCAAAATGGGGTCATTTGGGGGGGGTTTGTACTGCCCTGCCATTTTAGCACCTCAAGAAATGAGATAGGCAGTCATAAATTAAAAGCTGCGTAAATTCCAGAAAATGTAGTTTGTAGACGCTATAACTTTTGCGCAAACCAATAAATATACGCTTATTGACATTTTTTTTACTAAAGACATGTGGCTGAATAAATTTTGCGCTAAATGTATGACTAAAATTGAGTTTATTTGATTTTTCTTATAACAAAAAGTAGAAAATATATTTTTTTTCTCAAAATTTTCGGTCTTTTTCCATTTATATCGCAAAAAATAAAAATCGCAGAGGTAATCAAATACCTTTAAAAGAAAGCTCTATTTGTGGGAAGAAAAGGACGCAAATTTCGTTTGGGTACAACATTGCATGACATTGCATTACCAGTTAAAGAAGTGCAGTGCGAAATTGTAAAAAGACCTCTGGTCCTTAGGCTGAAAATTGGTTCGGGCTGAAGTGGTTAAACGATCCTGCTGTGAATCTTATTTGCCTTGAACCTTGAACTCTTTGGTCCTCCCTTGAACTTCCTGATTTATGCCATGTCTCTGCACTACCTGGTTGCCAAAATACTGTGCCTTCTCAAGGAAATGTCTCGCTTTGACTCTCCTGCTGCTGTCTGTATTTTCGCTACTATTCGTTACTGACATTTGGCTTGCTCCTCGACTAGGCTTCTGCCTAATCCCAACCTGAAACTATTCGTTACCAACCACTTGTTCCTCGACTATGCTTCTGCTTTATCCCTATCTACTATATCTGTTACTGGACCCCGGCTTGGTGGTGGGGTGATCCTGGGGACTGCAACCTGGTGCTAACACACACCAAAGTCCATCTCCACCATCAGGATTTCTGGTGAACACCGGTTAGTACCTAGATTCCCCACCTCAAGTGAGCCTGTGACATCTGCCAAGGTGACTGCCTGTGTTCCTATCCTACTGGTTCCTGTGTGAGCATCCATTGCTATAGCAACTGGTCTTCGAGCCTAGCTCCTTGATCGTGACAATGATATTTGTTCGCACTGCGTTTGTGTGTGAATTTGTACCACAAAAACAAACTTTTTTGAGCTATTGGACATTCAATGTTCACACTTTAAAGTGCAAATTACTTTCCTAAAAGGCCAAAAAAAAAAAAAAAAAAGTTAATACATTCTGTGTTCTATTTTCTTTACAAACATATTGTATGCTACATGTGTGTTTGTTTCAGTTTGATTTGTTAGCTGAGAAAGAGGCCTTTTTTTTATTATAATTTTTTTTTTCATAAGGATATTTACATTTACATTTACATTTGATGCTGCTTTAATAATATTACATTCGGGTGGGTTACAATAAAAAATAAGTTAACATCACTTAAAACTATGGTTTCATACAAGTTAATGCACTGTAAAAAAATATTGTGCTGGGTCTACTCCAAAAAATTGAGGCAACTATTTGCATCAGCTTTTTAAAGTGGTTGTAAACCCTTACAAACCACTTTGACCTACAGGTAAGCCTAGATTAAGGCTTACCTGTAGGTCCAAGAAATATCTCCTAAACCTGTACGGTTTAGGAAATATTTACCTGAAGACAGCCACTGCTCTCTACAGCGCATGCACCGTAGACAGTGGTGTGTAAGCGCACTGGGCAAGCCGCAGATCGCGGCGATATGCCGCGAGTGTCGGCTCCCGTGCGCATGTGCAGGAGTGACGTCATCGCTGCTCCGGCGAATCACAGCGCCGGAGCAGCGAGACCCACCAAGAAGATGGACGCTCGGAACTACAGGGGACAGCGGTGACTTCGCTGGCTCCTTAGTCAGGTAAGTGACACATAATGGACTACTATGCGATGCATAGTAGTCCATTATGGTTTACCTTTACAGGGAATCAAAGAGGAAGTAAACCCATCATAAAGCTTATTTAAGATAAGTGATATTAATAAGTAAACACCCCAAATACAAATAGTGCTCAACCAACAGAAACCCACAGACAACAGATAATATATACAGCCATAGGGAAGTACCGAAATCAAACACGTTAGCCAGGCCAGGGTCATACACAGGGAATAAGCAAATGAACAAGGGCAGGACAAGAGAGGGAGATAATGGATGGGATCAGGCTTACAAGGGAACAGGGACACAGGAGGGAGAGGATCAGGATGATAAGAATGATAGATCTTACCAGTGGACAGACCCTTTCCTGACATATGTATTACTAACTTAAATCTATGGTCTATAAACTGAAACTATTGGGTAGGCTTTACTTGAACCTATGGTCTATAAACTGAAAAAATTGAATTGGCTTTAATTAAAACTATAGTTCCAGACAAGTTAAGGTATTGTCGTAGAAAAATTCCCTTGGGCTTTGTATGCAAATCCACGCTGCGCCAAAATGTGCACTTCGAGAGTCTAAATGCACACAAAGCACAAAACAATTCATTCGCGCTTAAAAGCACGTATGTATCAAGCTCTTTAGTACAAGGAAATTGAAGTACTTCATAGAACCAGGTAGAATCAGGAACAATGCTGCTTCAAGCTGGAATCTCAAGCGTCTGTCCTTGAAGCACAGACCCTTGGGCTTTTTATTCATCGGACACAAAAGAATGACAAACAGGAAGGGATTGCCCACAACAGCCAATCACTTCCTCAGTACAAAATGACATCACAGGAAATGACATACAGTAAAGGGGAGGGCACTCATGGAAGGAAGTGCACACGCCCCCTCTTAGTCAGCATGCAGCCCAGCCAATACTGTTCAAAGTAAACAGTATCTAGTAAGCTCATTCTACTGGTTTTTACATGCTTGAGACAATCTGCTGGGACATTGCTACTGGTGTTGTCGGTATATGGTATGAGTATATTAACAAGGCAGATACCAGTGTCCTCTTATTAAAGCAGATATGTATCCAAAAGGGATAGAGTAACCACATAGGGATAAAAATAATATGTTTCTCTCCTTATGCGGACTTCGCTTCTCTAATGCGCATAGTCATTTGAAGGCAAGAACCCCAGCGCATTGAGCTTGGTACCTGCAAACCGACAAACATCCACAGAGAACACGTCTCAAATCCCATGAGAAGGTTTTCATACTGACCGTTTTTACCACTGGTCTCAATTCAACCCAAGTGTGCTCTGCTAGAGCACTCCTCGATTAAATCAGACACAGGGAGACAGATGACAATCTATAAAACACACATCCTAGAATAAAATGTTCACATACATTTTATACAATAACATTTCCAAAACAGTATGTATTCCTTAAAACGCTATGGTCTATAAACAAAAAAAATAATAATTCAGTTAGCTTTACTTAAAACAACAAAGTTGAAAACATGAAAAGTCTAATAAGAGTCAGACAAATATAAGTTTAGTTGAAAGTGCTTAAAAAGCTGATGCAAATAGTTGCCTCAATTATTTTGAGCAGACCCAGCTCAATATTTTTTACAGTGTGCTTTCTATTGAGTAAACAAAAATGCCTGAAGCTGTAAAACGCTTGTAATACACTTCTAAAATGTTTTAAAAAGCTTGTAAAAATCTGCAAAAAAAAAGCTTAAAAAAAGCCAGAAAAACACCAGTAACTCAATATCTTCAGGTGTGAATGGAGCCTATAAAGAAATAGATACAGGAATCAGAACCTAACTAACTCTAAACCACCTCTCAGACATATTCTAAGCCTAATCTATCTAGGCCTGTTAAACAAAAATCACTATACTTACCTGTTCTGCAGCTGATCTGATCTGGTATCCAAAGGTGGCTGCTTGGCTGCTCTGTGCAGGAGAGAACCCGACAAACAGCTGTGAAATGCCTGGGAAGTGACATCAACCATAGAGTTTCTATGGGACTTCTGTTGTCGGCTGCCTCTCCTGCACAATCCCACACACTGAAGCCACTGCTGACAGCTGATCCTGGGAATGGACATGAGCTGCTGCAGAACAGGTAAGTATAGCGATTTTTGCTGCACAGGGCTAGATAGATTAGGCTTAGCATGTGGCTGAGAGCAGGTTTAGAGTTAGCTAGGTTTTGAGTTTACTACCATTTTAATGTGTTGAATGTGTCAGGAATAGAGCTAACAAGGGATGATGTTTCTCCTGTACCATTTAGATGTTTTAAGCTCATCATTAAATGCAAATAAATTTGTGAGAAATTTGGTGCTTTGAAAGCATTTTGGTAACATGAACCTCAGGGTCAGAATGAATTTGGCTTTTTTAAATTTTTGTGAAATGTGAGTCAAATTAACGTTGGAACAACTAAAAATAGAGACAGAAGGTGCAGTAGATGGGAAGAGAGATACAGATAAGCTTAACACTGGAAATAAATAATACTATTCTGCACAGGCCAGGAACGCTGTTATAAAAATATTTCAGGAAAGAGAAGAACAGGAACTAGTAAAATTGAAAGGAAGGAAAGTTGCAACAGAGGAGGGTGCCGTAATACACAGCTTGAAAAATAAGAAAGATTTAGTAATTAAAAATGCTGAAAAAGGAGGAACGATGGTGATTGTCAATGCTAAAGAACAAGAGGCTCTATGATAATTTAGGCGTTAAGAGAAGATCCCGCTATACCCTTAAAAATATTTAGTTTGAACTCCTGAGAGTTTGTGAGTGCAAGGAAGTTCTAAGTAAAAAATAACTGTAGACTATCTTCTAGAGAAGGCACTCATTATCCCTGTTTTTTACCATCTACCCAAATTTCACAAATTGGATGTTCCCTTGAAGGGACCCCTCAATAAAAGCAAGAACTGGTGCTCTATTTGAGAGACTTGGTGAATAGGTAGATCTCCACTTGAAAGCCCTTGTACGATGGCTTCTGAATTATGTACCAAAAGTGGTTCTTTTTTGATGCAAGGAATTTGCATTGGAGGAAGAATTTCATGTGGGTTACCTTAGATGTAAAAGCAGTATATCCCTCAATACTGCAACAGCTGCCTTTAATTGCTCTATAATATAATTTCGGGAAATATTGTGCCTATAAAGGGGTACTTCAGCAGTTTTTGTCTCATCTAACACAAACATTTGCCTAGAAACAATATATACAGTAGAGCTGCACGATTAATCATTAAAAAAAATCACAATCTCTTTTTAACCCCCCCTTCACAATCTTAATCCAGCATTTCCATGATTCAGTGCAGAGCCGTTCTCTGATCACAGCTGACAGCTGTCAAAAAAAAAAAAAAAAAGGCAGCCGGCAAAGTTTATTACAAAGTTGCTCAGCGCTGAGATAAAAAGAAACATTGTATCATTGGTTCTTTTAGATCAAAGGGATGCACTTCGGTCTGTAAATGAGGTCTGCTTAACTACTTAGAAATTAAGCCTTTTTCTGACATTTGTTGTTTACAAGTTCAAAATCTGTATTTTTTGCTAGAAAATTACTTAGAGCCCCCAAACATCGTGTATATATATATATATATTTAGCAGAGACCATAGAGAATAAAATAGTGGTCATTGCAATATTTTATGTCACAGTAAAGTTGGCCCAATTTTTTTGTATAATGTGAAAGATGATGTTACGCCGAGAATCGTGAGAGAATCATGATCTTTATTCTAAGCAAAAAAAAAATTTGATTCTAATTTTATCCAGAATCGTGCAGCTCTAATATACAGTATACAGTATAATCCGTGCTGTTTTTTTTAACAAACAATTCACTGGTCTCTGTCTCAGAGTATTCCTGTTTTTTGGTGTCAAAAGCATTTACCGAGTTGGCTCACACTCTCTTTCTATTGTAACTTGGTGTGTCAGAGAGGCCTCTATAAAGAACAGAGGACCCATCTTAAATAGTGGGGTAGCGCTACACACTCAACACACAGATTGAGGTGTGAATGGACCCTTAGATCTTTATCTAGTTTCTTAATAATAAATAATCTCTTCGTTATTATGTAAGATGTCCTTGGTCACCAATATGGAGAAGTGTTTGAGATGCATTATAATATTTAATGCACTTTATCTTGTTGTGGAAGCACTCTATTAGGTTATGTTAGCACAACAGCTGTTTAAAGTGACAATAAGCCTAGGCTCACACATATGAGGTGTGAAAAAGGAAGGCAGTTTCCGTCACCGCATTGCAATAGCACTGTGATTGCGGTCAGCTGCGGGTGTCATACAACGTTAACGACACCCCCAAATGCATCGCAAACATGGAGTGGTTTGCCTGCACTGGAACACATGGTACAAATTGCACTGCACTGAATCTCATGTGCATTGCACAGAAACGCGGTGCGGTTCCTGTGCAATTCACATTCGGGTTATAGTTTGAACCAGGGGCTAAAGGATATCCAAATTCTTAACCACTTGCAGCTCACGCTATAGCCAAATGATGGCTACAGCATGGCCGGCTAGTTCTAGGAGGCCGTCAGTCAGTGATCCCCATCACAGATTGTGGTAAAGGGCCAATCACAGCTGCTCTTTACCACATGATCGACCCGTCCAATGACGGATCGATCACTTGTCAAACAAACCGGGATCGTGCCCAGTTAAACTCACACTGCCGCTGTGTTTCTCTCTCCTCTCCTTGCACGCTGTATCAGTGTGAGGAGATGAGAGAGGAACACTACAGCAGCGCAAGCAGGCACAATCCTGAGTGCCCTACAGTGCCATCACAGTGCTAATCAGTGCCCTTACAGTGCCATCACAGTGCCCCTACAGTGCCACCAATGTGCTAATCAGTGCCCCTACAGTGCCATCACTGTCCCTACAGTGCCATCACAGTGCCCCTACAGTGCAATTAGTGTTCATTAGTGCTACTACAGTGCTCATCAGTGTTCTATGGTGCCACTACAGTGCTCATCAGTATCCTACAGTGCCCCTATAGTGCCATCAGTGCTACTACAATGTTCATCAGTGCCACTACAATGCCCATCAGTGCCCTACAGTGCCCAACAGTGAGTGCTTATTAGTGAACATCAGTACCCTACGGGGCAAATCAGTGCCATCAGTGAGTGCTTATCAGTGCTCATTGGTGACCTACAGTGCCAACAGTGCCCTACAGTGCCATCAGTGAATGCTCATAAGTGCCACTAAAGTGCTCATCAGTGCTACTGCATTACTCATCAGTACCCAATAATGCACATCAGTGCCCATCAGTGAGTGCTCATTAGTGCCACCATATCAGTGGATCCTCATCAGTCCCCGTCAGTGCTGTAAAAACATGTAAACAATTAGTAAAAATAAATGCGTTTTCATTTTCTTACCATATTTTCCAAAAGTTTGTGGAAAGAAATTACATCTGTTTGCTTTCCAAAATGGGGTCATTTTGTGGGCGTTTCCATTGTTAAGTGCCTATATGCCACATTTCCAGCAAGGATAGCTTCAAACTGTGGGACTCGTAGCAGCTACTCATGTCATCAGCAAGCCACCTGTCTGTGGATGTTTGCTCTAATGTGTTGCAAGTAGGGCTAGTGTGCATCCTAAGGTTCTTTCAACCATTGTCATTTGTGCTAATTAACTCAGCCATTGTCTACTAGCACACCATCCTTGTGGGCTGTGTTTATACTTATGATAATGTATATTGTAATGTGTGTGCTCGCTGACGGCAAGTCTGACCTAAATAGTCTGAGTGAGCACTGAGTCATCCAAGTGTATAATTAAGGTCATGTTTATAGTATATGTTGGTTGTAATTATATTCCTGTGTGCAGGTTGCATTGTTTGGCTAATATAATCAGGAGGGGGGAATGTCCTCCTGGGGTATATAAAAGCCTGTATTCTTGTTCAAATAAAGAGTTCCTATTCTGGTTTACTCCAAAACTGGTGTTGTCTAATTCTTGGGTTGATGATAGCCAGATTCGCTGATCTCATGTTCCAGAACTTTGGGAAGCAGCTTCTTGGATGAGATGCCCAGTTAGGGTGTCCGGATTCCATCACAGAAAGGCTGTGAAAAAGTCTCACGTGTGGCATCGCCATACTCAGGAGGAGCAGCAGAATGTGTCTTGGGGTGTAGTTGTAAGTCTGCATATACCATATGAGAAAAATAACGTGTTAATATGACAATTTTTGCAGAAAACAAATCTTCATTTTGCAATGAATTATGGGAAAAAATTACAATTTAAAAAAAACTCATCATGCCTCTTACTAAATACCTTGGACTGTATACTTTTCATAAAGGGGATATTTGTACTGTGCTGGCTTGTTAGTGTCTCAAGAAATGAGATAGGCCATCAGTACATCAGGTGTGACCAATTTTTAATGATTGACACCATAGCTTGTAGACTCTATAACCTTCACAAAGAGAAAATAATATACACTGATGTGGGTTATTTTTTACCAGGGAACTGTAGCAGTATAAATGTTAGTCAAAATGTATGAAGAAAAATTACTAATTTGCAAAATTGTATAACAGAAAAGAAGAAATTTTTTTTTTTTACAAAATGTTCAGTCTTTTTTTATTTATAGTACAAAAAAAAATACCACCAAAAGAAAACTCTATTTGTGTGAAAAAAAAGGAGAAAAATTTAATATGGGTACAGTGTTGCATGACTTAATAATTGTCATTCAAAGTGTGAGAGCGCTGAAAGCTGAACATTGGCCTGGTTAGGAAGGTATAAGTGCCCTGTGGGCAAGTGGTTAAATATAATCCATACACATCCACTGCTTAACCACTTGCCGACCGCCGCACGACGATATACGTCGGCAGAATGGCACGGGCAGGCATATGGGCGTATATATAAGTCCCTGCCTGCCCGCGGGTGGGGGGCCCGATCGGCCCCCCCCCCGGTGCCTGCGGCGGTCGGCATTCGTTCGAGAGCGATCCGGGATGAGGGGGCGACCATTCATTCATGGCCACCCCCTCGCGATCGCTCTCGACGAATGGAAATCCTTCGTGACATCACTTCCTCTCCTGTAATGTAAACACAGGAGAGGAAGTGATGTATTCTCTCCTCCGTGTCGGTATTTTTCGTTCCGGCACCGAGGAGAGAGGTTCGGTGAGTTGCACCAACACACCACACATACAGTAGAACATGCCAGGCAATCTCACACCCCCCCTTTACCCCCCGATCACCCCCCCAATTACCCCTGCCCCCCCCAGTCACAGTGACACCAATTGCTTTTTTTTTTTTTTTTTTTGCATTGGTGTCATTTGTGACTGTAATAACTGTTAGGGCAGTTAGGGTTAGCCCCCTTTAGTTCTAATGTGCCCCCTAACCCCCCCAATAAAGGTTTAACCCCGTGATCACCCCCCGTCGCCAGTGTCACTAAGGCTGGGTTCACATTGCAGCGGTTTATGAGAACGGATGTGATTCGCACCGCACTGCAGTGCAAATCACATCCGATCTCTGTGCGATTCGAGTTCAGCCATACAGATAGTATGGCTGAATTCCCGCCGCACCCGCCGCAAACTCACACGGGACCCTTTTTTTGGTTCGCAGCAGAATCGGATCGCATGGGTGTTCACACCATGTGATCCGAGTTTGCAGATCGCACTGCGATATGCGAACTGATCTGGGGGTGTCATTAACATTTCACTGACACTCCCAGCAGTTCGCATAGGGCAGTGTGAACTGCCGCCGGGAGGCATGCGATGCGGGAACCCGCCGCGGATTCGTGGCGTTCCCGCATCGCTCCAGTGTGAACCCAGCCTAATAAGCGATCATTTTTCTGATCGCTGTATTAGTGTCACAGGTGACGCTAGTTAGGCAGGTAGGTATTTAGGTTCGCCGCAACTTTTTATAGCGCCAGGGACCCCCATATACTACTGCATAAAGCCCCCTGATTGCCCCCTAGTTAACCCTTTCACCAGTGATCACCATATAACTGTTACAGGTGACGCTGGTTGGTTAGTTATTTTTTTATAGTTTCAGGGCACCCGCCATTTATTACCTAATAAAGGTTTAACCCCCTGATCACCCGACGGGTGTCATTTGTGACTGTAATAACTGTTAGGGCAGTTAGGGTTAGCCCCCTTTAGTTCTAAGGTACCCCCTAACTCCCCCAATAAAGGTTTAATCCCGTGATCACCCCCCGTCGCCAGTGTCACTAAGGCTGGGTTCACATTGCAGCGGTTTGAGAACGGATGTGATTCGCACCGCACTGCAGTGCAAATCACATCCGATCTCTGTGCAATTCGAGTTCAGCCATACAGATAGTATGGCTGAATTCATGTCGCACCCGCCGCACCCGCCGCAAACTCGCACGGGACCCTTTTTTTGGTCCGCAGCAGAATCGGATCGCATGGGTGTTCACACCATGCGATCCGAGTTTGCAGATTGCACTGCGATATGCGAACTGATCTGGGGGTGTCATTAACATTTCACTGACACTCCCAGCAGTTCGCATAGGGCAGTGTGAACTGCTGCCGGGAGGCATGCGATGCGGGAACCAGCCGCGGATTCGTGGCGTTCCTGCATCGCTCCAGTGTGAACCCAGCCTAATAAGCGATCATTTTTCTGATCGCTGTATTAGTGTCACAGGTGACGCTAGTTAGGCAGGTAGGTATTTAGGTTCGCCGCAGCTTTTTATAGCGCCAGGGACCCCCATATACTACCGCATAAAGCCCCCTGATTGCCCCCTAGTTAACCCTTTCACCAGTGATCACCATATAACGGTTACAGGTGACGCTGGTTGGTTAGTTATTTTTTTATAGTTTCAGGGCACCCGCCATTTATTACCTAGTCTCACTAGTGTACCCCTAAATTTAGGGGTGTCTACTTTCCAAAATGGGGTCATTTGGGGGGGGTTTGTGCCATCTTGGCATTTTATGGCCTTCAAAACTGTAACGCCCTTAGAAAGCCTGAAGGCGGTGCTTGGTTTTCGGGGCCCCGTACGCGGCTAGGCTCCCAAAAAGTCCCACATATGTGGTATCCCCATACTCAGGAGAAGCAGCAGAATTTATTTTGGGGTGTCATTTCACATATGCCCATGGCATGCGTGAGCAATATATCATTTAGTGACAACTTTGTGAAAAAAATAAATAAAAAAAAAAGTTTGTAATTTTCCCGCAACTTGTGGCAAAATATAAAATATTCCATGGACTCAACATGCCTCTCAGCAAATAGCTTGGGGTGTCTACTTTCTAAAATGGGGTCATTTGTGGGGGTTTTGTGCCATCTTGGCATTTTATGGCCTTCAAAACTGTAATAGGTAGTGAGGAGTGAAGTCAAATATTTACGCCCTTAGAAAACCTGAAGGCGGTTCTTGGCTTTCGGGGCCCCGTACGCGGCTAGGCTCCCAAAAAATCCCACACATGTGGTATCTCCGTACTCAGGAGAAGCAGCAGAATTTATTTTGGGGTGTCGTTTCACATATGCCCATGGCATGTGTGAGCAATATATCATTTAGTGACAACTTTGTGAAAAAAAAAAAAAAAAAAATTAAAGTTTGTAATATTCCCGCAACTTGTGGCAAAATATAAAATATTCCATGGACTCAACATGCCTCTCAGCAAATAGCTTGGGGTGTCTACTTTCTAAAATGGGGTCATTTGTGGGGGTTTTGTGCCATCTTGGCATTTTATGGCCTTCAAAACTGTAATAGGTAGTGAGGAGTGAAGTCAAATATTTACGCCCTTAGAAAACCTGAAGGCGGTTCTTGGCTTTCGGGGCCCCGTACGTGGCTAGGCTCCCAAAAAATCCCACACATGTGGTATCACCGTACTCAGGAGAAGCAGCAGAATTTATTTTGGGGTGTCATTTCACATATGTCCATGGCATGTGTGAGCAATATATCATTTAGTGACAACTTTGTGAAAAAAAAAAAAAAAAATTAAAGTTTGTAATTTTCCCGCAACTTGTGGCAAAATATAAAATATTCCATGGACTCAACATGCCTCTCAGCAAATAGCTTGGGGTGTCTACTTTCTAAAATGGGGTCATTTGTGGGGGTTTTGTGCCATCTTGGCATTTTATGGCCTTCAAAACTGTAATAGGTAGTAAGGAGTGAAGTCAAATATTTACACCCTTAGAAAACCTGAAGGCGGTTCTTGGCTTTCGGGGCCCCGTACGCGGCTAGGCTCCCAAAAAATCCCACACGTGTGGTATCCCCGTACTCAGGAGAAGCAGCAGAATTTATTTTGGGGTGTCATTTCACATATGCCCATAGCATGTGTGAGCAATATATCATTTAGTGACAACTTTGTGTAAAAAAAAAAAAAAAAAAAATTTTTTTGTCATTATTCAATCGCTTGAGGCAAAAAAATAAAATATTTGATGGGCTCAACATGCCACTTATCAATTTCCTTAGGGGGTCTACTTTCCAAAATAGGGTAATTTGGGGGGGTTTTGTACTGCCCTGCCATTTTAGCACCTCAAGAAATGAGATAGGCAGTCGTAAACTAAAAGCTGCGTAAATTCCAGAAAACGTACCTTAGTTTGTAGATGTGACAACTTTTGCGCAAACCAATAAATATACAATTATTGACTTTTTTTTTACCAAAGACATGTGGCTGAATACATTTTGGCCTAAATGTATGACTAAAATTGAATTTATTGGATTTTTCTAATAACAAAAAGTAGAAAATATCATTTTTTTTCAAAATTTGCGGTCTTTTTCCATTTATATTGCAAAAAATAAAAATCGCAGAGGCAATCAAATACCATCAAAAGAAAGCTCTATTTGTGGGAAGAAAAGGACGCAAATTTTGTTTGGGTACAACATTGCATGACCGCGCAATTACCAGTTAAAGCAGCGCAGTGCCAAATTGTAAAAAGACCTCTGGTCATTTACCAGCAAAATGGTCCGGTCTGAAAGTGGTTAAAGCAGAACTTCACCCAAAAGAGGAAGTTCCACTCTTCCTCCTCCTCCCCCTCTTTTGAAACATTTGAATTATTTTTTTTGGTGGGGGGAGCGGGTACCTAGTTTTGACAAGGTACCTGCTCCCACTTCCACTCGGACACGTCACAGGTCCCAGAAGGCTGTGGGACCATTCATAAAGCACAGCTCGTGCATGCTCAGTGGGCAGCCAGTTGTAAAGTTGCAAACCGTCACAGCAGGTTGCCCACAGTTATGATGCCAGTGCCAGGGACCTGAAGACCAGTGAAGAATAAGTCCGGATGAGGACAGCACTGGATCCTTGGGCAGCTAGCTGTCTGTTTATTAAACGTCAGCAGCCACAGTTTTTGTATCTGCTGATTTTTAATTTTGGTATATTTCACAAAATAATTTCTTACTGTTTTTCTGCCTCCGTATAATGTCCCCCTTGAGCTGCCGAACCTCTCCCCTTCACCCTGACTCCTGTTTGTTTGGAACGATCAGTGCCCGTTTGTTGGAGTCATATGCACTGCTCTATGCACTCTACACATGCCATAGTCCATCTCAGAAGCAAGCATGAGAGGGTGACTACAGTCATACATATGTAGCAAAGTCCTAGGCCTCTTTCAGTCTAATGAGAACCTCCAGGGCCAGAGATAGCTGACATGCTTCTGTATATGGTGGGTTGCATGGCATAGTGGGTGTAATGCAAGGTATATTGATTGGGTGCCAGACACTTTTTGAATGCAAAAGAGATTTTATTTCTCTTAACAGAACTTTGGGAGAGAGGGTTAGGGCCAGGACACCCTTAGGTAGTTACAAATTTAATTAGCAGACTCTGAGACTTCAACAGGAGGACAACCATATAGGGAAAAGAATCCAGCAAGACACTACATCTAGATGTGTAGGAATGCTATCTCTTATGGGAACAGTCTTTAACAGTTCCTAACACAAAGTGTAACAATTCTTTACTACAATCACTCCTTGTAGTTCTTCAGCCCACTGAGCTCCCAGTCTCTCTCACCAGACTAGTTGATTCACTGACACTGATTGCCTTGAGCTCCTCCAATCTCCACTGTAGTATCTTCCTCAAGCCTCACCGCCACCTCGCTGCTGGGTCCCGAGCTTGGCACTCAAGATACTTCTCAAGCTTCACCACACTGGCCTGCTCGGTCCCTTTCTTGACACACAAGGCTGCTCTGCAAGTGTCATCTCCGCTGGCTGGTTCCCTGGCTTGATACCCATGGAAGTTTCCAGATTCTTCACCATCCCTGGTTGGTGGTACTTATTTCAGTTACTCACTGTGGTTCCTGCTAATAAGGTGGTTGGTCCCTTAGTGGCATCAGCTTCCCTTCTACCGCTGACCGTGACAGGTTCTGTGGCTGGCAGAACCGTCACTTCTGATTGAAGTGCAAGCCGCAATCCCAACCCTGCACTGCTCTCTTGCTTCTGGACAGCCTAGCAGCCAGATGTGCCAGGGATAGGTCCAAACTCTGGTCTAGCAGCCCAGGCAATACAACACATGTCCACTCAGACAGCCGTCCAGGTGGCACAGAACACAGTTCACCTCACTCCACTCGAATATATAGATTCTCCCAGCAGGCCAAGGGAAACCCCTGCCCATTGGCTGAGATATCTCATATACCCATAATCCAACCATGGGCATCCACAGAAAAAATTTTTTTTGGGGGGGGGCATAATTTTATGGACACCCATGCTCGGCCCCTTTATGACAATGTCATGAAGGGGAGGGGCTTAGTCATCACATAAAGCGCAGGCAGGCAAAGATTTGAGAAACCTGTTGCAAAAGCCTAATAAAATGTTCAAGCTGCCATTGTCAGATTAGCAATTTCTAATTTGTTTTTGTGTTTATTCTGTTGATTGTTGAATGCACCACATTGTTCATACACACTGCCATTGTTGATCCCAGACAGCTTTTCACCCTTCTCATTGTGCTGAAAGACCTTTCCACTGTAAAAGTGGTCACTGGTAATGTGAGAGCAATGAGAATTGCTTACTGGACTGACGGAAAAAAAAATCTGTGTGATTTAGCAAATTCAGAAATCCATTGTCAAACTATTCCTCCTTCGTTGACCAGATCTCAAACCATGTGACTGCTTCGGCTTCCAAGGTTTTCAATGCCGTGAACTTTTTTGATGTCTGCAATATAGCATGTGTATTGCTCAAGTGTCATTTTTGCTATTTGTTTTGGGTAACGTGAGAATAGACTTTAATTTTTCTTGTTTTCATTGCTAAACCGGCTTTCTAATGATGCACTGAATGAGTCCATGTATGGCACATAGATAAACTGGCGACAGTATTCTTCCACAGAAGGGGAACCAAAATTAGAACAAAATACTTGCCTGCCACACTGTCTGGGAACACAACATTTGAAAAAATGTCCTTAAATTGTTCTTCTGCATTTTCTCTGGTCTTACATGTGATTACGCACGTTGAAGATATCAAGCTGAACAGCTTGGAGAGCCTGGCTTACTGATTCCAATCTTGATGAGTAACTTGAAATGATGGGCAAGCAAAATAGGAAGTTTACTGTGCAGGAAGAACATTGCAATTGATATGCATCCCGACATGTTTTCCCTGATGCTGTAGTAACCAGAAAGCTTAATTGATTCAAAATATCTTCAAAGTTTGAGCTAAAAATTTAAATGCTTTTGTATGCTTTTGTGTTTGGCTGTCCACCTTGTTTCACTCAGAAATGGCACATTAGGAATGAGAGATCTTCTTTTTGGACTCTCACAGAAAATCTTGATGAGGGCTTTCACTGTGCCAATAGAATTCCATATATCAGAAACATTCAGGTCATTAACAACCAAATTGAGATTATGTGCAGCACAGAAAGCAAAAGCAGCTTTAGGATATTTTCTCTTTATTATTGCTTGAACGCCATCTTCTTTTCCTGGCATTGTAGCGCATCCATCACATCCTTGGCCATAGAGTTTTTCTAAGTTTAATCCAAATTTAGAACATGTATCCATGATCATATTTGCAATTGAGATGGCATCCATTTCTTTTAACCAGTTCCCGACCAGCGCGCGCCGATGTACGTCGGCAGAATGGCACGGGAAGGCAAATGGGCGTACCTGTACGTCCCTTTAAATTTGCCGCCGTGCTGGTCGGGACCCCCGTGAGTCCGGTCGCGGGACCCGCGGACTCGATCGCCGCGGGCATACCCCCGATCGTCTCATGGGCGGCCAAATGAAGAAATGCCGTTGTAAACAGCATTTCTCCATTCTGCCTAGCAACTAGTGACGCTGATCTCTGCTCCATGTGATTGGAGCAGAGATCAGTGTTCACTAAATGAAAGCCCAGCCCCCAAAAGTTAGTAACACACCCCTAGGAACACTTAACCCCTACACTGCCACCCACTGGTTAACCCCTTCACTGCCAGTGTCATTTACACAGGAATCACTGCATTTATATAGCAGTGATTGCGGTATAAATGACAATGGTCCCAAAAATGTGTCAAAAATGTTCGATGTGTCCGCCATAATGTCGCAGTCACAATAAAAATCGCTGATCGCCGCCATTACTGCTTATTGCGATTTTTTTTTTTTACCAAAAATATGTAGAAGAATACATATTGGCCTAAACTGAGGGGAAAAATGTTTTTTTATATATTTTTGGGGGATATTTATTATAACAAAAAGTAAAAAATAATGCGTTTTTTCCAAAATTGTCGCTCTATTTTTGTATATAGCGCAAAAAATAAAAACCACAGAGGTGATCAAATACCACCAAAAGAAAGCTCTATTTGTGGAAAAAAAAGGACGTCAATTTTGTTTGGGAGCCACGTCGCACGACCGCGCAATTGTCAGTTAAAGCGACGCAGTGGTCTGGTCTTTGACCAGCAAAATGGTCCAGTCTGTAAGTGGTTAAGGTTGCAAATCCAAGAAATTCTTCTCTGATGACTGCTACACTGCTGCTTGTGTCTACAAAACGTACTCCAAGTGACATCTGTTCTTTTCCAGAAATGTCAGCACTTTCATCAGCAATGATAGAAAACCGATTTGACATGTTGACTAAGGATACCACATCTTGGGGGGGTCGTGGCTTGATGGTGGAGAGAGCGGTCACATAGTCTCACATCTCCGGCTACCAACTACCATCCTTCCATTATCCTGGGTCCTATTTCCTCGCCAGTGGCACCGATCTGTTCCCCACAGCTGTGGGCATCTATCAGGCTGGCTGACATGGTGAAATATAGGCAGCCTTGGCCCCCATCCGCGGCTGAACAACTGGAGTGATTCCAGAGACAAGATGGCGCCGAGACACATACGGAGCACACAGACGCGCTGCAGGCCTCCTCCTCTGCAGACCGGAGTACAGCTAAAGGGGTGAGTGCTTCAATTCCAGCCATCTTCCACACACAAACAGACCTTTTGCTGTCACCAAACCCCCAGCATGTTAATGAGAGCATGCAGGCTGAGGATTCCTCCCCTGCTGAGCCTACACTGTCTAGCATTATGCTGGCTATTCAAGACTGCAAGGCCTCCCTCTCCACACAGATAGCCTCTATCCACATGGACATTTCACTATTAAAACAAGATGTCCAGAACCTTCGGGACAGAACCAGAGATGCAGAGGAACGTATTAGTACTCTGGAGGACACTGTAAATCCCCTGACAGTTAACCTGCAATATACTACCAGTCAGATGGCAGCACTCCACACAAAAATCGGCGAGTTGGAAAAATCGTTCTCCCAGGAACAATCTTAAGCCGCGTACACACGGGCGGACTGTCTGGCCTACTTAGTCCGCCGAAACACATCACAGCGGACAGTCCGCTCGTGTGTGGGCTTCAGCGGACTTTTTCAGCGTGCAGTCTGGCGGACTAAGTATTTCGGAATTTCCGTAATACTGTCCGTCGGACTCGCATTTCGGCGGACAATCCGCCCGTGTGTGTGCCAGTCCGCCGTACTTTTGAAATGAGCGGACTTTTCCCGCCCGGAGAAAAGTCCGCTCATTTCGAGCGGGTATCCAGGTAGGCAGGGCCCGCGAAGGAGACGTCGCTGGCCCCGCCGCCTGGTATGGACTTAAAGGGGAACTCCAACGCCGAAAAAAATCGGCGTGGGGGTCCCCCCCAAGTCCACAACAGACCCTTGTCCGAGCACGCTACCCGGTCGGCCAGGAAAGGGGGGCGAGCGAGCGCCCCCCCCTCCTGAGCCGTACCAGGCTGCGTGCCCTCAACATGGGGGGTGCCTTGGGGAAGGGGGGGGCCGCGCGGCCCCCCCACCCCAAAGCACCTTGTCCCCATGTTGATGAGGACAAGGGCCTCTTCCTGACAACCCTGGCCGTTGGTTGTCAGGGTCTGCGGGCGGGGGGCTTATCGGAATCCGGGAGCCCCCTTTAATAAGGGGGCCCCCGGATACCGGCCCCCCACCCTATGTGAATGAGTATGGGGTACAATGTACCCCTACCCATTCACCTGTAAAATAAAAGTACAAAAAAAAACACACGAGATAAAATACTTTATTGCACAGCTCCGGGGGTCTTCCGTCTTCGGGGGTCTTCTCGCTGGACTCCTCCGCTATCTTCTTGTAGCTCTTTTGCTAGCGGAGGAGTCCGGCTTTCTTCCTCGCCGCCGGCCTCTTCTCCCGACTTCGGGGGTCTTGTCCCCCTCTTCGGTTCTTCTGCCGGGCCACCGCGCCTTCTTATAGCTCTTTTACAGGCGGTGGCCCGGTCTTCTGTCGCCGCCGTCGCCGCCGTCGCCGCCGCCATCCGTTCTTCTTCTTCTTCTTCTTCTCTAGGAGATGTTGCCTCGACGATCTCTCCGGCCGGAATGCCAGGGACGCACTGCGCGGCCACTTATATAGGGACAATGGGGCGGTGTCACATGGCTTTATGTCACATGGGTTGGTGTCACATGGTGACCCCGCCCCCTTACGATGTCATAGTCCCCATGTGACATCAACCCATGTGACCAACCCATGTGACATAAAGCCATGTGACACCGCCCCTTGTCCCTATATAAGTGGCCGCGCAGTGCGTCCCTGGCATTCCGGCCGGAGAGATCGTCGAGGCAACATCTCCTGGAGAAGAAGAAGAAGAAGAAGAAGAAGAAGAAGAAGAAGAACGGAAGGCGGCGGCGACGGCGGCGACGGCGGCGACAGAAGACCGGGCCACTGCCTGTAAAAGAGCTATAAGAAGGCGCGGTGGCCCGGCAGAAGAACCGAAGAAACCGCTTAGACTTTGACTTACCAAGATCATACCTATTCTACTACTACCAGCTCAGGCATGTGATCCACGCACATTCTGGCTCCCTGGCTGACCCCCCTGACTTGCTTCCCTTGGAAAAACAACTCAGACACCCAGACCCCACTAAATTAGTTTCCACCTTCTATGCAGCCTAATGCCGCGTACACACGATCAAACAATCCGGCGGAAAAGTCTTATATAGGGACATCGACCTAGTCCACCGGAAAAGTCCCGTGTGTGGGCAGGTCCACTCGTTCGGGCAGTCTGGCGGACTTTACGGTGGTTTGTCCGCCAGACTAAGTCCACCGGATAGTCTGATCGTGTGTACGCGGCATTAATGTCTGACTTTAACCCCAGGTTTCATAAGGCACAAACGAAATGGACATCTCTGGACATGTCTTTGATGGACGAAGACTGATCAGAATTCAGTGATACATATAAAACCTCTGTTATTGCCTCCAGGGGCCGCTTCATTCAGATTAAGATCTTTCATCAGACCCACCTCACCCCGGCCAGACTGCACAAGATGGGTCTCTTGCCCTCAGCTGCCTGTTTTCGTGGCTGTGGCCAGGAGGCCAAATTTCTACATTGCTTTTGGGCATGCCCAATGGTCCTGGATTTCTGGAAAGAAGTGGGTGCTTTCACCTCACTGGCGTTGGGTCTCCCAAATGTACTCCACTCCAAGAATTGTATTTTAGGCGTCTTTGGTGGTTTACCCATATCGTCCCATGCCAAGAGACTGCTCCGCATACTTCATTTTTATGCCAAAAAAAAACTATTCTAATGTCCTGGAAGGGTGCACAGACCCCTCTGAAATCCTTCTGCATAAAACTTATTAATGACTCTATCTCACTTTATAAACTGACTTTTGAACTCAGAAAAAGAAACAAAACCTTTCACAAAATTTGGGATAGATGGTTGGCTAGCCCGCTAACCCTATCCCAGCGCTGATTATACCACCCTCAGTTGTCCATTGATGTGCTGTACCCCAAAGATTTCTAATAATTGGTCACATGCTCTTGCCCTGACATGGTAGCATATTTGTACTTTATACCATTATGCCTATATTGAATCTTTTGTACTGATGTCTGTGTGTAATTTCCTATGTTTGAATATACTGCCCAGACTGTCTGGCACTATTGCTGTTTTTTTGGGGGGATTTTGTTTTTGTTTGCGTTTTTCTGTTTGTTGGTTTGTCTAAAACCTAATAAAAATAACTTAAAAAAAATAAAAAAGGATACCACATCTTTTCGTAATGTTTCTTCACATAATCAAATCAATTCATTTTTCAGCATGAACTGATATATAACGTGCATTAACTGGTGCATTTTCAAGTTGGTCCTTTAAGATCACATCTCCTGCCAGGGGAGGACTGGCAGCCTTAGGCCTGGGGGACAAGTGCAGTCAAGTGGCCCATAGAGCAAGTGGTGGCAATGTGATGGATTGGGGAAAACAGTCTAAGGTTTTCCATGATCACAAAGGTGAGAGCGGGAGACTGCTCCACATTGCCCTCTGAGAGAGACTACTCCACATTGCCCTCACAGAAAGAGAAAACGTTCCACATTGCCCTCACAGAGTAGGGTGCCCACATGCCTTGGACTGTCCCGCAATTTGCATTTGTGTTCCGTGTCTCAGGCACCTTCATTCCGGGGCAATACAGTGTCCCGTAATGAAATGAGAACACACAACCACCTGGTATCTCCCTAGGCACAACCACCAGATTTCCAAGGAAAAGCACATGCAGGCATGCACCAGGGGACCCGCCCCAAGGGCCTGATTAAGGGCATTGTGGGCCTGGTGCTGCAGTGGAGCAGATCTAGAAGTGGAAGGGATATAAGGTAAGTAGTGTAATATCCCAGCTCTCCTCCTTACTGGCTACCCTCCTGTGTTTCCAGGAGCCCGTGCTGGCTTGTGCCCAGACTTGGGCGCAGCTGCACAGATGTAGCTCTAGAGAAGCCTGCCATTTGATTTACCAAGCTTCTGTAAGGGCTGTGTGTTGGTGTGTGTGCTCTGAAGTGAAAGTTTCCCAGCCATCAGAATACAGTGATCACTGCTGGCAGCTATAGCAGCCAGAAGTGATTGACAAAAAACCCCAACAAGCTGGTTGTACTGTAGTCAACTGTTTGAATTCCGTACAACCAGTCCGTATATAGATAGATTGAAATTCTCCTTGTTCAGCAGAAATTTTGATTTGTCTATGACAGCTTAAAGTGAAGTTCCGCCCAAAAGTGGAACTTCCAATTATCTGATTCCCCCCCCCCCTCCGGTGCTACATTTGGCACCTTTCAGGGGGAGTGGATACCTGTTTTTGACAGGTATCCTGTCCCCACTTCCGGGAGATTGGGCCGCGGCGAAGTACATCAGCAGTTTGGCCCCCCTTTCTCCCCTTCTGCTGGGCCAGTGAGAGAGTGCGCTTCGCACATGTGCAGTAGGGACCCGACCGTGAAGCTGAAAGGCTACAATGCCGGCTCCCTTAGAGGCAATGGGGGTGGCAGCATCCGACCAGTCGATGTAAACATCAGGTGTGGTGCCGACTTCGCTGAACTCCAGGACAGGTTAGTGTCCTAATGTTGAAAATGAACAGCTACAGTATGTAGACTTTGAAATTTTAAAGGAGTGGGCAGAACTCTGCTTTAAGTTCGCCTGTCTCTAGGTTTAACAATATCCTCAAATCTTCTGAAAGGTGTGCTCAACTTAGGTGTAGAAACTCACTTTGAACTCCACCTTTTTTCCATAACTCTTTTTATGTTTCAGATGTGCAAACAATAAGGTGAGAGCATATCTAATACCAAAAGAGAGTAATGGAAATAACGTGGAGTATGAAGTGAACCGTGCCATTACCTGGAGGAACTGGCATTGGGGAGGTTAAAACAGGCAGAGAGGAACTGTGATATCAACTCTTCTCTGCCTGTCAACTGTCCCTGAAAAGTGACCTGCAAATTGATCACTTTTCAGTGGAGTGGCAGTGCCTGCTGTGAGTACAAGCCTTTGGGCTCACACTGGTGTGCTGAGGTTTGACTGCAGTGCTGGTGTACTTGTGGATTTCCTTAGCTTCAGTCTCACAGACTTATTTTAGGTTGTGCGTTTTTCTGTGTTTTCTGAAAATGCACCAAAGATGTAGCACTTTTTGTGCACTTTCAAAAAATGCGTCCTAATAGTCTATGGGACCGGGGGTAACATGCAGGAAGACTATGAACACACCAAAACTGCAGCCAAACTGCAGTATACCAGTGTGAGTCCACTACGTAGCACATAGGACCAGGTACACAGGCTGCTTTAAGAATATTTTTTGCTGCGGAAGAACGAGAGCAGGAAGGGTGAGAAGAAGGAGGGGAGATAGGCTGGTCTCAGCTCGCTTACTTGGACATCCCAGGAGGCTTCATTTTTAGGATGTGGCTGCCGACTGCTCTGTTTTACCTTTCCCGCCCACACATCCTCTTCCCAGTCGCAGCACACGGGCTGCCCGGAGTGTAGGTGGGCACAGGGCGAGAAGGCCAGGAGGAGGCATTTGTGTGGAGGAGGGGAGGGGCTGTATTGGCTGGGCTCTGTATGGAATGCTGACACTGAGCCCTATGATAGGTGCAGCCAACATCCATCGGCTGTCACAAAACACTTTGCCGACTCACAGCATAGGATCCAGCTATGCCTGCCACTCGAGCAGTAGTACCCAATAGGGTGACCACATTTCCAAACTGTAAGAAGATTACCCTCGCGCCACAGTATTTATAGAAAAAGGAAAGTACACAAAATAAATACAACAAGGATTATGGTTGCAGCAAAGCACCGACAGGGGTTCAAACCCTCCCCTGAGTAAGTGAACTTCAAATGTATAAAGTGGTGTTGCGCTCCTTAATTAACTATGACAATAAAGGTGTAAGTACACAGTGTGCAAAAATTAAAAGTGAATATTCCTACAAAGCTTAACTATAAACACATAATATAACATCCAGAAAGTGCATTAAATAAAGTGCATTTAGGTGCCAAGATAGGTATATAATATATCTCAATCCAAAGTGCACAAATTGCAGTGATAGCAGGATCTACAGCGTGACTAAACGCTAGATAATATAATGTCCAAAGGTGCAGCAGGAAAAAAAAATATAAAGCAATAAAAATATAAGAAATATAAGAAATCTAAAAAAAATATAAAAAAACAAAGAATAAAAAAATATATAAAATATATTCCACAGTCCGTATTAAATCATGCACTGAAAAAAATCCACTCTGTGTGCAAGTATCTGATAATCCCGTGAGTGAATCGTCATTCCATAGGTGATAACGTGCAAGGTGTCCACACACTGGTAGCAATGGCTACCTTACCTTACTGCTGTAAGGTAACAGCATATATCCTTTTAAGCAGGTGGTAGATGTAAACAGCAATGGGTGCCCCCCTCTCTAGGTCCTCAGTCACAGATAGCATATACATCCATAGGGGAAGAGAAAACGCTAATAGTGAAGTATGCAATGTAATCCAAACTTTATTTTAAAAAGACATAGTCCAGGGTACTCACATTTTAGCATAAAACATGAACGCAGAAAAAAACTTTACACAAAGCAACAGCATCAAACGAACGAGCAGGTAGTGTGTACTACGACCGTCACTTCCGGTATCCTCCTAGTCCAATCCTACGCGTATCGTCACTTGGACATGTGACTTCATCAGGGAATAAACTATAGGAGGACGCTGACCCTTAAATACCGGGTACAGATCGCGGCCATTTTCTTGTAGCCCGCTAACTACTATAATAGCATTTAGATGGCAAAACACCTTCGGCCATCTTGCTGTAGTCAGTGTATATTAGAAAAGGTACGAACGTTTTGGTCGTCGTTTCCCAAGGCCCAATACGTATTGCTAAGTAGAGGGGGAAAAAAATCAGTCACGAAAGACTTCATATGATTTACCACTCAATGCAGTCCGAACATTTCGGAAGAAACGAGCGTTTTGGTGGCCATCTTCCTGAAGCCCGCTCCGTCTCGCTATGAGTCGTGGCGGCCATCTTCCCATAGCTCAAAGGACAGCAATTCCAGCCACTAACTATGCTCGTAACAGCGGACTCGCAAACGAAACAAAATATAAGTTATCAATCGTAGACCCCACATACTGCTATTTCAATAGCCTGAATAAATAAAATATGCAGCCACAAGCATATCCATATGGCTACAATAATATAACAGGACCTTGCTATATAACACTTATGGCTTTTTACAAACCCTAAGCCTAAGAGTAATCAGAGGGAAGCGCATTTTCCCAAAACTTATACTCAAAGAACACGCTCAAGGCTAAAAACAAAACAATAAATTATGCGGCCAAACTGCCAGGAATATTATATTGAGCTTAAATTAATAATATTATAAAATTACAGTGGTGCTGGATTATATAGACATATGTAGCCATTGGGGTCACCCTTGTTAAAGGGGGAAAGAAAATAATGGCATAGAAATAAAATTTTAAGAAATTAAAAAAACTAAAATTTATTAAAACATATATTTAGTCACAAGACTTACCAGAGATTTTTAAAATAGCCCAAAAGACCATATCTAAAACCTATCATCCATCAATAAACAGGGGTTCCAGACCTAGAGTAGATTAAAATATTTAACCCTATCCTAATTTCAGATGGTAATATCAATATTCAAGATCAATTACATTCAATAATGATTGCGGGAAGGGGAGCTAGCCCAGACAGAACAGAGATAGTAGGATATTCTACCTCAAAAAGGGGGTTAGAAGGAGATGGGAGAGTAGCTTAGTGATACGAAAAATTTCGTGGCAGATACCGGAAGAGAGGTCCAACAGTTACTTGGGATCCTACTATCTCTGTTCTGTCTGGGCTAGCTCCCCTTCCCGCAATCATTATTGAATGTAATTGATCTTGAATATTGATATTACCATCTGAAATTAGGATAGGGTTAAATATTTTAATCTACTCTAGGTCTGGAACCCCTGTTTATTGATGGATGATAGGTTTTAGATATGGTCTTTTGGGCTATTTTAAAAATCTCTGGTAAGTCTTGTGACTAAATATATGTTTTAATAAATTTTAGTTTTTTTAATTTCTTTAAATTTTATTTCTATGCCATTATTTTCTTTCCCCCTTTAACAAGGGTGACCCCAATGGCTACATATGTCTATATAATCCAGCGCCACACTATAATATTATTAATTTAAGCTCAATATAATATTCCTGGCAGTTTGGCAGCATAATTTATTGTTTTGTTTTTAGCCTTGAGCGTGTTCTTTGAGTATACGTTTTGGGAAAATGCGCTTCCCTCTGATTACTCTTAGGCTTAGGGTTTGTAAAAAGCCATAAGTGTTATATAGCAAGGTCCTGTTATATTATTGTAGCCATATGGATATGCTTGTGGCTGCATATTTTATTTATTCAGGCTATTGAAATAGCAGTATGTGGGGTCTACGATTGATAACTTATATTTTGTTTCGTTTGCGAGTCCGCTGTTACGAGCATAGTTAGTGGCTGGAATTGCTGTCCTTTGAGCTATGGGAAGATGGCCGCCACGACTCATAGCGAGATGGAGCGGGCTTCGGGAAGATGGCCACCAAAACGCTCGTTTCTTCCGAAATGCTCGGACTGCATTGAGTGGTAAATCATATGAAGTCTTTCGTGACTGATTTTTTTCCCCCTCTACTTAGCAATACGTATTGGGCCTTGGGAAACGACGACCAAAACGTTCGTACCTTTTCTAATATACACTGACTACAGCAAGATGGCCGAAGGTGTTTTGCCATCTAAATGCTATTATAGTAGTTAGCGGGCTACAAGAAAATGGCCGCGATCTGTACCCGGTATTTAAGGGTCAGCGTCCTCCTATAGTTTATTCCCTGATGAAGTCACATGTCCAAGTGACGATACGCGTAGGATTGGACTAGGAGGATACCGGAAGTGACGGTCGTAGTACACACCACCTGCTCGTTCGTTTGATGCTGTTGCTTCGTGTAAAGTTTTTTTCTGCGTTCATGTTTTATGCTAAAATGTGAGTACCCTGGACTATGTCCTTTTTAAAATAAAGTTTGGATTACATTGCATACTTCACTATTAGCGTTTTCTCTTCCCCTATGGATGTATATGCTATCTGTGACTGAGGACCTAGAGAGGGGGGCACCCATTGCTGTTTACATCTACCACCTGCTTAAAAGGATATATGCTGTTACCTTACAGCAGTAAGGTAAGGTAGCCATTGCTACCAGTGTGTGGACACCTTGCACGTTATCACCTATGGAATGACGATTCACTCACGGGATTATCAGATACTTGCACACAGAGTGGATTTTTTTCAGTGCATGATTTAATACGGACTGTGGAATATATTTTATATATTTTTTTATTCTTTGTTTTTTTATATTTTTTTAGATTTCTTATATTTCTTATATTTTTATTGCTTTATATTTTTTTTTTTTCCTGCTGCACCTTTGGACATTATATTATCTAGCGTTTAGTCACGCTGTAGATCCTGCTATCACTGCAATTTGTGCACTTTGGATTGAGATATATTATATACCTATCTTGGCACCTAAATGCACTTTATTTAATGCACTTTCTGGATGTTATATTATGTGTTTATAGTTAAGCGTTTGTAGGAATATTCACTTTTAATTTTTGCACACTGTGTACTTACACCTTTATTGTCATAGTTAATTAAGGAGCGCAACACCACTTTATACATTTGAAGTTCACATTTCCAAACTGCCATTCAGGGACATCCCCCCCCCCCATTCCCCCCTCCCAGCATGCATCAGTCGATGATGTCACAAGGGGGTGGTGACATCACCGGGTGGCCCCGCCCCTTACTTATTTAACCACCTTCAGACCGGACCATTTTGCTGGTAAATGACCAGAGGTCTTTTTACAATTTGGCACTGCGCTGCTTTAACTGGTAATTGCGCGGTCATGCAATGTTGTACCCAAACAAAATTTGCGTCCTTTTCTTCCCACAAATAGAGCTTTCTTTTGATGGTATTTGATTGCCTCTGCGATTTTTATTTTTTGCGATATAAACGTAAAAAGACCGCAAATTTTGAAAAAAAATGATATTTTCTACTTTTTGTTATTAGAAAAATCCAATAAACTCAATTTTAGTCATACATTTAGGCCAAAATGTATTCAGCCACATGTCTTTGGTAAAAAAAAAGTAAATAACTGTATATTTATTGGTTTGCGCAAAAGTTGTCACATCTACAAACTAAGGTACGTTTTCTGGAATTTACGCAGCTTTTAGTTTACGACTGCCTATCTCATTTCTTGAGGTGCTAAAATGGCAGGGCAGTACAAAACCCCCCCAAATGACCCCATTTTGGAAAGTAGACACCCTAAGGAAATTGATAAGTGGCATGTTGAGCCCATTGAATATTTAATTTTTTTGCCTCAAGCGATTGAATAATGACAAAAAAAAATTTTTTTTTTTTTTTTTACACAAAGTTGTCACTAAATGATATATTGCTCACACATGCTATGGGCATATGTGAAATGACACCCCAAAATAAATTCTGCTGCTTCTCCTGAGTACGGAGATACCACATATATGGGACTTTTTGGGAGCCTAGCCGCGTACGGGGCCCCGAAAACCAAGCACCGCCTTCAGGCTTTCTAAGGGCGTAAATTTTTGATTTCACTTCTCACTACCTATTACAGTTTTGAAGGCCATAAAATGCCAAGATGGCACAAAACCCCCACAAATGACCCCATTTTAGAAAGTAGACACCCCAAGCTATTTGCTGAGAGGCATTTTGAGTCCATGGAATATTTTATATTTTGCCACAAGTTGCGGGAAAATTACAAACTTTAATTTTTTTTTATTTTTTTTTCACAAAGTTGTCACTAAATGATATATTGCTCACACATGCTATGGGCATATGTGAAATGACCCCCTAAAATAAATTCTGCTGCTTCTCCTGAGTACGGGGATACCACATATGTGGGACTTTTTGGGAGCCTAGCCACGTACGGGGCCCCGAAAACCAAGAACCGCCTTAAGGTTTTCTAAGGGCGTAAATATTTGACTTCACTCCTCACTACCTATTACAGTTTTGAAGGCCATAAAATGCCAAGATGGCACAAAACCCCCACAAATGACCCCATTTTAGAAAGTAGACACCCCAAGCTATTTGCTGAGAGGCATTTTGAGTCCATGGAATATTTTATATTTTGCCACAAGTTGCGGGAAAATTACAAACTTTTTTTTTTTTTTTCACAAAGTTGTCACTAAATGATATATTGCTCACGCATGCCATGGGCATATGTGAAATGACACCCCAAAATAAATTCTGCTGCTTCTCCTGAGTACGGGGATACCACATATGTGGGACTTTTTGGGAGCCTAGCCACGTACGGGGCCCCGAAAACCAAGCACCGCCTTCAGGCTTTCTAAGGGCGTTACAGTTTTGAAGGCCATAAAATGCCAAGATGGCACAAACCCCCCCAAATGACCCCATTTTGGAAAGTAGACACCCCTAAATTTAGGGGTACACTAGTGAGACTAGGTAATAAATGGCGGGTGCCCTGAAACTATAAAAAAAATAACTAACCAACCAGCGTCACCTGTAACAGTTATATGGTGATCACTGGTGAAAGGGTTAACTAGGGGGCAATCAGGGGGCTTTATGCGGTAGTATATGGGGGTCCCTGGCGCTATAAAAAGCTGCGGCGAACCTAAATACCTACCTGCCTAACTAGCGTCACCTGTGACACTAATACAGTGATCAGAAAAACGATCGCTTATTAGGCTGGGTTCACACTGGAGCGATGTGGGAACGCCACGAATGCGCGGCGGGTTCCCGCATCACATGCCTCCCGGCGGCAGTTCACACTGCCCTATGCGAACTGCTGGGAGTGTCAGTGAAATGTTAATGACACCCCCAGATCAGTTCGCATATCGCAGTGCGATCTGCAAACTCGGATCGCATGGTGTGAACACCCATGCGATGCGATTCTGCTGCGGACCAAAAAAAGGGTCCCGTGCGAGTTTGCGGCGGGTGCGGCGGGTGCGACACGAATTCAGCCATACTATCTGTATGGCTGAACTCGAATCGCACAGAGATCGGATATGATTTGCACTGCAGTGCGGTGCGAATCACATCTGTTCTCATAAACCGCTGCAATGTGAACCCAGCCTTAGTGACACTGGCGACGGGGGGTGATCACGGGGTTAAACCTTTATTGGGGGGGTTAGGGGGGTACCTTAGAACTAAAGGGGGCTAACCCTAACTGCCCTAACAGTTATTACAGTCACAAATGACACCCGCCGGGTGATCAGGGGGTTAAACCTTTATTAGGTAATAAATGGCGGGTGCCCTGAAACTATAAAAAAATAACTAACCAACCAGCGTCACCTGTAACAGTTATATGGTGATCACTGGTGAAAGGGTTAACTAGGGGGAAATCAGGGGGCTTTATGCGGTAGTATATGGGGGTCCCTGGCGCTATAAAAAGCTGCGGCGAACCTAAATACCTACCTGCCTAACTAGCGTCACCTGTGACACTAATACAGCGATCAGAAAAATGATCGCTTATTAGGCTGGGTTCACACTGGAGCGATGCGGGAACGCCATGAATCCGCGGCGGGTTCCCGCATCGCATGCCTCCCGGCGGCAGTTCACACTGCCCTATGCGAACTGCTGGGAGTGTCAGTGAAATGTTAATGACACCCCCAGATCAGTTCGCATATCGCAGTGCGATCTGCAAACTCGGATCGCATGGTGTGAACACCCATGCGATCCGATTCTGCTGCGGGCCAAAAAAAGGGTCCCGTGCGAATTTGCGGCGGGTGCGACACGAATTCAGCCATACTATCTGTATGGCTGAACTCGAATCGCACAGAGATCGGATGTGATTTGCACTGCAGTGCGGTGCGAATCACATTCGTTCTCATAAACCTCTGCAATGTGAACCCAGCCTTAGTGACACTGGCGAGGGGGGGTGATCACGGGGTTAAACCTTTATTGGGGGGGTTAGGGGGGCACATTAGAACTAAAGGGGGCTAACCCTAACTGCCCTAACAGTTATTACAGTCACAAATGACACCAATGCAAAAAAATAAATAAATAAATAAATAAAAGCAATTGGTGTCACTGTGACTGGGGGGGCAGGGGTAATTGGGGGGTGATCGGGGGGTAAAGGGGGGGTGTGAGTGTGCCTGGCATGTTCTACTGTGTAGTGTAGTGCTTGTGCAACTCACCGATGCTCTCTCCTCGGTGCCGGAACGAAAAATACCGACACGGAGGAGAGAATACATCACTTCCTCTCCTGTGTTTACATTACAGGAGAGGAAGTGATGTCACGGGACATTTTCATTCGTCGGGAGCGATCGCGAGGGGGTGGCCATGAATGAATGGCCGTCCCCTCGTCCGGGATCGCTCCCGAACGAATACCGACCGCCGCAGGCACCGGGCGGGGGCCCGATCGGGCCCCCGACCGGCGGGCAGGCAAGGACGTACATGTAAGCCCTTATGCCTGCCCGTGCCATTCTGTCGACGTACATCGTCGTGCGGCGGTCGGCAAGTGGTTAAGAAATGACGCTCGCAGTTGGCGGGTGACCGTGCCTGAGAGTGGAGCAGGGTTTATGTGCTACTTAGTGCCTTAGATAGAAAAAGCATTTGTTTCATGTATGTGAGCTCAATATTGCAGTTACAGGCAGCCCCTTTGTTTCAAAAAGTGCAATTGTTCTTTCAATGTCAGGCTAAGATACATGAAACAAATGCTCTTTATTTCTAAGACAATAAAGTTGCATATAAAAAAAACCCTGTACTTTACACTACAAAAGGAATATAAATGACCTGAGGGATCTAGAGTTAACATTGGACATACACCAACCCACCTGTCCACTACACTGCCCCTACCTGTCCACTACACTGCCCCTACCTGTCCACTACACTGCCCCTACCTGTCCACTACACTAACCCACTACACCGCCCCTACCTGTCCACTACACTGCCCCTACCTGTCCACTACACTAACCCACTACACTGCCCCTACCTGTCCACTACACTGCCCCTACCTGTCCACTACACTGCCCCTACCTGTCCACTACACTGCCCCTACCGGTCCACTACACTGCCCCTACCGGTCCACTACACTGCCCCTACCGGTCCACTACACTGCCCCTACCTGTCCACTACACTGCCCCTACCTGTCCACTACACTGCCCCTACCTGTCCACTACACTAACCCATTACACCGCCCCTACCTGTCCACTATACTGCCCCTACCTGTCCACTACACTAACCCACTACACTGCCCCTACCTGTCCACTACACTAACCCACTACACCGCCCCTACCTGTCCACTACACTGCCCCTACCTGTCCACTACACTGCCCCTACCTGTCCACTACACTGCCCCTACCTGTCCACTACACTAACCCACTACACTGACCCTACCTGTCCACTACACTAACCCACTACACTGCCCCTATCTGTCCACTACACTGCCCCTACCTGTCCACTACACTGCCCCTAACTGTCCACAACACTGCCCCTACCTGTCCACAACACTGCCCCTACCTGTCCACAACACTGCCCCTACCTGTCCACTACACTAACCCACTACACTGCCCCTACCTGTCCACTACACTGCCCCTACCTGTCCACTACACTGCCCCTACCTGTCCACTACACTAACCCACTACACCGCCCCTACCTGTCCACTACACTGCCCCTACCTGTCCACTACACTAACCCACTACACTGCCCCTACCTGTCCACTACACTGCCCCTACCTGTCCACTACACTGCCCCTACCGGTCCACTACAATGCCCCTACCTGTCCACTACACTAACCCACTACACTGCCCCTACCTGTCCACAACACTGCCCCTACCTGTCCACTACACTGCCCCTACCTGTCCACTACACTGCCCCTACCTGTCCACTACACTAACCCACTACACTGCCCCTACCTGGCCACTACACTGCCCCTACCTGTCCACTACACTGCCCCTACCTGTCCACTACACTAACCCACTACACTGCCCCTACCTGTCCACTACACTAACCCACTACACTGCCCCTACCTGTCCACTACACTGCCCCTACCTGTCCACTACACTGCCCCTACCTGTCCACTACACTGCTCCTACCTGTCCACTACACTGCCCCTACCTGTCCACTACACTGCCCCTACCTGTCCACTACACTGCCCCTACCTGTCCACTACACTAACCCACTACACTGCCCCTACCTGTCCACTACACTGCCCCTAACTGTCCACTACACTAACCCACTACACTGCCCCTACCTAACCTACCAGTCCACTACACTAACCCACCTGTCCACTAAACTGCCCCTACCTGTCCACTACACTGCCCCTACCTGTCCACTACACTGCCCCTACCTGTCCACTACACTGCCCCTACCTGTCCACTACACTGCTCCTACCTGTCCACTACACTGCTCCTACCTGTCCACTACACTGCCCCTACCTGTCCACTACACTGCCCCTATCTGTCCACTACACTGCCCCTACCTGTCCACTACACTGCCCCTACCTGTCCACTACACTAACCCACTACACTGCCCCTACCTGTCCACTACACTGCCCCTATCTGTCCACTACACTAACCCACTACACTGCCCCTATATGTCCACTACACTAACCCACTACACTGCCCCTACCTAACCTACCAGTCCACTACACTGCCCCTACCTGTCCACTACACTAACCCACCTGTCCACTAAACTGCCCCCACCTGTCTACTACACTAACCTACCAGTCCACTACACTGCCCAACCTGATCCCTACATTGACATACATGTCCACTACACTGCCCTACCTACTTTTCTAAACTGCCCCACCTGTGTCCACTACACTGACATACATGTCAACTACACTGACCTTCCTACCTGACCCACTACACTCCTTCCTGCACTACTCCCCCACACATGTACAATCCAGGTAGATTTGTGGATTTTGCTTACCTGTCTCCAGGGCCTCCCTCCATGATGATCACCCATCAGATCAGTGCACTCCCCCAGCTGTTCCTCTGTATCCCACGCTGCGTGCACACTCATTTGCGCTAAGCACCTAACCGCCCCTCACGTACACACCAGCCGCCCGAGTTCCGCACCTGAGGAATCATGGGGAACAGGCTGTACCACAGGAGTCCCTTGGCGGGGGGAGGGTGCTGCGGAGGAGTGCCTTGCCCGGGACATGCCTAACTGAATGAAATTCTAAGGTGGTGGGTGGGGCTGGAGTAAACACTTGCACAGTTGGGTCACTCTTGGGTCAGCAGTAATCATGGAAGCACAGGAATGATGTTGCACTCGGGACAGAGCACTGCCCCCACGCTACACCACTGGGGCTGCCCGGGCCAGATGACATCATCGGCAGATGCAGAATAGCTGACGGGCTGCATCTGTTTCATTGCGGGACACTGTATTGTCCCGGAATGAAGGTGCCCGGGACAGACCTGCCAATTGCGGGAATGTCCCGGGCAATCCGGGACATGTGGGCACCCTAGTACCCAACCAGCTCCCGAAGTTCTGAGCCAGAAGCACAGTGGCCTTTGTGCAGGAAATCAGATAGGCCCGAGGGGAAATTGCCGCTCTGCCCCCCGGCCGAGCTCGCCCCTGTCTCCTGCTTCAATGCAAGATGGGTACAGACTTTGCACGTTTCCAGTTGTACTTTGTTTCCCACGTAAAGCAATGTCATGTGTTCCACAAAATAAGATAGTAGACAAAATTGGAAATAACTTTTTCAGATTTTCTTCAACTTTCCTTTTCAGAGCGCTGTCTATTTGGTAAACAATACTTGTTTCTAGTCTCTTTCTGATCTCCAAAAAATTTGTTGCGTCCACTTGTGCATTTTTATGCCAAGATGTTGAAACATGGTTCCGTGAACCTTCATGGAAATCTTTATATTTTGTGAAAAGCATAGTTATGAATGCTCCTTGTATGCCACGATGAACTGGCTGTGTAAAAACTGTACAATACTTGCAAATCATACCTTTCAGTTGTGGAGAGTAGCTAAGCCAAGGTGAATATTGATTAATCCACACCTGATGGAAAAAGCGTGGTCCAGTTGAATCCTTCTTGAAGTCATAATTTTATGGGGGGTATTAGCAGATTGTATTTAAGATCATCTGTTTAATTTTTTGAAGAATTAAAATACAATCCAATATCATTTACAGGAGCATCAACATGTCTACATTCTGTTGGAGCTGGAACTGGACCTGCAGAACTGCTTGTGCTTGATTCTGCCTCTTGTTCGCCTTGTCTAGATTCTTGTGTTGCTCCCTTATCAGATTCTACATCATCCAATTTGTGTTTTGAAAAAAATTGTGGATATCCATTTCTAAAAAGAAATGGGGATCGTTAAGTACTCTGCTTATCACCTGGTTACATCACTAGTTTGCACCAAAAAGACTTTCCACAACACCAGCTCTATAGATATAACCCCATGGCACCAGATCCACAGCACTTGAAATAACCCCACAGCACCAGATATAGATTCACTGCACCAGATATAGGTCCACTGCACAAGATAAAGATCCAGAGCGCTAGTAAAACGGTACCACCAGCTATAAAACCAAAGCACAAGGTATAAACCCACAGCACAAGATATAAACTCAGAATGCAGGGTTCAGGAGTGAGTTGTGCTTAGAATGCAGAGATCAAGAGTGCATTACGCTCAGAATGCAGGGCTCAGGTGTGCGTTGCGCTCAGAATGCAGGGATCAGGAGTGCATTGCGCTCAGAATGCAGGGATCAGGAGTGCATTGCCCTCAGAATTCAGGGATCAGGACTGCATTGCACTCAGAATGCAGGGTTTAGGGGTGTGTTACGCTCAGAATGCAGAGTTTAGGAGTGGGTTGCACTCAGAATGCAGAGTTTAGGAGTGGGCTGCACTCATAATGCAGGGATTGAGGGGAAGGTTTGGGGGTGATATGAAGGGTGCTACAGGACACTGCTATGGGGGTGACCCTGCCCATAACAGTGTTCTCTGGCCCCTTCACATCACCCCCCCCCCCCCCACACACACACAGTGGTGTATTCTGCCCCCCCCTTTACCCCATAGCAGTACCCCCCCCCCTTCTCTCCCACAGCACAGTTCTGGACAGAGAGAGCGAGCTGGCAGAGTGACTTTTCATATTAGTAAGCTGGTGATTGGTTGCTTAGAACCACCCTGTGTGCTACCAAACAATCACCAGCGGTTTAACATAAAAAGTTTGTTTGGCCAGCTCCTCTTTCCACCCTCTGTCCTGAGCTGTGCTTCCTCCTGGTCTCCGCTGTTCAATGATGACAGTGGTGGAGGAGGATAGAGGCGGGAGGGCGAGAGAGAGACCGGGACATAGACGGAGGAGGCTGGGAGGGGAGACAAGGACTGGCACATAGAAGGTGGGGGTTGGCGGTGCAGAAACCCGTTTGCTGTCAACAGGTGGACTAAGATCGACAGGTTGCCGACCCCGTTATAGTGAGTACTGAAACATTTTCAGTCTTGTGGAGGAAACCTGGAGAATGGGCTGTAATAACAATTAGACTTTTTTTAAAAACCACAAAAAATTTCAAGTATAGGCTCTTTTTATCATGATCAAAATATGGTCATAACAGATCATGTATTGCTATACATTGTACATTCTCAAGGCTACAGTTATATGGACTGGTACGCATGCCTGGCCTGAGCAACTTCCAATAGAATGTGGAGCTGAATGGGATCTCTTTTCTCTTATATAACACATATATCTTTCAAGCCTAGAGAATGTACATATTTTTATATTGCAATACATCTGTTATGGCCATATTTTGATCTTGATGAAAACAGCTTTACAGTCTGTATAGCTGTTTTCATCAAGATCAAAATATGGCCACAACAGATGTATTGCAATACAAAAAGATGTACATTCTCTAGTTTATAAAAATCCTCCTAACTGCTGTTACCTGTGGTTCCAACTTCCTTGCGGTTCTTATGTTGCCTACGGACTGACACTGCAGCATATCACTGGGCGGCTCGGCCACTGACTGCACTTGAGTGGGCAGTTCTACACTAGGGATGAGCTTCGTGTTCGAGTCGAACATACGTTCGACTCGAACATCGGCTGTTCGCCCATTCAGCGAATTCCGAACATTATGGGCCGTTCGCGCCAAATTCGTGTGGCGCTCACGGCCCACAATGCACTGCGTCATCGCAGTGCATTGCTGGCTCATGATTGGCCAAGCATGCACAGTGACCCCGCATGCTTGGCCAATCACAGCGCCAGCAGCGAGGAGAGCCATGATTGGCCACAGGCAGGATGCCTGTGGCCAATCATAGCTCAGGCTGTGTAGTACACGCCCCACACTATATAAGGCCGCCAGCGCAGCGGCCTTGTGTAGTGTGTTGGCGTCTGAAGCAGTTAGTGGGTGTTCTGTGTACCTTCAACACAGTATACACCGATTGTTATCGGCCGATTTTCGATCTTGCTCTTCTGTAGTGGTTGTTGTCTGCTTGCCCTGACCGCAGTATACACCGCTATATTCACCTCACCTATATAGCTAGTGATCTATCTTTTATAATAGAGCTTGCAGTCAGTAGTGTTACACGACAAGTAGAGGTGCAAAAGATCAGAAAATAATATACTCCAGAGGGCTGTCTGTATAAAGTTATATTGGACGATAATATGAATGAGAACTTTTAGTTCTCAAGTCCTGTGAAAGTGTCTTTCGTTCTTTGAGTGGGACTTTGGAATGCAGGGCTGCCACCACAGGGAGCTGAAACCAGGCTCCTAGACTGTTGCAGGAAAAGAGAAGAAGAAGGGGGCGCCTCTGGGTGTAGATTTTTAAAAGGCAATTTATTCACAGGTAAAACAAACAGATGATGCACTCACATTTTCCAAGGCATAAAAAGGCATGTAGAATACAAGGGGGGCATTTTTTTCATCTGATTCGTCCGTCACATAGGATACAAGGGGGGCCACGGACCGGATCCTATGTGACGGACGAATCAGATGAAAAAACCGCCCCCCTTGTATTCTACATGCCTTTTTATGCCTTGGAAAATGTGAGTGCATCATCTGTTTGTTTTACCTGTGAATAAATTGCCTTTTAAAAATCTACACCCAGAGGCGCCCACTTCTTCTTCTCTTTTCCTGCAGTCAGTAGTGTTAGGAGCTTGTGCGTGCTGTCTGCATGCTCTGTACCCTGTACACACCGCTATATCCACCTACATAGCTCTTCTCTATTTGAGCCCACTTGCCATCTGCAGGAGTTATTGGAAGTTGTGTGTGCCTCCAGCACAGCACAGTATACATCTGTATATACCCCTTTATCTCTGGTGTTCTATAAAAAAGGCATCTGCAGGAGTTAGTGGGTGTTTTGTGCCTCCAGCACAATATACACCTGTATTTACCCTTTATTGCTGTTCTCTAATAGAGCCATCTGCAGGGCTTAGTGGGTGTTGTGTGACTCCATTACAGTATACCCCTTTATCTCTGGTGTTCTATAATAAAGGCATCTGCAGGAGTTAGTGGGTGTTGTGTGCCTCCAGCACAATATACACTACCCAACTGCTGTTTTACCCAACTCCCTTCAGGCCATTACCATGTCTGGAAGGCCAGCAAGGAAAGGCAGACAGGCGCGAGCCGATAAAAGAGGGCAAGCAGGCTCTGTGTCTAGAGACAACAGTGCTGGTCGTGGACGCGGTGCATTGTCATCAGCACGTGGCCATGGGACACGCTTGTCCTTCTTTTCGGCAGCTGGACATGTTGAACTGCAACATGCCAATGACTTGGTAGAGTGGATGACCAAGCCCTCTTCATCCTCCTCATCCTCTCTCACCCAGTCTCAGGGTACTAGCAAAGCAGCTGCCAACGCATCGTCTTCCCTCCTCTCAATGTCATCATCAGTGACTCCTTCCCTAGACCCACCACGTCCTCCTGAGGAGTCTCCTGAACTTTGAGCATAGTGTTGGGTACATGCTCCAGGAGGATGCCCAGTGTTTTGTAGCCTCTGATGATGACACTCAGCTAGAGGAAGGCAGTAGCGTGAATGCAGAGAGAGGGGATGCTCAAGAAGGACAGCAATCTGGCAGTCATGTTCCACAAGCTGCAGCATATTGCCAGGTTTGCTACAGCGATGAAGAGGGAGGGGATGATGAGGGCACTGACTCCACGTGGGTGCCTGGTAGGAGAGAGGAGGAGGAGGAGGCACATGTCCAACGAGGCAGGATGCCCTCCGGGGGCCAGCTTAGGGGCAGCACACCGACTGAATCACACCGCAGAGCTCAGCCTGTGCAGGGCGCTGCCTCTGCGCGTTATTCTAAAAGTTCTTTGGTGTGAGCCTTTTTTGAGACGAGTGCATCAGATTGCACCGCTGCTATTTGCAACATATGTCTCAAGCGTATCTCGCGTGGCCAAAACATCAGCCGCTTGGGCACCACATGCTTGACCAGACATATGTTGACCTTCCATGAAGCTCGTTGGCAAGCGTACCTCAAAGACCCACACCAAAGAACAAAGCGGACCTCTCCTTGCTCCTCATCAGCTGGCATCTCCAACCCCACTAGACCTTCAGTCCTCTCTGAAACCTGCTCTGAGAGGAATGAAGGTGTAGAATTAGGTGTGTCACAGCCAAGTGCTTCCGGGCACTCTGCTAGCAGTACACCCACGTCCGATTATAGCAGGCAAATGTCCCTGCCCCAGCTGCTGGACCGGCAAAAGAAGTTCACTCCCAGCCATCCACATGCCCAGCGGTTGAATGCTAGCTTGGCTAAATTGCTAGCACTTCAACTGCTGCCTTTTCAGTTGGTAGACTCGGCCCCCTTCCGTGAGTTTGTACAATGTGCGGTTCCTCAGTGGCAGGTCCCCAAACGCCACTTTTTCTCACGGAAGGCGATTCCGGCTCTCTATCGGCATGTGGAAGGCAATGTCCTTGCCTCGCTGGACAGGGCGGTCAGCGGTAAGGTGCATATTACCGCTGACTCATGGTCCAGCAGGCATGGACAGGGACGTTACCTGTCTTTCACGGCCCATTGGGTCACTCTTCTGGCAGCTGGGAAGGATGCAGGACAAGGTGCAGTAGTTTTGGGGGTTGTTCCGCCACCACGGCTCCAAAATGCTACTATTGGTTATGACACATCTCTCTCCTCCACCCCCTCCTCTTCTTCTTCCTCCATGGCCTCTTCCAGTGCTCTGTCCTCAGAACCAGCGGTGCTCCGTAGGCGTTCCAGGGGCTACGCAAGTACGCAGGCAAAACGATGCCATGCCGTGCTTGCGCTGGTTTGTTTGGGGGACAGGAGCCACACTGGGGTGGATGTTTTGTCAGCTCTGCAGGGGCAGGCCGAGAGGTGGTTGACGCCATGCCAGCTTAAGCCAGGAATGGTGGTTTGCGACAATGGCACCAACCTCCTCTCCGCCCTCCGACAGGGACAACTGACCCATGTGCCCTGTGTAGCTCACGTCCTTAACCTGGTGGTGCAGCGGTTCTTGGGCAGGTACCCCGGATTACAGGATGTCCTGAAGCAGGCCAGGAAAGTCTGTGTGCATTTCCGCCGATCATTTAATGCCTGTGCTGGGCTGGCTGAGCTCCAAAAGGAGTTGAACCTGCCCAAGAACCGCCTTATATGTGACATGCCCACCAGGTGGAACTCAACGTTGGCCATGCTGCAGCGGCTGCACATGCAGCAGAGGGCCATCAATGAGTACCTGTGCGACTACGGCACCAGGACAGGGTCAGGGGAGCTCGGTTTTTTCTCACCACGCCAGTGGGGCATGATCAGGGATGCATGCACTGTCCTGTCACCGTTTGAGGAGGCCACAAGGATGGTGAGCAGTGACAGTGCATGCATCAGTGACACTGTACCTCTTGTCCACCTCTTGGAGCATACGCTGCGTGGAATAATGAACAGGGCACTTGAGGCAGAACAGAGGCAGGAAGAGGAGGACTTCTTTGCCTCTCAAGGCCCCCTTTATCCAGACAGTGTTCCTGCTGTGCCACCCATCACACAGGAAGAGGATGAGGAGGAGGAAGAGGAGGAGGAGGATGATTGTGTCAGCATGGAGGTGGAGGCTGGCACTCAGCATCAGCAGCAGCAGCAGCAGTCTTGTAGGGATGATTTACAGTCCCAAGAAACACGTGGACTTGTACGTGGCTGGGAGGAGGTAGCTGCGGATCATGTTGTCCTTAGTGACCCAGAGGACTCCGGACCGAACGCCTCAGCTAACCTACGCTGCATGGCCTCCCTGATCCTGCAAAGCCTGCGGAAGGATCCTCGTATTCTTCGGATCAAGGAGAGGGACCATTACTGGCTGGTCACTCTCCTTGATCCACGGTACAAGGGTAAGGTTGCCGACCTTATCTTGCCATCGCAGAGGGAGCAGAGGATGAGACATCTCCGGGAGGCCTTGCAGAAAGGTCTGTGCAACACGTTCCCAGAGACTGGGAGGTTACAAACTCCTGGTCCTGGACAACGTGTTGCTGAGGCATCGGTCAGAAGGAGCGGTGGAGAAGGTGGCCGTCTGACTGATGCTTTCAGACAATTTTTTAGTCCGCAGCCCCAAGGTATGATCGGTTCCAGCAACCATCGCCAGCGTCTGATTTACATGGTGCAGGAATACCTAGGGGCAAGGTCAGACTTGGACACCTTTCCCACCGAAAATCCTCTGGCTTACTGGGTCTTGAGGATGGATCACTGGCCAGAGCTTGCACAGTATGCAATTGAGCTACTGGCCTGTCCTGCATCCAGCGTTCTTTCGGAACGCACCTTCAGTGCTGCTGGTGGCTTTGTTACTGATCACAGGGTGCGCCTGTCCACCGAATCAGTTGATCGACTGACCTTATATAATTTTTTATTTATTAATAATTTTTTTTGAAATATCACATCCCTTCAAGACTGCCTATGCTGATGCTGAGTGACTGTCCTGTTATGTTGATTGTCTATCCTCTTCCTCCTCCACTGATATGTTGGAAGAAAATTTCTGGCTCTGGGTGATGCCATCAGCCCAATTTTTCTGCCCCTGTTTAACAGGGGCGTTTAATTACAATTTTTGATGCAATGCTTTGCAGCAGGGCTAATTCCTGCAATAAAACTAGAGTATATGGGAGAGGTTGCAGTGTCGTGGCACCAGCACCAGTGCCTAAGGCCCAATTTTTCTGCCCCTGTTTAACAGGGACATGTAATTACAATTCTTGATATAATATTTCACAGGAGGGCCCCTTCCTGTGCCCACCCAGAGTAACGGTGAGGACTTATAGTGTTGTGGCACCAGCACCACAACCACCAAAGGTCAATTTTTCTACCACTGTTCAACAATGGCATGTAATTACAATTCTTGATATAATCGTTCACAGCAGGGCGCTCCAGCACCCACCAAGAGTCACTTTGAGGGCTTACAATGTTGTGGCAAAACCAACACCTTGTTCCGCCATTTCTGCATTGCATATAGGGCAGGCCCCTACTTTCAAACATCCAACTTACAAACATCTCCTACTTGCAAACGCAAGGAGACAGCAGCAAGTGAGATGAAAAAAGATGGACGACAAAACAAATTATACAGGGGTGATAACCCTTCCCTATGTTTTCCAAAAAGCTTAAAAATAGTTTTTTTGACTGGAGCTACACTTTAAAAATGTACCGGTTGAAAATGACAAACAGATTCAACTTAACACAACAAACCTACACAGTCCCTGTCTTGTTTGCACCGCCTGTATACTGCTGTTCTGAGTATATAGGGCCTGGGGGCCACACGCATTTCCTTTTTGTAATATGGGTACTGGGTTCCCCTTAATATGCGTACAAGACCCAAATAGGCTGGTAATGGGCAGGGAGGGCTACCCATGCCATGTTTCTCAATGATTTTCAACCATATTGCAGGAACCAGATATAACATTAAAACCGCAAGCAGTTTTAAATGGTGTTATTTCCGTTTAATGTCATTTTGTGCAGGGACTGTTCTAAACACGGGAAACACGTGGCACTTCACAGGCATACTACAGACACCCCCCAGGCACCATATTTAAAGGAATATTTCACTTTTTTTTTCACTTTAATCGTCATTAAAATCAGTGCTCCCGCCAAAACGGCAGTTTTTAAAACTTTTTTTTGCAGTGACCCATGTCCCCTGAGGCAGGAGGCAGGTCCCCAAACCCTTTTTAGGACACTATCTTGCATATTAGCCGTTAAAATTAGCACTTTCCAATTCGAACGTTCGAGTCCCATAGACTTCAATGGGGTTCTAACGTTCGTACCGAACGCGGGGGTCGTTCGCAAGTTCTGGTGCGAACCGAACCAGGGGGTGTTCGGCTCATCCCTACTGAGGAGGAGCGTGGAATGACTAAGCTGCCAAGCGGAGGACAATGTCCGTGTCAGGAGTGGACAGAAGCTGACTGCACGACTTTGTATTTTATATTAGGACTCCAGCACTGACACTGTTTGATACTGCATATCAGTTACAATTTATTTTTTAAAACACAGAGGATGTTTAATCTGCGCCTGTGGGATCACACAGATACTAGAAAAACAAATATTGGACGCACTGTCATTTTGGTATAATGGGATCTTTAATGAGGACAAAACGACGTCATTAGAGATTGTCTATTCTGTTTACATTTTTGTTAACCACTTTCAGACCGGACCATTTTGCTGGTAAATGACCAGAGGTCTTTTTACACTTTGGCACTGCGCTGCTTTAACTGGTAATTGCGCGGTCATGCAATATTGTACCCAAACAAAATTTGCGTCCTTTTCTTCCCACAAATAGAGCTTTCTTTTGATGGTATTTGATTGCCTCTGCGATTTTTATTTTTTGCGATATAAACGTAAAAAGACCGCAAATTTTGAAAAAAAATGATATTTTCTACTTTTTGTTATTAGAAAAATCCAATAAACTCAATTTTAGTCATACATTTAGGCCAAAATGTATTCAGCCACATGTCTTTGGTAAAAAAAAAGTCAATAATTGTATATTTATTGGTTTGCGCAAAAGTTGTCACATCTACAAACTAAGGTACGTTTTCTGGAATTTACGCAGCTTTTAGTTTACGACTGCCTATCTCATTTCTTGAGGTGCTAAAATGGCAGGGCAGTACAAAACCCCCCCAAATGACCCCATTTTGGAAAGTAGACCCCCTAAGGAAATTGATAAGAGGCATGTTGAGCCCATTGAATATTTTATTTTTTTGCCTCAAGCGATTGAATAATGACAAAAAAAAATTTTTTTTTTTTTTTTTACACAAAGTTGTCACTAAATGATATATTGCTCACACATGCTATGGGCGTATGTGAAATGACACCCCAAAATAAATTCTGCTGCTTCTCCTGAGTACGGGGATACCACATATGTGGGACTTTTTGGGAGCCTAGCCGCGTACGGGGCCCCGAAAACCAAGCACCGCCTTCAGGCTTTCTAAGGGCGTAAATTTTTGAGTTCACTTCTCACTACCTATTACAGTTTTGAAGGCCATAAAATGCCAAGATGGCACAAAACCCCCACAAATGACCCCATTTTAGAAAGTAGACACCCCAAGCTATTTGCTGAGAGGCATGTTGAGTTCATGGAATATTTTATATTTTGCCACAAGTTGCGGGAAAATTACAAACTTTTTTTTTTTTTTTTTTTTTTCACAAAGTTGTCACTAAATGATATATTGCTCACACATGCCATGGGCATATGTGAAATGACACCCCAAAATAAATTCTGCTGCTTCTCCTGAGTACGGGGATACCACATATGTGGGACTTTTTGGGAGCCTAGCCGCGTACGGGGCCCCGAAAACCAAGCACCGCCTTCAGGCTTTCTAAGGGCGTAAATATTTGACTTCACTCCTCACTACCTATTACAGTTTTGAAGGCCATAAAATGCCAAGATGGCACAAAACCCCCACAAATGACCCCATTTTAGAAAGTAGACACCCCAAGCTATTTGCTGAGAGGCATGTTGAGTCCATGGAATATTTTATATTTTGCCACAAGTTGCGGGAAAATTACAAACTTTTTTTTTTTTTTTTTTTTTCACAAAGTTGTCACTAAATGATATATTGCTCACGCATGCCATGGGCATATGTGAAATGACACCCCAAAATAAATTCTGCTGCTTCTCCTGAGTACGGGGATACCACATATGTGGGACTTTTTGGGAGCCTAGCCGCGTACGGGGCCCCGAAAACCAAGCACCGCCTTCAGGCTTTCTAAGGGCGTTACAGTTTTGAAGGCCATAAAATGCCAAGATGGCACAAACCCCCCCCAAATGACCCCATTTTGGAAAGTAGACACCCCTAAATTTAGGGGTACACTAGTGAGACTAGGTAATAAATGGCGGGTGCCCTGAAACTATAAAAAAATAACTAACCAACCAGCGTCACCTGTAACAGTTATATGGTGATCACTGGTGAAAGGGTTAACTAGGGGGCAATCAGGGGGCTTTATGCGGTAGTATATGGGGGTCCCTGGCGCTATAAAAAGCTGCGGCGAACCTAAATACCTACTTGCCTAACTAGCGTCACCTGTGACACTAATACAGCGATCAGAAAAACGATCGCTTATTAGGCTGGGTTCACACTGGAGCGATGCGGGAACGCCACGAATGCGCGGCGGGTTCCCGCATCGCATGCCTCCCGGCGGCAGTTCACACTGCCCTATGCGAACTGCTGGGAGTGTCAGTGAAATGTTACTGACACCCCCAGATCAGTTCGCATATCGCAGTGCGATCTGCAAACTCGGATCGCATGGTGTGAACACCCATGCGATCCGATTCTGCTGCGGGCCAAAAAAAGGGTCCCGTGCGAATTTGCGGCGGGTGCGGCGGGTGTGGCGGGTGCGGCGAATGGCTGAACTCGAATCGCACAGAGATCGGATGTGATTTGCACTGCAGTGCGAATCACATCCGTTCTCAAACCGCTGCAATCTGAACCCAGCCTTAGTGACACTGGCGACGGGGGGTGATCACGGGGTTAAACCTTTATTGGGGGGGTTAGGGGGGTACCTTAGAACTAAAGGGGGCTAACCCTAACTGCCCTAACAGTTATTAGTCACAAATGACACCCGCCGGGTGATCAGGGGGTTAAACCTTTATTAGGTAATAAATGGCGGGTGCCCTGAAACTATAAAAAAATAACTAACCAACCAGCGTCACCTGTAACAGTTATATGGTGATCACTGGTGAAAGGGTTAACTAGGGGGCAATCAGGGGGCTTTATGCGGTAGTATATGGGGGTCCCTGGCGCTATAAAAAGCTGCGGCGAACCTAAATACCTACCTGCCTAACTAGCGTCACCTGGGACACTAATACGGCGATCAGAAAAATGATCGCTTATTAGGCTGGGTTCACACTGGAGCGATGCGGAAACGCCGCGAATCCGCGGCGGGTTCCCGCATCGCATGCCTCCCGGCGGCAGTTCACACTGCCCTATGCGAACTGCTGGGAGTGTCAGTGAAATGTTACTGACACCCCCAGATCAGTTCGCATATCGCAGTGCGATCTGCAAACTCGGATCGCATGGTGTGAACACCCATGCGATCCGATTCTGCTGCGGGCCAAAAAAAGGGTCCCGTGCGAATTTGCGGCGGGTGCGGCGGGTGTGGCGGGTGCGGCGGGTGCGGCGAATGGCTGAACTCGAATCGCACAGAGATCGGATGTGATTTGCACTGCAGTGCGGTGCGAATCACATTCGTTCTCATAAACCGCTGCAATGTGAACCCAGCCTTAGTGACACTGGCGACGGGGGGTGATCACGGGGTTAAACCTTTATTGGGGGGGTTAGGGGGGTACATTAGAACTAAAGGGGGCTAACTCTAACTGCCCTAACAGTTATTACAGTCACAAATGACACCAATGCAAAAAAAAAAAAAAAAAATGACATTGGTGTCACTGTGACTGGGGGGCAGGGGTAATTGGGGGGGTGATCGGGGGGTAAAGGGGGGGTGTGAGTGTGCCTGGCATGTTCTACTGTGTGTGGGATGTGTTGGTGCAACTCACTGATCCGCTCTCCTCCGTGTCGGAACGAAAAATACCGACACGGAGGAGAGAATACATCACTTCCTCTCCTGTGTTTACATTACAGGAGAGGAAGTGATGTCACCGGGGATTTCTATTCGTCGGGAGCGATCGCGAGGGGGTGGCCATGAATGAATGGCCGTCCCCTCGTCCGGGATCGCTCCCGAACGAAAACCGACCGCCGCAGGCACCGGGCGGGGGCCCGATCGGGCCCCCGACCCGCGGGAGGCAAATCACGTACATGTACGTGCTTATGCCTGCCCGTGCCATTCTGCCGACGTACATCGGCGTTAGGCGGTCGGCAAGTGGTTAATCATTGACAAAATAGTGTTGATTTGTAGGCCACGGTGTCCTTAGGGAACAATAAAGGTTGAGCAAATTATTGATAGGGTGGTGTGATCTATATCCCAAACAAAAAATGGCAAACACATGTCAAGGGTTTCCTTTTTTAGAATATGACAGAATCATTCTCAGTTTTTTTAATAATGATATTTATCCCTAGTGCCAATTGGCCAGGGTCAAACACTACACAGACTAAATCACCAGTGAACAACTATTTGCAGTATTGTAAATCAGTATTGTAAATCAAATGTAATTTTAAAGGCTTATATGCAAGTTATTCCCATAAAAAAGTGTATGGGGACCCAGGTACTGCCCCAGGGGACATGTATCAATGTTTTTTTCTATTTTTCGGGTCTGTTGGGAGGCATGATTGATGGTGGATGTACATCGCGGGACACTTTTTTTTTTTTTTTCTTTTATAATAAAGGAATTGTCAAAAACTGTCTCTTGTGGGTTTTTTTTTTGGACATGTTATTTAGTGACTAGGTAGCGGTACAATGTACTCAATACCCATTCACATGAGGGTGGGGGGCAGGATCAGGGGCCCCCTTGTTAAAGGGGGCTTCCAGATTCCGATAAGCCCCCTGCCCTTAGACCCTGACCACCACCGGACAGGGTTGTCGGGAAGAGGCCCTTGTCCCCATCAACATGGAGAGAAGGTGCTTTGGGGTGCACCCAAAGCATCCTCCCCATGTTGAGGAGGGGGGAACTCACTCGCCCTCCCCCTTTCCTAACCTGCCAGGCTGCACGCTCAGATACGGGTCTGGTATGGATTTTGGGGGGACCCCATGCCTTTTTTTTCCTTAATTCTGTCATAGCATTCCCCTAACCATTTCAATACACTGTATTATATACGCTGGACTATATACTTTACACTGCGTTATATACACTACACTGACTGTGCTATATACTCTGTACTGCGTTATATACAATACACTGCCCGCATGATATACTGAACACTGCATTATATACACTACACTGACTGCAATATATACTCTACACTGCGTTATATACGCCACACTGACTGCACTATATATTGTGCACTGTATTATATACACTACACTGACTGCACTATATGCTCTGCACTGGGTTATATATTCTACACTGACTGCACGCTCAATCCACTAACTAACCTGCCTAATCTCTGTTCATATACACTATATACTGCCGCCGTGTAAGCAGCATTATATAGTGTGGGGAGTGAACTTAGCCCCTGAGCCATGATTGGCTAATCATGGCTCTCACAGCACATCATGCTGTAATTGGCCAAAGTACACAGGTCAGGTGCATGCTTTGGCCAATCAGCAGCCTTCAATGCACTGTGATCTCACAGTACATTATGGAGCGCATCGCGGTGGGCAAACTTCTCGCGAACGCCCCATATGTTTATGTGTTCTACAACTTAAATATCGGGACCATCCCATCAGGACCATCCCTAATCTGTTTAAAAAAAAGCTGTACTTTTGTACAGTTATCCCTTAAAGTTATACTAAATGCTGTTTAATTTACGTTATCACTTCTCTTTCTGTATATGGATGTTGACACTGTTAATAACATTTTTTTTTATGTCTGTTAATACCTTTTTCCTAATATTAGATTCCTAATATACAGCTGTCACATGACCCAGCTCTTTACCAGCCTGTCTGCAGGAGGACGTGAGCAGGAGGAGCTTCTAGTCCTCTGCTGCTGGTCATATGTTCAAGATAAATTTAAAAAAAAAAAAACACCAAAAAAGAAAACAACCTTTGGGATACAGAGTAAAAAAAATGAATTATTAATATCAATAAACTGTTTTAAATCATCAACAAATATAGATTTGAAATCAAATCTTTATTATTATTTAATAATAACATGGTGTGGGCAGATGTCTACCAGTTACAGACTGTGTTACACCCCTCCAGCCTGTGTCTTGGAATAGAAGGGGGGTGAAGCCTCCATCAATCCACATGTAATTTCCCACCCCCATTGTGTTTAGCTGGTTAGTAGACATTGAGAAGGAGGGAGGTAGTGGGCTGTCATTTACCACTGTGTATACACCCACATGTGTGGTGGCTCTATAGTCACATGGGCTGCGCAGATGTGATAGGGAGGAAATGCTCAGCATAGAATCCCTGAAAACTGCATATGTGCAGAAGCTGCCAACACTGCTCTGCAAAATCTCCAACTGCATTGGGGACATAATCAAAAGGGAAACACAATGAACAGCAGGATCAACCAGGATTGTTGCAGAATACAGAAAACTAACATAGTGACTGAGTGAGTGAGCAACAGCATGTACTACACCATTTATTGATAGTTTTTAATGATATGGGTTTTGTAACACTTTAAAGGGGTAGTAAACTCACTTTTATTTTTATTGTTACCTACAGGTAAGCTTATAATAAAGCCTTGTGCAGATTAAACAGACGGGACAATATATACTGTGTATTCAGCTGCTGCTTAAGTCAACAGTGATCTGCTGAACTTGCTTTCAGTTGGCGTTACAAAGAGAGGACCCACATCCTGGAAAAAGCTGCTATGCACACGACTTCTGACACAAGAATGACAAATTGCACTACCAATACTGACATACTTTTTTTTTTTTTTTAGTACAATTGGGAGTCTGTGTGCTGACTAGATAGATTCTATATATTCTAGTGAACACTGGGGTTCATTTACTAAAGGCAAATCCTTTGGGTCTGGCTCAGGTGCGAATTAAGGCGAAAAATTCAGAGCTGAACCAGTAAACAGACACGCACTGGACCCCATGGAGGAACCTGCAGCCGCACATATGTGAATCCGGCCTACATGTTTTAGTTGCAACTGTCTGAAAGGGGAATTGCCCTTACTTTAGAGAGGTTTCCTCTCACCTTTGTGCATCTGGGACAGGAAACAAAAGGAATTCTCCCCATTGGGAAACAGCAAAAAAAAAAAAATGTTCTAAGGAAGAATTTTGCTTAATTTCCTTTTTTTGTACTAAGCAAACCATTGAAAATAAATATCCCTTTTGAAGAACTTATAACCCATATTAATCTTTGGATGACTACGTTAGATGACAAGATACCCAAATTCTTAAAATGATGGGAACTTTAGATCCCAAATTACATGCCGGCAAACTTATAACTAGTTAAAACTTTAATACATAATCTACAGATATGTGAATATACATCTTAACCACTTGCAGGGTCGGGATAGCAGGAGCGCGTGCGCCTGCTGCATAGCGGGGGTGCCGATGCTCGTGGCCGACGGTCGCGATGACCACTGGCCACGACCGGTCGTGAGCACAAGAGACAGAACACAGAAGTGTGTGTGTAAATACACAAATCCATGTTTTGTTCTGAGAGAAATGACAGATCGTGTGTTCCTATTAGCTAGGAACCACGATCCATCACTTCCTCTGGTCAGTCCCCTCCCCCTTCAGTTAGAATCACCTCCCAGGGAACACAGTTTTTTTTTTTTGCAAATTTGTGTTTATTAACAGTTTTCAACACATGTAATACAAAACATATGACCCACCCCCCCCCCCCCCCAAAGACCCCAGTGCAGCCCTCCAATCAACACCAGATCACATACTATGTACACCAACTGTACCCCTCAGAAAGTACACTACCCATCAGTGATGGTATTCCTGACCCCCGGAGGGAAAGTAGGGAGCGACTGTACAGGAATCGGCACCGAGAGTACTGTTTGTATGGTGTACGTCACTCCCTTCCAGAAGTCCCCAATCTGCTGGCACTGCCAGAATATATGATCAAAGTCAGCGCAATCAGCTGTACAATGCCAGCATCCCGCCGATCCTAGCTAGTCTTACAGGGGTTGAAATGGGTAATCCCACATGTCGTCCCAGTCCTCCCCCCCAAAGTCCGTCACTAGGGCACTCCAAGTGTCTCTGCATTTTTTAACTGGTTTTGGTCTGTCCACGAACAGCTCTTTATAGACTGCGGACAGGGGCTTCAGCAAGTCCTCCGTCCGCAGCAACCTCTCCAGTGGAGACATTCCAAGTTCCAGAACATCAGAACCGAACTGCGAGAGAAAGGCATGCCGCAACTGGAGGTAGAGAAATAAGTACCAATTTGGAAGGTTATATTTAACTTTTAGTTGGTCAAACGTAAATAGCTTCATCCCCCCCCCCCCACTACATGTTTCAGTTGTTTAATGCCAACTCTGGCCCATATCACCGGGTCGGGAATCTCACTAAAATGTGGCAGTCTAGGATTAAACCAAAGAGGGGTGTCTGGTGACCAACTCTCCACTGTGTGCTTCATCAAGACCTGTGCCTTTTCTCAAGCTCTTACCGTCACTCGCATTGAGGCCGTCAGAGACGGTGAAGCCCGTGGGCCCCTGTATACCAAGTAGGATAGACTCTCATACGATCCCAGAAGGGCTGCCTCTAGTACCGTTGCAGAGTCCTCGTCATCCCTTGTTAACCAGCACCTGGTGACCATCATCTGCCCAGCTATGAAATACTTAAAAAGATCCGGCAATGCCAAGCCACCTTGACCCCAGGGCTCCTGCAAAACGCGGAGACTTATTCTGGGATGTGCAGCGGCCCACAAAAAGGAACTCCCAGGGAACACAGTTAACCCCTTGATCGCCCCCTAGTGCTAAACCCCTTCATTGCCAGTGACATTTTTACAGTAATCAATGCATTTTTATAGCACTGATCGCTGTATAAATGCCAATGGTCCCAAAAATGTGCCAAATCGCAAACAATTCTGCAGCAAAATCTTCCAGGGCTGAAGTGGTTAATCATTCTCACCTTCCCCTCTCCTTCCCTATCTTGCCCAGCCCTTTCCTCCCACTTTTATTTTTTTATTTATTCACTGAGAAGGCCTTCTGTTGTTCTATCTGCACAATATACTTTTGTCTTTGTGATATATTCCTTTTAGAACAATCCCCCCACCCCCTTTCTTTGAATATACTGTATGTTTACTGATGATCTTCCATCTACAAAAGGCTCCATTACTTCCCTACTCCTTCTTTTATTTTATTTTAGTGTATTCTTTTGATTTTTACTGTTATACTACTGAACTCTCTGTAACCCGTGTGTTGAACTAAACAGGCTTTGATTCCATGTTGTTTTTTTAATTTTAATAAATATATTGAAAACAAACAGACTGACTATGGTTTCACAAAACAATTCTCCTGCGCTTGGGTGCTGGGTCTAGAGGTGTGTGGTGCAGTCATTATATTGTATGGAATGTCAATGGCCTTGCTGCCCTCCTCAGAACAATGGGCATCCTTGGAACTGAAACATATAAAAAGAAGGGAGGGCACACCGACCTTTTGCATTACCAAAAATAATTGTAACTACTCAAGGACCGGAAGGATTGGCCCCCTTAATGACCAGACCATTTTTTGTGATATGTCACTGCATCGATTTAACCGACAATTGTGCAGTCATGAGATACTGTACCCAAACAAAATTGTCCTTTTTTTCCCCACAAATAGAGCTTTCTTTTGGTGGTATTTAATCACCTCTGCGGTTTTTATTTTTTGTGCTATAAACAAAGAGCATCAATTTTGGAAAAAAAACAAAACCCTTTTTTTAACTTTTTGCTATAATACGTGTCCAAAAAAAAATATATATAAAAAAACACATTTATCAGTTTAGGCCGATATGTATTCTTCTACAAATTTTTGGTTAAAAAAAAAAAAAATCGCAATAGGCGTATATTGATTGGTTTGCTCAAAAGTTATCATGTCTACAAACTATGGGACTTTTATATTTTTACTGTTTTTATTAGTAATGGCGGTGGTCTGCAATTTTTAGCAGGACTGTGACATTGCGGTGGACAAATCTGATCCCAAATGACACTTTTTGGGGACCAGTGACATTATTACATTGATCAGTGCTATAAAAATGCACTGATCAATGTGGAAATGACACTGGCAGGGAAAGGGGTGATCAAGGGGCAATCAAGGGGTTAAGTGTGTTCCCTAGGTGTGTTCTAACTGTAGGGGGGATGGGTTCACTGAGACATGACAGAGATCACTGTTCCCGATCACTGGGAATAGAAGATCTCTGATATGTTCCCTGTCAGAACAGAAAGGCCACAAAACGCACCTTGAAGATTCTGAGGTCACATGGAAAAAGGTGTTATATCAGATGAGATTCAAATTGAATTATTTGGCCTCAACACCAAACAATGTCTGGCTGAAATCCAATAAAGCTCACTATCCAAATAACACCATTCCTACAGTAAAACATGGAGATGGTAATATCCTGTAAAGGGGGTGTTTCCCTGCAGCAGGGACTGGAGCACTTGTCAGGCTAAAAGGAAAAATAGATGGGGCAAAATACCATCAAATTCTTGAGGAAAATCTGCTTCCCTCTGACAGAAAGTTGTGGGGAAAAGGTTTACCTTCCAAAATGGCAATGGCCCAAAGCACACAGCAAAAAATATCACACAGTGGTTGAAGGAGAAAAAGGTGAATGTCCGTCGCATGCCCTAGTCAGAGCCCAGACTTAAATCCCATTGAAAATCTGCAGAATGCAAGGGTCCCCAGCGCTCAGCAGGGAACTACAATGGGCCATGCTTCACCTGTTGTCTATTGCAAGTTTACCATTGGTTACTGCAACACCCCTAGCAACAAAATACCAATGGTGTAAAATGGCAGGCTATTGGCCTGTGCTTTTTGGAGCCTATTTAAGCCTGCTGCTTGCCTGAAGAATCTGCCCCAGCTCCCTGGACCAGACTGCAGCTGCCACCTGCCCACCCATCGTTTAAATAACTGCCATGGTGTTTCATTCAGAAGGGGTGTAGTCGTCCAGTATACCTAGATGGACAACATGACTGTATTCGTTTATTTTGGGTCTTAGCCAGTGTGGTGATATATTTTCCTTTGATAAGGTTATTATTCATTATTTAGGGTTTCCCTTTGAACAACACCATGGCCAATAAATAAATCCAATAAACTTTTGAGAAGTTAATTCATCTGGTATGTTGTGTGATCAGTTTGTTATTGTTAAATATGGCTCCTTTGTGCTATTCCATGACTTGAAGACTACAGTCCACAAACGGTCAACATGAAATTTAACTGAACTTGAGCAGTTATGCAAAGAAGAGTGGGCAAATATTGCAAAGTCTAGATGTGCAAAGTTAGTAGAGACAAATCCCAACAGACTAAAGGCTGTAATTCAAGCAAAGGGTGGTTCAACAAACTACTGACAAGGGGGTGATCCTTTTTCCAAATCAGTGATTCTGTTTTTGATTTTATTTTTGATTATTTCAAAGGGGGGTGATTCTTTTCTTTACCTACTGTAACTACCATTATAACATTCATATCTACATTTCTATCTGAAATAACCCTGCTTCCCAATATACTGTACATCCTTTGTATGACTGTAGTTACACATAGGATAAAAAGATATGAGTCAGTCTGATCTCATTGATTTATACTTAACAATTGCTGCAGTACTCCCAGCCCCAACACACATACTTTGTGTGCACTTTAGCCCATTGAAAATTTCCTTTGCTATGAAAGACCCAGCTAGCCATGTATGTCCCACATACTAAAAGTTTTCAGCACTCCCCTGAACCAAGGTTACTGCTTTACTGTTAAAGACATCTATTATGAGTTAATTATATACTCTACATGCAAAGTATTGTGAAATATGCAAGTTCCTGTTAATCTGTTATGTTTAAAGGTGTAATTGTTAGCTAATGGGAACATTTTTTAATCTTGCTTAACCACTTCAGCCCTGGAAGCTGAACCCAAACAACATTTGCATAATTTTTTCCCCCACAAATATAGCTTTCTTTTGGTGGTATTTGATCACCTCAACATTTTATTTTTTGCACTATAAACAAAAAAAGAGCGACACTTTTGAAAAAAAAAATATTTTTTACTTTTTGCTATAATAAATATCCCCCAAATTTAAAAAAAAAATAATTATTTCTTCATCAGTTTAGGCCAATATATATTCTTCTACATATTTTTGGTAAAAAATCACAATAAATGTATTTTTATAGCGTCTACAAACTATGGGAAAGATTTATGGCATTTTTATGGCTTTTTTTGTTTTTTACTAGTAATGGCAGTGATCTGCGATTTTTAGCAGTACTGCGTCATTGCGACGAATAGATCGGACACTTTCCATACATTTTTGGGACCACTGACATTTATACAGCTATAAACATGCACTGATTACTTTGTAAATGTCACTGGTAGGGAATGGATTAACACTAGGGGGCGATCAAGGGGTTAAATGTGTGTTCCCTCAGTCTGGTTTAACTGTTTGGGGATAGGACTGATTGGGGGAGGAGACATATCATTGTTCCTACTTAGGAACAAAGGATATGTCTCCCCTGACAGAACAGGGATTTGTGTATTTACACACACAAATCCCCGTGCTGGCACATGTGCACGCGATTGCAAGTGGCTGTCGGCGATCATGCCCACTGGCCATGCGCATCGGGTCCCCCGCTGTGCAGAGGGCATGTGTGCGCCCTCTGGCAGCTCTAAAGGGGAAGGACCTACCCATACGGGGTTTCGGCCAGGAGAGCAATTGTGCCGCAGTATATCTACTTGAGCTGATCTGGAACTGGTTAAAGTTTGACAACATACATCAATATGAACACCGTGGACCTTTTCTGTTTTTTCCATTTCACTTAGTTATTTCAGAAAAGCGTGTCCAAATAAAGCATCTCTAAGGTTTAAAGCAGTACTAAACCCAAAACAAAAAAATAATAAATTGCAGCTTACTAATATTAGATGTGGTAGCTGCATTAGTTTTCTTTTGTCCTCTTGTTCCCCTCTGTTTTCACCTGGTAATGTGGCCAGTAACACACTTTCTGTATGAGAGTTTAACTGTTTCTTACCAATTCAAGCTAAAATAAAATGTTTTGAAACATTTGAAGCCTCACCCCCAGTAATTACAAACTTGATAATGTAATTGCAAAACTCATTTTTAATCTAGGCATGGTGGGTTGTGGACAGTGTAGAAGAATGGGCGCCAGTCACTTTTATGCTGAACAAAAAATAGTTTATTGCTCAGAACAGCAATTCAGGGAGATAGGGGTAGGGGACAGGACACCCTAAGTCAAATAAAGCAGCAGACTCCTCAAAACAAAGGGTACAAAGCTAGACAGCATGTCCAGAAAAGAGCCTTTATATGTACTTTTGTAGCAACAGCTGTCTCCTATAGCAACTGAAAAAGGAAGGAGCAGGAATTCTCTGGATGAGGTCATGTTGATGGTTTCCAGGCTATGGCAGAGTAACCTCTGGTACTTTATCACAGGTCTCCATCTTTTTTTTATGCTTCCAAGCAGTGGCGTACTAAGTGGGGGGGCAGGGGGGCGGGCCGCCCCGGGTGCCACACACTGGGGGGGTGTCAGGCCAGCGCCCCCCCCTCCGCAACTAAAGGGGAGACAGCGCCGTGCCTCGGGTTCGCAGCCCACACAGAGAGAGCCCGAGGCACTGGCAGTGGGCGGCATTGCAGGGGGGGGGGGGGTGCGAGCAGCACTCGAGTGGAGTGACATCTGCCGGCTCAGTGATCCGGGACCCGGCGCAATAATCCCCTTCTCTCTGTGGTGGCGTCGCGCTGCCGTTCTGATCAGTCTCGAGCAGTGGCTGTCACTCACAGCTGAGCAGAGTGAAGCCGCCTCCCCCTCCTGCATGCACAGCACTGTGTAGACAAGGAGGGGGAGGCGGCTTCACGCTGCTCGGCTGTGAGTGACAGCTGCTGCCGAGACTGATCAGAACGGCACGACGGGGATTATTGCGCCGGGTCCCGGATCACTGAGCCGACAGGTGACACTCCACTCGGGTGCTGTTCGCACCTCCCCCCTGCAATGCCGCTGCCTTGGGCTCGAGGTACACTATGGGTCCTTAGGGGAGGCTGTGCACTGTAGGGGGGTTCTTTACTGTGGTGGGTCCTGCACTGTAGGGGGTCCTGCACTGTAGGGGGTCTGCACTGTAGGGGGGTCCTGCACTGTAGGGGGTCCTGCACTGTAGGGGGTCTGCACTGTAGGGGGGTCCTGCACTGTAGAAGGGGTCCTGCACTGTAGGGGGGGTCCTGCACTGTAGAAGGGGTCCTGCACTGTAGGGGGTCTGCACTGTAGGGGGTCTGCACTGTAGGGGGGTCCTGCACTGTAGAAGGGGTCCTGCACTGTAGGAGGGGCCCTACACTGTAGGGGGGGGGTCTGTACTGTAGGGGAAGATTCGGCACTGTAGGGGGGTCTGTACTGTAGGTGAGGATTCTGTACTGTAGGGGAGTCTGTACTGTAGGGGGGTCTGCGCTGTAGGGGGGGTCTGCGCTATAGGGTGGAGGGGTCTGTACTGTAGGAGGGTCTGCACTGTAGGGGAGGATTCTGTACTGTAGGGGGGTCTACACTGTAGATGGGGGTCTGTATGGTAGGGAGGGGGTCTGCACTGTAGGGGGTCTGTGTAACATGCAGAGGGTCCAGAGCTGTGAGGGGCTGTGTAATGTAAAGGGGTGCAGAGGTGCATGGTGCTGTGTAATGTAAAGGGGTCCAGAGGTACAAGGGCTGTGTAATGTAAAGGGGTCCAGAGGTTCAGGGTGCTGTGTAATGTAAAGGGATCCATAGGTACAAGGGCTGTGTAATGTAAAGGGGTCAGGAGGTTCAGGGTGCTATGTTATGTAAAGGGGTCCAGAGGTACAAGAGCTGTGTAATGTAAAGGGGTCCAGAGGTGCAGGCTGCTGTGTAATGTAAAGGGGTCCAGAGGTGCAGGCTGCTGTGTAATGTAAAGAGGTCCTTAGGTGCAAGGTCCTGTGTAATGTAAAGGGGTCCAGAGGTGCTGGGTGCTGTGTAATGTAAAGAGGTCCTTAGGCGCAAGGTCCTGTGTAATGTAAAGGGGTCCAGAGGTGCAGGGCGCTGTGTAACGTAAAGGGGTCAGGAGGTTCAGGGTGCTATGTTATGTAAAGGGGTCCAGAGGTACAAGAGCTGTGTAATGTAAAGGGGTCCAAAGGTGCAGGCTGCTGTGTAATGTAAAGGGGTCCAGAGGTGCAGGCTGCTGTGTAATGTAAAGAGGTCCTTAGGTGCAAGGTCCTGTGTAATGTAAAGGGGTCCAGAGGTGCAGGGTGCTGTGTAATGTAAAGGGGTCCAGAGGTGCAGGGTGCTGTGTAATTTAAAGGGGTCCAGAGGTGCAGTTGTGGAGAGGGGGGTACACAGTAGTGACAAAAAAATATTGAAGGATGCAGAGGTATGCAGGGGACACAGTGGGTGTTTTTACATTTTATGGTGGGGGGTGCCAGATATAGGATCCGCCCCAGGTGCCAAATGCTCTAGGTACGCGCCTGCTTCCAAGCAACAAACAGGCTCTCTCTGGCAGAGCCTCGAGCACATGGCTAGGCCTTGGGCTTCAGGCCTACTCAGAACAGCAAGCAGTTCCTCACGCATCCACCCCAGACCAAGGAAGACCCTGAACACTTGACCACCCCACTCCAGCATGATCTGTCACCTGGACACAGCTGATGAAAGATCACTGTTCCGGCCTGCTGCCAGTACCATGTGATCCTTTACCATGTGACCCCTGTGGAAAATAACAGCAGGTCAAATGACAATTGTACAAAATGAAAGGCTTTGATTCTACTATTTGATTGTATTATTGTCATGAGCTCTGTGATTGGTCACAAAGATCACATGGTACAGACAGGGCCGATCACAGCCCATCTGTACCATGTGGTTAGTTGTGGCCAATCACAGCTAATCACAATAGTAAGCAATGAATTTATAGTTTTCATTCTAAAAAATGGTTGCTTATGATAGTTTTCATTTTTTTTAAATGGTTGCTTATAATGGTAGAAATTCAGTTATAACAAATTATAGTGCGTACAAAAAATAAATCCTGACCATCTCCCTAGAGCAGTACAGTGTTACTATGGTAACGCTGTATTGCTCTGGTCGCTGTATGTAAAAAAAAAAAGAAACTAAATGTATTTAAAAAGAAAACAAATGTACAAAATTGATTAAAAAAATTTGACTTTTTTTTGTTTACATACTGTCACCAGTCAGTGTCCTTGATCACCACCACACCAGTCATATGATGATGCTGTACTGCACTGGTGACAGTATACAAAAAATGTTTAAAAATGTTTAAAAATTGTGGATTTTTAATTTAGTTTGTAATTTCTTCATTTTCCCAAAAATTTTGACAAACAAAGCACAACTTCAAAAAACCTGGCATGCATCTTACTAAATACCTTGGACTGTTCACTTTGCAAAAAAGGATCATTTGGGGGATATATGTACTGTCCTGGGGTTTTCGAGCCTCAAAAAATTTGATCAGTACATCAGGTTTGATCAGTTTTCAGATATACAGTATATACACAATAGTTTGTGGGCTCTATAACATTCCTACAGACTAAATAATATACACTGATTTAAGTTATTTTCACCAAAGAAATGTAGCAGTATACATGTTGGACTAAATTTATGAATTAAGAATATTTATTTGCAAAATGTTTTGACAGAAACAAAGAAAAACAAAATGTTGGTCTTTTATTGTTTATTTGGCAAAAAATAAAAAAACAGGTTACAAAGAACCTTCTTAGTATGTAAGCAAACCTGGGAAAAGGGCATGTAACCGGCTAGCAAGGGCAGGTACTGGGAGAGCCTCACATGTCCTGATCATACAAGGCAACAGATTGTTTTCCTATTATTATTATTATTGTTATTATTATTATACAGGATTTATATAGCGCCAACAGTTTACGCAGCGTAATTTACGTTTACTTAAATATAATAAGAAGACAATACAGTTATAATACAATAAAATACAAGAGGATTAACAGGGCCCTGCTCAGAAGAGCTCACAATCTAATAGGGTGGGACAGGTGGTACAAAAGGTTGTAACTGTGGGGAATGAGCTGATGGAAGTGGTAGAAGATTAGTTGGTGACATGATAGGCTTTCCCAAAGAGATGAGTTTTCAGGGATCGTCTGAAGGTAGCAAGAGTAGGGGATAGCTGATTGGCCCCACGAGTGCAGATGCCACAGAGACTAATGCCCAGCCACAGATCCTACAACAGCCAGTGACAGCTCATTGTCCCCGAGATGTTCTGCAACAACTAGTGATGTCAGTTTAGAAAGACAGTGTCAGGAATCCGCCCATTCTGTGCGATCGGGTCTCCGTACGCGCACGCGCGTTCGTGCCGCGGGTCGTCGTGGGCACGAGCGTCTTCAGACGCGCGCGGGTGCACGTCGTTCGTATGTGCGCGCGGTACACGTACGCACGGGTGCGCGTTAGTACGATTGGCGCCAGTGGCCCTTTTTAAAGGCACAGCTGCGGGGGTTCTGTGCTGTTCGTCTGCAGCTTGTACCCGAAGTGATCTGTTATTCTGCCTGAACCCTATCTGATACCTGACCCGGCTCCGTTGACTCCGCTGATCTCTCCTGCTCCGACCCCGGCTTGTTTGACCCTTCTTGGACTGATTCCTGTTGCCGAACCTCTGCTTGTTACCTGATTCTTCTGCTGGCTCCTGCTTGCTTCTGTGTCTGCTACCTCCTCATCCAGAGATCCACCCATCCTGGTTCCACGGTCCGTGGCCTTTCTCCACCAGCTGCCTTCTTGCTACAGAGAGCTCCTGCACCTGAAGATCTCTACCTACCTAGCATCTGCTGCTGCACCTGGCTGGACCCTCCTACCCCGCTGCGCTCTGGTCTCCCTGTTCCCATTCCAGAGAGACTAGAACCAGAGCCGTAAGAGAGGTCCCCTTCCACCAAGTTAGACTCACTATCTGAAAATCCTAACAGTACGAACAGCCATGACTGAGTCTGCGGAAGGGGCCTCCGCCATGAAGGAGATCTGCTCCCATCTTGCGGCTCTCACCCAGGCCGTGAAGTCCCTTCAGGATGGCTACACCAGGTTGGAGGAGCGTGTTCAGCATCTCTCTACCCCGGGTTCATCAGGCACCGCACCTCAGCCTCCCCCTGTTCAGCCAGCCGCCCATTCGGCAGTCATGATGCTTCCACCTGAACCTAGGGTTCCCATTCCGGAGAGGTTTGCAGGGGACCGCTCTAAATTCTGGGCTTTTCGCAACGCCTGCCAGCTATACTTTGCCCTCCAGCCCAGGACCTTCTCCCTGGAGGCAACTATAGTGGGGTTTGTTATCTCTCTTCTGCAAGGAGAACCTCAGTCCTGGGCCCACCACCTTCTGGAGAATGACAATCCCCTTACTCAGACTCTCTCTACCTTCTTCGAGGGGATGGCTCAACTTTACGATGATCCTCAGCGGGCTGCCACCGCAGAATCCGCATTAACTGCGCTCCAGCAGGGCCGTAGGATGGCTGAGGACTATGTCTCGGACTTTAGACGCTGGAGCGCAGATACCCAGTGGAACGAGTCGGCCCTAAGACATCAATTTCGCATGGGCCTGTCTGAGGGCCTTAAGGACGAATTAGCCCGTGTTGGTACCCCTGACGCCTTAGAGGACTTAATTGCCCTGGCCATTCGGATCGATCGAAGACTTCGCGAGCGTAGGGCCGAACGCTCCTCCCAACCCCAGAGACCTGCCTGGATGACCGCCAGAACCCCGTCTTCCACACCTTTCTTCTCTCCTCCCCCTCAAGGGGGGCCTGCCAGTGTTACTCCCGCTCCTGAGGAACCCATGCAGCTTGGATTACTCCGGCCTACCCTGTCTCCTGAAGAGCGAGCCCGCCGCCGACAGATGAACTTGTGCCTATACTGTGGCGGTTCCGGACATTATGTGGCCAACTGCCCTGTTAAGACACGTAAGTGCCTCTCTTCAGTGTCTCACAGTTCCATAACCCTGCCTTCCAACTCTTTCCATGTTGCCCTTCTGCTCTCATTTCAGCTACAGGGAAGAACGATCCACGTCAACGCCCTCCTTGACTCCGGGGCCTGCGGTTGCTTCATTGACGCTGCCTTCACCAACTTACATTCCATTCCACTCCAGAAAAAACCTCATGGACTCTCTATCTTCCTGGCCGATGGTTCCCAAATTAAATCTGGCCGAGTCACCCAGGAGACCCTTTCACTACCCACCACCACCTCCTGCCGACATACGGAACTATTAACTCTTGATGTCATTTCGTCCCCACTTTTTCCTGTGATCCTGGGCATACCATGGCTGCAGGCACACAATCCCTCCATTGACTGGTCTTCTGGGGAGGTGAGGTTCCTCTCCCCTTACTGCCAGGACCACTGTCTTCCTGGGGCTTCTGTACAGTCCGGAACGCTTCTCTGCCTAGACCCAGACCTGGACTTATGTCAATCAGTCCCCGAGCCTTACCATGAGTTTCTGGACGTCTTCAGTAAACGGGGGCTGATTCCCTTCCCCCGCATCGCCCCTACGATTGTCCCATTGAGCTCCTTCCTGGGGCAGAGATCCCGTTTGGACGTGTCTACCCTTTGTCCGAGAAGGAGCAAGAGGCCCTGAAGGCCTACATCTCCGAGAACCTCAAGAAGGGGTTCATCCGTCACTCCACGTCTCCTGCCGGTGCTGGAATATTTTTCGTTACTAAAAAAGACCAGACCCTTCGACCTTGTGTGGACTATCGAGAGCTGAACAGAATCACGATTAAAAATCGCTATCCCCTACCCCTGATTCCGGAACTCTTTCAAAAACTGAGGTCGGCTACTATCTTTACCAAATTGGATTTGAGGGGAGCCTATAACTTGGTCCGTATACGAGCAGGTGACGAGTGGAAGACTGCGTTCCGAACTCGCTTTGGGCACTACGAGTACCTAGTGATGCCTTTCGGGTTGTGCAACGCCCCAGCCACCTTCCAGCACTTGATTAACGATGTTTTCCGGGACTTTTTGGATATTTTCGTTATCGTATATCTTGATGACATCCTGATCTTCTCCAGGTCCCTGGAACAGCACCAGGGACACGTCGGCAGAGTACTGCTTCGGCTCCGGCAACATGGACTTTACGCTAAAGCCGAAAAATGTAAATTTGAGCAACAGGATATCCAATTTCTCGGCCTTGAAATCTCCCCAGCAGGCATCAGGATGGACCTACAAAAAGTTGCTGCTGTCCTCGAATGGCCAGCCCCCACTGACAAAAAGGGCATCCAACGCTTTGTGGGCTCCGCCAATTTCTATAGAAAATTTATTAGGGGGTTCTCAGCAATTATCTCCCCCATCACCCAGCTCACTAAGCAAAATATGCGTTTTCATTGGGGTCCTGAAGCTCAGGCCGCCTTCAAGAAACTCAAGGACTTGTTTACCTCTGCTCCCATCCTCAGTCACCCGGATCCGTCTAGACCCTATATTCTGGAGGTAGATGCCTCTGAGATAGCAGTAGGGGCGGTGGTTTCCCAGCGCCTAGGTAAAGATGACCTGATGCACCCCGTGGGGTTCTTTTCCCGAAAACTCTCTCCGGCGGAGAGGAATTATGATGTGGGTGACCGAGAATTACTTGCCATTAAGTCTGCTTTGGAGGAGTGGAGATACTTACTTGAGGGGGCGGTACACCCCGTGCTCATCTACACGGATCACAAGAATCTCGAGTACCTCCGTACCGCTAAACGTCTAAAACCTCGGCAGGCCCGCTGGGCCCTCTTCTTCTCTCGGTTCTGTTTTCACATAACCTATCGCCCTGGATCAAGAAATGTGAAGCCTGATGCGCTCTCCCGCATGTTTGACAGTTCCAAGGATACCGCGCCCCCGGATACCATCCTCCCTGCTAACACCTTTCTACTCATCCAGCCAGACCTAGTGTCTCTTTTAAGAAGTGCTTCCTCCACATCCTCCTGTCCCCCAGGAATTTCATTAGCATCCAGGGAGGGCCTGCTTTGGAAGGACAATCTGATCTTCGTCCCTGAAGACGTCAGAATAAAGGTCTTGGGTCTCCTCCATGACCATCCGCTCGCAGGGCACTTTGGTGTCTGCAAGACTTTGGAGCTTGTACAACGCTCCTTCTGGTGGCCAGGCATGAGGGAGTTCTGCAAGCAATACGTGAATTCTTGTCCCGTGTGTAGCCGGAATAAGGTCCCCAGAAATCGGGCCTGGGGGCTGCTTAAACCTCTTCCCGCACCCGACCGCCCCTGGCGGATGATTACTATGGATTTTATTGTGGAACTTCCCCCTTCTGAGAACTGTACTGCCATCTTTGTGGTTTGTGACCGTTTGTCTAAGATGGCCCACTTCCTACCCTTAAAGGGAACCCCCTCCGCGACCGAGACTGCCCACATTTTCATCAAGGAGATAATCAGGCTTCACGGGGTACCCACCAACATCGTATCTGATAGAGGGGTTCAGTTCACCTCTCGTTTCTGGAGAGCCCTATGTGAAGCTTTGAAAATAGAGTTGGCCCTGTCCTCCGCCTACCACCCACAGACCAATGGGCAAACGGAACGCACCAACCAAACCCTCGAGCAATACATCAGATGTTTTTCTTCCTTTGTTCAGGACGATTGGGTTTCCCTGTTACCTCTGGCGGAATTCGCCTACAACAATGCCAGCCATGCTACCACAGGGCAGTCCCCGTTCTTTGCTAATTACGGTTTTAACCTGTCTTTTCTTCCCGATATCCTTACAGAATCCCATGTTCCAGCAGTACAGGACACAGTATCTTTTCTTCAGCGGAATAACCGGACCCTGCAGGAGGCCATAACCAAGGCTCAGGCTGACAGCAAGAGGAGCTTCGATCGAGGGAGAAGGGGAGAATTGATCCTTCAAGTCGGGGACCAGGTATGGCTGTCTTCTTCTAACTTAAAATTAGCCTGCCCCTCTAGGAAGTTGGCACCCAAATTTCTGGGTCCGTTTCCTGTTAAGAGGAGGATTAACGAGGTGTCATGTGAATTGTCCTTACCTAATTCCATGAGAATACACCCAGTCTTCCATGTAGCTCTGCTTAAGCCTGCTGTACCTGATCCCTTCCCTGGTAGAGGAACAAGGCCACCTGACCCTGTGCTGATTGATGGCAGCGAGGAATTTGAAGTGGAGGCCATCCTGGACATCAGAAGACGACGGGGACAAGGTCAGTTTCTGATTAAATGGAAGGGCTATGGCCCGGAGAATAATTCATGGGAACCTGCTGCTAACTTACATGCTAATAGACTAATCCAGGCCTTTTTTGCTGCACACCCGGAGAAAAGAGCCACTAGGGGCACCCGGAGGTTGCCCCTTTTGGGGGGGCAATGTCAGGAATCCGCCCGTTCTGTGCGATCGGGTCTCCGTACGCGCACGCGCGTTCGTGCCGCGGGTCGTCGTGGGCACGAGCGTCTTCAGACGCGCGCGGGTGCACGTCGTTCGTATGTGCGCGCGGTACACGCACGCACGGGTGCGCGTTAGTACGATTGGCGCCAGTGGCCCTTTTTAAAGGCACAGCTGCGGGGGTTCTGTGCTGTTCATCTGCAGCTTGTACCCGAAGTGATCTGTTATTCTGCCTGAACCCTATCTGATACCTGACCCGGCTCCGTTGACTCCGCTGATCTCTCCTGCTCCGACCCCGGCTTGTTTGACCCTTCTTGGACTGATTCCTGTTGCCGAACCTCTGCTTGTTACCTGATTCTTCTGCTGGCTCCTGCTTGCTTCTGTGTCTGCTACCTCCTCATCCAGAGATCCACCCATCCTGGTTCCACGGTCCGTGGCCTTTCTCCACCAGCTGCCTTCTTGCTACAGAGAGCTCCTGCACCTGAAGATCTCTACCTACCTAGCATCTGCTGCTGCACCTGGCTGGACCCTCCTACCCCGCTGCGCTCCGGTCTCCCTGTTCCCATTCCAGAGAGACTAGAACCAGAGCCGTAAGAGAGGTCCCCTTCCACCAAGTCAGACTCACTATCTGCAAATCCTAACAGACAGCTCCTACCCCCCTGGATGCCTTTCCTTGTTGTATATAGTTTTGATGTATAGGTGGACTCTTTTTTCTCCCTCTCTCTCTCTTCCCTATCCCGCTCATCCTGACTGATACACTTCGTATTTTAGATTTCATGTTCCTAACCCCTGCACCCTCTATGCTCTGTTGTTCTTTGCATAGTCCTGACCAAGTGTTCATTGTGCCAACAGATGCTTGTTTAATGAAGTTCTTCTTTAAGGTAGGCCCAAATAAAGTCATAGCTTTTTGTGTGCAAGAAAGGTTATGTTATTGAGCAATTCTTTTTTTTTATATATATGCTTGGTTCTGAGGTTTATGTGTGTCTGTGAGACTCATTTGTGGCACAGTAATTAGGACTGTTTGTTTTATAAATACAAGTGTGTGTGTACAGTGTATGCAGTGAATAGGCACAGTTTAATCTTCTACTCAACCCATTATCGCTGTTAAGGACAATTTGGCCAAACCCCCTGCTCGCCTGGAATCATCTTCGCACTCTGAGCATTATGCAGTCCTGGACCCAACACTCTATGCTTTATACACTATTGACACTATTCTGGATGGACCCCCTGCTCACTGATACACCTTTTCCAGCAAACTATGCAATGAAAAACAGAGATATTTAGTTCACATATATTGCAATACATGTTTAAACTGTGTCAAAGTAATCCCTCTTCTGGCCAGTCCTACACTGCCTTGCCACTGCAAATGCTACAGTGCTTTACATGCTATTGACCCAGAACAGAGTGGGCTCAGTTTTTTTTTAAACTATACCTCTTTAATCACTTCCCTACTAGCCCATTGTCATATGACGTCCTCAGCTTCACGGCGGTATGTGTACCCCATGGTTGCGATGTCTGGGCACATCGGTCTCCTCCCCTAGTCAGTTTCCTCCCCCACAGTTAGAATCACTCCCTAGGTAACACATTTAACCCCTTGATCGCCCCCTAGTTTTAACCCCTTCCCTGCCAGTGACATATATACAGTAATCAGTGCATATTTATAGCACTGATCGCTGTGTAACTGTCAGTGGTCCCAAAATAGTGTCAAAAGTGTCCGATATGTCCATTGCAATGTCACAGTCACATGTAAAAAAAAAAATTATAATAAAAATGCCATAAATCTATCGCCTATTTTGTAGGCGCTATAACTTTTGCGGAAACCAATCAATATACAACTATTGCGTGTAGGCGCTATAACTTTTGCACAAACCAATCAATATACAACCATTGCGATTTTTTTTATACCAAAAATATGTAGAAGAATACATATCGGCCTAAACTGAGGAATTTTTTTTTTTTTTTTTTTTTTTTAATGGGATATTTATTATAGCAAAAAGTTAAATATTGTGTTTTTTCCAAACTTGTCGTTCGTCTTTTGTTTACAGCGCAAAAAACAAAACAAAACGCAGAGGTGATAGAATACCACCAAAAGAAAGCTCTATTTGTGGGGAAATTGTCATTCAAAATGTTACAGTGCTGAAAACTGAAAATTGCCCTGGGCAGGAAGGGGGTGAAAATTCCCGGTATTGAAGTGGTTAAGCAAACAAAATGGCAGAGGGAAAAAAGGAGGTTAAGTCTAAGCAGTTGGAGGAGGACAGATTTTAAATTAACTTGTTACTTTTTCATGTCCTGTGTGCAATATAGGGCTGTGGGGTGTGATGTGTTAAACTAGCATAAAGACATTACAATTTACTTCTGTAGTCTGCTAAGGTTAAGTTAATGGTATAAAATGAAAATACCTTATCAAACTTTGACAGAGATGTCCTAGTTTGCATGCACCTTCATTTATTGAAGAAAAACAGCATATCCATTTCTTAATAGGAGCAATTCAGACGTTTATTTTAAAAAGTGAGATCATAATTGCTCATACAATTTTGACTAGTGATTACATTGGGGTTAGCTGTTATTTGTTCTCCCACTACTTTAAACAAGAGCGCCATCTAGTGATAGAATGTCAGTATACACACATGCATTTAATTGTATTTATACCTTTGCAGGCAAATTGTGATAACACCTACTGTATATATTTGTTACCATTCAAAAAGCATGTTACATTGAGGGAAAAAAGTATTTGACCCCCAGCTGGTTGTGTACGTTTGCCCACTAACAAAGATATGATCAGTTTATTATTTTAATGGTAAAAAAGTTATAAATTGATTTGCATTTTAATGAGTGACATAAGTATTTGGCCCCTTTGCAAAACATGGCTTAGTACTTGGTGACGCAGTTGGCCACCAGGTTTGCACACATCTCAGGAGGGATTTTGTCCCACTCCTCTTTGCAGATCCTCTCCAAGTCATTAAAGTGATTGTAAAGTCAATTTTTTTGTTTTTTTAATTGTTATACTTACCTCCTATGTGCAGTGGTTTTGCACAGAGCAGCCCAGATGCTCCTCTTTTTGGGTCCTTCTTTACTGCTCCTGGCCCCTCCCTCCTATCAAGTGCCCCCACAGCCAGCAGCTGTGTCCATTCAGACCCCGGCCCTGCCCTCTCTCTCCCCTGACTGACTTTGATTGACAGCCGTGGAAGTCTCTCCAAGCACACCCTTCCCCCCCCCCCCCCCCCGAGTTAGACGGATGAGGGACTTCTCAGCAGTATCATTAGTATCCCCCCAACCTTCATGAGTACCCCCACTTTTGTCTGTCATGGTCAGCAGCACCCCCCTCCACTTTCTACCCCTATCGGTACCTTCTTTCTGCCTGTCATAGCCCCTATCAGTACCTCAGTGCTTTAAAACCATGGTCCTCATCAGTACCCCCTCTACACTTTACTCTGGCATAGCTCCCACATTAGTTATCCCACCCCATAGACTTTATAAACCCCCCACCCATCCGTCCTCAGCACTCACCGTGCGCTCAGTGGGTCACACTGCCTTGGACGCACTTTGTCTGATCTCTGCGGCTACCCCAAGCTTCAGCAGGCTCTTGGTGAATTTCGAGGCAGATTCCATTACAGATCACCAGGGGTGGGAAGTGGGGACAACTGACAGCATGCTGGGGAAGGCATCGACACAGAGCAGGGGCGGGAGCAAGGGAGCAAGGCAGGTGGGACTGAGAACTGTATGGATGCTGCTGGGGGACAGACCAGAAATGGAGTACAGAGCAGAGATGGGGTCAGTGGCAGCTGCATCTCCTCCATGGCATGGCAGCCGTGTGTCTCCTCTCTCCTCCTCTTCCTAGGCTAATAGGATCCCTTCTCCTTTCGGCCAATCAAGAAACGGGTCTCAGGACCTCCTGTTTGGCCGGGAGGAGAATCAGTGTGACAATAGAGAATATTAAAAATAAAAAACCCCATTGGAATCCATGCATAGGGTTCCCCGCATGTAGATTAGGGGGCCGGATACATGGATAAAGGGGTGGCGCTCCTGCACCCCTAATGGTCAGGCCACCACTGCCCTCTGCACAATGCTACACAATTTCCAGCAAACTATGAAAAATAGGAATATTTAGTTCACATATATTGTAATATATGTTTAACCAGTTTCCTACCTTCAGTGTGTTACAAACGTCCATAAAACCCCCTCCTCTGTACACAGGGGGTCTCCTGTATGTCCTGGAGACTTCCTGCAGTTTCTTATCCCCCTTGCTCATTTGTTTGCACAGCCCCATGAGACCTGGTGTCTGTAGAAAGAAGACCTCTCAAACCTACCACTGGGAGCCATTCAGAAGTCTTCCTCATTGATTGATCACTGTAACAGCCAATTACAATGATCATTCAGTGTAAACAATAATAAAAGTAACACACTAGCTGTCTTACCTTGGTTCCCTGACAGAGGGGCCTGCAGCTAACAGAAGAATGTTTATTGTGTGCACAGGGAATTAACGCTTAAAGCAGTAGTAAACCTATTCTGACTCCGATTGTTGTGAAGCGATCTATCCCTTGTGAGACCTCTATGCCTGGCCTGTAGGACAATCCTCATCAGATAGCTTGAACTCACCAATACCGATTTCCATGCACAAGATGCCTTTTTTCTGAACATCAGATTACAGCAGATGACAGGATACAAACAGATCAACAGGTTGTGGTATTGTGCGGTCAAAATATGATATTGTCTGTAGCTTACAATGTAGAATACATGTGCACTGCTACATGAGGCTTGTTACTCCATTGATGACACAGGAAGTACAAAACACAGGAAGAAGGGTGAAGCATTATTGGCTCTAACAAAATGAGCAAAATGATAAAAATTCTGTTTGGGTACAGTGTAGCATGACCGCGCAATTGTCATTTAAACAGCAACAGCACTGAAAGCTTAAAATTGGCCTGGGCAGGAAGGGGGTATAAGTGCCCTGTATTGAAGTAGTTAATGTACTTATAAACAAATTTGTCCACTTCAAGGTATGAACAATCTAAGCTGTTCATAGCGCTTTTTGTATAATCCTGCTCCAAAGAAATCACTTGAACACATAAACACATAAGGGGGTTCTTAAATTTGGCTGCAAAGAGGGATTACATAATAAAGAGCATAAAATACCAAATTGTTATACATAACATTTCCCTGCACATTTTACATACATTACCATTGAGGGCTGCAGTTATATCATTCCACAATGCACTAAAATTATTACTTTTCCTTAAAGCGATATTAAAGCCTTGTTAAAAAAAATACAAATTATAACAAACATGTTATACTTACCTGCTCTGTGCAGCAATGGTTTTGCACAGAGCAGCCTAGATCCTCCTCTTTTCGGGTCCTACGCTGGCTCGCCTGGCTCCTCCCTCTTGCCAGGTGCCCCCCACAGCAATCAGCTTGCTATGGGGGCACCCAAGCAGGCATGCTCCCACGACGCAGCTTTGTGTGTCCATTCACACACGGAGCCGCGATTTGGCCCTGCCCCCTCTGTCTCCCAATTGGCTCACCGGATGTGATTGACAACAGCCTTATGCCTTTACAGCCACTTTAACCACTTTATAGTGCCACCTGGATACAAATTTTAACTTACTTCATATGTTAAATAGACACAGACTTACAGTATTTATCATTGTATAACATGCGCCGGCATATAACACGCACCCCAAGTTTAGGAGGGAATGTAAAAGAAAAAAACTTTTTGGAGGGAAGTTTAAGGAAAAAAACTTACATTTAAATGCCCATCAATGCAGCCTTGTCAATAATTTGCAGCCTTGCATTTAGCCTTGTCAGTCATTTGCAGCCTTGCATTTAGCCTTGTCAGTCATTTGTAGCCTTGCATTTAGCCTTGTCAGTCATTTGTAGCCTTGCATTTAGCCTTGCCTGTCATTTTTAGCCTTGCATTTAGCCTTGTCAGTCACATGCAGTCTTGTCTGTGGCTTTGCCATTTAAAAATAGCGCTGCCGAGATACAGAGCAGATGTCCTGTGTATCTTGGCGGCGCACAGTAATTCTCGGCCGCTCTCAGTGGCTTTCGGGTATTTTCGGGCGCACTCGGCCGTTCTCGGCTATTTTCGGCCGTTCTCAGCTATTTTCGGCCACACTCGGCCGTTCGGAAAGCCGAAAGCCACCGAGAACGGCCGAGTGCCGCTGAAAATACCCGAGAACGCAGAAGCCGCAGAGAGCGCCAGAAAGGGTTAAAAATAGTGGGGGTCGGCGTATAACACGCACCCCCGATTTCCCCCCGATTTTAGGGGGGGAAAAGTGCGTGTTATACACCGATAAATACGGTAGTTAAGAAAAAAATATATATAAAAAGCTACTGGGGCCGAAGACTTATTAATTTATAATAAAATATCAATTCTTAAAACTGTGAACAAAAGCAAAAATTACATTCAGTACAGAATACTATCTGTCAATAGTTTTAACACTGCAGTTTTTGTTTTTCTGAGCCCCCCCTGTAACATTGTTTTTGTACTTGTTCATCCTGCCAGTAAATATGTTCATTTTCCACTTGCTGCAGCAGGGTGACAACATTGTTTTTTTGTTTCTGAAGTGAATTAGTTGTAGTGTCAACCATCCTGTGGATAGGGCAGTTATAGACAGGCAAAAAAACGCATGACACCTGGAAACGTATCTAATGGCCCATACACACAATCCGAATATCATACGACTGATCGTACAACCGTTTTCGATTAATAGTCACAAGTAGAAATTGAATAGCTAAATAAAGGCACTATAATTCTCGTACGATAGAAAAAAAAAAAATGGAAGTGATGTCATGTGTTGTGATGTATTTGTTTTGATTTCTGGACGACAACTATACTGACTAACGGAAAATCGTACGATTTAGAATCGTACAAGGAAAATTTTAGTGATTGCCCGATCGAATAAGATCAGACAAACGGTCATGATCAGCTGTCGAAAGTAGTTTACATACGATCCAAAAATCGTACGATCCTTCCTCGGATGACCATTTTCATACGGTATTTGGATCGTGTTCATTCAGCGCTTGAGTGTTAATTCACTTCAATGCTCAATATAAATTAATATTCTGGCCAATGAAATGAATTAACGCCCAAGAGCTTGACATGCCTAAACATGCCTAAATGTACCCAAACGCGTTACACACTTTTAGAAGCGTAAAATGCTGCTGCCAGGAGAAAAGGCTTTGAGGATAGTTGGCAAAATATTCTGTGTGCATGAGGCTTTAGAGTTGCGGGTTGATGAAGATATAATTAAGATCCTTGCTTGACACTTGACTAGTCAGGGTGTCAGTCTCTCTACTTTTTAATCTTTATTTTTGTTTCTCTTCTTAATAAACGTTTAAAGCCATACCGCGCGCAGAGGTTGTTATTTTAATTACCGCTTTCAACAATAGGCATGCGAAATGTTTTGTAAAATATTATAGTTATGACAATAACAGTAGAGTTAAAGGGGTAGTAAACTCCCTATTTTCATTTTTACCTACAGTGCCAATTTTTAAGGTTTGTATGCAAGTTTTTGCCCTAAAAAGTGTTTGGGGACCCGGGTCCTGCCCCAGGGGACATGTATCAATGCAAAAAAAGTTTTAAAAACAGACGTTTTTTTCTGGAGCAGTGATTTTAAGAATGCTTTAAGTAAAACAATAAAAATGAAATATTCCTTTAAATATCTTGCCTGGGGGGGGGGTGTCTATAATATGCCTGTAAAATGGCACAGTTCTCCCGTGTTATGAACACTACCACAGCAAAATGACATTTCTAAAGGAAAAAATTTAACACTGCTTGCAGCTGTAATGTATTGTCGGTCCCGGAAATATAGATGAGAGTCCACCCCCCCAGCCCATTACCAGGCTCTTTTGGTCTGGAATGGATATTAAGGGGAACCCCACACCCACATTTTTTTAAAAATTGCGTGGGAGGGCCCCCAGGCACTATATACTCTGAACAGAAGTATATACTATACGGCCTGCCCTATATACTCTGCAGAAAATTGGACTTTAGGTGTTGGTGGTGCCAGAACACTGTAACCCCTCACAGTTACTCTTGTTGTGCACAGGGACAGGCCCTGTTGCTAAATATTATTTCAAAAATTTTAATTACATGCCCCAGTTAAACAGGGGCAGAAAAATTGGTCCTTTGGTGGTGGTGCCACAACACTGTAAGTGCTCACAGTTACTCTTGGTGGATGCAAGAATGGGCCCTGCTGTTAAATATTTGATAAAAAATTGTAATCACATGCCCCTGTTAAACAGGGGCAGAGAAATTGAGCCTTAGGCAGTGGTGGTGCCACAACACTGTAACCCCTCACAGATACTCTTGGTGGGCTCATGAACGGGCCTTGCTGTTAAATATCATATAAAAAATTGTAATTACATGCCCCTGTTAAACAGGGGCAGAAAAATTGGGCCTTAGGCAGTGGTAGTGGTGCCACAAAACTGTAACCCCTCACAGATACTCTTGTTGGGCGCAGGAACGGCCCTGCTGTGAAATATTTGATCAAAAATTGTAATTACATGCCCTTGTTAAACAGGGGAAGAAAAATTGGGCCTTGGGTGGTGGTGCCCTAAACCAAAAATATCGTTGGAAGCTAGCATCATCAAGATTGAGGAGGAATTAAATCACTCAGCATAGGCAATCTTCAAGGGATCACACATCCATAGAAAAATCAATCAGTTACATCAGCATCAGGTGCTTGATAGCTGCTTCCATTCCAAGACTGATTCATTTTTATGAATGTGAGCCTATCAATGGAGTCTGTGGGCAGACACACTCTATGAACCGTTACAAACCCTCCAGCAGCACTGAATGTGCATTCAGAAAGAACGCTGGATGCAGGACAGGCCAAGAGCTCAGTTGCATATTAAGCAAGTTCTGGCCAGTGGTCCAGCCTTAAGACCCAGTAACCCAGTGCATGGTCTGTTGGAATGGTCTCCAAGTCTGCTCTTGCCCCAAGATATTCATGCACCATGTAATGCAGACGCTGGCAATGGTTGCTTGAACCGATCAGACCAGGACTGAAAAATTGTCTAAAGGCATCGGTCAGCCGGCCATCTTCTCCACTGTTCTTCCTCTGACTGAACAAAGCCTCAGCAACACATTGTCCAGCACCAGGAAATTGTAACCTCCCAGGGTCTAGAAACGCATTCCACAAACTTTTCTTCATAGACTCCTGAAGATGTTTCTCCCTCTGCAAAGGCAGGATGAGTTCTGCAAACTTGCCCTTGTAATGTGGATCAAGAAGGGTTGCCAGCCAGTAATGATTCCTCTCCTTAATACCACAAATCCTAGGGTCCTTTCGCAGACTTTGCAGAATCAGGGAAGCCATGCAGCATAAGTTTGCAGACACATTGTGAGTCCTCTGGGTCACTGAGGATGACGTTGTTAGAAACTACTGCCTCCTAACCACATACAACTCCTTGGGTTTCTGGGGACTGAAAACCATCCCTTGAAGACTGCTGGTGAGTGTTATCCTCTACATCCATGCAGACACAATCCTACTCCTCCTCCTCTTCTTCCTGTGTGTTTGTCAGACAGACGGGAATGCTATCTGGATAAAGGGGGCCTTGAGAGGTAAGGAAGTCCTCCTCTTCCTCCCGCTGTTCTGCCTCAAGTTCCCTGTCCATTATTCCATGAAGCGTGTGCTCTAACAGAAAGACAAGAGGGACAGTATCACTGATGCATATATTGTCGCTGCACAACATCCTCCTCAAATGGTGACAGGACAGTGCATGCATCCTTGATCAGTAGCCACTGGCAACTAGCATGGCAAAAAAAAGCCAAACTCCCCTGACCCTGTCCTAGTGCTGCTGTGAGTGCAGCCGCTGCAGCATTGCCAAAGTTGAGTTTTACCTGGTGGATATGTCACAAATGAGGCGATTGGTGGGCAGGTTGCATTCCCTTTGAATGTCAGCCAGCTGAGCACTGGCATTGTATGACCGCTGGAAATGACCACAGACTTTTTTGGCCTGCCTCAGAAGATCCTGTAAGCCTGGGTACCTGCTCAAGAACCTCTGCACCACCAAATTCAGGACGTGTGCCAAACATGGGAGATATGTCAAGTGTCCCTGTTGGAGGGCAGAGAGAAGGTTGGTTGGGTTTGTCGCATACAACTATTAGTGGCTGAAGCTGGCATAGCGTCAACCACCTCTAAGCCTGCCCCTGAAGAGCTGACAGAATCTCTGTCCCCTAAGCAGACCAGCTCAAGCATCGCATGGCATATTTTTGCCTGAGTGCTTGCGTAGGCCCTTGACCGCTTACGGAGCACTGCTGGTTCAGAGGAGAAATCTGCAGAAGAGGCCATAGAGGAAGAAGAGGAGGGGGTGAAGGACAGAGCTGTGGCAGATTCACCACTAGCATTTTGGAGGTGTGGTGGTGGAACAAGCTCCAACGATACTGACCCATGCCTGCTAGACCATGAGTCAGCGGTAATATGCACCTTACTGCTCACCACCCTGTCCAACGAGGCCAAAACGTTGCCTTCCACATGCCGGTAGAGAGCCAGAATGGCCTTCCATGATAAGAAATGGTGTTTTGGAACCTGCCACTGAGGTACAGTACATTCCACAAATTCACGAAAGGAGGCAGAGTCTACCAGCTGAAAAGGCAGCAGTTGCAGTGCTAGCAATTTGGCCAAGCTAGCATTCAGATGTTGAGCATGTGGATGGCTGGTACCGAATTTCTTTTTACGGTTTAGCAACTGGGGTAGGGAAATTTGCCTGCTAAAATCAGATGGAGGTGTACTGATAGCAGATTGGCTGAAAGTACTTGAGACACCTATTGCTATACCTTCATTCCTCTCAGTGCAGGTTTTTGAGAGGACTGGAGGTATAGTGGAGTTGGAGATCCCAGATGAGGAGCAAGGAGAAGTCCTCCTTTTTCTTTGATATGGGTCTTTCAAGTGCTGTTGCCAACGGACTGCGCCTGGGTGACAGAGGCTGAGGAGGATGAGGACGGCTTTGTTATCCACCAACTCTTCTGCATGTTCTGGCTCAATAGCACGGCCAGTAGCTGAAAAAAAGACAAGCGTGCCCCACGGCCACCTGCAGAAGATGCACCATGTCCACGACCAGCACTGTTGACTGTAGACACAGAGCCTGCTTGCCCTCTTTTAGTGGCCTGTGAGCGTCTGCCTCTCCTTGGTGGCCTTCTGGACATGATGTATATTTTGTTTTGCAACACCACACTGCACTGTATTGTGTAATATGTACACCACCAGAAAAGTAGTAGCAACTGCACTACGACTGCACTGTATTATGTAATGTGTACACCACCAGAAAAGTAGTAGCAACTGCACTATGGCTGCACTGTATTGTGTACTGACTGTGTAGAAAAAAACTGAAAAGTAGTATAAACAGTACACCACAGAAAGCACTCTAGATATAGGCTACCCTGGAAGCTGCAGAATATATATATATATATATATATATATATATATATATATATATATATATATATATATATATATATATATATTAGACTGACTGTATATATATATATATATATATATATATATATATATATATATATATATATATATATATATATATATATATATATATATATCAAATACACTGCCTGAAGTAGATTAGTAGATTAGAAATAGTACACCATGGAATGCACTGTAGAATGTAGATCTAGTCTACACTGACTGGATGTTGCACAGAGTATATATATATATATATATATATATATATATATATATATATACATATACAGTGCCTTGCGAAAGTATTCAGCCCCCTTGAACTTTTCAACCTTTTGTCACATTTCAGGCTTCAAACATAAAGATATAACATTTTTATTTTTTGTGAAGAATCACCAACAAGTTGGACACAATTGTGAAGTGGAACGAAATCTATTGGATTTTTGAAACTTTTTGAACTAATAAAAAAATGAAAAGTGGGGCGTGCAAAATTATTTGGCCCCCTTGCATTAATACTTTGTAGAGCCACCTTTTGCTGCGATTACAGCTGCAAGTTGCTTGGGGTATGTCTCTATCAGTTTTGCACATGGAGAGACTGAAATTCTTGCCCATTCTTCCTTGCAAAACAGCTCGTGCTCAGTGAGGTTGGATGGAGAGCGTTTGTGAACAGCAGTTTTCAGCTCTTTCCACAGATTCTCGATTGGATTCAGGTCTGGACTTTGACTTGGCCATTCTAACATCTGGATACGTTTATTTGTGAACCATTCCTTTGTAGATTTTTCTGTATGTTTGGGATCATTGTCTTGTTGGAAGATAAATCTCCGTCCCAGTTTCAGGTCTTTTGCAGACTCCAACAGGTTTTCATCCAGAATGGTCCTGTATTTGGCTGCATCCATCTTCCCCTCAATTTTAACCATCTTCCCTGTCCCTGCTGAAGAAAAGCAGGCCCAAACCATGATGCTGCCACCACCATGTTTGACAGTGGGGATGGTGTGTTGAGGGTGATGAGCTGTGTTGCTTTTACGCCAAACATATCGTTTTTGCATTGTGGGCAAAAAGTTCGATTTTGGTTTCATCTGACCAGAGCACCTTCTTCCACATGTTTGGTGTGTCTCCCAGGTGGCTTGTGGTAAACTTTAGACGAGACTTTTTATGGATATCTTTGAGAAATGGCTTTCTTCTTGCCACTCTTCCATAAAGGCCAGATTTGTGCAGTGTACGACTGATTGTTGTCCTATGGACAGACTCTCCCACCTCAGCAGTAGTTCTCTGCAGTTCATCCAGAGTGATCATGGGCCTCTTGGCTGCATCTCTGATCAGTCTTCTCCTTGTCTGAGCTGAAAGTTTAGAGGGACGGCCAGGTCTTGGTAGATTTGCAGTGGTCTGATACTCCTTCCATTTCAAAATGATCGCTTGCACAGTGCTCCTTGGGATGTTTAAAGCTTGGGAAATCTTTTTGTATCCAAATCCGGTTTTAAACTTCTCCACAACAGTATTACGGACCTGCCTGGTGTGTTCCTTGGTCTTCATGATGCTCTCTGCGCTTTCAACAGAACCCTGAGACTATCACAGAGCAGGTGCATTTATACAGAGACTTGATTACACACAGGTGGATTCTATTTATCACCATCAGTCATTTAGGACAACATTGGATCATTCAGAGATCCTCGCTAAACTTCTGGTGTGAGTTTGCTGCACTGAAAGTAAAGGGGCCGAATAATTTTGCACGCACCACTTTTCAGTTTTTTATTTGCTAAAAAAGTTTAAATTATCCAATAGATTTCGTTCCACTTCACAATAGTGTCCCACTTGTTGGTGATTCTTCACAAAAAATTTAAATTTTATATCTTTATGTTTGAAGCCTGAAATGTGGCAAAAGGTTGAAAAGTTCAAGGGGGCCGAATACTTTCACAAGGCACTGTATATATATATATATATATATATATATATATATATATATATATATATATATATATATATATATATATATATATATATATATATATATATATATATATATATATATTATATTTATATATATATATATATATATATATATATTAGACTGGTATATATATATGTATATCCAATACACTGCCACTAACTGTCCACTCCAACAACACTACACAGGGCCGCCGTGTAGGCAGCCTTATATAGTGTAGGGCGTGGACTTAGTCCCCCTGAGCCATGATTGGCCAAAGGCACCTTGCCTTTCATACTGCATTATGGGGCATTCCGTGGGCACTCAAATTTCCTGCGAACGACCCATAATGTTCTTTCTTCTGCGAACGGGCGAACACCTGATGTTCAAGTCAAACTCATGTTCGACACAAACATTGAGCTCATCCCTAATGGACAGTCCTAGTTCCTAAAGTTTAAAAGCCCAGGGTGACATACAAGAAGGCATGAACAAGCAAGAATAGGTCCTTAGTAGTGATCAAGGTGCTCAAGTATAATTTTAGTTACTGTGCATCCTTATCTGTGCTTCCACCTCTGTAAGTGCAGGCCGCTCACCTTACTCTGTGGACCTCTGAATTAACAGAAAGGTAATTCGAGTATTCCCCACAGGTGCAATGAAAGGATGAAATCCTGCCTTTATACCACTCCAACGATCAGAATCCGGCCTCAGATATATGCCAACAATATCACCCTCTCATATGCAGTAGATAGCGACGTGGTTCCTGCAATGGCACAAACATGACCTTCAGTCTGATAGACAGGGTCATGGACAGAATAGCAGTTGCTACCCTGTCTATCATGTCACCCTTTGCTTTTAAACTGTATGAACTGGGACTGTCCATATGTATTAGAACTGTTAGATATAATCTATATGAGATTTTAGAAACATTTTTTATTTTTAGCGCTGCACTATTTAGTATTTTATGTCTGTTCAAGGAGTGCAATATTTTAACCTTGACTGTCCAGCTGCTCATGATAGAAATATTAGAGTGTTTTTTGCGCTGACTGAATCCATCTGTTTATGTTTTCTATTGTCCCAAAAAAAGGAAAAAGGAAATTACTGTAGCTAAGGGCCTTTGTCTATACTAGCCAAGACACTATATCAGTACAGCAAATCCTTGACTCTACCAACGGCTATAACAGATAAAAAAAACGTCTTTTGTTGCAATACTCATCAATTTGAAACTGTCTACTACATTACTTCTTTTCTGCCTCCAGATGTCCATGCTTCTAGATTGTTTGCATTACCAAGAGCAGGAATAAGCTCCCATTTGGCAATGCACCCGATAGAGAGAAGCAGATGGCAGGGCTTTTGGAGCTGCCTCCTTTTCTTTTGCTCATGCATGGACCTATCCGTAGATTTAGATTGGTTTAGGAAGAAGAAGTAGCAAAATAATGAGCTCTTCTCTGCTTTCTCCTCCTATCAGCATACTCCTCATGAGTACATGAACTTATTGGCTCCTTTTGTTGCTTCATTGCCAGTCTGAGCTCTGCTGTACAGGGACTGTAATTAATATATAATTGCATACATTTGTGTCTTATTTATCTACTCAGAGTTCAGCTTTAAAATATCAGCCTCCATTAAATGGAAACTTCACTGTATTTTAGAGCTGTGGGCTTCACCATATAGGTAGGATGTGTTCTTCCTGTTCTTTTAGAGGGGACAGACTGCCACACAAGCAAGAACTATTTGTGCACTTTATTATGTTACTTTGCTGTTTCAAGTTTTGCCACTAGGTGGCATATATAGTTCAGAGATGGATATTTTTTGTATATAACAGCCATTGCCTAAAATATTTGTTATGGGAGTAACATCCCCCAGGGGGTGCTGCTCAGTTGTTTTATTGTTACTGTTGTATCTTCAAGAGCACCCCATTCACACTAGAAAATTGTTCTGTTTGTTGCCCTATCCCTGACTATGCCTTACTACGCCTGATCATGCCGAATCCCATTCTTTCTAATTGGCCTTCTTTGTAAATTTTACATTTTTATGTGATTTTACAAATGATTAGTAGAAGAACTTTGAGGACTGTATTCCCTGAACAAGATTGGGCTGTGCTCAGATTAATGGTCCGCAACAGGAGTGTCCCTCAAAGCTCAAACTGTATTTTTCTTGTCATATTATTATTATACAGGATTTATATAGCGCCAACAGTTTACACAGCACTTCACAATTTAAAAGGGAGACAATACAGTTGCAATACAATAAAATACAAGAGGGTTAAGAGGGCCCCACTCAGAAGACCTTACGATCTAAAGATATGTGTTTTAAACCACTTGCGACCAGCCGCCTTATAATGCTATACGACAGCAGGTCGGCTATCCTGCGCAAAGAGCCATAGCTGTACATCGGCTTGCGCAGTTGCGTACACGCCCCGCCGGCGGCATGCTGCAGGAGCATGCCCAAGGGTCGGGCAGACTCGATGTTCCCCGGGGACCCGAAATTGCCTAGTATAGAGGCAGAACAGGGATCTGAACAAGCAGCTCTCCTTTCTGCCAAATGATATGCCAGAGATCTACTGTTCCCAGTGATCAGGAACAGTGATCTCTGTCATGTCCCTGGCAGTCCATCCCCCCTACAGTTAGAACACACCAAGGGAACACATTTAAACTCTTGATTGCCCCTTAGTGTTAACCCCTTCCCTGCCAGTGTAATTCTTACATTGATCTGTGCATTTTTTTTAGCACTAATCAATGTATTAACCGCTTGTTGACCGCCGCCTGTATATATACATCGGCAGAATGGCACGGCTGGGCAAAGTAATGTACCCGTACGTTACTTTGAATTTCCCGCTGTGCGCACATGCACACTGCCGGCTGAGCGCATGCCTGCCGCAAGCTCCATGACCGTGCCCACGGGACCCGTGGACTCGATCGTGTCACGGAGCTGAAGAATGAGGAGATGCTGATGTAAACACAGCATCTCCCCGTTCTGCCTAGTGACAGGACACTGATCGTCTGCTCCCTGTCATCGGGAGCAGCGATCAGTGTCATGTCACTGCTAGCCCATCCCCCAGACAGTTAGAAACAAACCCCAGGACACACTTAACCACTCTCCGCCCCCTAGTGGTTAACCCCTTCGCTGTCAGTGACATTTTTACAGTAATCAATGCAATTTTAAAGCATTGATTGCTGTATTAAGGCCAATGGTCCCAAAAATGTGTCAAAATTGTCCGATGAGTCCGCTATAATGTCGCAGTCATGATTAAAATCGCCGCCATTACTAATAGAAAAAAATATTAATAAAAATGCCATAAATGTATCCTCTATTTTGTAGACGCTATAACTTTTGCGCAAACCAATCAATAAATGCTTATTGCGATTTATTTTTTTTACCAAAAATATGTCGAAGAATACATATCAGCCTAAACTGAGGAAAAAAAATGTTTTTTTATATATTTTTTGGGGATATTTATTATAGCAAAAAGTTTTTTTCAAAATTGTTGATTTTTTTTTTTTGTTTGGGTACAACATCGCACAACCGCGCAATTGTCAGTTAAAGCGACGCAGTGCCGAATCGCAAATAGTGCTCTGGTCGGGAAGGGGGTAAAACCTTCCAGGGCTGAAGTGGTTAATGTCACTGGTCCCCAAAAAGTGTCATTTGGGTCAGATTTGTCTGCCGCAATGTCACAGTCCTGCTAAAAATCGCAGATCGCTGCAATTACTAGTAAAAACAATATAAAAAAATGTATGTCCCTGAATCTATCCAATAGTTTGTAGACGCTATAACTTTTGCACAAACCAATCAATATACGCCTATTGTGATTTTTTATTTTTTTTTACCATAAATATATAGAAGAATATATATCAGCCTAAACTGATGAATAAATGTGCTTTTTTTTTTTTTTGCTTTTTTTTTTGGATATGTATTATAGGAAAAAGTTAAAAAAATATTTATTTTTTTCAAAATTTTTGCACTTTGTTTGTTTTTCAAAAAATAAAAACCACAGAGGTGATCAAATACCATCAAAAGAAAGCTCTATTTGTGGGAAAAAAAGGACATCAATTTTGTTTTTGTACAGCATCGCACGAGAATGATGATAAAAAGTTGGAAGATTATAAACATAATAGAAAATAAGGTACTGCAAGAGACTAGGTAGGTACTACAAGGGGTCAAGAGCAGGCAAACTTCTAGTCTTTGTATTGTGCTTGTATGAAATGGCAAGAATATAGACAATTTAAAAAAGGTATTGTTTCCTGGAAAGCAGAATTGAACTAAAACAAAAAAAACCCTAAACCCTTGTACACACGGTCGGAGATTCCAACAACCAAATCCGTCAGAGTAATTCCGACGGATTAATTCCGGAAGAGGTCCGGAAGTGATGTTGCATACACACGGTCGGCCTAAGTTGTTGGAAAATCCGATTGTACATAACGTGATGACGTTATTTCGTTACGACGGGACTACGTTCAGGCTAGTATCCAATAGCTTTGGTCTAGGAATTTGATCTGAGCATGCGTGACATCCCTGTGTGCTGTGTTGATGTGACTCCCAGGCGCATGCACAGGAGTGAGGTCTTCGCGGCCCAGCAATTCAAGTGGCTGAATTTACTGAACCTAGAATGAAGACCGGGAGAAGATAGAACCACCCATGACCAGCACAAGTGCTATAGCACAGCGTTGGAGGTCATCGTTTACAGGTAAACCTGCCATAATGTGCTAACAAGCTCCCGCGAGCCCATTTAATTAAAAAATTACTTCCATTTTAAATTCCCCAGATACATATAGTCCAGAAGTCTTTAAATGACATTGTGGTTCTTTCTTCTTCCTGTCCAGCATTGGTCCTACCTACGGCGCAGAACATCACTTAACAGGGCTGGACTGGGACAAAAATTTGGCCTTGGACTTCATCCAGACCAGCCCACTTTAATTTTGCAAACACACACAAAAACAGTATATAAAACTATACTCAATTGTGCAAAAAAACATAAGTAGCATAACATAAGGAGTCCTCACCAACCTCTTTTATTATTTCACTTATTCTCCTCTGTATTTTTCTCATCTTTCTCACATCACTGCTTGAAGTTGAAGGTGGGGCGCGCAGCCATTACTTTGTCACTGAAACCGGCCCACTGAGCCATCGGCCCACCGGGAAAGTCCCTGTTGTGTGAGTGACATTCTGTGTTGCAGTCCGTGGTGGTTGGTGCTCTGTTTTTTGGGGGGGGGGAGCAAACAAAACCCCCCCACACACACACACCCCCTTCACTCGCCCGCAATAGGGCCTATAGATAGATAGATAGATAGATAGATAGATAGATAGATAGATAGATAGATAGATAGATATTGGTTTGGAGGGGGAGAATGAGAGAGAGAGATGCACTGAGGAACACATAGAGGGTATAGAGGCCCAATAATTAATTTACCTAGACTGTACAACAGTGAAAATATATCCCATTAGTTAAAGAAAAAAAAAAATAGGGAAATTATACAGGGAACAAACTGGGGAAAAGACAAAAACTAATTATTTGGTATAGTGGGGAAGGGTTAGAGTCTCAGCAGTGTTTTATTGCTTTCTATGTTGTTCTGTCCTGATGGCATCTTCTCACCCAACCATATAAAAAAATGTGCAAAAGTACCTAGAATTGAAGAATTGATGCTGTTTTGGAGGCAAAGCATGGTCACACCAAATATTGATTAGATTTGGATTTCACTTCTGTTCATTTACTTTCCATTTTGGTAATTAATAAAAAATGAACTAGTAACACTTCTATTTCTGAAAGCATTCTTAATTGACAGCATTTTTTCACACCTGCCTAAGGCTGGATTTACACCAGTGCGAATTCCAGATTCGAGAAAAAGCAGCTGTTCAGCAATTCCTCTCCGTTGTATCGGCAGATCAACTGAGCAAGGAGAGGGGGAAGGTGTAGTGAGGAGGGGTAGAGAATGCCTTTTCACAACGGAAAGCATCTGCGGATCCCATAGAAGAACATGTGCCTGCAATTTGCACCGCACTGCATAGAAAACGCACACTTTTGTGAGCAATGCAGAGTGTGATGGCAATGCACATATGTGATCCAGACTGATTGAAAGTAATAGCTTTTAAAATGTTCTGCGAATTGGATGCGGTGTAAGTCGCATCCAATTTGCATAGGTGTGAACCCAGTCTAAGACTTTTGAACAGTACGGTGTATAATGTTAAAAAAAAACATGGGTTTTATTATTGTAAGTGTAGGGATTTTGGTTCCTTAACAGTGAGCCTAGTGGCGGCTGGTAGTCATTTTGTTTTTGAGGGGCGGCAAACAGTGACACCACCCCCCCAGTCCAGTCGGTTGGACTGTGGCAAGCATCGCTTCTCCTGAGCTTCACTGGCGGCTTCCCCTGCTCTCCGTGGTCATTAGGCTTGTGCAATTCGTTTCGTAACGAATCGAAATTCGGCCGAATTTTGCATCTTTCGGACATTCGGATGCATCCGAATGTCCGAATAAAAAAATAACAAATTACAACGAATACGAAAGAAATATAACGAATGAATTCGAATGAATTTGACATGATTCGAAATTATTTAAACCACATTCGAAATTATTTCAACTGCATTCTAAATTATTTCAACTGCATTCGACATTATTTCATCCACATTCGAAAATATTTTGTGACCCGAATTTAGGGCCATGTATCTCGGGGTCACTTGGTGCTAGACACTTCAACTTCACTTCACTTCATTTGGATATGTTGTAGTGCTAGTATTATTGTGTTTGCATACCAAATTTGGGGTTTCTAGCTATAAGTGACCCCGAGATATGTGGCCCCAAAATCGGGTCGCAAAATGTTATTAGTTATTAGAGCAGAGAATGACATTTTGCGACCCGATTTACCCGACCCCAAATTTGGTATGCAAACACAATAGAACTAGAACTACAACATATCCAAATTTGGAGTTTCTAGCATCAAGTGACCCCAAGATACATGGCCTTAAAGTCGGGTCACAAAATATTTTCGAATGTGGTTGAAATAATGTCGAATCATGTTGAAATCATTTCGAATCCGGTAGAAATATTTTCGAATTTGGTTGAAATATTTTCGAATGTGGCCGATTTTTCGAATTCGGTAGAAAACTAAACGAAATCCGAAAACGAATTTAAGGAAGTTAACGAAAATAACTAAACGAAATTAATGAATTAACGAATTAAAACGAAACGAAACTAAACAAATTTTTTCCTTTTGCACATGTCTAGTGGTCATCATGACGGCTTCCCCTTCCCCTGCTCTCCATGGGCATCATGACAGCTTCCCCTTCCCCTGCTCCCTGGGGGCATCATGGTGGCTTTCCCTTCCCCTGCTCTCCAGGTTCATCACAGTGGTGGTGGTGGCGGCTTCCCTTGCTCTCCGTGGGCATCATGGTGGCGGCGGATTCCCTTGTTCTCCAGGGGCATCACGGTAGCGGTGGGGGTGGCTTCCCCTTCCCCTGCTCTACGTGGGCATCACGGCGGCTTCCCCTTCCCCTGCTCTCTAGGAGCATCATGGTGACGATGGCTTCCGTTTCCTCCCTCCTCCTTGGCAACCAATCTGGACGCTTCACCTTTCCGCCAATTGGGAAACGGATCTCACTTCCTGATTGGCCGGGAGAAGGATCAGTTTTTCATTAGCGAATATTCTTTTGCTTTTGTAATACACCTGGGTGGGCTCGTAGCGCAATGCTCTGTGCCTCAAGCCCATCCTATTTTGAAGCCTAATCAGGGCTTCAAAAAAAAAAAACACCCCCTGTTGGAATTTATGTGTCTGGAGTCAAATATTGACACTGTTGAGGCCTAATCCAACCTGCTATTATGGTGTTTTTTAACTGTAGCGTCGGCTCCTAAAGCATCAGTCTGACTGGACTATGGGGTGTTTGGCCTGGCCATAGGGGGCGCTGTCACTTCTGGCATGCATAGTTGGGTGCTTTAAGGTTACTTTCTTTCGGAGTCAGCCCAGTTGGAGTGTCACTCTTACTGTGCTTTCTGGGAGAGGGTACTTAAGATGCGGATGTCACATGTTTCGGGGGTTCTGGTCCAGAAGTATGTACTGACTCCATGGTCCTGGTCATCCTGACCAGCCCCCAGGATGCCTATGGCCTGGGGTGCAGATCCACCCGACTTTACGTCTCGGGGCTGGCTAGCCCGAGGCAAGGAAACTAAAGCAAGGATTCAGAGGTGGTCCGGTGCCATCTCAGGTTGTGGAGAGGCCCAGCAACTTCATAGTTATCCAGGGAGGACTCTTCAGAAGAAGGCCACACAAGGGTTGGCTTTTTAGCAAGAGCCTGGTAAAGCTGAAGGACCTAAGCGAATCCAATCTCGTGCAGTATCGATGGACCGGCAGCAAGATACTGATACCACACGAGTGTTCTACAAGTTTTCTAGTTTCCTGTTCATGTTCTACAACAAAGTCTGTGGCAAAGACTTGATCCTGACTCAAGCACCCTGTTGGCTGCTAGGCCTGGTGAGAGAAGGACTATCCAACTAGGGTGAAGATCCAGCTGTGAATGGCTATTCTCTGGATTTTATTCAAAGTAAGAAAGTTCTTATATATTGGCTTTGACACTACCTATTAACCTGGACTTTTCACCTGACCCTCTGATCCTATACTGAGAGACTGTTGTTAACTACGTTTTTGCAAATAAAAATCCCTTTAAGCGGATCTGTCGTCAGTCTCTATCGTTTCTGGGCCATCTACCAGGGGAAACCCCTAGACGCAAACGCAGGTGGAGAAGGTAACGGTAAGCCCATTAAAACGAGCCGCTCCTTCGGGGGTCAGTGGTACATAACATTTAAAGAAAACAGGTGCGTTTACCTAGGAACAGTGTATATGTTTTCCTTATTAGGCGCTCAACTCGATTTCATAAGGCCCAACTGAGTAGAGGCAAGGCCATAGGTACATATACAGAAAGATAGGGTTCTGTACTCCCAAATGAGCAGAGATTTAGCCTTTAGTTAACATGCAGATGCAAGACATAGTAGTAACCACTAGGGATGAGCTTGGTGTTTGACTCGAACGCATGTTCATCTGTTTGGCGAATTCAGAACTTTGTGGACCGTTCACACCAAATTCTTGTGGCACGAACGGCCCACAATGCACTACGCCATCGCAGTGCATTGCTGGCTCATGATTGGCCAAGCATGCACTGTGACCCCGCATGCTTGACCAATCACAGCACCGGCTGCGAGGAGAGCCATAATTGGCCACAGGCAGGATGTGAATGGAAAGCTTGTTACTAAGAAGAGGAGGTGATTGTTTAGGCTAAAAGACTTCCATTTACAGGTGACTTCAGGCAGTTTTTAGGAGCTTCCATTGACGTCTATGAGGACAAAAAACACTCATACATGGACAGGTATAATTTAAAAGAGCAGTATGGGGTTTCGAAAAAAACAAACTTACATATCTAGGTAGATGCAGAATCAGTCTGATGCTGCAGCTGCCCCCTGCTGGCTCTACACTGAGAACTGTGAGATCAAAGACCACTGATCATTCAGTTCATGGTCTTCAGGGAGAGCTGTTGACCAGTTACTGACTCTATGCTCTGCCCCTCCAGCACTCACTGGAGAGCTGGGCTGTGAAAGGGGGGAGCCACTGGCTCAGGCTCTCAGCAGAGCGTGGAGAAGCTGAGCCAGCTGCCAGTCTGGCATCTGGATGGATCCCTATATTAAAGTCAAGAGTCTGGACCGGCTGAGTGACATCAGCAGACAGCGGAATTTAGCTTGCTTTTGGCTGATTACGGGTCACAGTAGTGCAGAACAAACTGCACTCCTGTGACCTACAGGAGAAGTAGGACCAAAAGAGCTTCGGCCCTTTAAAAGGATGAGAGTTTGGTTGTTGAGCCTTTTTGAGCCTCAAGATACTAATTCAGATGTAAATTAGGGTAAAGTTCATAATTGTTTGTCAGAAATATTTTGGAATCACATTTTTTAGTGACGATTGCTCAGCTGATCTTTCTAATACAATGTCATTTGCTCACAATTTCCTATAGACACAAAGGTCTGTTTGTTGTTACAGCTTAAAGGACAAGTACAGCTAAAGCTCATTTGGCTGTACTTCTTCTGTGGATCACATGAGTGCACAACATTTTGCACTCCTGTGACCCGTTTTCAGCAGAGGGCCGATGCCCACTGTCAGCTGATGTCACAGAGCGGGCACAAGTTTAGGAAAGATTGAAACAATATGGTTGGGATCTGCCCATATGCCTGGACCAGCACCAGGCTCAGGCTCTCAGCGAGCCACTGAGAACCTGAGCCAGCCGTTCCCAACCCCTTCACAGCCCAGCGCTCAGGTGAGTGTGCAGGGGCAGAGCAGAGAGCGATGACTGACAGTCACCAGCTCTCTGCTCAGGGAGCTCTGAGAACCAAGTGATCAGTGGTGTTTTGATCACTCGGTTCCCAGCCTTAGAGCTGGTGGGGGACAGATGCAGCATCGGACCTATGCTGCATCCACCTAAGTAAATATGATTTAAAAAAAAAAGATTCCCATACTTCTCTTTTAAATTGGATTTCTCCTGCCAGAATAGAAAACATTTTCCCTCACAGATACACATACACAAACGGACTTTCGCAAATACCAATATTAATACAGATTACAATGCTGTAGGGGGTTATGATATATTTGGATGTTCACAACTGCATGTGTTTATTTATAGATCCGTTTAGTATCCTGATGAAGTGACTGCATGTGACCACAAACCGCTTCAAGATATCCACCCGTCCTCATCTTCCCTCATCATAAAGACAACTGCATCTAAATAAGATAGAAATTACCATAAGGAAATGCATAGTTTTATTCATATTGAAATAAACATGATAGATTTAACTTTATTTACATCATTTTATTTTTGGGGACAAATATGGTTTTAAAGTGGTAGCAAATATTGATGTAACAGAGATTGTCATCTAACCTACACTATGATGTCATGAAAGATGATGGTCTGGTCCTTTTCTCTCCAACGCAGTACACTGTGGATTTGGGAAGAGCCTAAACGGTGATTATAAGACTATGGGGGAGTTCTGTGGAGGGGTTACTGAAAGGTTTACTATTCACAAGATAACCTTTAAATAATTCAAAATGTAAAAAAATAATTATGTAGAATAAATTTTTTATTTTTGTAGAGAAATAAAAAATGCTGCTGCAGAAAGAACATTATATTTTAATCTAGAACCACCATCTGTCTTTGCTGGTTGGAATCCCATTCATTGTCTTATCTAATTCCTGTAACAGCTCCCATGTTACTGGTACCAATGTTTATGATGCAAGACACTAAAATCTTAACAAAACATCGGCAAAACTTAATTGAAAATCTCCAATGGTTGTGTCTTATCGTTTCTAACTCTGACATATCTGTTCTGTTATTTCTTCCTCCTTTGTGGTTAAGTGTTGCTGCAAACTACTGCAAATGTATTTGCATAAGTAGAAATATCAAAGTGAGATAACATGATGAGCAAGTTTTTGCTTGACAAGTCAGAGATCCCCAGTGTCTTTAATAAATTAGATTAAGTGCCTACAAGGAGAGTCTAGGCGTTAAAGCCATACTTTCCCTTCTTTTGGCAACCAAGCAAACTAAAATATTTAGGGATCTTCCTTACACCAACCCTAATCTATTCCCACCTAACTATATCCCCCCATGTGAAGGAAGTTCAATAGCCAGTAGCCAATAGCTTCCCTTGCGTCGTATTTGGTCCATTGGAGTAGCACACAAACCGTTTTCCCGATTTTTAGTCCGTCGGATAGATTTGAAACATGTTTTATTTCTAGGTCCGTCTGACTTTTGGGGAAAAAAAGTCCGCTGGAGCCCACACACGATCAAATTGTCCGATGGATTCTGGTCCGCCGGACCAAATCTGCCGGAAAAACGATCGTGTGTACACGGCATGAGTCCTATTTTTCTTTTAAATGTTTCCAAAAGAATCCCTTAGGCCGCGTACACACGGGCGGACTGTTCGCCCAACTTAGTTCGTTAGACAATCCGACAGACAGTCCGTTCAAAATTTGCATGAACGGACTTGACCACACACGATGAGCAGACAGTCCGCTGAAAGCGTGCGCGATTACGTGAACGGCACGTACGACGGGACGAGAAATTCGACGTCCAATACACTGCAATGCAACCTTCGGCCGTGTAAATCCTTTCTGAGCATGCGCCAAACTTAGTCTGTCGAACTAGCCTACACACGAGCGGACTGTCCGCTGAAACCAAGTTTGGACGGACTGTCTTACGGAAATTCCGTAAGACTTTGTTCGTCAGACTGTCCGCTGAAACAGTCCGCTGAAGCCCACACACGAGCGGATTGTCCGCTGAAACACTGTTCAGCGGACTAAGTTGGGCGAACAGTCCGCCCGTGTGTACGCGGCCTTAGTTGCTGAATTTGTTTGGAATTGTGCAAAACTATGGCTACATGGTGACATTTTAGGGTTCTTTCACACAGGGCAGACTTGCTTGCTCAGCAGGGGATATGTACGCTGATCCCCGCTTAGCAGGCAGATGACAGGTACGTGTCCGCTTTCACCGCCAGTGATGCTGGAACGCTGACCCAATCTCTGCCCGCAGAGGATTCCCAGGCACCCACTGCTCTATAGAGGGGAATGGAGGTTTCCGATTAGATCCACCGGATAAACTGACTCAAATGGAATGTTCGTGTGAAAGGGGCCATTATTAGAACCATAAATTACTCTACCCAACTTTAGGCATTATTACAGCTGGATCTAAAGCTGGCCATAAACAGAGAGTTATTTTTTTAGTTTTTTTGTTTTTTAGCCCTGGCTCTAAACAAAAAACTAACAGATTATTCCATCCATACAAGCGAGGTGGAGGGATTAGAAATAATTCCTACATCTTCTGAACTCATTTTAGGTAAACTCCAAACTTGTGTTCTTTTTTACTCCAATAAGCAGCCTGTCTGTTTTGTTTATGGGATCTGAGATGTGGGAAGGAAGTATCCCGCAGCTCATTGGAGTGAAAATAGAGTGCGAGTTCAGAGTTTGGCTAGAAGTGAGTTCAGAAATGTTCAGTGCACTTACTGAGGTACAGTTATGTCAGTTTAGTGAGATACATAAATAAATCTCAAAGCCTCCATGTCTCTTGCTGCTCGGTTACACTAAGGCAGTGGTTCTCAACCCCTGTCCTCAGGTTCCGCTAACAGGCCAGATTTTAAGTATTACTAGGGGAGATGCAAACTAGAATACTGCAATCACTGAGCACCAATTGCAAATGATATAGGGTTGCCACCTGTCCAGGATTCACCCGGACAGTCAAGGTTTTGATTCATGTGTCAGGGTTTCCATCCACCTGAAACCCGGACACATTATTTAGACAGGAATGTGGCTCAGAACAGGGCTTGATAGCAGGGTGAGTGGGCACAATGTGTGCTGCATTTCTATTTTCTTTGGATTGCCCAAAGGTGTCCCAGGTTTGTTACAATCCTATAGTGTATACGAAAAAATAAAAAATGACTGTTCACCGCTAAAGCGTTCGGGTTTGACGTGAAGAAAAAGTGTCAACCCTAAAATGATATCACCTGTGATGTATTCCAGTTATCTTGTAAACCTGGCCTGTTAGTGGGTCCTGAGTATAGGAGTTGAGAACCACTGCACTAAGGGCTCCTTCACAAAAGAAAAAAAGTTTTACCAATCCCAGGCGACCCACCAGAATTCTAGCCTGACAGGCCGTAGCAATTTTAACTCAGATTACAGAGTTTGATAGTCAGCACCACCACTTACCAACTGAGTTCATTGGGGCCACAACGCAACCACGAGCCAAATGCTTGGCTCGCAGTTGTGGCATGCTCCTGAAAGTAAAATGGCTATTCAGCATTAAAAAAAAAAAAAAGGCATCAAAAGGGAGCAGTAGTACCTTCTGAACGCCTGCTAATACTATCCTCTAAAAAGCAGTTTGCAGTGAGTGGGTCACTTTACAAAGAGTGGTAAGCTTACCATCTACCTGAAAGTGTCCTGTCTGTTCTTTCAGACAATCTCTCCGTCTGGCCATATCCAGTCTGTTAACTTTACAAACTCTCTTTGGAGACCCACTTGGTCTCTTTTTAAATCACAAATCCTCCAGTCCCCCTGCAAAACCTGATCTGGAGTGGTTAGAGCAGGGAAGAATTTGAACTCCTGTTTGTTTTTTACTGCTCTCTGATGCTCGCCCTTCACTTTCTGTTCCAATGACCATGGTTTTACCAAACAGGAAACAAGGAAAAATCTGCAAAAGAGACATGGGCAGTAACAAAAAATATGGCAGGGGGTCTAGCCTCCCCATACTTTACTAAAAAAAAAAAATTACTGTTATTTATTTCTGTCTGTGTTGCTGTTTAAGAGTTCCCTGACTTCCTGCCTGTTAATGGTCAAGACAGTAAGTGAGGGCAATGGCGCAGCTAGACATTCTTTCTCCCAGGTCAAAGACTCAGTTCGGCGCCCCCCCCCCCCATTCCCCCCAGTACTAAAACAAGGTAATTCCGCGCCCAAAGGTGCCAAACTGCCAAAAATCCCTAAACAGGCCCATGATGACAGCATTTTGAGACAGACTGAGGACAGTCCCTTTCTCTGCAGCCTCAGTTGCATTGGACAGTGCATGAATGGGAAGTGCTCTATACTGAGCAGCTTCTTGTTCATTCACAAACTGAAGCATGGTAAACACAACTGTATTCATTCAGAAAAGGAAGGGGCCAGTAAATTAGATGAAATTTTTTTATGAAAAAAGATAAAATTATAAACATCTCACCAGTAAGGACAAATCTTCCTTGAAATACATACTTAAAAAGTTTGCGGGGACTTCTAGACTTGCATGTGTAGCAAGATGAGGAAAAACTTCAGAGAAGTTCAATAGCTCTTGTGAGGCGGCTACCACACAGCAAGGATTCCCTAATTGGACACCCAACAGAAGCTCAAACCATAAAAATACAGAAAGGAGCTCCAGAACAAAACCCGATATAAGAGTTCAAGATAATGTAATTGTTGGCTAAAAGTCATATAAAACAGCAAACTCATTTTGGGAGCAACACTTCCAGCACTTCCCCTTGGCAGCAGTTGCTGAGAAACATTGAAGTCTTTTAAATCCATCCATTTTTGCCTTTTGGCTCCTTCTTAAGACTCTTGTGAGGGATCCAATGGATGACAACATTTATATTAGAAAAAAAACTGCCTCTTTTTGTCTTTCTATCTTATATTGTGGCCTTACCAAGCTGCTTACCTACTACCCAGCCACTGTATAATTTGTGTGGCTGTTGATACAATTTTCTTTTCAATAAAATCTGCCTTGCCTCTCCCTCTTACATTGAGGTCTAACCAAGTTGCTTACAGACTGCCCAGCCACTTTACAATTTTTGAGGCTATTGTCATCTGAAATAATGCACTAAAATGTAATTTTGTTTTAGGCTAAAATCTGTCTTGTCTCACCCTCCTACACTGCAGCTTTACCAAGCTGCTTACATATGGTCCAGTTGAGGTACATTGGCGGCTAGTGTCTCTGAAATAATACACTCTAATCTTTATTTCAAGATAAAACCTATTTCCTCACTTCTCATTTTGAGAGCAAAAGCACTCCCCCTTGACAGCAGTCTTTCCAATCCAATCATTGTTGCTTCTTATGGCTCTTCAGGGGGAGCCAAAGGATGACAACATTTATATTAAGATACAAGCTACCTCATTTTGTGTCCTTACCAAGCTGCTTACATACTGCCCAGCCACTGTATAATTTGTGTGCCTGTTAATACAATTTTCTTTTCAAGATATAACCTGCCTTGCCTCTCCCTCTTACATTGAGGCCTAACCAAGTTGATTATGTAGCTCTACCCCTGCAGAAACCGCAGGTGAATATAGGTATCTCCCACCCTACACAGCCAGGCACACTCATTTTCCATGAACTCTAGAGACAGGAATTATTTAAGGCGATTAAACTTGGATCTGGTAAGGGTTATTATGAGTTACCCACTTGATCAGCAGAGAAATCTTTAAGGACACAAACTCTATACATCCAGTATATACACACTTCTTCTCTTCTACCTCCAGCACAAACTTGCTTGTAGAACTACATCTCCCAGGACTAGCTAGCACTGACAATTTGATCCAAAACTAACTCAGTAAGATCCAAAGAAAATGCCCTTTGCAGGCAGGAATGGTGGGCTCCTTTTGGTAGTTTAGCAAAAAGAGAGGTCTTTGGTGCAAGCTGTCCTATTCTTAAAATGAGTGGATATTGTCTCTGAACTAATACACTCTAATCCTTAATTCATGATAAAACATATTTCCTCTCTTCCTCGCAAGCTATGTACACACTGAAGAGGAGCTTACTGTACTAACTATCCAATGCTAGTAGAGCAATCTCCCCACTGAACTATTCCGTTCTGACAGGGGGTCTGCCCCCGACCAGAACACACCAGTCAGCACTCACAGACATTTGACTGGCTTCTGTCAGACAGGCTGCTGTACCCACAGGCCGAATGTCAGCCAGTTTCTGTCGAACTGGCAGATACCAGCTGGTATTCAGCTCGAGAGTACGGGGCTTTATGCTGCAACCTAACCAATCTTTTGTATACCATCCAGCCACTGAATAATTTTTCTGGCTATTGTCATCTTAAATAATACACTCTAATGTTTTTTTCCTGGAAAGAACCTGCTCCAACAGTCCCTTTTACCTTGCAGCCATACCAAGCTGCTTACATACTGTACAGTCATTGTACAACACTTGTGGCTCTTATCTGTAGAATAATACACACTAATTTTTATTTCAGGATGAATCTATCCTCATCTCTCCCCTTTAAATTGCAGCCTTACCAATCAGCTATTCACTGTGCTGTGTGCCCTGATTGGGCAAAGCCTTGCACCTCACCAGCAGTCAGGTGCATTGCTTCAGCCAATCAGGGCCCTAGAATGCACTGCACAGGGCCCTAGAATAAAAGCTGATCATTGTAAGCACTCCTGTCAGTATTAAATGGTTTGTCCCAACACTCCTAACTGATACTTCTGCAGAACAGCTTGAGCTTTTAAAAAAACAACAGACTTACTTGTGAATTGCTAGAATTGGGCTCTAAGAGCACAAGTAAATGCCTGGCTTCCTCTCCTGTTAGAACAGTGACCCTCCTGCTTGAGGCTTTAAATCTCCACCAGTCTCTCTCCACCTGGGGTCATTACTACTCATTAAGATTGCAGTCACCTTCTCCATGGGTACTGTTCTCGAAGGACCCTCCCGGGGGGTAGCCTCACTCCAGGCAATGCTTGGCCTGGCCTAAAAGGTTTTTTGGAACTTGCCCTCGCCCCCACCGCAATAAGGGTCAGGATGTCTACAGCCAGCTCTTTTGGATGAAGGTCTACCTTCCCCCCTACCTACACTTGCTGGCTACATCTGCCTGATGGTGAGTTCTCTGGCTCCCATGCCCCAACTGCACTAGAGCCTCCTCCCGGGCCTGGCTTATATATGGGTACTGACTTACACATGACATCACTACAGGAGGGCTCTAACTAAAAATGAGCCTAGCCCCTAATGACACTGCTTTCTGTAACCAGACACTACGCTGGAACAAAGTCACCTAGTGGCAGACTAGCTATCTGGACAGCTTACATGCTTGTCAATATCTAAAAAGAGTTTAAGGGCTAGTTTACACTTGCTTCAAAACAAGGCTTAGGACACGCTTTGTTAAAGCTCTCTGAACACCAGTCAAAGCTGCTTTTGCTTGGTGCTTCGGTGGAGTTTCGATGGGGCTTCGGTGAGGCTTTGTGCGGCTTCGTAGGGCTTCGATGAGGCTTTGTTGGGGCTTTGATGAGGCTTCGGTGAGGCTTCAGTGGGGCTTCATGCAAGCTTTGCTATAGACATCTATTGTGGCTTTGAAGATGCTTTGAAGCACCATTGAAGCTACATGGGGTATTATTTTTGAAGCAAAGCTGAAGCAAAGCAAAAGCAGGTGTAAACAGGACTGTAAGCTAACCATTTTACTTAGTGACATGAGCTTCGACTAGCATTCAGAGAATTTTAACAAAGCTTGTCTGAAGCCTTGTTAATGTTTGTTGAAGCCAAAGCAAGTGTAAATGAGCCCTAAAAGCTTTTGGAACAACCTTTTCATAAATTAACACGTCTAATCATGAAGGATGTGGTTTTTATTTGTGGCTTCCAGTTTTAACCATATGTTACAGACTAGCTAACTGGACCAGCTTGCATGAGCATTAAAAAAAGAGCTTAAAAGCTTTTGGAGCAACCTTTTCATAAATTAACATCCCTAATCATGAAGGTTGTGGTTTTTATTTGTGGCTTCCTGTTTTAACCTGATGTTACATACATTTTGACTGTTTTCTTTTTATTCTCTATAGTTATCTATTGACTTTTTCATTGTCTTTTGTTCTTGAAAGAAGTTTGAAGAACTCTGACTTCTGTGAGTAAATTTTTCATATATTTTTCAATATTTCATACCGCAGAGACATGCTGGATGTCTTTATTCTCTACCTTTCAAGCTACTTTGTCGCTATTTAGGAAAAATAATAACGCTTACTCGGCTATAAAGCATTAATTCTTCCCTCTGCGATTGTCTGTGATGCAGAACTCTACTGTCTTGGAGAGATGAGCTTTCAGAAAGATCTTCTGCTTCCAACACTTCTGGTAGTGTTGGAATGTTGCTGGGCTTTTAAAACAAAATTCTTAAATAGAAACAGAATCAATGTTTAAAGTAATTATAAAGCTTATTTTTATATTTAAAATTATAAACATGTTATACTTATGTAGCACTTACCCCCCGAAGGAGCGGCTGATAATTAATTGGGCCTGTACTCTGCTATTTCCACCCCCAAGGATTTGTCTCAACCCGCTTGACACAGCTGCAGGGCTGGTGCAAGGATTTTTGACACCCTAGGCGAAACTTCATTTTGCGCCCCCCCCCCTGGCTCCACCCCTGACTTCACCCCTTTGCCCTGTCCATGTACACCCCACCTTTTTTAATGGCTGCTACTATTTTGCATGCAACACTTTGTAGACCAGCTAATTGTAGAAAGTCTCACTTGTGGCCATTAATGCCTCTTCACCTGTGCCCATCAAATACAGCCTCACCTGTGCCCATCAAATGCAGGCAGCCCCACCAGTGCTCATCAAACACAGTCTCACCAGTGCCTATCAAACACAGTCTCACATGTGCCCATTAATGGCGCTTCATCTGTGCCCATCAAATGCAGTCTGACTTGTGCCCTCACTATGCCACTTCACCTGTGCCCATCAAACACAGTCTCATCTGTGCCCATTAATGGCGCTTCACCTGTGCCCATCAAATAGTTTCACCTGTGTCCATCAAATACAGTCTCAGCTGTGCCCATCAATGCCACTTCACCACTGCTAATCAATGCAGCCTCACGGGGGGGGGGGGGGGGGGGGGGCTTGGTACATACTTGGCATTTTGGCAGATCAGTCATCAGTGAATATAAATACATATAATACACACATAACATTTGCAAATTGAATGTCATTGTCAATATATACACAAGCTCATTATTAAGTCAGAAACAGTTTCTCACTCACACAATCTACAATTCTGCTGTGTACGCCTGTACCTGCTTCTGTCCGTGCCTCTTCCAGGCTCCACCTGTCCCCAAGCTGGAAAGCCGCCGCCAGGCACCACGCTATGAGACTGTCCTATGATTTACTCTGCTGCACTCCAGTCTGACAAGGCCAGCCCAGGAGAGCATGCTCGAGTGGGGGGGAGGTGCTGGACACACACATGTCAGAGTGGATAGTGAAGAGCGGAGAGTATCCGGGAGGGGGGTGCTGGACACAGGACACATGTCACTGTCAGAACTCAGAACGGTCTCCACTCCTAGTCAGAGGCTCAGAGTGGAAAGCTGGCTGGGGGGGTGAGAATCCGCTGGAAAACATGTCAGAGGCAGGAGAGTGGCAGGGGAGTTGTTCTGCACAGTGTGGACACACAAGACAATTGAATAGTCACAGATTATATGCACTGTGTTGTCACCTGGGCATACACTGCTACACCTGTCTGGAAAAGTAATAAGCCTCACAACAGATTGTATTAAACCAAAAAGATAAGTTTACTAGAACAGGTTCAAACATCAAACACAAGAACCGTTATTGGTATACAATACTGAAGCAAATAATTGTGAATGGCTAGCACATGAGAGCTACCTGTATCGCTCCTGCAAGCATGTCTCCAAGCGGGACTAATGCTCAGGCAATACAACCTCAGCACTTGGCACCTTCCCACTTCAGTACACTGTGCAGACACTATGATATCTGTAATGTGCTACACAGTATTTGAACAGAATAATAAGACGGTATAATTACTCAATATTCCCCCTACAGTCTCTAGTAGGTAATAGCAACACTGTAAGGCCTTACAGTAAGGAATATAGTCTCTTATCTTCTTGTCTTCAGCTAGCCATTTATACTGCAGTACTTATAATCCGCAGGATTTCCGTCACGAAAAACAGTGTAGAATAATATAAAGCAGTAACTTCAATTGTGCAAAGTATTGGTGAACTCATTTCCTGGGAATGTACTTCCATCAGCAGTTAATTAGCAAAGAAATCAGGCTTGAGGCCTATATATGTGTAACTCTATTGAACTGAACTGTTCTGTGGGACTACCGGTCCCAGCAACACTAAGCAATCAGTCTAAAGCCGCGTACACACGTGGCGGACTGTCTGGCCAACTTAGTCCGTCAGACAATCCGACGGACAGTCCGTCATACTTTCGAATGAACGGACTTGCCCACACACGGCACTTTTTGAGCGGACTAATACGGCGGACTAAGTCCGCCATACTATCCGCCCTACTTTTGAAATGAACGGACTCGCCCACACACGCGGAGGAAAGTCCGCTCATTTCGAGCGCGTCTCCAGGTAGGCGGGGGCCCGCGAAGGAGACGTCGCTGACCCCGCCGCCTGGTATGGACTTAAAGGGGAACCCCAACGCCGAAAAAAATCGGCGTGGGGGTCCCCCCAAAGTCCACAACAGACCCTTGTCCGAGCACGCTACCCGGCCGGCCAGGAAAGGGGGCCGCGCGGCCCCCCCACCCCAAAGCACCTTGTCCCCATGTTGATGAGGACAAGGGCCTCTTCCCGACAACCCTGGCCGTTGGTTGTCGGGGTCTGCGGGCGGGGGGCTTATCGGAATCCGGGAGCCCCCTTTAATTCACATAGGGTGGGGGGCCGGTATCCGGGGGCCCCCTTATTAAAGGGGGCTCCCGGATCCCGATAAGCCCCCCGCCCGCAGACCCCGACAACCAACGGCCAGGGTTGTCGGGAAGAGGCCCTTGTCCTCATTAACATGGGGACAAGGTGCTTTGGGGTGGGGGGGCCGCACGGCCCCCCCTTCCCCAAGGCACCCCCCATGTTGAGGGCACGCGGCCTGGTACGGCTCAGGAGGGGGGGCGCTCGCTCGCCCCCCTTTCCTGGCCGGCCGGGTAGCGTGCTCGGACAAGGGTCTGTTGTGGACTTGGGGGACCCCCACGCCGATTTTTTTCGGTGTTGGGGTTCCCCTTTAAGTCCATACCAGGCGGCGGGGCCAGCGACGTCTCCGTCGCGGGCCCCGCCTACCTGGATACCCGCTCGAAATGAGCGGACTTTTCTCCGGGCGGGAAAAGTCCGCTCATTTCAAAAGTACGGCGGACTGGCACACACACGGGCGGATTGTCCGCGGAAATTCGAGTCCAGCGGACAGTATTTCCAACATTCCGAAATACTTAATCCACCAGACTGCACGCTGAAAAAGTCCGCTGAAGCCCACACACGAGCGGACTGTCCGCTGAAATGTGTTTCGGCGGACTAAGTAGGCCAGACAGTCCGCCCGTGTGTACGCGGCTTGAGTGTGTGAAGTGACCACACCGCTACTCCAGCAGGCTGTAGTGTAGACTGGCTCCAGTGGCTTCAAATGTTGCTTCGCACCAAGTAGGCCGCAGTGCTCTTCGGACGCACACCTACCGATCCCTGTGGGCAGGCCATGCGTCCCAGCAAAAAGAGAGAGAAAATGGCTGCAAAGGCCCTTTTATTACCTACCCAGCATGCAGTTCTTCCACTCAGTGTTCATGGGTAAGTGAGTGGGTATTCTGGGTAGGTGTTAGGCTTTCCCTATGCTCTTGAAATGAAAAATAAACAAAGTCCCTTTTACATTTATACCACTAGAGGGAGCCAAATACCAATTTATAGCATTGTCCATAGTTTAGCATTACATAGCATTAGAAGGCAAAAATAGCAGTGCTTCACTTACTTGCTCTGTGCAACGGTATAGCACAGAACAGCACCGAACCTCCTCTTCTTGGGTCCCCCGCTGGCACTCTGGGCTTCTCGTCTTCTTGGTGTTCCACTATAGGAAGCCACTTCCTATGATGGGACACCTGCAGCTCGCTCCCAGGCTGGGCTGTGTGCATCTATTGACACACACAGCACAGTGCAGCCCTGTCCACTACTCTCTACTCACAGAATTTGATTGACATCAGCAGGAGCCTATGGCTCCCACTGCTGCCTCTGTGAGCAGAGAGAGAGGAGAGAGCCACTGCAGGCAGGCATGGTGCTGGATTGAGATCGGGCTCAAGTAAGTATACAGGGGGGTGAGGGGGCAGTACAAATATAGGGACATTTTTTACCTTAATACAGGCAATGCATTATGGTAAAGAATGTCCAGCCTTTAGAATCACTTTTAACTACACAAGTAGCATGTAATGACAATTCATCTCCCACAGTTGTACATTGCTCCAATAGTGTATGATTGATTACTATAACATAGTACGTGTGTGCACCACTGTTACAACAATAGATAGGATATCAATAGTACTGTACATACTTTGTTCACATGGACTTCAGCTTGTGTAAAACAGTGTGTGCAGAAAGCTTTTTATAGAGCATTTGCAAAGATCATGCCAAGCTTTACTGAAGCCTTTAGGCCTTGTTTATACTTGCAATTAGGGGATGTTAAAACCCCTGGGTTGAACTGCGTTTTTACCAACCCCAACTGCTTCCCCGGTTGTTTAGTAATATACTCCCTCTCATTCTTAGTGGGCGGTATCGCCCGCCAAAGCACAACCCATCCAAGTGGACAGTGCCATCATGCCACTGCCTCACAACTGCACACTACTTGTTGGGAACCCCCATAATTAGGCTCCAGGGGCAGAGTGATATGCCTTGGGGGGCATGGCATGATTGGAGTCTGAGCTGAGGTTGTCATACACCTCCTTACAGGGTTTTGCTGTGATGTGCAACTTTTAGGACTTCCTTTCCCTACTAGAAGTTTTGAGCTGGGATGAACTCTGTCCTTGTAGGCATTCCTAGCTGTTTGTGATGCAAGATGAGCTGGTGGAGCCTTGAGCGACGCCTGTCATTTCTGAGTATTTACTGCAAGTGTGAAAGGAGCCTTACTCCCATGTTGTAAGGGTTTACAACCACTTTAATGCCCTCTGGTCCCTACCCAAAACCCTGGAAAGCATTACCTGCTAACAGTATTTTAGGAGAAGTCTACACATCAATAGGGTAATATCTGCTAGCATGACCCCACTCTTGATTAGTCAACAGCAGTTTTATGAGCTTACAGTTCTTTGTCTTAAAAGTGAAAAAGTGCATGCAGTGTGTTTCTTACCTGTTGAGTTTGGGGTCCAGCGTTTGGATAAATGTGGTTCCCATCCCTGAGAATGTAGTTTACTGTAAATTATGATTCTTTAATCGTTAGGAAAACAACCTCTTGAATTTTCCACCAGCTGGCTGAGAATATTAACAGATGTACTAGAGTTCATTAAAATCTTCAGTGCTTGTGGTGTGCCATCCCTGATTGCCAATGTGCTTTGTGCTGCAATGATTTATATAATTTCTCAGTGATAACACCAAGGTTTTTGTTTTGGGTATTTAGCTTGGTATATCAGCAGGCACTTACAATCTCTTTACATCACTTAGGCCCCTTTCACACTAACGTCCCGTTCAGGCCCGCCTGTCAGTTTTTCAGGCGGACCTGAACGGGTGCTCCATAGAGCTCTATGGAGCGTCGGATGTCAGCGGTGACATGTCCGCTGACATCCGACCCGCTCCGATCCGAAAAAGTGTGACGGAGGAAAAAGCTATTTTTCCATCCGTCTGCGGATCGGATCGGATGACGACGGGCACTGCGGTCCGTCGTCATCCGATCTCCCATAGGGGAGAGCGGCGCTGTGACAGGTCCGTCCCTGCACAGTGTGCGGAGACAGACCTGTCATCTCCCTGCTCAGCGGGGATCGGCGGAGTGATCCCCGCTGAGCAAACGGACATCCACGGGGCGGATCAGAACTGATCCGCCCCGTGTGAAAGGACCCTTACAGCTTGTTAAATTGTTTATAAGATCCACTGTAGAGCTTTCATGGCTTCAATTACATATTTCTAGAGATTTACACTAATGTAAGTAATAGAGATATAACATAATGTGCACATGACTTTATCTTGAGTCATGGCAATCCACTCTTAATAGCTGCTATATTTAGTCAGAATTAGACTATTGGCATTCAATTGTTCAGCTGATAAGTGGCACGCAATATTTTGATGAATAATAATGCCAAGGGTCTTTGGGTCACAGAAGCCTTCTGCCGCATTGTACATTTGAATGTTGCCCCAGCATCCTGTGCAGTGAGCCTCGTATTATCACTATTGTGGCTGTCCAAGCTATTTTGTGTTTCTGTATCTGCAGAAGGGAGACAGATCATATCTATGTTTCATTTTTTCCTTAGAGACCTCCAAAAGAAGGGAAACACAGTGTTAAAAGTAAAGGTAAAATAATAAGAAGGAGCCAACCCCAACTAATATAACTGTATTAGCCTTATTAAGACAGCTGCCCCTTTAAGTATGAGTATCACTTGCTTCCTGAGGATGCGAAGTTGTGCGAAATGCATTGAGACTGAGCCATTTAGGTCACTCCCGGGTCCATCCCCCATGTCACTTCTGGGTCTGTGGAAAGCATGCCGGTTATGTGGTTTGCGGGTGGCAGTGCGGGACCCATCCTTTGGCGAGTGTTTATGTTGGTGCCTTTCTGGGCCCTTTTTTACGTGAATACTGTCAGGGCTGGCTTAGGACTTCCTCCTCTGGGCTGGCCGTTCAGCTGTCGGCTAATTGCCAGCTCTCTTCTCTTTTCACAGTTACCAGCTGTTCCCGATGATGCTTGTCTGACCTGCCTATTTAAAGCCTTCCAGCTCACTTTTTCCTTTGCCTTCGCATTGGTCACATCACAAGGAACCGTCTCCTGCTGTTTGTTTCAAGACTGGCTTGCTGACATCCCTCCTGGCTTCTTATCCTGCTTGCAGTTGCTCTCCTTGGATCCCTGCCTTCTGGCTTGGCTGATTACCCGATCTGGTTAATGAACTTTGGACTGGCTGACTACCCGATCTGGCTACTGGGCTCTGGCTATGCTTGACTACGTTTTATTCTATTTACTTTTTTATTTTTCAGAAGATACAATAAATCCACTTGTTGGTAATATTTTTTCCAGATCGGATGAGCAAGATCACCGCATGGATCAGTTTGCCTTGGCGTTACCAACGCTCCTGAATCGCACGGCTCCCCTGGAATCCCCCAGGGTGGCTGCTCCGGTACAACCTGAGTCGCAGGCCGCCCCTGCTGCTGCGCCAGTCTCTGTGCAGGCACCCGCCTCGAGTATTACCTCTATAAGAGGTATGTCTGGTTCTGCTCTGCTTCCCCAGCGATTTGGGGGCGATCCAGTTCAATGCAGAGGGTTTCTCAATCAGGTTGAGATATACTTCAAAATGCTGCCCCAGGCGTTTCCCACAGACAGAAGCAAAGTAGGTTTCGTAATATACTTGCTTTCTGAGAGAGCCTTGGCCTGGTCTAACCCTCTATGGGAGACACAAAAACCTGTTGTCTTGAGTTACCCTCAGTTTGTGGCCTCCTTTAAAAGGGTTTTTGACGTTCCCGCATGCTCCGCTTCTTCTGCCAATTGCCTCATGTCCATCAAACAGAGTACGAGAACTGTTGCAGACTACGCCATTGAATTCCGTACTCTGGCAGCAGAGGTTGCTTGGAACAATGAGGCCCTCGTGGCTGCTTTTTCTCATGGTCTCTAGGATTCCATCAAGGATGAGATAGCAGCCCGAGATATACCCACTGAGCTGGAGAGCTTGATTATTTGATCGTTTGCCATCCTCATTGACTTCAGACTCAGAGAAAGACTTTCTCTTAAGGAGAGCTTGCGGAAGCCTCCTGTACATTTGCCTCTGAGCTTTGTAGTCCCACCCATGCCTCCCTCACCTCCCATGCCTCCTGGTACCGTGTTGGTCAGTGAAGATGAACCCATGCACATGGGCTTCACGCGTCTCTCTGCGGATGAGAGAGCCTTTAGGAGGAGGGAGAGATTATGCCTTTATTGTGGCCAGGCAGGTCACTTTTTGAAGTCTTGTCCTACCCGTCCAGGGAACGCCCGAACCTTGAGGTCCTGTCATGGACAGACCTTAGGTGGCGTTGTTTAGTTCCCAGTTATCCAGAAGGATAAGCCCCTGGTTTTGGTCACCCTTTCTTGGGCTGAGTCGTCCATCGAGATACAGGCTCTAATCGACTCTGGGGCTGCAGGCCTGTTCATTGATGCTGCATTTGTTTTGCAGTACTCGATTCAGCTGCAGCTGCATGACACTCCACTTGGCATTGAGGCTCTTGATGGGAGACCTTTACAGCTTTCCCATGTGACTCATGAGACGGTTCCGTTGTCCATGGCCGTAGGGGCTCTTCACCATGAGATAATCCAATTCCAAGTTATTTGCTCACCCAGATTTCCGCTGGTTATTGGTTATCCTTGGTTACAGAGGCACAACCCCTCTTTTGATTGGCTCCATGCTGAGGTTCTCTCCTGGTCACCACAATGCAGTGAGACATGCTTCCTGAAGGTATCCAAGGTCCTGTGCACCGCTTCACTCCCCTCCCTGCCGGAGGAGTACCGTGATTTTGGCGATGTCTTTGATAAAGGTCAAGCCAGTAATTTGCCTCCACACCGGCCTTACGATTGCGCAATTGACCTTCAACCTGGTGCCATACCTTCTCATGGCCGGGTTTACCCTTTGTCGGTCTTGGAGGATAAGGCCATGGAGGAGTATGTTGCTGATGCACTTTCTCGAGGTTTCATCCCCAAGTCCTCGTCTCCTGCTGGTGCTGGTTTCTTCTTTGTGAAAAAGAAGAGCGGTGAACTGAGACCTTGTATAGATTATAGGGGTCTCAATCGTGTCACGATTAAGAATGCCTACCCGATTCCATTGATCACAGAGTTATTTGACCACCTCAAGGGAGCAACGGTTTTCACAAAGCTTGACCTGAGAGGGGCATACAATCTTGTGCGCATTAAGGAGGGCGATAAGTGGAAAACTGAGTTTAATACCAGAACAGGCCATTATGAATACCTGGTAATGCCTTTTGGCCTTTGTAACGCCCTGGCAGTTTTCCAGGAATTTATTAACGATGACCTCCGAGATTTGTTGCAATTGTGTGTGGTGGTTTATCTCGATGATATCCTCATATTTTCCAAGTCCTTGGAGAGCCACCACACAGATGTCTGTCGTGTACTTCAGAAACTAAGAGAGAACAATCTATATTGTAAACTGGAGAAGTGCGAGTTCCATCGTGAACAGGTTACATTCCTGGGCTATGTCATTTCCACTGCTGGTTTTTCGATGGACCCAGAGAAACTGTCGGCAGTCCTACAGTGGCCTCGACCCGTGGGTTTACATCCTCTGCAGCGTTTCCTGGGCTTTGCCAACTACTATCAGAAGTTTATTCATAACTTCTCGTCTCTGGTCAAGGCTCTGACTGATATGACCAGAAAGGACGGTAACCCACAGAGTTGGTCTCCGGAGTCCATTAAGACCTTTGAGACTCTCAAGGCTGCCTTTGTTTCCGCTCCTGTGTTGGCACATCCTGATCCTACGTTGCCTTTTATCCTAGAAGTTCATGCTTCTGAGACTGGAGTTGGCGCCCTTCTGTCTCAGCGTCCTAACTCTGAGAGCGCTATGCATCCGTGTGGCTACTTTTCCAAGAAATTGTCACCTGCTGAGTACAATTATGAGATTGGGGACAGAGAGCTGTTGGCGATCATTTTAGCCCTGAAAGATTGTAGACATCTCCTTGAAGGTACCACTGTGCCCGTTCTTATTCTTACTGACCATAAGAATCTTACATTCTTGTCTGAGGCTAAGGGACTCTCTCCCAGAAGGGCGCGATGGGTGCTTTTCTTGTCGAGCTTTAATTACATTGCCTCATTCTTACCCGGTACTAAGAATGTAAGGGCTGATGCCTTGTCACGACAATTTTACTCCACTTCCAAGTTGGAGTCGGTTCCGGTTCCTATGATTCCTCCTGATCGTATCTTGGCTACGGTTCGCACCAGTCTTACTTCTCCTTTGGGTGACAAAATTCTTGCTGCTCAGGTCCATACTCCTCCTGATAAACCTTGTGACCAGGTTGGGGACAGGGTCTGGCTGTCATCTCACAACCTCCGTCTTCGTGTTCCCTCACTGAAGTTTGCACCTTGGTTTATTGGGCCTTTCCGTATCCTTTGCAGGATTAACCCAGTAGCTTACGCATTGGACCTTCCTCCTAGTATGCGCATCTCAAATGTGTTTCATGTCTCTTTATTTAAACCATTGATCTGTAACCGATTTACCACCTCGGTGCCACGTCTTCACCCTATACAGGTTGAGAACCATGAGGAGTATGAGGTACAATCCATTGTTGACTCCCGTAGATTCCGTGGGCACATACAGTACCTGGTGCATTGGAAGGGGTACGGTCCAGACGAACGCTCCTGGGTTTCATCCTCTGACGTACATGCCCCTGTCCTCCTCCGCGAGTTCCATAGACGGTTTCCCCTAAAGCCCGGTGGCCCTCCGAGGGAGAGGGGTCATTGAGGGGGGGTGGGTACTGTCAGGGCTGGCTTAGCCCTTCCTCCTCTGGGCTGGCCGCTCAGCTGTCGGCTAATTGCCAGCTCTCTTGTCTTTCCACAGTTACCAGCTGTTCCCGATGATGCTCATCTGACCTGCCTATTTAAAGCCTTTCACCTCACTTTTTCCTTTGCATTCGCGTTGGTCATATCTCAAGGAACTGTCTCCTGCTGTTTGTTTCAAGACCTGCTTGCTGACATCCCTCCTGGCTTCTTATCCTGTTTGCAGTTGCTCTCCTTGGATCCCTGCCTTCTGGCCTGGCTGATTACCCGATCTGGTTAATGAACTTTGGACTGGCTGACTACCCGATCTGGATACTGGACTCTGGCTATGCTTGACTACGCTTTTTCTATTTACCTTTTTATTTTTATTAATAAACAAGGGTGATTTGATTGTACTTCTGTCTCAGTCTGTTTCATGGTTTCTGTCAAATACATACAATATGAATTTTATATATTGGTGTTAAATATACTTACTACAGTATATATACCCTCTATCTTCGGGGCTTTGTGATTGTCTCTGTTTGGTCAATGAGAGCTAACAGTGAACCCCATTAGTAGATTGGCTGAATGTCCCTGGATCTATTTTTGAGCATTTGTAGGCTGTTTTGTTGGCCACATTGGTCTGGTGAGTACGGAATTTATTGGCATGTGGTTGGATCATATTGAATTTAAAAGAGAGGTGGTCACCCAATTATTCTTTAAATGGACACTGTGATTGGCAACATACACTATATTGTCGAAGTATTGGGACACCTGCCTTTACATGAACTTTAATGGCATCCCAGTCTTATTCCATGGGGTTCCATATTGAGTTGGCCCACCCTTTGCAGCTATAACAGCTTCAACTCTTCTGGAAAAGCTGTCCAAAAGGTTTACGCATGTGTCTATGTTTGACCATTCTTCCAGAAGCGCCTTCATGAGGTCAGGCACTGATGTTGGACGAGAAGGCCTGGACTTTATTTGGACTTGAACTTTGGAATTTATTGCTCATGAACATACATTAAGCTTAATTTTTTTGTGTGACATTTTTTATTTTATAAGGCTAGCAGCTACCTTTTTTTTCTATAGTAATGCAGCCACGCAAGAAATATGTTTTATTAGGAGATAATAACTTGGATGGGTTAGGGATTAAGGGATGCCCAATTTGACAATAACAAAAGAACCAACAACAGAACTTCCTCCCCGTTTAATGCTTTCACTCAGTCCTCCTGCACAAATCTCGATCCTTTGCGCAACTCCGCTGGGTTAACTCCTTTAGATGCTGACAGTCTTTTTGTTATCTTAGCAACAGCCCCTTACAGACTAGGAACTCTCAGTCCCTTGGAAAAGTAGCACACATGGAGAGAATTGCTTCCTGAAACACTTTCAGCTCCCTTGTAGACACTGGTCCCAGCTCTACTTCTTGCAGAAAATGCTAGCCCACCTGGCTGCCATTACACCAGGCGGCTTTTTCATCCCAGTCTACATGACTGAGACACTGGAGATCTCCCAGGGCAAGGCTGAAGACTTAAGCACACCGCTGTCTTCAACAGAGACCTGCTATGTATGGCAGTCTCTGCACCATGCTGATCTACTCTCTCTGTCCTTCCTTTCTCCTGCTGCCTTTCCTTAAAGCCTTCTCAAACTTGTCCTGTGGTAGGATCCTTCCAGGCCAGCCACCAGAGCTCTGGCCCAAAGTAGAACCCCTTCCCGGCAGAGGCCCCTCGGGGGCCCCAGACAGACTCCCTCAGCACTGCTTCTTCATCTTCTACCTGACTGCTCTGCTGTCTATTTAAGAGCTCCTTAGTTCCCTGCCATTTCCACATCCTGGGGATGGCTAAGGGCCCCTAAATATGCAAGACAACCCTCCTAGCTTCCGTTCACTAATTGCTAGAATATTCTCCAACATTCTAGAACCAGGGGGAAGGACCAGAAAGCTGCCTGGATGAATCATTCAGCCCTAACCTCTAATAACCCTGACCAGATTCCATGGCTCAGGCTTAGCCCTGGGCCAGACTATAGTTTACCGGCACTACCGTTAGTAGTACACTAGAGAGTACTACACTTGCACTATCAAATGTGCTCTGTTCACTTTATTTGTCTTTACGCCCTGATTAAATCGGGACTACACTTCATCTGAGCCGCACAAACCACAAACGCTATTTAAATATTTTTTAATATTCAAAGCAAAAACCCATCCATCTATGTCTCCATGCTTTATTTTGCTGAGAAATGCCTTTGAAAAACACAATTTTAGTATTTCTAGCTAAAGAAATAAAAAAAATAAAAAAAAGTTTAAAACAATTACAACTGATACACTTTCCTGAAGCTAAGCAGCATAAGGATTAAAAATAGTCAGTGTTAAATGAAGTTCCGCTTTAAAGTCTCAGTCTGCGGCTTTGTGTGATTTTAGCTTTTGAATCCAGAGAAGCCTATGATGGAATCTTCAACTTGTCTCGGAATTGGCTTGGGCCAGGAAAACAAGAAGTTCTTATTAAAAAAATCTGAATGAAGAAGTGCATTACAGTAACATCCAGTCAACTTCTGCTATTCATTTTCCTTCATTGCACTTGAATGTAAACTGCAAAATAATAATAACAGGCAAATGAGTCCACACCAGATACTGCGTTTACTTCCCCCATTTCCCCTTTGGTTTCTTTCTTTTAATTTGCCAACCTAATTTTTTCCTTCCAGCCGATCGTTTTTCCCTTTTCCCTCCTCCTTATTCTTTTTCCCACTTTTCTTTCCTTTCTGTTCAAACATCCCAACCACCCTTTCAGTCTTGCATCTGGTCCCCAGAATACAGGAGAACATAGCTTTTAAACGGAGGAAGGTCTCTTATTTTCAAATTAAGGAAGAGTATATGACTGGGTCACATGCCGACGGAGAGGGAGAGAGTTAAGCTTGCCAGAGGTGACTTTTTTTTTTATAAGTCAATGATTTAACAAAACAAAAAAAATAGCAGATTCCTCCATCCACAAAGGGAGGTGGATAGAGGAATTCTCCCTAATAAGATCATCTTTAAAGAGGAAGTAAACCCTGATGGGTTTACTTCCTCTTTTTTTTCCCTGCAAAGGTAAAGCATAATGGACTACTATGCATCGCATAGTAGCTCATTATGTGTCACTTACCTGACACAGGAGCCAGCGAAGTCACCGCTGTCCCCTGTAGTCCGCCGCATCCATGTTGCTTGTGGCGTCTCGCAGCTCTGACGAATCACAGCGGCGCAACCGCGATGACGTCACTCCCGCGCATGCGCACGGGAGTCGCGCCTCGCAGCTCCGCCGCTGTCATACGGCGAAGCCGCGATGACGTCACTCCCGCGCATGCGCACGGGAGTCGACAAATTTGGCAAATCCATTCTTGGATTTGCCGCATTTAGTGCGCCTGCGCGCCGCTGTCTACGGCGCATGCGCCGTAGACAGCGGTGCCCATTTTCGGGCAAATATCTCCTAAACCATATAGGTTTAGGAGATATTGCTTGGACCTACAGGTAAGCCTTAATCTAGGCTTACCTATAGGTCCAAGTTGTTTGGAAGGGTTTACTTCCTCTTTAACCCCTTGGCACTGGCTCCTGCCCCCACTTTAAAGTGGAAGTAAACTCCCCAATCGTTTTCAGCCAAGGAAGCTGCCATCTTTGCCTCTGTTTAATCTTCAACTGCTATGGTGCTGCACATGTGATTCGTTTTGACACCAGCCATTGGATGGTTTGATAGTTTGGCTGAGAGCACAGCCAATGTGCAGTTAGCATTCCCGGCATGCCTTTTTTTTTAACTGTTTAAATCGATGGGTTTACTTCCACTTTAAGCCTGGTTTACAACTGTGCAGGTTGCAGTTTGCATATTCCAGGTGCATTTTGCATTTTTTCTCCTGCTGCCTCTCCTTAAAGCCTTCTCAAACTTGTCCTGTGGTAGGATCCTTCCAGGCCAGCCACCAGAGCTCTGGCCAAAGTAGAACCCCTTCCCGGCAGTAGAACCCTATGCCCGGAAGTGGGTGTAAATACCTGTCTTTGACAGGTATCTCCACCCCCCTCCCCCCTGTAAGGTGCCAATTGTGACACCGGAGGGGGGGAGGGTTCCGATCAGCGGAAGTTCCACTTTAGGGTGGAACCCCGCTTTAAGACCCCTCCGCGAAGCGACATACACTTGCCAGCTGGGGATCTCTCCACTGATCCCCGCTGAGCAGGCGGATAACAGCCCACTCTCATCTATGGGGCAATCAAATGGAATGCCTGTTTGTTTCTATCCGAAGCCATTCGATCTGCCAGACGGATGGGGAATAGGTCCCCCATCCGTCTGTTTTTTGCAAACAGGATTGCATAACGGCGGTTGTCAGCCAACATGTGTCCGCTGACATCTGCCGCAACAGTTTCTTCTTTTTGGAATAAAGGTTTACAAATAAATAAAGCTTGGTCATTGTAAGCACCACTGTCAGTGGTAAATGGTTTGTCTCCATACCAGTGGCTGCCCGTCCATGCCGGGCACCGCCCCCCTAATCCATGTGCACGGCCCCTACTCTACATGCAAGGATCCATGGATTCAAATAGGTTTTTTTTTTTAGAAGCACATGATTAGAGAATGTGGCTCTAATTGACTTCAAAAAGGGTGGGCTCGGGGTGCTGAGCACTGTGCTGTGCCCTGAGCCCACCCAGTTGTGTGACAATGGCAAATTAATATTTGCAATTGTCTTTCTGAGACATGTCACCCGATTGGCCAAGAGGAGACGTGATCCTATTGGCCACCTAGGAGGAGGAGGGAGGAGACACACGCAAGGGAAGTCGCCGCCCACCGCCCAGAGGAAGCACTGCCCCTGACCTAGATGGGGTAAATGCGGGGCTGGTGACCAGGGGGGAGTGAGGGGCGGTGGTGCGGGTGGACCCAACTGACCAGGGGTGGGGTGGTTGGCTGTGGGTGCATTGTTTGCCGCCCCACCCAAACAATATACTGCCAGCTGCCACTGCTCAACACTCTTAACTGATACATCTGCAGAATAGCTTGTTTTGTTTAAAAACAACAGACTTACTGGCAGAATCATCAGATAAAAGTAAAGGAAAGAAAATCTAAAAATAAAAACGAAGGCATCCACTACATCTAAGATTCGGTAAGCTTCAATATAATACATGTTTGCTTTTGGGTTTATTACCACTTTAATGTCAAGTGGACCCCATGGACTAAAAGTGTGTTATTCACAGGCTTAGCAGGTTAACATAAAACGGAAACATATTTGGTTTTGGGTTTAGAGATACTTTAAGCAGATTGGAAGTTCAAAGTTAATTTCCGGTAGATATATTCAACTGTAAAGCCTAAAGACATGCAGGAATCTGGCTTTTTCAGAAGGGAGTCAGCTATAGCAGCTTACATACTTGTGTTAGTGTAGCACAGTCCATCATTAATAGACTGCAACACAGTCATAGTCTATGTGTACTGACAAGATCATGTTATGTGATTTGAGATAATTTAGATGCATTCAAATGGCAGGAGGCTCCAGCTGTGACCCCGGATACACTGAAAAATGTAAACCTTGGAAAAGATAACGTCTGCATGGCACAGAATTCTAGGGGTACCTGCACAGCTTGCCATTTCTGCTAATGCGGGACTCATGATATGAAGATAATTATCAGCGTCATGTGATGATGCCTCTTCTCGACCTGCTAAGTAATTGTTGTATTTTATGGTAATGCATTTGCTTATCAGCACATACTTCCTAACTAATTATTGTAAGCCATGATGCATAACAAAACCTTTGGGTTATAGCTGTGGCTTTGTCTCATATTCTCAGATGTTTTCCTATCAGATGCCGTCAAAACATGACTGAGTTGACAATACCACATCACTTCTGCAATGGTATTGAAGTGGAAACTCTGACTTGTGATCGCTAAAAAAAGCAAATGAAAATATGTAACATGCTGAGCTATACGGAAAGTATACAGAAACCCAATCACTAAAATCTCACATGTTCCAGTGATTTTAAAACACATTTTTAATATGTTGAATGTGCAGTTTAGTAAAATAATACCCGGTGATCCTGTCATAGAGAGCCTTATGTAGGTACTTCCTGTTATAGAGGGACACCATCTGTACAATTCACTCTGTTGTGCGCTTGTGTTCCCATACTGTTATATGTACTTCAAATGTAGTGTAGTACTCTCCAAGTTAGGCTACTAGGTACATTTAGTTGTCAGCTCCTCTGTAGTAAGTGGAATGGTTGTTAATAGGTTGAGCCATTGGGTCTGATCAAGATTTCTGAACTGAGAGTTTGATTGCTTCCCCTGCCTTTAGAAGAAGCTTCCAGTGCATAGGTAGGGGGGCTGAAATGATCAGCTGAATATTTATCATGCCCCAGGCAATCCTGGGGCAGATGTATCCAGGAGGCAGTTGATGTCTAATCTAATATTTTTATGGAAAGCCAACATGGGTTAATAATTATCTTGAGCTGGGTTCTTACCATCCTGCCGTGGCAAATGAGATGAAAGGTTTCACATTTCTTAAGATGTAAAAGTTTCAATATTTTAGTCAAGATTTTAGAATAAGTTCTTTATACTACAATATTTCTTGATTAGGATATTAATAAGAACATTGGGTTTTCAATGAATATATATATATACATATTTATTATTATTATACAGGTTTTATATAGCGCCAACAGTTTACTCAGCGCTTTACAACATGAGGGCAGACATTACAGTTACATTACAATTTGGTACAAGAGGAATCAGAGGGCCCTACTCGTTAGAGCTTACAGTCTAAAAATAATATATATATATATATATATATATATATATATATATATATATATATATATATATATATAGTGTATATATTGTTCTTGCCCACTCCTCAGGAATGTCCATACATAGAGACTGAACAACCCCCATCCTTGCGTGAGAGGTGGGAGGGAAGCTATGTCTCATCAGAAGAGTTTGTGGAACTATAAGACGAAACCAGTCTTTTTAGAAGACGGTGGGGGCTGAATTTAGGAGTAAAAGGAGTTGAACAGAGAGATTTGCTGGCAGACACACACACTATGAGACATTGAAGGAAGCTGGGACAGCTTCACACACACCGACACACAGGACACACATCTGATTCAATCTTCATCTTAAGAATATAATACATTATTGATATTTTCAAATTCTACATTTTGATATTGTTCTTGTAATATTTTGCTATTTTATTATTAAATAATTTTTTTAGTTTTTACACAAGAACTGAATGAACTTTCTGGGAACTTTCCTCATAAATAGGAATTATCTGAATATATCGATAGAGAATACCATGAAAATTAGATTTTAACAGTCGGGGAGGTGATAAATGGGCAAGCAGCCTAATCAGGTGGTTCTCACGACTGGCTTCTGTCGAACAGGCATGCTGGAAAACCAGCATCTGATTGACATCCGATTCGCACTGACACCCAATAGCTGCAATAGCTGACCAGTGTGTACTGGTGGGGGTGCGGTCAACCTGTCAAAACAAAATAACACAGCAGGGGAGATCGCTGTACTTACATCACCTGTGTTAGTAGAGCAATCTGTCAGTTTTATTTATTCAGCCCCCTGGATTGAGACGTAAGACTTTTTTTAAAATCAAAAAAGGTTTTATTGATTACATACAAAATGCTTACAAAATGTTTACAAGCAGTACGGTCATGCAATCTCTTCATTCTACCATTGAATTTATATTCAGAAATCAGTAAGATAAAACAGAAAAAATATGTTTTACACATTCCAGACATATACGTGTAGTAGTACTAGGCAATCTTTATTACACAGTGTGTAGCAAATACCTTATGCTGTGCACTCTCTATACCTCGTCCTTTACAGCAGCAGCCGGTCCATAATAAGATCAACTGTGGCCAACCCTGGAATGTTCAACCAATGCGCCCAAATTTTATCAAGCTTTCTCACATTGCCCCTGTATTGATATATATATTTCTCTAATCTAATAGTATCACCCATTTTTTCAGCCATTCTCTCACCGCCAGTGGTTCTTCCGATTTCCAGTGCCCCAGTATAAGCTTTCAGGCCTGGAATAGAGCCCTGACTATCCCTATCCTAGAGGGGTCCTCCTCCGAAACATAATCCATGATACCTAGTAGGTAGAGTTTGGGGTGAGCCTTCAGCTGTACCTGGAAGACACTGTTAATAGTACAACAAAAACACAGGAAATTTCCCCAGGGGTTTTTTAGCAGCAGAGAGTTGATGTGAAAATAGTTGATGTAAAAAAAAAATTTATTTAACAGACAATAGTAATTCCAAATGAACAATAGTACATCATCCATATAGGTAGTGCGACAAATACAAAACATGGAACATCACTCATAGCAAAAAACTCTATGTACAGGCATGGTTTGCCAATTGTATTCGTAACATATGTATCCACATGAAAAATCCCGATGCATTTCGACCCTTGCGATTTCCGGTCTCTTCAGGGGTGATTTATATTCTAGGGAAATGTCAAAATATCTAATTAAAGACTTTGGACAATATAAATATATATATAGGTATAGTATTTCAAATTAAGCAAAATTATGTCTCCATCCATATAGAGATATAGTTACAAATGGGTGTATGAGGACGTGTCGCATGGACCGGCATTGCAGGATTATAGCCATCCAGTGATCCCATCGCTGTCACATGTTCCCCCCGTGCCCTCTGGGTGGGTGCATAGTCCACTGAGCTTACAGGGGGCCACGTTTTGGGACCCAGAGAGGAGGATGGGGGGTAAAACACCTGCAGATGGACATGCAAAAAACTTTTTGTAAGTCATCATTAAATAATATTAGAGGGAGTATATAGAAGTGCTTGGCAGTTATAGGCTTATTACTTGGTAATTAATGAATTCATATTGTAAAAGAATTAAACTAGTTATATATAGCATGGCGTAGTTTCTTCATTAGTTATATTAATTATAAGAGGGATTAGCCGACAGTGAGAAAAGGTGGGTGAGGGATAGGGTGTGGAGATGTGATGGGTGAAGTGAAAATGCATGATGTAAGGTACACTGATGACGGGGCAAGAGGGTTGTGAAAGTGAAAACAAAACAAAACCAAACTACTGAAAAAGAAAACTGAAACAACAAAATTGGAAGTGTGAAGAGGAAAATGCATGCGTGTATGTGTGTGAGAAAAAAAGAAAAGAAAAAGGTGGATAATTGAATAAGATGGTGAAAGTGAAATGGATCAAGGTGCCAAACATTAGTGATATGACACTGAATGCTGTCTGCATAAAGTGAGGGAGTAGGATTATGATTATATTACTAAAGAATAATATTGTTTGGGTTAGGTAGTAATGTTAGTAAATGAATGGGTGTCCCTTGGTTCCATCTCCTACCCACCTCACAGTTCCACCCCTTTCAGACAATACAGAACCAAGTATAATTGTGTACAAGTAATTCGTATGGAATTTGGTAATGATATCAAGAAAAGCAGTAAAATAGATCCCCTTCAGCCAGCAACAATAGATCCCTCTAACAATCATGTACCACCCACAACAAAATCCCCCCCCCCCCCAGCAACAATAGACATCGGGCAGCATTAACAGATCTCTGCACAGCCAGCATTAATAGACTCTCTGGCAGCCATCAACAATAGACCCCTCCCCCAACAGTAGATCTCCTTCAGTAACAACAGACCCCCCAGCAACATAAGACCCACCCCTAACAAAAATCGGCCCCCCCACCAGCAACAATAGACCTCCTCAGCAACAATAGACCCCCCTGCAAAAATAGATCCCCTCAAGCTAGAATAGATCCCCCAGCAGTGAGCATCAATACCCTGCAGCACACCCCAGCACCCCTTGCCATTACATACAGTCAGTCCAGGAGGTGCCGAAACTGCGTTCCCCCGTGTTCCCGCTGAAAAAAAGCCTTGGCTATATGTAGCAAAGTCCCAGGCCCCTGAGGCCTAATGGTGACCTTCACAGTTAGGGAGAGCTGACATCCTTCAGTGTAGAGTGGGTTACAAGACATGGTGGGTGTAATGCAAGATGAAATGGTGGGCCCCAGAATGCAAAGAGATTTATTGTTTCTTAAACAGAACTGTTGGAGAGAGAGTTAGAGCCAGGATGCTCTTAGGTAAATGCAATGTTAATTGGCAGACTCCAAGACTTCTATAGGTAGACAGCTATACAGGTGAAGGCCTCCAGCCAGACACCAATTCTGTATAGGTAGGACCTCTGTCTCCTATGGCAACAATCTTGTAGCTGTTGCTAACGGTAAAGGTATTCAACTATCTGTAACATGAACAGTTCTTTCTACCCCACACTCACTCACTGTGGGTCTTCACTCAATGAGCTCCCAGTTTTTTTCACTAGACTTCAGATCCACTAGCCACTGGATCACCTGAGCTCTTTTACTGTAGCATTCAGTAACTTCCTCAAGCGTCACTCCTGTTTCACTGCTGGGTCCCTGACTTGGCACTCAGAGATACTCCTCAAGCTTCATCCCTGCTGACATGTTAGGTCCCTGGCTTGGCACTCCACAAGCATCACCTCTGCTGCCCCGCTGGATCCCTGACTTGGCACTTGCTGATGCTTTCATACTTCTTCTCCATCCCCAGCTGGGAGAAGTCTGCTCTGGTACTGGCCTCAGCTTACTCACAATGGTCACAATGGTCTCCAGTAGCAAGGTGGATGGTCCCTTTGTGGCGACAGCTTGTCCTCTACCTCCGACCATGACTGGTTTCCCCCAGCCAGCGGAAACCGTTACTTCTGGTTGGACTACAAGAGGCAGGCCCAACTCTGCACTACTTCTGGATCTTGGATAGCCTATCAGCAGGATGCCCCCGGGATAGGCCTTAGATTTCTGGCCTAGCTGGGTAATACGACACATGTCCACCCAGACAGCCATCCGGGTGGCACAGAACCCCGATCACCTGACTCCACCCAAATAAATAGGCTCTCCCAGCAGGCCAAGGAACCCAAGAAAATTCCTGCCCATTGGCTGAGATACCCCATTCATTCCTGATTCCAATTTGTCTTATCTAATGCCACCAGATACCAGTCCATCTAGTGACAGAAGAGAGCAGTGCAGCAATTACAGAATTAGGACGAAATCAATTGACCTCCTAACAATTGGCCAAGGCAACTATAACTTGGCAAATTAATTTAATAGCAACCCTGTCTAAACATCAGGATGCTATATATACATATATGTATTATATTTAAATGACAGTTTATTGGGGCATAGCAATACCATACAGTGGTCTTAATTAATCTTGATGAATGATGATAAAGGTGGGAACTGAAGTTATGGCAGCTGTATGTAAGCAGGTTAAAATTTCCAGTAAGGCACTGTCCCTGCCAGGAAGGTAGGAGTTAATGCCTTTCCTGGTTCTTTGGTCTTTTGGCAGGTTTTTCTCTTGTTCCGGCCCACTAATCCTGTGATATATAAATATGGGACAGTGGTCCAGTACGAGGAGAGAGATCCATTGAAGAGGCTACTAGAAGTCTTAAAAAGAGAGCCAAGAGGTCCGATGCTTTAAGGGAATGAGATGGAGAACCATTCCCGCCAGGAGCAGAAGGATTTCGCTCATCACTACCTGCATGTAAAGTCATCAAAAACTCAGGTTCCCCCCCCCCCCCCCCCAAAGACACCAGCTCTGGCAGAATGCCTCTGTTAGAATCTGTGTTACACAAACACTACCTTTGCAGGTATGTCAGGGCAGTGCACAACCTATAGTTAAAGTTAAGAAATTAGGGAAGAATTATGCCTTTGGATTCTGGACTTGTAATTTCCTTTGAACTTTTCTAAGTAAAGCATTTGAAATGTTGTCCCTGCCTGGTCTAAAGTTACTGAAAGGGGTGTAATGCAAGTTACTAGCACTTTGTTCACTAAGTGGGTCAAACACATTGGGATATGAAGACATCGTTGTGGAGTGGATTAATGTGAAGACACAAGTGATTACCTACGGTAACAGAAATTTTACAGCAGCCTGTTGATAGCTTGTACCTGATATAGGGGAAATGGTCTGTAGCAGCAAGGGAGGTGTTGCCGGCACTCCTTCCTCCAGCAGTCTGTCTCCCAGAGCAATGGGAGCGGATTCGCACTGTAGAGGTTCCCATTCTGTATGGAGGTATGCAAGTTCAGGATTTAAGTTAAGTGCATGTGTGGAGCCTGTGCCTGGTACATGGCAGGGCCCATTGTGCTACCTGCTAATGGTGGTGGAAAACGCTGGACAGATGGATGTAGACACTGCCCCAGCATGTCCCTCCTAAATGCAGATTACAGTGAAGGTGTACATTGTCACGGGAAACTGAGAGATAACTGGAGAACAGTTTCAGTGCAAGTATACATGGAGTAAATTCATCTCTTAGAGTAGAGGCCCACCATAATGTAGAGTATTCCCACCACGGCAGCCTCAGCCTTGTCCCAGGGCATGGATGAAAACGGAACAAAGCAAAGGTACCCCATGCGCAGTAAAGTGACTGTGTACAAGGTGCCTAGCGCAGCCCAGAAGAATATACCCTAGGGTAGGCCTCTCATGTGACCCTTGCTTGGCGCCCAATGAGGGGAACATGGATGACTTGACAAACAACTACCCCCTGCCTACCCTTACTATACTAAGTAACAATACTAGTAACTAACTAAAAAACTAAGTAAGTAAGTAACAATACTAAGTAACTAACTTAGTAACATACTATACTATGTAACAATCCCTGAATCTACTTAGTTGTTCAAAGTAAAGCCCACATAAAACTCCAAACTACTGACACTTTTCACCTCAAAGAGCTTAAAGCTGAACTCCAACCTTATCTTCAGTTTTGCATATTTGTACAAGATCCTCTGCAAACCAAGGACATGTGTGTGTGCCGTTCAGGCTGTATGGGAATGAAGTCCTGTGCCCAATGCTGTGAGTGCTGGCTGGAAAGGGAGCTCCTCTATGCTCCAGGCAATGGTAGAGAGTGATTTAGTGACCCAGGAGCTGCACATCAAGTCATGACCCATGAGTTAGCTCCAGAGGGTGGAGTGAAACACATTGGGGGCATGGCCCGGCGGGGGTCCAGGCTGAGGCTGCCATTCACTACCACACAGCACTGTACAAGATCCTGTACTGAAATCTAGACAAATAAATCATTAAATTGGGACTTTTTGGGTGTCACAGGGTCATAAATTAGAACGACTCCAAGTAATTTCATAAAAACATTGCTTGTCTGTACAATAGCTGAATATAAATATATATTTTAAATGCATATTCCCACGCAAGAAAGAGACATCACAAAATATGCATCTATGCTGACTAACCTTCAGCCCGCTACTGGACAAAATGTACAGTTTATAGCCTGTAGCTTTACACATCTAGGGTATAGGGAAAATCACGAATGGGACAATAGTCAGTGGCGTTGCTATGGGGGGGGATGAGGGGTGCGGGCGGCACCTGGGTGACACCCGCCAGAAAGGTGACACCAGGCCAGGACAAGGAGGGGGAGCATGAAGAGAGGAAGTGCGGGCAGTGGTGGCTAAACTGTTCCCGATGGCAGATGAACATGCACATCGGTACACAGTCACAGACCTTCTGACCCTGCACAGTGCCCATGCAGAGCTGCAGCTGGGTGTGGAGTGCTGGAACGCTCCCTGCACTCCTACACTCAGTAATCGTAGACATCCACGATACACTTCTCTCTCAGGAGGAGTAAACTCTGTCCGACAGATCATTTCTAGTCTCCGCCTCTGACATGATGTCATGCAGAGGCTGGGAAAGGAAGAGAGAGAGGCATCGGGAGGGAGTGTGCATGTTGCTTGAATTAGGTAACTGAGCAGTGACAGACAGAGGAGAATATGTTGCTTAACAGTCTAATGGTGCAGTGCCTCTTTTCCAGTGCACTGGACTGGTTAATGTCTTGGGAACTGTGGTGGGTTTTGTGATTGGTTATAGCAATCCACCAATCACCCTGCTGCCAACCTCCCATTCACCATGATAAAGACAATAAACAGACATTCTGCTCCATTTTGTTGCTTTTATTGTGGGGTATAACTTGGATAGGAGAAGAGGGAAATGTGAGATGCCCATGATACAGCACATTCTTGAAATTACTTGTGGTCTTGGCCTTGTATCTTTGTATTTCGGTGCATTAACTTCTTTACCGACTGTTGCTTTTTTCTTTTGTGCAAATCCTTTACTGCATAATTACTGACTTCCAAAAGAACAAAAGGAACGACTCTGAATAATTCCCATTGGTAAACCGGAATGATGTTGTCTTATGAGTCAAAGAACCAGAGATGCACACAGCTTCCTTCTCCAGCTTCTATGAATCAGACAGTCACCCAGTCTTTGGAAGTTATTGTTAAATTACAAACATTATATGTAATTTTAATAACACAGATACAGATAATCAACATAGACGTTTGATGGACAGAACAGTTATTACCAATGTGCTAACCAGGCCAAAGATGACACGGCATCCCTCCCCATTGACCCGACACATGGCAATAAACGGACTTCTACTTTCAGCCAGTCCATACTTAAAGAGGGATTCCACCAAAAAAAAAAAATATTAAAAGCCAGCAGCTATAAATACTACAGCTGCTGACTTTTAATAAATGGACACTCACCTGTCCCGGGTTCCAGCGATGCCGGCAGCCGAGGCCGATCGATCGCTCGGCTCTCGGCTGCTGTCGCCACCATTCTAGGTGAGGGAATCAGGAAGTGAAGCGAATCGGCTTCACTTCCCGGTTCCCTACTGCGCATGCGCGAGCCGTGCTGTGCAATAGGAAATCTCCGCGCTGTCACTGGGACCCGTGTGTGTCCCAGCAGACAGAGCGGCAGGGCAGGAAATGGCGTAGACTACCACGGGAGTCTATGCCCGGAAGTGGTTGAAAATACCTGTCTTTGACAGGTATCTCCACCCCCCTCCCCCCTGAAAGGTGTCAATTGTGACACCGGAGGGGGGGAGGGATCCGATCAGCGGAGGTTCCACTTTAGGGTGGAATCCCGCTTTAACAATGCTGTGTTCCCAGGCCACACAGCTTTCTACACTGCTCTGACCAGTATCTCTTCTTATGTTAGCCCTTGTACCCACGGTCGGACATTCCGATGGAAAATGTCCAATCGGACCGTGTTGTTGAATAATCCGACTGTGTGTGGGCTCCATCAGACTGTTTCCATCGGAATATCCGACCTACAAAGTTTTAGAGCTGGGCTATAAAATTTTCCGACAACATGATCCGATCGGACAAAGTTTGTAGAGAATTCCGATCAGACAAAGTGCCACGCATGCTCAGATCAAATTACGAGACCAAAGCTATTGGCTACTAGCCTGAACGTAGTCCCGTCGTAACGAAATAACGTCATCACGTTCTAAACGATCGGATTTTCTGACAACTTTGTCCGACCGTGTGAATGCAACACCAGTTTTGGACAAAATCCGTTGGACAAAATCCGACGGATTTGGTTGTTGGAATGTCCGACTGTGTGTACAAGGGCTTACACTGACCTTCTCCTCCAGAACAATTCTGTGTCCCCGGTCACAGAATGCTGCTCTAACTCCTCCGCTTAACTGCTACTTCCTTTACTTGATCCTCTTTACATCCAGGTCCTGTGTTCCCCGGTCACAGCAGCCAGATGCCTCCTTAGAGATGAAGATCTGTATCTTTAGCTCCTTCCTAGTGGTTCCTCCATCCCTCCTCTGCTTTCGCCGCATCCCCCATGTGGGGATGCACAGAACAACACCTAGAACCTCCATTCTGTCTTTCTGCTCTCCAGAACTCCTCATTGGAATCATATGACCCCAGTTTATATGGGAGGACTGCCCCCTGCCAATACAGAAGGTCTCAGGTCCCATCTCTCTTCCAGAACAAATCCTTCTGGAAGCAGAGAAGGCATCTCTGAACCAAAGTACAGGTGGCCACACCCCCCACTACACTAGACACTCCCAGTCCCAAATCACAACAACCAGGCCTGAAATGAAACATAGCCGTGCTAAATTTACCTGCATTTGGGCCCTGAGCTAGAAAAAACGACTTTAGCACCTACCTTTATGTAGAGGGTGCTACACCAGTAATATGCAGCATGAAGGGGTTAATGTACTGACACTGGCCACTAATTCAGCACAAGGCATTAATGAACTCTACCATGGTAAGTTGCAGTGTTAATGAACCCATTCGTGCTACAATACAAAGGAGCAATTAACGCTGACCACTAATACAACACAAGGGGTTAATTAACTGCTACTGGCCATTATTGCATTAGAGATCCATGCTAGCGTTCATTAACTCCTTGAGCTGAATTAGTAGCTACGCTATTGGCATGCATTCCACCGATAACCAGAGGTGACGTCTGTAGGTCTCGGAACCGGAAATTACGTCAATGCGTTTCGTCCTCCCACAGGGCATCATAAAGGACGTCCTGTGGGAGGGCGAAACACGTTGACATATTTTTCGGTTTCTGAGACCAACAGATGTCACTTCCGGTTATCGGTGGAATGCACGCCAATATCGGTGTTTCCTATTTGCAATCTCTTTTTCATTTTATGCCTGATTTTACCCTGCATTTTGTAAGGATCCATTAGTACTTGCACAATAAACTTATTGCCAAACGGTACTTCACTATAGTTCCCTCCTTTTATTTTGTTTTGGGTACCAATATCTTGGATGATTATCATGAGCATGTGAGATCTGCCTGGTGAATTGATGTAAAGCTGCCATCCCTGGCCATCATTTTAAGCCTGAAACGACTCCTAGACTGAAACGTTAAGAACCGGTTCACACAGGGGTGACACGACTTTCAACACGACTTTTGGAGGCAACTTGGACACGACTTGAACACGACTTGGGCATGGCTTGGGGCGACTTACAACACAACTTTAAGTCGCCCCAGGCCAGGCGACTTTTGCCGTGGCCAATCAGAGAATGAGCTCTGAAGGGAGAACTCCACGTCAAATTAATGAAAAAAATTTGGCGTGGGTTCCCCCTCCGAGAGCATACCAGGCCCTTAGGTCTGGTATGGATTCTAAGGGGAACCCCCTACGCCGAAAAAACGGCGTAGGGGGTTCCTCTGGGACATCATAATGGGCGGGGACATCGTCCGGTTATGTCCCTATAAAAGTGGCCACGCGCCGCGTCCCTGCCATTGTGAGCGGAGGCAGCAACGAGGCAACATCTTAAGAAAAGAAGAGAAGAAGAGAAGAACAGAAGATGGCGACAGAAGACCGGGCCACCGCTTGTAAAAGAGCTAGAAGAAGGCGCGGTGGCCCGGCAAGAAGAACCGAAGAGGGGGACAAGACCCCCGAAGTCGGAACAAGAGGGCGGCGGCGGCGAAGAAGAAAGCCGGGCTCCTCCGCTAGTAAAAGAGCTAGCAGAAGATAGCGGAGGAGTCCGGCGTGAAGAGCCCCGAAGACGGACAGAAGACCCCCGGAGCTGTGCAATAAACTATTTTAACCCTTGTGTGTTGTTTTATTTTTACTTTTTTTTCACAGGTGAATGGGTAGGGGTACATTGTACCCCATACTCATTCACATAGGTTGGGGGGGGCGGTATCCGGGGGTCCCCTTATTAAAGGGGGCTCCCGGATTCCGATAAGCCCCCCGCCCGCAGACCCCGATAACCAATGGCCAGGGTTGTCGGGAAGAGGCCCTTGTCCTCATCAACATGGGGACAAGGTGCTTTGGGGTGGGGGGGCCGCGCGGCCCCCCTTCCCCAAGGCACCTCCCCATGTTGAGGGCACACGGCCTGGTACGGCTCAGGAGGGGGGGTGCTCGCTCGTCCCCACCCCCTTTCCTGGCTGGCCAGGTAGCGTGCTCGGATAAGGGTCTGGTATGGATCTGAGGGGGACCCCCACGCCGTTTTTTTGGCGTAGGGGGTTCCTCTTAGAATCCATACCAGACCTAAGGGCCTGGTATGCTCTCAGAGGGGGAACCCCCGCCAATTTTTTTTCATAAATTTGGCGTGGAGTTCCCTCTTGAGAGCTGATAATTCTGTCAGAGTCGCCTCCGTATAGACGGAGATCTGACTTGGAGGCGACCTCCATTGAAATCAATGGGTACCAGTCGCCTACAAGTCGGATTGAAGTAGTATAGGGACCTTTTCTGAAGTCGGAGCGACTTCAGTAGCGTGCATTAAGACGGCTCTCATTCATTTACATAGATTTTTACATGTTGTCCAACCTGAGATGACTAGGGGCGACCTGAAGTCGGATCTGAGTCGCCCCTGTGTGAACCGGCTCTAAGGGTCCATTCTGTGGGGACACAGGAGGGGGTGTTTGGCACCTTGAAGTTTTTGAAGCACCTTGCACTTTATGGATTGGAGCAAATCGTTCACTTTTATATGGACATTCACTTATTAATGAATCTTATTATATGATTATCTATGTTATGAATGCGAGCAATGTAATATATATTTGTTTTTATTTGTCAAGTGAATAGCACTTTGTGTACAGCAGCTGCACGTTATATCTTTACTTAATTTCTTTTCCCATTTGTTTCACTGTTAGCACGAGTATATATATTTAGAATATATTTTGTTTTCATTGTAGAAATTGGCACCAATGCTGGCAATTATTTTTGCAGAAACGGACACCAATGCTGGCGGTTATCATTGCGGAAATGGACACCAATGCTGGCGGTTATCATTGCGGAAACGGACACCAATGCTGGCGATTATCATTGCAGAAACTGGCACAAATGCTGGAGGTTATCATTGCGGAAATGGACACCAATGCTTGCGGTTATCATTGCAGAAACTGGCACCAATGCTGGGGATCATTGCAGAAATTGGCATCAATGCTGGGGATCATTGCAGAAACTGGCACCAATGCTCTGGGTCATTTCAGAAACTGGCACCAATGCTGGCAGTTATTATTACGGAAGTTGACACCAATGCTGGTGGTTATTATTGCTGAAATGGGGACTGATCCTGGGGGGGGTTGTCATTTCCTGGGGAATTCTATTTTTTTCATTTGATATTGTTATTTAAATTTGCTAGTTGCTTTATAGTTGTTAACGGCACTACTATTGCCATTCTATGCAGTGTTATATGGGGGGGGGGGAACATATTGGGGGGGTGACACCATGTATTACTGCATCAGGTGACACCAACCCTAGTGAGGCCACTGACGATAGTACATTTTTTATGTTTTCCCAGACCTTAAATCTGCTTCATTAAAAATGTTGGGAAATGCATTTAAAATGTCATGTGTCAGAATTCTGTACCATTATTATCCTAGTAAATAATAAGGATATAGAGGAACATTAATGTGGGGAATTGCCATGGTACAAAATAAAACCATGAGGTCCACATATGCAGAGGTGTCAAAGCAAGGGGCAATTCTCCATCTACTCCGTTTTAAAAAACCAAACGGGAAAACTAATATATGAAAACAAACTCCCAATCCACTAGTACAGAATCATATTTGACATCCAATTTACATGTCATCAATGGCAAAGAATGATGGACAGTATCATGGCAACATCCAAAATGAGACTGCATGAGCACCCAGGTGCTGTACTGAAATCGCATACTCTGTGAGCTTCTGACAGTGAGCATTGGAACCTGCAGCAAATTAGGTTCTCCTGGGTGGAGAACATACAGCATCCTCTAACGTCTAGCCCTTTCCTCCCCAGCCTGACAGTCCCTAGCCTGCTTCTTCCATTCACTGGATTTTAGCTCTTTCAATTATTAAGACTCAGCATCAGCCCCCAGTCACACCGATTCAACTTGTCATGCGATTTCACAGTTTCAAATCACATGACAAGTCACATTCTATTGTCCCCATTGGAAGCGGTCAAATCGGTGCGACTCAGACTCCGTTGGAGTCACACTGATTTTGAAGGTCGCTCCTGCACTACTTTTTGCAAGTTCAGGTGTGATGCATAGACATCTGTGCATGAAGGCACCGATGTCTTTCAAGTAGCACCTGAAGTAACACTACTTTGAAATTCGTGCTACTTGAAGTGAAGTACAGTAGCACAATTTAATGTGTGATCGGTGTGACCGGGGGGCTCATACCATTTAATTTACAAAGGGACGCATGCAAATACTTTCACCTAAGAACACCCACTCCTTCAGATTGACGTCCATCCATTAAGGCATTTTGATGTTTGCATAACTCCTCCCAAGAGCCACCCCCTTGGGGTGAGGGCTTTTGAGAGGAGTACTAAAACAGGTTGCTAGGATGTTTTCAGGGAGCTATGTACAGCTATGTACAGCCCCCCCACTAGCCACAATCTGCTTGCATTTGCATGGAGTAGCACAGAGACCCAGTGATGATATCACTGGGTCTAAAATTAGGTATGTAATGAAATAAGAAAGATTTTATTTCAAAATGTCTCAGCAGTTGGTGAGGGGGAGGGAAGAATTAAGAAAGACAAAATATAAACAGATTAAACTTGAACTTTAATTGTAGAATCTTGCATTGGGGCAGAGTTGAGGCACAAGGAATCCAACACACTTAAGTTGGGAGGAGACCGCGGGTACGCTGCCCTACAGCTAAAGCACAGAGGATTAGTGTGAAGCCACCCTAAGGTGCTTTATCTATTAAACTGGTTGTAAACCCTTACAAACCACTTTGACCTACAGGTAACCCTAGATTAAGGCTTACCTGTAGGTCCAAGAAATATCTCCTAAGCCTACACGGTTTAGGAGATATTTACTAAAAGACAGTCACCGCTGTCTATGACGCATGCGCCATAGACAGCGGCACGCAGGCGCACTATCACCGTTATCAGCATGCCACTGCTAACGGCGATATGCAAAGACCATACGGCGCTTTTGACCTCTCTTGCTGTAAGGTAATGAGGGTCAATTTCATTCGGTGAGTACGAAACTTCACTATTAATAGATTGGAAGCACAATCAACAGTTTTTTCATTCTATGGGACACTGAGCAAGGTTTCATTTGAGCAAAAAGTTTAATCTTTTATCGACTTTTTTGCTCATTCATTTTCATATTGGTTTAACATTGGTTCAATATTGTCCACTAATTTTGCACTAGGCACATTGCTAACACTGTTTGTCTAATGCCGCGTACACATGATCTGACTTTCCGGCTGACCTTCCGGCTGATCGTGTGTGGGCTCCAGCGGACTTTTTTTCCCCAAAAGTCCAACAAACCTAGAAACAAAACATGTTTCAAATCTGTCCAACGGACTCTGCTTTCTAGCGTGCAAACCGTTCATCTGTGTGCTAGTCCTATGGACCAAATACGACGCAAGGGCAGCCATTGGCTACTGGCTAATGAACTTCCTTGTTTAGTCCCGTTTATGTCATCACGTTCAAAACGAATGGACTTAGTCCGGTCGTGTGTGGCCAAGTCCATTCTTTCAGAAAGTCAGTCGGTCCTCCGCCGAAAGTCTGTTGGGAAGACTGTCAGACCTAGTCCGTCGAAAAGTCCGGTCGTGTGTACGTGGCATAAGGATTTGCTTTCCTATGACACCATCTTCTTTCTACTATCACTTGACTGAAACAGCTGCTGCACGGATACATTGTAGTTAATTTACTCTAGGCGTGAGTGTTTTCACTTATATATCTCCATCCAAAAAATGTTTGACATCTTTCAAATACCATTTATTAAATCAGACAATATTATGAACATTCAACTCAACATAGCTAAATGGCCAACTGGAAAACAGAATTCCAAGATACATTTTCCCAGGAGGTTTGGACTGCTTTTGGGGTAAATGGAAAAATACTTTCACAGTTTTTTACAAAAAAGAAATAAAATAGTATTCATTAGCTATATAACACTAGAGGGTCTGCAGAAGATCTATCTCACTACATCTGTCCTGTCATCACATATCCGTGTATTGCCCTACAGAATGAGAACATTGGCACTTCATTATAAAACTGCTGTAATACCTGAAATGCTTACAGTCCCTCTGGACCCTTTTTTTATGTATTTGAGAAACCCTTGAAGGTCTTGTAGTCACACGCCTAACACCTGCTAATACACTTTTTCACAGCACCTACTGCTAAAAAAAAACACTTATACACAAGTCATGATCTGTGTCCTACTTCTCATTAATATGAGGTGAGCCTGTTTTTCTCATGCAATTGCTTCTTCTGTAAATTTATAAAAATTAAAGCGGAGGTCCACCCTAAAGTGGACCTCCGCTCATCGGAACCCTCCCCCCCTCCGGCGCCACAATTGGCACCTTTCAGGGGGGAGGGGGGTGCAGATACCTGTACAGTACAGGTATTCTGCACCCACTTCCGGGATAGCTCTCTGCGGAAAGGGGCGTAGATTACGCCCCTTTCCGCAAGTGCCCGCCCCTTTCCGCAAGTGCCCCGCTGCGTGCTGGGAAACACACAGATCCCAGAGGCAGCGGGGACCATCCTTATTGCGCAGCGCGATTCGCACATGCGCAGTAGGGAACCGGGAAATGAAGCCGAAAGGCTCCATTTCCTGATTCCCATACCCAAGATGGCGGCGGCAGCACCCGACAAGACGATCTAGAGATCGGCTTCGGGTGCTGACATCGCGGGCGCGCTGGACAGGTAAGTGTCACTATTTTAAAAGTCAGCAGCTGCAGTATTTGTAGCTGCTGGCTTTTAAAAAAAAAAAAAACGCGGAGTCCCGGCGGACTCCCGCTTTAAGAAACGAGAAGAAGCAAGATTGCTGTGCCCCCTTCCCATTGTTTTCCTCTTTTCTTTTCCTTCTCAATACATCCCCTCTCTTCTACCCCTCTTCATCCTACAAACATTCACCAACCACATTATTAGGTACACCTTGCTAGTATTGGACTGGGCCCCCTTTTGCTTTCAGAACTGCCTTAATTCTCCATGGCATAGATTCAACAAGGTGTTGGAATCATTTCTCAGAGATTGTGGTCCATAATGATAGCGTCATGCAGTTGGTGCAGCTTTGTATATCCATGATGCGAATCTGTTGGATTGAGGTCTGGTGACTGTGGAGGCCACTGGAGTGGAGTGAACTCATTGTGATGTTCAAGAAACCAATTTGAGGTGATTTGAGCTTTGTGACATGGTGCATTATTCTACTTGGAGTAGCCATCAAAAGATGGATACACTCTAGTCATAAAGGGATGGATACAGTCTGTAACCATACTCAGGTAGGCCGCATGTTTAAACGATGCTCAATTGGTGCTAAGGGGCCCAAAGTGTGCCAAGAAAATATCTCCCACACCATTTCACCACCACCAGCCTGAATCATTGATACAAGACAGGATGGATCCATGCTTTCATGTTTTTTATGCCAAAATTATGACCCTACCATCTGATTGTTGCAACTTACCGTATTTATCGGCGTATAACACGCGCCGGCGTATAACGCGCACCCCAAGTTTAGGATGGAATTTTAAGGAAAAAAACTTATATTTAAATGCCCATCAATGCAGCCTTATCAGTGTCCATCTGAAGCCTCGTCAGTGTCATTTGCAGCCTTGTCATGCAGCCTGTCCATCATTGCAGCCTTGTCATGCAGCCTGTCCGTCATTGCAGCCTTGTCATGCAGTCTGTCCGTCATTGCAGCCTTGTCATGCAGCCTGTCCGTCATTGCAGCCTTGTCATGCAGCCTGTCCGTCATGCAGCCTGTCCATCATTGCAGCCTTGTACATGGTTGTCAGCTTTTATTTTTAAAAATGGCGCCGCCGAGATGTCATGTGTATCTCGGCCGCGCCCGGTAGTTCTTGGCTGCCTTCGGCCGCACTGGACGGCTTCGGCCACCTTCGGCCTTTCCTCGGCTGCCTTCGGCCTTTCCTCGGCGGCTTTCGGCCGCCTTCGGCGTACTCAGCGGCTTTCGGCCGCCTTCGGCGTACTCAGCGGCTTTCGGCTGCTCTCAGCCCTTCTCGGCGCCCAGAACCCAAAAAATCACACAGAAATCGTGGAGGATAGGCGTATAACACGCACCCACGATTTTCCCCTGATTTTAAGGGGGAAAAAAGTGCGTGTTATGCCGCGTACACACGATCAAACAATCGGGTGGAAAAGTCCGGCAAACTCAAGTCCGCCGGAAAATCCCCCCGTGTGTAGCCTCCGGCGGACTTTTTTTACCCGAAAGTACGGCGGACTTAGAAAGTATTTTTGCACTCCAATCTTCCCGCCGGACTCGCATTTTGGCGGACAATCCGGCCGTTGGTATGCCAGTCTGCCGTACTTTTGAAATGAGCGGACTTTTCCCGCGCGGAGAAAAGTCCGCTCATTTTGAGTGCGTCTCCAGGTAGACGGGGGCCAGCGACGCCTGGTCACCTGGTATGGACTTAAAGGGGAACCCCAACGCCGAAAAAATCGGCGTAGGGTTCCCCCCCAGGTCCACATCAGACCCTTGTCCGAGCACGCTACCCGGCCAGCCAGGAAAGGGGGGACGAGCGAGCGCCCCCCCCTCCTCAGCCATACCAGGCTGCATGCCCTCAACAAGGGGGGGTGCCTTGGGGAAGGGGGGGCCGCGCACCCCCCCACCCCAAAGCACCTTGTCCCCATGTTGATAAAGGACAAGGGCCCCTTCCCGACAACCCTGGCCATTGGTTGTCGGGGGCTGCGGGCGGGGGGCTTATCGGAATCCGGGAGCCCCCTTTAATAAGGGGGCCCCCCGGATACCGGCCCCCCACCCTATGTGAATGAGTGTGGGGTACAATGTACCCCTACCCATTCACCTGTAAAAAAAAATTAAAAAAAACACAACACACAAGGGTTAAAATAGTTTATTGCACAGCTCCGGGGGTCTTCCGTCTTTGGGGATCTTCTTCTAGCTCTTTTGCTAGCGGAGGTGCCCGGATTTCTTCCTCGCCGCCGCCCTCTTCTTCCGACTTCGGGGGTCTTGTCCCCCTCTTCAGTTCTTCTTGCCTGGCCACCGTGCCTTCTTCTAGCTCTTTTACAGGCGGTGGCCCGGTCTTCTGTCACCTCTGTCGCCGCCTTCTGTTCTTCTCTTCTTCTCTTCAGATGTTGCCTCGTCGCTCTCTCTGCTCACAATGACGGGGACCAGGCGCGTGGCGACTTATATAGGGACATCATGATGTCCCCCCCCCATTATGGTGTCACAGTCCCAGAGGATGCTGGGACTGTGACATCATAATAGGCGGGGACATCATCTGGTGATGTCCCTATATAAGTCGCTGCGCGCCTGGTCCCCGTCATTGTGAGCAGAGAGAGCGACGAGGCAACATCTGAAGAGAAGAACAGAAGAACAGAAGGTGGCGACAGAAGACCGGGCCACCGCCTTTAAAAGAGCTAGAAGAAGGCGCGGTGGCCCAGCAAGAAGAACCGAAGAGGGGGACAAGACCCCCGAAGTCGGAAGAAGAGGGTGGCGGCGAGGAAGAAAGCTGGGCTCCTCCGCTAGCAAACGAGCTAGAAGAAGATAGCGGAGGAGTCCGGAAGACCCCCGGAGCTGTGCAATAAACTATTTTAACCCTTGTTTTCTTCTTTTTTTTTACTTTTTTTACAGGTGAATGGGTAGGGGAACGAGACGTCGCTGGCCCCGCCTACCTGGAGACGCGCTCAAAATGAGCGGACTTTCCTCCGCGTGTGTGGGCGAGTTCGTTCATTTCAAAAGTACGGCGGATAGTCCGGCGGACTTAGTACGCCGTATTAGTCCACTGAAAAAGTGCCGTGTGTGGGCAAGTAGCCCGTTCGGAAAGTCTGGCGGACAGTCCGTCGGGAAGTCCGCCGGATAGTCGGCTACATGTGTATGCGGCATTATACGCCGATAAATACGGTAAATCAAAATTAATTAAACCAGACATTTTCCCAATCTTTTATTTTCCAATTTTAGTGAGCCTGTGTGAATTGTAGCCTCAGTCCTGTTCTTAGCTGACAGGCGTGGCATCTGGTGTGGTTTTCTGCTGCTGTAGCCCATCTGCTTCAAGGTTTTGATGTGTTGTGCGTTCAGAGATGGTATTCTGCATACCTTGGTTGTAGCGAGTGGTTATTTGAGTTACTTCCCTTTCTATCATCTGCCCATTCTCCTCTGGCCTCTGACATCAACAAGGCATTTTCATCCACCCAACTGCAGCTCACCCTCTACAGTATCTCAATAAAGTGGGTACACCCCTCACATTTTTGTAAATATTTTATTATATCTTTTAATGTGACAAAACTGAAGAAATTACACTTTTGCTACAAACTAAACTAGTGAGTGTACAGCTTGTATAAGCAGTGTAAGTTTGCTGTCCCCTCAAAAAAAATCAACACACAGCAAATAATGTCTAATTCGCTGGCAACAAAAGTGAGTACACCCCTAAGTGAAAATGTCCAAATTGGGCCCAATTAGCCATTTTCCCTCCCCAGTGTCATGTGACTCATTAGTGTTACAAGGTCTCAGGTGAGAATGGGGAGTAGGTGTGTTAAATTTGGTGTTATCACACTCACTCTCTCATACTGGTCACTGGAAGTTCAACATGGCACCTCATGGCAAAGAACTCTCTGAGGATCTGAAAAAAATAATTGTTACTCTACATAAAGATGGCCTAGGCTATAAGAAGATTGCCAGAACACTGAAACTGAGCTGCAGCACAGTGGTCAAGACCATACAGTGGTTTAACAGGAAAGGTTCCACTCAGAATAGGCTTTGCCATGGTCAACCAAAGGAGTTGAGTGCACGTGCTCAGCGTCATATGCAGAGGTTTTCTTTGGGAAATAGACGTAGGAGTCCTGCCAGCATTGCTGCAGTGCTCAGATCAAATGCCGCACACTGGATCAAATTGGTCTGCATGGCTGTTGTCCCAGAAGGAAGCGTCTTCTAAAGATGATGCACAAGAAAGCCTGCAAACAGTTCACTGAAGACAAACAGACTAAGGGCATGGATTACTGGAACCATGTCCTGTGGCCTGATGAGACCAAGATAAACTTATTTGGTTCAGAGGATGTCAATCGCGTGTGATGACAACAAGGTGAGGAGTACAAAGACAAGTGTGTTTTGCCTACAGTCAAGCATGGTGGTGGGAGTGTCATGGTCTGAGGCTGCATGAGTGCTGCTGGCACTGGGAGCTTCAGTTCATTGAGGGAAGTTTGAATGCCAAAATGCCAACAGGACCGCCATCAGAAATGTTGGGGCCCCTTACACAGCTTTAGGTCTGTGCCCCCCCCCTCCCCAGGCCTAACCACAAACATTCCTCAAGGTCTGCCCACTGGCTATCCAACCGAATCCTCCCATCTCCTCCATCCCATGTCCACCTGCTCCTCCTGTCCCATCTCCTCCATCCCAAATCCTCCTCCTTCTGCAGTTCCATCTTCGCCATCCCATGTCATTCTCCTCCTCCATCCCATGTCCTCCTCCATTCTATGTCCTCCTCCATCTCATGTCATCCTTCTCAAGTCTCATCTCCCCTCTATGTCGGTCCTCTCTCGCAGTGTCCACCCCCTGTAGTCCTTCTATCCCTTCTGTGCCCTCAGTACAGCCCCTATCCTGTACAGTGTAATCCCTCCAATATGTAGTGGAGAGGAGTGTGGAGGGTATGATAGTGGCAGAATGGGGAAGGATTTATTGTAATGACAGTCTGTGGGGTGACCAAGGATTGATGTTAGGCAGATAAGGGTCTGAGTAATGTCCATCAGCTGGATGTATATACCGTATTTATCTGCGTATAACATGCACTTTTTTCGACTTAAAATCAGGGGAAAATCGCGGGTGCGTGTTATATGCCGATCCCCAGCAGTTGTGAGCCTCGGGGCGGCTTTCAGCCGGCTTCGGCTCTTCTCTGCGGCCTTCGGCTCTTCTTGGCGGTTTTCAGCCGCCTTCGGCTCTTCTCGGCAGCTTTCCGCCACCTTCGGCCATTCTCGCCAGCTTTCGGCCGTTCTCGGCGGCCAAAAGCTGCCGAGAATGGCCGAAGGTGGCCTAAATCTTCCAAGAACGGCCGAAATCTTCCGAGAACGGCCAAAGGCGGCCGAAACCCACCAAGAACTACCCAGTGCCACCGAGATACACAGGACTTCCGGCTCTGTATCTCGACGGCGCCATTTTTAAAAGGAAAGGCTGCAAATGACACTGACAAGTATGCAAAGATGTACAAGGCTGCATATGATGGACAAGGCTGCATGACAAGGCTGAAAATGGTGGACAAGGCTGCATGACAAAGCTGCAAATGGTGGACAAGGCTGCATGACAAAGCTGCAAATGACACTGACAAGGGTGCAATGATGGACAAGGCTGCATGACAAGGCTGAAAAGGACACTGACAAGGCTGCAGATGGACACTGAAAAGGCTGCATTGATGGGCATTTTAATGTAAGTTTTTTTCCTTAACCACTTTCAGACCGGACCATTTTGCTGGTAAATGACCAGAGGTCTTTTTACAATTTGGCACTGCGCTGCTTTAACTGGTAATTGCGCGGTCATGCAATGTTGTACCCAAACAAAATTTGCGTCCTTTTCTTCCCACAAATAGAGCTTTCTTTTGATGGTATTTGATTGCCTCTGCGATTTTTATTTTTTGCGATATAAATGGAAAAAGACCGCAAATTTTGAAAAAAAATGATATTTTCTACTTTTTGTTATTAGAAAAATCCAATAAACTCAATTTTAGTCATACATTTAGGCCAAAATGTATTCAGCCACATGTCTTTGGTAAAAAAAAAGTCAATAACTGTATATTTATTGGTTTGCGCAAAAGTTGTCACATCTACAAACTAAGGTACGTTTTCTGGAATTTACGCAGCTTTTAGTTTACGACTGCCTATCTCATTTCTTGAGGTGCTAAAATGGCAGGGCAGTACAAAACCCCCCCAAATGACCCCATTTTGGAAAGTAGACCCCCTAAGGAAATTGATAAGTGGCATGTTGAGCCCATTGAATATTTTATTTTTTTGCCTCAAGCGATTGAATAATTTTTTACACAAAGTTGTCACTAATTGATATATTGCTCACACATGCTATGGGCATATGTGAAATGACACCCCAAAATAAATTCTGCTGCTTCTCCTGAGTACGGGGATACCACATGTGTGGGATTTTTTGGGAGCCTAGCCGCGTACGGGCCCCCCGAAAGCCAAGAACCGCCTTCAGGTTTTCTAAGGCCGCGTACACACGCGCGGACTGTTCGCCCAACTTTGTCCGTCCAACAGTTTCGGCAAACAGTCCGCTCAAACTTAGCATGGACGGACATGGCCACACACGACGGACGAACAGTTTGCTGAAACCGTGCGCGATGACGTGAACGGCACGTACGACGGGACGAAAAATACGACGTCCTATACACTGCATTATAGCTTTCGGCGTGAAAATCCTTTCTGAGCATGCGCGCAACTTTGTTTGACGAACAAGCCTACACACGGGCGGACTGTTCGCTCAAACAAGGTTTCAGCGGACAGTTTTTCGGAAATTCCGAAAAACCTTGTCCGTCCAACTGTCCGCTGAAACTGTCCGCTGAAAGCCCACACACGAGCGGACTGTCCGCCCAAACACTGTTCAGCGGACAAAGTTGGGCGAACAGTCCGCCCGTGTGTACGCGGCCTTAGGGCGTAAATATTTGACTTCACTCCTCACTACCTATTACAGTTTTGAAGGCCATAAAATGCCAAGATGGCACAAAACCCCCACAAATGACCCCATTTTAGAAAGTAGACACCCCAAGCTATTTGCTGAGAGGCATGTTGAGTCCATGGAATATTTTATATTTTGCCACAAGTTGCGGGAAAAATTACAAACTTTAATTTTTTTTTATTTTTTTTTCACAAAGTTGTCACTAAATGATATATTGCTCACACATGCCATGGGCATATGTGAAATGACACCCCAAAATAAATTCTGCTGCTTCTCCTGAGTACGGGGATACCACATGTGTGGGATTTTTTGGGAGCCTAGCCGCGTACGGGGCCCCGAAAGCCAAGAACCGCCTTCAGGTTTTCTAAGGGCGTAAATATTTGACTTCACTCCTCACTACCTATTACAGTTTTGAAGGCCATAAAATGCCAAGATGGCACAAAACCCCCACAAATGACCCCATTTTAGAAAGTAGACACCCCAAGCTATTTGCTGAGAGGCATGTTGAGTCCATGGAATATTTTATATTTTGCCACAAGTTGCGGGAAAATTACAAACTTTTTTATTTTATTTATTTTTTTCACAAAGTTGTCACTAAATGATATATTGCTCACGCATGCCATGGGCATATGTGAAATGACACCCCAAAATAAATTCTGCTGCTTCTCCTGAGTACGGGGATACCACATATGTGGGACTTTTTGGGAGCCTAGCCGCGTACGGGGCCCCGAAAACCAAGCACCGCCTTCAGGCTTTCTAAGGGCGTTACAGTTTTGAAGGCCATAAAATGCCAAGATGGCACAAACGCCCCCCAAATGACCCCATTTTGGAAAGTAGACACCCCTAAATTTAGGGGTACACTAGTGAGACTAGGTAAAAAATGGCGGGTGCCCTGAAACTATAAAAAAATAACTAACCAACCAGCGTCACCTGTAACCGTTATATGGTGATCACTGGTGAAAGGGTTAACTAGGGGGCAATCAGGGGGCTTTATGCGGTAGTATATGGGGGTCCCTGGCGCTATAAAAAGCTGCGGCGAACCTAAATACCTACCTGCCTAACTAGCGTCACCTGTGACACTAATACAGCGATCAGAAAAACGATCGCTTATTAGGCTGGGTTCACACTGGAGCGATGCAGGAACGCCACAAATCCGCGGCGGGTTCCCGCATCGCATGCCTCCCGGCGGCAGTTCACACTGCCCTATGCGAACTGCTGGGAGTGTCAGTGAAATGTTAATGACACCCCCAGATCAGTTCGCATATCGCAGTGCGATCTGCAAACTCGGATCGCATGGTGTGAACACCCATGCGATCCGATTCTGCTGCGGACCAAAAAAAGGGTCCCGTGCGAGTTTGCGGCGGGTGCGGCGGGTGCGACACGAATTCAGCCATACTATCTGTATGGCTGAACTCGAATCGCACAGAGATCGGATGTGATTTGCACTGCAGTGCGGTGCGAATCACATCCGTTCTCAAACCGCTGCAATGTGAACCCAGCCTTAGTGACACTGGCGACGGGGAGTGATCACGGGGTTAAACCTTTATTGGGGGGGTTAGGGGGGTACCTTAGAACTAAAGGGGGTTAACCCTAACTGCCCTAACAGTTATTACAGTCACAAATGACACCCGCCGGGTGATCAGGGGGTTAAACCTTTATTAGGTAATAAATGGCGGGTGCCCTGAAACTATAAAAAATAACTAACCAACCAGCGTCACCTGTAACAGTTATATGGTGATCACTGGTGAAAGGGTTAACTAGGGGGCAATGAGGGGGCTTTATGCGGTAGTATATGGGGGTCCCTGGCGCTATAAAAAGTTGCGGCGAACCTAAATACCTACCTGCCTAACTAGCGTCACCTGTGACACTAATACAGCGATCAGAAAAATGATCGCTTATTAGGCTGGGTTCACACTGGAGCGATGCGGGAATGCCACGAATCCGCGGCGGGTTCCCGCATCGCATGCCTCCCGGCGGCAGTTCACACTGCCCTATGCGAACTGCTGGGAGTGTCAGTGAAATGTTAATGACACCCCCAGATCAGTTCGCATATCGCAGTGCGATCTGCAAACTCGGATCGCATGGTGTGAACACCCATGCGATCCGATTCTGCTGCGGACCAAAAAAAGGGTCCCGTGCGAATTTGCGGCGGGTGCGGCGCGAATTCAGCCATACTATCTGTATGGCTGAACTCGAATCACACAGAGATCGGATGTGATTTGCACTGCAGTGCGGTGCGAATCACATTCGTTCTCATAAACCGCTGCAATGTGAACCCAGCCTTAGTGACACTGGCGACGGGGGGTGATCACGGGGTTAAACCTTTATTGGGGGGGTTAGGGGGGCACATTAGAACTAAAGGGGGCTAACCCTAACTGCCCTAACAGTTATTACAGTCACAAATGACACCAATGCAAAAAAAAATAAAAAATGCAATTGGTGTCACTGTGACTGGGGGGGGCAGGGGTAATTGGGGGGGTGATCGGGGGGTAAAGGGGGGGTGTGAGTGTGCCTGGCATGTTCTACTGTACGTGTGGTGTGTTGGTGCAACTCACCGATCCTCTCTCCTCGGTGCCGGAACGAAAAATACCGACACGGAGGAGAGATCACATCACTTCCTCTCCTGTGAGGAGAGGAAGTGATGTCACGGAGCATTTCTATTCGTCGGGAGCGATGGCGAGGGGGTGGCCATGAATGAATGGCCGCCCCCTCATCCCGGATCGCTCCCGAACGAATGCCGACCGCTGCAGGCACCGGGGGGGGCCCGATCGGGCCCCCCACCCGCGGGAAGGCAGGGACCTATATATACGCCCATATGCCTGCCCGTGCCATTCTGCCGACGTATATCATCGTGCGGCGGTCGGCAAGTGGTTAAACTTCCCTCCTAAAAGTTTTTTTCCTTAAAATTCCCTCCTAAACTTGGGGTGCGTGTTATACGCCGGTGCGTGTTATAAGCCGATAAATAGTGATGTTTATAATAAAAAAAATATTGTGCTCATCTATCTACTAATATATACAACAATACATAATCCTAAATTGGTACTCAAAGAAAAAATCCTCCCGTTATACAATGTAAATATATATCTATACAATCCAGCACCTATCACTCTGTATGTCAGCATGATGTGAAATGAATTCATGACAATTCATGTAACCCTGTGTTATCCAAATTCTGAGTCTGCACCATCGGAAATTTAAACAGACCACATAAACATGGGTTACATGAATGGTCATAAATTACATTCACATTATCTGGACTGAGTGGTTGGGGATCTTTATATACAGTAGATAGAGCTGTGTGCCAGCTTGGGAGATATCTGTCACACTCGCTGTCCCTTCACTCTCCTGGTCTCCTTATCACTGCAATACCTACAAAACAAACCCTCTAACAGAAACTTTGGCTGCTTTTCATCCAAGGAGAATTTGCTCCGAAAAACTCAGTTAACCTCCTTCCCTGTAGTGTGAGCAGCGGTCCCATTCAGCAGTAGCTACAGTGTGCTCCGCCCCCCTCAGCACACCGCACTGGTGATTGGAGGGGGGGGGGGGTTGAGTCCGAGATCTCACAGTGTAGGAGGCGGGGCGCATAGGGGGGGAAAAACGAGCTTTGGAGACTCTAAATACATACACACCAGCACAGTGTATGTGTTTAGAAGCAATGGCACAGCTGCTGTCTCCACAGTGGCAAGTATAACCCCCCCTCCACTTACCCTGGGCCCTCAGTCCGCCCCTGGTCAGAATGGAGGAGTCTAGGCACCATCGGCTAGAGGTGCTTTTGTAATAAGCAGCTGGCACCTGTAACAGATTTCTTCATTGCGGTGCCGGTCCACAGAGGATATGCAGGGAAGGTGCCCAGAGAACCTAGGGACGCCGGGGCCCCATATAAGTGTATGGGCTGTATGCCCTGAATGCCAACATGTACTGTAACATACTGAAGCCGAGCATGATCCCCCCCTTCGAAGACTGGGCCACAAGGCAGTATTCCAACATGATAATAACCCCAAACACACCTCCAAGATGACCACTGCCTTGTTAAAGAAGCTGAGGGTAAAGGTGATGGACTGGCCAGACCTAAACCCTATTGAGCATCTGTGGGGCATCCTCAAATGGAAGGTGGAGGAGCGCAAGGTCTCTAACATCCACCAGCTCTGTGATGTCATCATAAAGGAGTGGAAGAGGACTTCAGTGGCAACCTGTGAAGCTCTGGTGAACTTGATGCTTAAGAGTGTTAAGGCAGTGCCGCAAAATAATGGTGGCCACATAAAATATTGACACTTTGGGCCCAATTTGGACATTTTCACTTAGGGGTGTACTCACTTTTGTTGCCAGCAGTTTAGACATTAATGGCTGTGTGTTGAGTTATTTTGAGAGGAAAGCAAATTTACACTGATATACAAGCTGTACACTCACTACTTTACATTGTTGCTAAGTGTAATTTATTCAGTGTTGTCACATGAAAAGATATAATAAAATATTGACAAAATGTGAGGGGTGTACTCACTTTTGTGAGATGCTGTCTTCTTTCTCTTTTTCGGACAATTCGGACAAAATATCACGCCCTGACCATTACAACATTGGCAGACCGACAACACCAGAAAAAAGAGACAAAGCAGTGAGTGTGGCGTGACAATAAAATCCCAGTATGCATTTACCCAATATAAATCTGCTTTCTTAAAATACAATTTCTCCCTCCATGCTGCCAAACAAGCCGACTTTGTCACTCTCATTAATACTCCGATCTTCTAGTCCTTGTCATCTCTTCTCTACTTTTGAGGCTGCGTACACACGGGCGGATTGTATGGCCTACTTAGTCCGTCATACAATCCGACGGACAGTCCGTCCTACTTTCGAATGAACGGACTTGACCACACACGGATGCACAAACAGTCCGTCGAAAGCTTGCGCGATGACGTGTACAGCACGTACGACGGGACTAGAAATAGGAAGTCCAATACACAGCAATGCAACCTTTCGCCGTGTAAATCCTTTCTGAGCATGCGCCATTCTTAGTCCGTCGAACTAGCCTACTCACGAGCGGATAGTCCGCTGAAACCAAAGTATGACGGACAGAATTACGGAAATTCCGAAATACTTAGTACGCCAGACTACACGCTGAAAAAGTCCGCTGAAGCCCACACACGAGCGGACTGTCTGCTGAAATGTGTTTCGGCGGACTAAGTAGGCCAGACAGTCCGCCCGTGTGTACGCGGCCTAAAGCCGCGTACACACATGGCGGACTGTCTGGCCAACTTAGTCCGTCAGACAATCCGACGGACAGTCCATCATACTTTCGAATGAACGGACTTGCCCACACACGGCACTTTTTGAGCAGACTAATACGGCGGACTAAGTCCGCCATACTATCCGCCCTACTTGTACTTTTTTTCACAGGTGAATGGGTAGGGGTACATTGTACCCCATACTCATTCACATAGGGTGGGGGGCCGGTATCCGGGGGCCCCCTTATTAAAGGGGGCTCCCGGAATCCGATAAGCCCCCCGCCCGCAGACCCCGACAACCAACGGCCAGGGTTGTCGGGAAGAGGCCCTTGTCCTCATCAACATGGGGACAAGGTGCTTTGGGGTGAGCGCCCCCCTTCCCCAAGGCACCCCCCCATGTTGAGGGCACGCAGCCTGGTACGGCTCAGGAGGGGGGGCGCTCGCTCGCCCCCCTTTCCTGGCCGGCCGGGTAGCGTGCTCGGACAAGGGTCTGTTGTGGACTTGGGGGGATTTTTTCGGCGTTGGGGTTCCCCTTTAAGTCCATACCAGACGGCGGGGCCAGCGACGTCTCCGTCGCGGGCCCCGCCTACCTGGAGACCCGCTCGAAACGAGCGGACTTTTCTCCGGGCGGGAAAAGTCCGCTCATTTCAAAAGTACGGCGGACTGGCACACACACGGGCGGATTGTCCGCCGAAATGCGAGTCCAGCGGACAGTATTTCCAACATTCCGAAATACTTAGTCCGCCAGACTGCACGCTGAAAAAGTCCGCTGAAGCCCACACACGAGCGGACTGTCCACTGAAATGTGTTTCGGTGGACTAAGTAGGCCAGACAGTCCGCCCGTGTGTACGCGGCTTTACTCTCTACGTTTCCCACCACCATCTCCACCCAGTAATTCGCTCACTGTTCACGAGATTGCCAATCACTTTAAAATCAATATTGATGAAATTTGTGGGGGCATCTCCACTGCACAGACATCTATCCCACTTAACATACCTTTTATAAATCCACTCTCAACACTTTCCACTTTTTACCTTGCTACTACTGAAGAGGCTGCTAAAGTTTTCTCAAAAGCCTGCCTTACCACTTGTTCCCTGGATCCTGGTCCCTCACAACTACTATGATCACCTTCTCTTCTGGCATCTTCCCTTCCCCTCTAAAACATGCCCTGATCACCCCCATACTTAAAGAGCCCTCACAGGACCCCACCTGCTTGAACCACTTAAGAAACTTTTAGACGCTTAGTCTACAACCGTCTGAGCTCCTACCTGACTGACAACAACCTTCTTGAACCCCTACAGTCTGGCTTTTGCTTACTACACTCCACTGAAACTCACTAATGATATACTAACTGCTAAAACAAATGGCCACTACTCCGTACTCATACTACTAGACCTCTCTGCAACCTTTGATACTGTTGATCACCCCCTCCTCCTTAAAAAAAACTCCACTCTCTTGGCCTTCAAGACTCTTCTCTCTTCTGGTTCTCTTCCTACCTATCATAGCGCTCCTTTAGTGTTACCTATAACTCTGTTTCCTCCTCTCCACGTTCTCTTTCTGTAGGGGTACCTCAAGGTTCTGTCCTCTGACCCCTTCTCTTCTCCATTTACACCTCCTCCCTTTGTCAATTTATAAACTCCCATGGCTTCCAGTACCATCTCCTCACCTCACTCCTTCAGTCTCCTCTCACATTACAAACTTACTAACTTACTAATCCTTCCACTGGCTTTCCATTGCCCAACAAATAAAATTCAAAACACTAACAATAACATACAAAGCCATTTACAACTCTGCCCTGAGCTACATCACCAATCTTATCTCCAAATATCACCCAAACCATCCTTTCTGCTCCTCCCAAGACCTCCTGCTCTTAAGCTCCCTTGTCTCCTCCTCCCATGCTCATCTCCAGGATTTCACCAGAGCCTCTCCCATCCTCTGGAACTCATTAACCGTCCGGCTATCTCCTACTCTGTTCACTTTTAGGCGATCCCTGAAAACTCATCTCTTCATAGAGGTCTATTCTGCCTTCATCTAACAATTGAATCTTCTACTTCCTTCATCAGTTCATCCTTCACAGTAGGGATGAGCTTCGTGTTCGAGTCGAACATACGTTCGACTCGAACATCGGCTGTTCGCCCGTTCGGCGAATTCCGAACGTTATGGGTTGTTCGCACCAAATTCGTGTGGCGCTCACGGCCCACAATGCACTGCGATGGCGCAGTGCATTGCTGGCTCATGATTGGCCAAGCATGCACTGTGACCCCACATGCTTGGCCAATCACAGTGCCGGCAGCGAGGAGAGCCATGATTGGCCACAGGATGCCTGTGGCCAATCATAGCTCAGGCTGTGTAGTACATGCCCCACACTATATAAGGCCACCAGCGCGGTGGCCTTGTGTAGTGTGTTGGCATCTGTAGCAGTTAGTGGGTGTTCTGTGAACCTTCAACACAGTATACACCGATCGTTATCGGTCGATTTTTCGTTCTTGCTCTTCTGTAGTGGTTGTTGTCTGCGTGCCCTGACTGCAGTATACACCGCTATATTCACCTATATAGCTAGCGATATATCTATCTTTTATAATAGAGCTGTCAGTCAGTGTTAGGAGATTGTGCATGCTGTCTGCGTGCTCTGAACGCAGTATACACCGCTATATCCACCTATATAGCTAAATATCTTGCTCGTTTTAAATAGAGCTTTCATTCAGTGTTAGGAGATTGTGTGTGCTGTCTGCGTGCTCTGAACGCAGTATACACCACTATATTCACCTATATAGCTAAATATCTTGTTCGTTTTAAATAGAGCTTTCAGGGGGGGCGTGGCCTGACGCGAATGGCAGCGGACGCTTAATTGAGGAGCTCCGCTCATCCACGGAGCTATCCGCCGCCATACTCTTAATCCCTGGCAGACTGAGCCTCCACGATCGCCCGGCCAAGACCGGGCAGTGCCACTGAGTGATCCGGGCCCTGTATTCATCGGCGCTGAGGCTCCTGGCCGCCCGGACCCGCCGCTCGAGTCCCCGCCGGCCGCCGCCATCTTGGGCCTGTCAGACCGCCGGAGAACGCCGCTGCTGCACCGGAGGGAGAGGTAAGGGGCTACCATCGGACCCCCACCATCATCTCCCCCTTCGCCCAGGACCCATCTGAGGCGTTTTCGGGCTCCCGCGGACCCCGGGGAGCCCGCGGCCGGCTCCGGCCTAGTGCGGCCTACTGAGGCCTGGGAATCCCCGGAGTTTCCTGCGGCTGCGGCCTACAACCACGGCTGCAACCTGCCTCCCTGCGCTGGCCTAGCTGCTCCCCCACATCCCCACCCTCCTAGAGACTTGCTTCACATGTCATTTCCCTGTGGCTCTGCATCCCTGTTGAACTGCTCCCTTTAATTTGCTTTACTGGCTCGCTGTACCAAGCATCCTGCCTCAAGTACCCCCTGCAGCCTCCTGTTCCCCCTGCTTGCGGAACTGTTCTGGCTTTCACTGTATATTCATTTATTCTACTGCAACAGGGGATTGACAAATTTCTTTTGCTCCTACTTAGATGCACTTTCCATCCTCTCAGATCGCAAGCCAGTATACCTCTCAGAATTACTACTGTGGTTGCTACCTCACATTGTCGCATGCCTGTATAATCACGTCTCACCGTATGCAAGTCCCTCCTAACTAACTGACCTGTACTTTCTTCTGTGAGGGCCTGGCCTGACATATGGAGCGGTGAGTCGGGCCGCACTCGGCTCCTAGCACCCCCGGCCCCACGGGATTCATTTTTGGATTGTAAACCGGACCATACCCAGCTCCATGGGGAAAGACAAGCCCAAGGCACACAGGGGCGGCAGTAGCCGTCACCCAGGAGGGGATCTGGATGACTACTTTGGCCATGGAAGTTTGTCTTCACAGCACCGCCCAGCACCTAAAGAGCCGCCGGCTCCTCCATCCCCAGCGCGCTCTGAACCGACCCTGCAATCTCAAGTGCGTTCCCACAACTTACTCTCACACCCCGAGGACATTGCCCTCTCCTCCAGGCTTACCAGAAGCCGCTCGAATGTCTCCTTGGGATCGGGGGATGGGTGGGACATGGAATCGCAAATCAGATCCCTGCACGGCTACCTGAGGTCCCTTCCCACTAAAGATGACTTTGAAAGCTGTGTGCATAGGATTGAGGAGACATATCGGAAGGAGATTTCGGACCTGAGAAAAGATGTGGGGGTGCGCTTTGATGATGTGGACAACACGGTTGATGGCCTGCGGGACACTATCCAGTCACACGACCAGATCCTCAATGCCCACACTGTCCTGCTTCAGCAACTCTCATATCAGCAGGATGACCTTGAAAAACGCAGTCGCCGCAACAACATACGCATACGGGGGATACCTGAGTCGGTTGACCCCAAGAATCTACCTGCTGCGGTTACAGCCATCTTTAACCAGATACTCCAACGACCCAAAGATGATCCGATCGAACTGGACTGGGTGCACCGTACATCGGGTCCTCACACCCCTGACCCCTCCTTTGTCCGTGACACTCTTTGCCGTGTCCATTTTTACAAAGTAAAGGAGGACATTATGAGGGCCGCCAGCACACAACAGTCGATCCTATTCAACGACACTCCTATCATGCTCCTTCCTGATCTCTCCCGCCAAACTCTGGCAATGCGGAAATCCCTGAGGCCTCTCACGCAGTTCCTACAAGCAAGACAAATTAAATACCAGTGGCGCTTTCCGTTCCACCTTCGAGTGCACCACGCGGGTAAAACCGCCATTTTCCTTACATTAGGGGACCTGCCTACATTCCTCAGTACACTTGAACTGCCTCAAGTTGCGCTGCCCGATTGGCCGTTTGCTCCGACCACACCTGGTCTACCCTACACTCCGCAGTGCCAGAAACAAGGTCGCAGGCGCACCCCTCGATCTCCGTTGCCTCAGGATCCTAACGGCTGACCCGTGCCTGCGGGCCCACCTGGACCTGTTCTCTTTTTTCACTTCTGGGGCCCTCCCCTGTGATGTGCCTGGACCCTAACGGGTTGAATAGCTTTACTGTTGATTAACCCTTTTGTTTACAGGTTTTTTGTACCCCCCCTGAGTTGCCCTTGCCATACTTACCAGTTGTTACTATGTCTCCTCTAGATGTTTCTATTTCATGCCGGTTTACGAATACATTTATAGATGACCGCTAGAATAATTTACGTTGATGTGTTATTTGGTTTACTTTACAGGTCGCAACAGACTCCGGTTTACCCGTGGGGCCGGGGTGCGGGGAGCTGCCCGGCTTGGTGATTCTGCTCCTCGCCCCCCCCCCCCCTTTTTTTTTTTACGGGTTCTTTATTTGTTTGTTTTTCCTTTTTTTTTATTTTTGCTGTGCGCCCCGCGGTGTTCCTATGATCGCTGTGGGGTGCACCGATTTGTGCCTTTTTGACAGGCTTTTTTCCTGTATGCTGCTTCCCTTTTGGAGCCACCTAGTGGCCTTTTTTGTTTTTGTTCTACTCAATATTGTTCTATACCAGACCTCATGGGCCTGTTTCCCGCGATTGATGTTTACAGCTATTGTATTATGTATACCCCTGTTTATTTTATCGGGAATGGGTAACTCTGCCTATATTTCTTACTGCTCCCTATACGAGGTTGTTCTGCTGTTTTTTTCTCTCTCTTCTTACCTTTTTCCCTCCCTCCGTCTTCCCTCTGCTTGTACCCTCCCACCCCCTGCCCCTTCCCTTGCCCCCCTTGCCCGACCTCTATTCCCGCTCCCACACCCCCCAGGGTTTGCCCATGGTGCCACTTATCATATTGGTTCTCACCTCCTCCCTACGACCCCCCCATGGCTAGTGACGGTTCCATAACCTTTGCTTCCTTTAACTGTAGGGGTTTCAACACGCCTGAGAAGCGGAGCCAGACACTCTACCATTTTCACAAGAAGCGTGCGAAAATTCTGCTGCTTCAAGAAACGCACTTTCGCGCGGGAGCTGTCCCAGCCCTACGCAAAAGATATTACTCGCAATGGTTTCACAGTGTTAATCCTCAGGCCAAATCTAAGGGGGTGTCTGTTGCCTTTCACAAATCTTTTAGCCCGGAGGTTCTAGACCAGGGGTGTTCAAACTTTTTTCAAAGGGGGCCAGATTTGATGAAGTGAGCATGCGTGAGGGCCGACCATTTTGCCTGACATTCTTTGAACCATTGAAAATTCGGTCTAAGTGTGTCCATCCGAGCACTAATACACGGCCCAACAAGAATTCTCTTGCCTTTGTCACGCTCGTTCCCAACACACAGACGAATGCTCTGCACTTTAGGGGGTACCGTTAATTCTTAATGGTACCCCACACATTGGAAAATGTGGGGTGCATTTGGTGCAGTGCAATTTAAAAAAAAAAAAAAGCTCGGGAACTTCTTTCCCTGCATTTGTGAGTAGGGAAGTCCATTGAAATTAATGGGCTGCCCTACACACAGTACGCAGCCACACAGATGTTGCATTTATGGGCTTAAAACAGGTGGTGAGGAGGCAACATAATGCCTCTTTACCGCCATTCAAATGCCTCTGAAAAGAGATCTGTGCATGGATTGCTTTTCAGAGGAGCAGCAGTCCTGGCTAATATCACACACAAGCCCTACAAAAGCAGTTTTGATGGTATAAGAATGGGGGGGGGGGGGGGTCCGGATTAAACGTAACATACACACAGATACATGCACACACTTGCAGACAAATGCACGCCGCACACACATACAAACGCATGCATACACATACATACAGACATACATGCACACACATACAGACATACATACACATGTGCACACACACATACGTACACACACACACATACAGACATACATACAGACACATGCATACACATACACATACTTACAGACACATACAGACATACATACAGACACATGTGCACACACAGATACAGACATACATGCACAAACCTACAGATATACAGACATACATGCACACACATACAGATATACAGACATACATGCACACACACAGACATACATGTGCACACACACATACAGACACATGTGCACACACACACACATACATCCATACACATGTGCACACACACACATACATCCAGACACATGTGCACACACACACATCCAGACACATGTGCACACACACACATCCAGACACATGTGCACACACACACATACAGACACATGTGCACACACACATACACATACAGACACATGTGCACACACATACAGACATATGTGCACACACATACAGACATATGTGCACACACATACAGACACATGTGCACACACATACAGACACATGTGCACACACACACACATATACAGATACATGTACACACACACACGCATACAGACACATGTGTGCACACACACAGATACAGACACATGTGCATACACACACATACAGACACATGTGCACACACACACACACACACACACACACACACACACACACACACACACACACACACACACATGAATAAAGCCCTTTTTAACACTAATGTAGCTTGTAGCATAGTACAGTACCTTTGCAGATTCCTCATTGAGCCGGGTACTGCACTGTAGGGGGAAGCAGAGAGCACAGCACACTCCTCTGCACTTTACTTTCACTTTTGAAGCTCACGGAGCTTCTCACAGTGCCGGGGATTGGGCTCATCTGACAGCCCTGCTCCTGTGGCACACTAAATTGAGAAAGACCAGGCGGGCCGTTCAAAACCGAACCGCGGCCCGCAATTGGCCCGCGGGCCGGACTTTGGACATGCCTGTTCTAGACTCTCTCATAGATGACTCAGGTCGCTATATTTTCCTGAAACTGAAACTGAATGATTTTCTTTTCACAGTGGCTAACATCTATGTGCCGAACGTGGGCCAGGCTCGGTTCCTCTCCTCGGTCCTCACCAGACTATCTTCCTTTGGAGGGTCAACTTTCATTATTGGAGGTGATCTAAACGTTGCCTTCTCCCCATCCGCAGACACATCCTCGGGTAAGTCTTCTGTTCCTCGCTCCACTTTGACATGCATTAAATCACTTCTACATTCATCCCATCTGGTGGATGCCTGGCGAATCCAGCATCCCACGGAAAGGGATTACAGCTACTTCTCCGTTGCACACAACTCCTATAGGAGACTGGACCACTTCCTCATATCACAATCCCTACTTGACACACCTCTCCAAACTTCGATCGGTAATCTTCTGTGGTCCGACCATGCCCCCGTCTACCTGACTCTGGTCTGCCCCCCTGCTATCCGTCGGGGAGCGTGCTGGAGACTTAACGACAATCTGCTGTGGGACACCGTGTTTATGGCGGATGTCTCTAAGGCCATTAAGGACTTTACAGGTGACCATTCCGCTGACACTACCTCCCCTATGAACCAGTGGGACACTCTCAAATGTGTGCTCCGGGGTACCCTTATACAACACGGTTCTTGCCTTAAAAAGGCCCGAGCCCATGACATACGCAGACTCCTTACTATCATTGCGGACCTCAAACCCCTCCACAAAAAGGATTTGGACCCTGCTGTTTTTGTTCAGCTTACCAATGCCCGCAGGGACCTACTCCAGCTCCTAGACGCGCACTCCCTGATCGCCAGGGATAAAGCGCGGAACCACTTCTACTCTCTGGCAAACAAGTGTGGTAAGCACCTGGCTAGGATCATCCATCCTAGACCCCCGTGACATTCTATCCCCTTCATCGTTCGACCAGACCAAACGAAAACGTTTAACACCTCTGGGATATCTGCGTCCTTCAGGCAATACTACTCACAGCTCTATAACCTTCCGCATGCAACCCCCCCAATTAGGTCCCCTCCGTCTTCTGACCCCACGCAGGCTTATGTCCTGGAGACCGCTCTACCTACTGTTGACGCTGTGGACGCAGCGACCTTGGACGAGCCCCTGACTACCTTTGACTTTCTACAGGCTATTAAAGTCCTTAAAGTGGGGAAATGCCCGGGCCCTGATGGCTTTACACCCCGGTTCTACAAAACTTTTGCCCCCCAGCTTGCTCCCCTTCTGACGAAAGCCTTTAACTCGGTGGACAGTTCTAACCTCCCGTCAAAAGAATCTTTATCTGCTAACATCTCTATTATCCCCAAACCAGGCAAAGACCCATCCCAATGCAGCAGCTATCGCCCCATCTCCCTGCTCAACATAGACATTAAGCTAATCGCAAAAGTCCTAGCCACCCGTCTGTCCCCTCTATTACCTAAAATTATTCATAATGATCAGGTGGGGTTTGTCCCTGGCAGGGAGGCAAGGGACAACACCACCAAGACGATACATCTCATATCCCTGATCCAACGTAAAGGTCTGAGAGCTTGCCTCTTATCCTTCGACGCTGAAAAGGCCTTCGATAGGGTCAGTTGGAGGTTCCTACAGCTGTCTCTAGAACAACTTGGCCTTGGAGCTCCCTTCATCTCAAAAGTAATGTCCCTATACTCCCGACCCTCAGCTACGGTCCTGGTCAATGGTACAACATCGGCTCCCTTTGACATTGCAAACGGTACCCGACAGGGCTGCCCCCTGTCCCCCCTCCTCTTTGTCATCATCATTGAGCATTTGGCTTGTGCCATACGAAAAAACCCCTCCATTCTTGGTATTCAAACTCCGTCTGCACATCACAAACTTTCCCTGTATGCTGATGACCTCCTTGTGTATATTCAGTATCCACACATCTCCATACCGTCCCTACTCAGTGAATTTCAACGTTTTGGTATCTATAGTAACTTTAAGCTCAACATCTCTAAGACAGAAGCCCTTAACATACCCCTTACCCCCTCCACGCTGTCCCTTCTGAAATCCAACTTCTCATTTAAATGGCAGGCCAAGGGGATCTCGTACCTGGGGGTTGTTATACCCTCCAACCTAGCTGATTTGTTTTCTCTGAATTATATCCCCCTGCTTAACCGTATACGGAAGGACCTCGAGGAGTGGGGGGGATCTCCCTTACCCTGGTTCGGACGGATTCATATCCTAAAGATGGACACTCTACCCAAGTTCCTGTATTTATCTCAAACAATCCCCATCCACGTCCCCAAATAGTTTTTTATCTCCCTACGCTCGCTGGCAATCAGATTCATGTGGAACAGGGGCCTCCCCAGGGTTAAATTTAAACTACTAACGATCCCGAAGACTTTAGGAGGAACAGGCCTCCCTGACTTTGAGACTTACCATAAGGCCGCTCATATGACTCGCATCATAGAATGGTTCTCTCGCCCTTCCTGCAAGGCCTCGGTGTCTGTTGAACAGGACCTTTCTCCTGTAGATCTCCGAGCTCTTCCATGGGGTTATAAACAGGACTACTCTCGTATGACATCCTTGTCCCCACTGACTTTAGCCTCCCTGGCGATGTGGTACAGGACGGGGCTAAACACCACTCTCTCCTCGGATCCGGGCCCCTTGACATCCCTCTTTGACCATCCTGCTTTACCAAAAAGTACAGGGGCAGCCTCCCTAGGACCATTTAAGCGCACAGAATGGCCGCAAGCCCGTACATTTGTGCATCCCTCTCAGGGGACCCTGGTCTCCGTGACAGACTCCAGAGATTGGCTCTACATGTGTCCACATTTGCCAAACGCCTACACTCCTCCTCTCAAATACATCGCAAGCTTACCAATTTCGAGGAACTGTGCTCGCTTCCAGAAACTCCAAACACTTACTGTCCTCCTTATATAACCTACTGCAGACGTTAGCACATGATCAACTCCCACATTACACCAGGCTGTGGTCTGCGGATTTGGGTGAAGACATCTCTTTGCCGGAATGGCATACCTCTTTTCATTTCACACATAAGTCAACAATCTCCTGCTACTCTCAAGAAAAGAACTACAAACTATTATCCAGGTGGTACAGGGACCCTGCTACTTTACACAGGATTTTCCCGTCTACCCCAGCCACCTGCTGGCGCTGTGAAGCTTCAGTCGGAACTTACATGCATGTCTGGTGGGACTGTGAGAGGATCCGCCCGTTCTGGACACAGGTTTTTGAATGTTATAATCTCTTGGCTGATATTCCGGTTCCTATCTCTCCAAAAATTGCATTACTCTCTATTCTGCCCGGGTCTATTAAATCACAGAGACAAAGATTGCTCCGTTTCTTTATGTCCTCTGCTAGACAACTGATACCTGCTTATTGGAAGACGGCGACCACTCCCCCATTGTCACGGTGGGTATCGATTATGAATGACACCATGAGAATGGAGGAGATGTTGGCACTGGACAATGACACTTACGCCAAATTTATTTCTCAATGGTCAATCTGGCTCCGCTTCTCTTCCTCTGACACTTTAATGAACCAAATCTTGAACGCATGAGGACACTGTGGGCTCTCCCTTACCCTACCCCCCCCCCCCGCCCATATTTCTTCCCCCCTCCCCCCCTTCCTCCCCCTTTTCCCTCCTTTCCTCTTGCTATTTAGCTTTCCCCTATACCGCCTTGCTCCTCTTTACTTTGCTCCTCTCTCTTCTCTCTTTCTTTCTATCTTTTTTATGTTATTGTCTAAATAATGCCTCATGTAGTAACCCATGAGTATTTCTCACTACTGTGGCCTCATGGATCGGTGAGCAGGCCGTCTTCTCTACTCTCCAAGCTTCCCGTCAGGGACCGGCTATGGCCGATTGTCATTAGCCGGCCTCCCATAATTGTACTCCTGTTACTGTTCCTGTCTGCATTTGCCTCGTGATGGTTACTGTTTATTGTTTTTACTTGACATTTTTCAATAAAAATATTTTCAACACTAAATAGAGCTTTCATTCAGTGTTAGGAGATTGTGCATGCTGTCTGCATGCTCTGAACGCAGTATACACCGCTATATCCACCTATATAGCTAAATATCTTGCTCGTTTTAAATAGAGCTTTCATTCAGTGTTAGGAGATTGTGCGTGCTGTCTGCGTGCTCTGAACGCAGTATACACCGCTATATCCACCTATATAGCTAAATATCTTGCTCGTTTTAAATAGAGCTTTCAGTCAGTGTTAGGAGATTGTGCATGCTGTCTGCGTGCTCTGAATGCAGTATACACCGCTATATATCCACCTATATAGCTAAATATCTTGCTCGTTTTAAATAGAGCTTTCAGTCAGTGTTAGGAGATTTAATAAATATAAAATTAGATATAAATTAAAAATAAATAGTTCATTAAATTCATTAGATAGTCCTCATAACAGTCCAACTATGAAGAATCCAAACTTAATTCCACCACGTAACAGAACAGTGATTGGCAATGTAAAACATCCTTTACTCCATATCCATGTTCACAATGTGCTCGGTGTGGAAAACTTCACCACCACCAAGATAAGAATTGACTCCTTACCAGATGCTTTAGAATAAATGGCTTATAAGCAATAAAGTCTAATCCAGACTTCTTGATCCTCCTATGCAATCCACTGCGGCCAATAGAACACAGGATATCCCAATCTCAATGGACATTTGATCAGTGATTGGCCATAAAAGAGAAAAAAACACTCCAATAGTGTAAAATCTCTCTTTTAATTAAAATATAAATTAAAATTGCACTTACAGACATATGGAAAAGGTTAGGCTTCAAAAGTGGGCAGCGCTGGCTGTGCACATACCCCCACAGACTTCTCCTTCCCCAGTCTCATAAAACAGAAGAAAAACGAGGTGATAACAGCATGACACACTTCCCTACGCGTTTCGTGAAACTTAATATCATCTCGGGGCATGGGTGGCATGCTGTGTCACCTCATATATATATATATATATACTATATTTAATTGAATCAAAATAGCCCCCCAGCTGACCAAGCCTCGCTTGTGATCTGCATCGGAGATTGGAGGGATCTATTTGGGGGGCGGGGTCCCTCCTCCCTCTGCTCTCTTATTTGATGTCCCAGTTGGATGGCGCACTGGCAGTTCTGTGCAGCTATTATAATTCTATTAGAGGTACCACTCCCGGAAGTGATTTGTGTACCTTGGTCCCACCCAGAGCGAGACCTGGCTTCCGGAAGCGGCCCTTATGCCCCGGTCTGGTTGAGAACGAGGCTTGGCTCCACAATATGTGACATCAGGGTGGAGACATGCGGCGATAGGCTGTGTGGCGGAGGTATGTGCTTTTCCACTTCCGCCACGCAGATCACAAGCGAGGCTTGGTCAGCTGGGGGGCTAATTTGATTCAATTAAATATAGTATATATATGAGGTGACACAGCATGCCATCCGTGCCCCGAGACGATGTGAAGTTTCACGAAACGCGTAGGGCGGTGTGTCATGCTGTTATCGCCTCGTTTTTCTTCTGTTTTATGAGACTGGGGAAGGAGAAGTCTGTGGGGGTATGCGCACGGCCGGCGCTGCCCACTTTTGAAGCCTAACCTTTTACATATATCTGTAAGTGCAATTTTAATTTATATTTTAATTAAAAGAAAGATTTTTCACTATTGGAGCGTTTTTTCTCTTTTATGGCCAATCACTGATCAAATGTCCATTGAGATTGGGATATCCTGTGTTCTATTGGCTGCAGTGGATTGCCTAGGAGGATCAAGAAGTCTGGATTAGACTTTATTGCTTATATGCCATTTATTCTAAAGCATCTGGCAATTCTTATCTTGGTGGTGGTGAAGTTTTCCGCACAGAGCACATTGTGAACATGGATATGGAGTAAAGGATGTTTTACATTGCCAATCACTGTTCTGTCACATGGTGGAATTAAGTTTGGATTCTTCATAGTTGGACTGTTATGAGGACTATCTAATGAATTTAATGAACTATTTATTTTTAATTTATATTCATTTATTTATTAAATTTTTCACATAACTATTTGGGTAATTATGGTACCAATGTATGTCACATTTGTTTATTATAAGGAGGATGATGTGAATATGTTTTACCACTTGATTTACACATAGGATGATTGATGCATGGTATTAGGGTATTTTTGGCTCCATCTAATACTAATTACATCCAAATGTTATTATATCCTCCCTCTCTTCTGACATTATAAGGGCTGAAGGTGAGTAGCGAGTTTAAGTGCCATTTGCTTAGATATTGTTGGAGGGAGTGCGGTTCTTTACAAATTCTTCTATTTCTGCTTGCATTGTTGTTGCAAAATAGAACTGCAGCTCCCATACGGATTAATTTTCAAGTATTCGATTTTTTGATTTTTAATTAATTTTATGGTGCATTGGGATCTTTGCATCTACTGTAGCGCAATTTCTTTCCCTTTTTAAATGTACTTAATAGAGTAGCCGGTGAGTGTATATTCCAGCTGTCCAGTACCGAATGCTAGACAAGCTGTCCTTTGTCAGTATAAAAAAAATATTTAACTTCAAAACTATAGCAAAATGTTCATTATATACCATCTTCTGCCAGTTGTAAAGAGAGGAATGCTCCTTTTGATGGTTACTCCTCTGGAAGACCACAGGTTCTGTTTATATATAATTACATCTTCTGAAAGTTTCAATTTGTCTTGTGTATTCGCTATGTCTGTTATATTGGTTACTCGTTTCCCTGGTTGCAAAAGCTGGCAGATACTTACTTGGCCACTATAAAGTCATTCTGTACTCTTGTTCTCATCAGTAAATGCTCATCTACACTGGCTCAGAATAGCATCTCTCAAATTTATTTTACTGGCTCATGCACATGGCTTCAATTTACAGTGTATGGATGCACAGAGTAAACTACGGATGTAGTTCTGGCAACCGGGAGCCAGCTCATTTTTTTCCCATAGAAATGCATTACAGAAAATGCCTTGGTTACCTATGTGTATCACTACCAGCACCAATATTTACACCCACAAACATATGGACATATTTTTCAAAACAACATTTTACATTCTAAAAAATACACCCAGATGTGTTCATATATAAATGCCAGTACAAGCAGCTAAACATGAATAGGTGCATAAAGTGCTTTCTGTAATGCATTCTGATGGCAAAAACATGCTGGGTCCCGGGTGCCACATCTACAGCTGTATTTTACTCTGTATGTCTATACACTGTAAATTATGGCCATGTGAAAGAGCCCTAAAAGTTAGGAAGTGATAAAGAATGGTTAATGGAGGTACCAATTTAATTGACATTCTTCAAGTGCATGTCATACTGTCGCAAAGAGCATTGGCTGCTGTAGTAAACCAGTAAGTAAGTAAAAATACTTAAAGCGGAGTTCCATTCAAAAGTTGAACTTCCACTTATCTGTCTCACCTGTTTTTGACAGGTCCCCTTCCCCACTTATGGAGACGGAGCCGCAGCACCATACCTCAGAAGTTCGGCCTCCCCTCCTCCTTCCTCTGCCCCTGGGCCAATTAGAAAGCACTGCAGGGTACCGGCTGTGAAGTCGAAAGGCTTCACTCCTGGCTTCCCTTACTAGGAATGGCGGGGGCAGGACCCGACAGCCGATCTGAAAATCATCTGGGGTTTCCGACATCGCAGAAACCCTGGACAGGTAAATGTCCTAATATGAAAAGTCAGCAGCTACAGTATTTGTAGCTGTAGCAAAGTCCCGGAGCCCCTGAAGCCCAATGGTGACCTTCAGAGTTAGGGACAGCTGACATCCTTCTGTATAGAGTGGGTTACAAGGCATAGTGGGCGTAATGCAAGGTAGATTGATGGGTGGCATACACTTCATAGTTTCATAGTTAGTAAGGTTTAATACAGATACCAGTCCATCCAGTTCAACCTGAGTGAGTGTCTACAATTGCCCCTATCCCTGTACATTGCACACTCACGTTGGTCCCTACCGTCAAGAAGCCCACAATCCAAGGTCCCCATTCATATACTAGGGCCAATTTTGGACAGAAGCCAATTAACCTACCTGCATGTCTTGAATGCAAAGAGGTTTATTGTCTCTTAAACAGAACTGGAGAGAGAGGGTTAGGGCCAGGAAACCCTTTAGCAGATGCAATGTTAATTGGCAGACTCCAAGACTTCTATAGGCAGACAGCCCTGCAGGGAAAGGCATCCAGCTAGACACCAGGTCTGCATGAGTAGGGCTGCTGTCTCCTATGTCAACAGTCTTGTTTCTAACAAAGGTTGCAATGAACTCCTTCACTTCTTCTACAATCTCCTATTGTAGAACTTCACTCCGCTGAGCTCCCAGTCTTTCACTAGACTAATAGATCCACTTGCCACTGGATCTCCTGAGCTCTTCCAATTTTCTCACTCAGTATCTTCCTCAAGCGTCACCCCCTTCGCCCCTGCTGGGTCCCTAGCTTGGCACTCACAGATACTCCTCAAGCATCACTCCGCTGGCGTGTTTGGTCCCTGGCTTGGCACACAATAATGCTCTGCAAGCCTCACCTACATTGGCTGGGTCCATGGCTTAGCACCTGCTGTTTTCCCAATTCTTCATATTCTCCAGCTGGTGAGAATACTGCTCAGGTATTTTCTTCAGTTACTCACAGTGTTCTCCGCTAGTTAGGTGGATGGTCCCTTAGTGGCAAAAGCTTCCCCTCTACCTCCGACCACAGTTGGTTCTTAGGCCAGCAGAAACTATGCTTCTGGTTGGACTGCAAGCCACAGTCCCAAACCGACGCTGCTCTCTTGCTTCTGGATAGGTCCTCAGACAGCCTAGCAGCCAGATGTCCCTGGGAAAAGCCCAAGGCTTACGGCCTACAACACACGTCCACCCAGACAGCCATCCAGGTGGCACAGAACCTGGATCATCTGCCTCCACCCAAATAAATAGGCCCTCCCAGCAGGCCAAGGGACCCAGGTAAATCCCTGCCCATTGGCTGAGACACCCCATTCATTCCTAATCTGTCCTTGCAATGCCCTTGTCTTATCTAATGCCACCAAATACAGGCCATCTAGTGACAGAGAAGTGCAGTAATTCCAGAATTAGGGTGAAATCAATTGACCTCCTATCAATTGGCCAAGGCAACTATAACTAAGCAAATAAATTTGATAGCAACCACGCCTAAACATCAGGGTGCTACATCCTCCCCCTGCCTACAAAAACTACGTCTCAGAGTTTGTAGAAAAATAATTTGCGCTCTCAAGCCTGAAAGAGAATGTTCTGGCAAAAACTGGGATAAGTGGGGAAACGGGAAAGGAATAATATTAATAAACAATACATGTGGCATACCACATGGAGTAAACATTTATAACATATACATGAGCGAATGGCAGTTCACACAGGACAGATAAATATTAGACATTATATACAGTTTGCGTGTGGCGTACCACCCAAACGTTCGAGGGAAAAATATAAACAGTAGCCTTATATCCTATCTATTTAATAAATACCGTAGTAAAGGGCATGGATAGTTACATAGCATTATTATCCATGTTGGGTCACTGTCTCTCCTTATCCAAGGAAGACACAATGGTACAGGAACACCTGAAAGAGAAAATGAACTGCAATGCAAATGCATCCTATCCCTATGATAAAACTACACACATATAAATGAAAGTAGGGCCCATCTTTATCCGAAGGTGCCGCCCCCTTCCACAACTTGTCCACAGAAACTTTCCTTAGCATGTTCTATCAGATATACACATAATATGAATAAAGGCTCACTCAGGTTGGCACTACTCACGCCACCTGGTAACCAGCATAGGAAACAATCCTGGTACATTAAAGTCCATCATTCAAAGGTAAGGTGAGAATTTGCCCATTTGCCACAGCTCATTCTACCTAAATAGCTAAGCACCCCAGTGTCCTTGACATTTCACAGTCCATCAAAAATTTTACACTCGGGGTATAGAAATATTTCCCAGCAGTTTCCCTTCTTCTCGAGGGTAACTCCAGGGGGCATGGCTGCAATCAGGCAACAAACAGCCAGGCCATGGTGCAATTGACCGCACTTCTGAACACAGGCCCCCTTGCAATGGTAATCTCAGTCTGTCATCATGATAGCTGGGAACTGAGAAAGGTTTCTTCATTTGTTGAAGAACAAACAGGTTGAAAGTCACATCAACAGGTTACTTTTCAGAGGGCGACGCACTAGCAATTCTGCAGGACTAGCCAGCGCAACTCAAGTGGGCACAGATAACAGTACAGTTCTCCACTAGCAACAATTATTTTTTTCTGTACGAAGGTGGAGTGGCTTTTCAGCATAGCGTCCTAACTACAAAGTACACTTTTGTAATCCACATAGGGTCAGTGAAACACAATTCAATATCTTCTACCAGTAATATACGGGATCAGGTAACTTCAAGGCCTCTCCTTTGACATTTACCGTAGTAATAAATTGTTTAAATATCCTTCTTGTTTGGCCTACGGATGATTACACAGTATAAGTTGATTTTTGCGACCATAGCCCCAGGTGTATAACACTGAAATATACTTTTCCGCTATCTTAGGTGACAGCTTTGGAAAGTCCACCCGCAAAGGAATTAGGAGGAAACTTCGCACAGCTTCAACTACCCATTAGGTCTCTTTGTCCAGGATTTCCACTATATAAGGATACAGATATACATATTCCTGAGCCACTTTCTTAATGAGGATGTGCTGTACCTTGGACAGCCTGGGCAAGGTCTTAGGGTTTCCATACCCAGACAGAACCTGCGTGTCTGGAGCATGCCGAACCGGGTACCCAGTAACAGTATCGGGTTTGCAATCAAATTTGGTTGCCTCCGAGTTGAGGTACCTGGGAGTAAGAATTACACCCACATTGTCATCTGCATACGCAGCCAATTACACAGATATGTTAAATAGGGTGAAAGAATGTATTAAAAGCATGAGACATAAACCCCTGTCGTTAATAGGAAGAGTAAACGCGCTAAAAATGTTTATTTTACCAAAATTGATATATGTGTTTCAAATGATCCCAATAAAAGTTCCGCAGGAGTTCTTTATGAAACTCCAAACCCTAATTTTAAAACATATATGGGGACGTAGGAATCCTAGAATTTCATATGCGACTCTGGAAAGGGGGAAAGCAGAAGGGGGATTAGCCGCCCCGAACCTTAGAAGATATTACCAGGCAGCAGTAATTTCACGGGTGGTGGACTGGGTGTATGACAAAGGTGATAAAGGGTGGGTAAATATAGAGAAAACACAAAGTGGAGTCAATTTAGGAAAAAGGATTTGGATACCACGGGACTATCGTGACTTGGGGAGGAGCACCAACCCACTAACTATTAATTTGTTTAAAATATGGGATAAAGTGGGTGAATTAAATCATTGGCAGCACAATTCACCTTTAATTTCTTTATTAGACACAAGTTTTTTTAAACCAGGGAAGGAAGAATATGTTTATTTCACTAGATGGGTAAAAAAGGATGATATTTTGTTGAAAGATGTGGTGAATGGGGACAGATTTTGCACTTTAGGAGAAATAAGACAAAGATGGGGATGCAGGAAATTAGATAGTTGGAGATATGCACAAATTAAACATTTTGTTCAGGCGCTACCTCGGCCACTCCGTGGGGAAGGAGATCTCAGACCTATGGAGAGAATGCTTTCAGACCTGAGCTGCAAAAAAAAAAGTTTGTCCAAAATTTATAAAATTCTAGAGGAGGAAAAGGAACCAGGGGAACCACTATTCCTGAAAAAATGGGAAGAAGAGTTGGGCACTCTGGGAGATAAGGAACGTAGAAAGAAGATCTTAAGAATAGCAGGTACAATATCTAAGGACAATATGTCAGCGGAGATGTCATTTAAATTAATGGCAAGATGGTATATTGTCCCACAAAGAGCGCATAAGAGAAGGGTGGACATATCAGCACTATGCTGGAGGGGTTGTGATAAGGTGGGAACTTTTGCACATATCTGGTGGGAGTGTGGAAAGATTGGCCCATATTGGGAGAAAATAATAGGAAACATCTTCCGGATAACAGGGGAACAGGTAAAGAAGGATCCTTGGACATGTCTGTTCCATGATACTGACAAAACAATAGGGGAATACAAAAACTCATTGATCCCTCACTTATTGATTGCTGCAAAAAGCCTGATCCCAAAGAGATGGGGCACTGCCGAACCCCCATCCATGAGGGAATGGTTAGGTAAAATAGAGTGGTTAAGATCAATGGAGGAATCAATATCTAGAAGAGGAGACCAAGTGGAAATTTATTATAGTAAATGGGGAAAATGGTTGGAGTTCAAGAAAACAAGGGAATATCTCAGAATGAGTGGTCCCGAGGGGAGGTGAGAGGGGGAGCGAGAGAGAGAGACAGAGAGAGAGAGGGGAGGGTGGGGGAGGGGGATTGGAGGGGGGGGGGGGGGGATGGGGATATATAAGGAAATGAAATAGGAAGTATATTTTTGCATTATTTTTACTTTTTCGAAATTCTAATAAAATAAATAAAGAATAAAATAGAGGAAAATGTTAAAAAGAAAAAGAAAAGAAGGAAAAGGACTGCATGTGATGTGAAAGTAGCACTGCCAACAGGCAAAATGGTGGCGATAAGTAGAAGGGAACTAAAGTAACAAGGGCGTAAAGCTTGCCACAATTTGTTGATGAGAGATTATGGCGTGCTATATACTGATGCAAAAAAAAAAGAAAAAAAAAAAAATTTGGTTGCCTCTATCTGCTTAGTGGGAATCACTTTAGGGACCCAATGCTCCCAACGACTCTCCTTAAAAGATTTAGTAATATGCACAGTTGGTACAGTTGGTGCAGTATTAGCAGACAGTTAAATCTTTACACTTGTATTAGGCCCCGGAGGAACCTCATCCTCTTCCAAGTCACACAACTGCTCCTCTTTACTCTCACTTCCCTTTCCAGTCCAGGACAAAGTGTCTGAAAACAGTTCAGAGATCCCGTCAAATCAGAAATGGTGGAGCATTCTTCGGCCGGGAGATAGTTGTGGGTGGAGCTGTTTTAACCGTGTTGTCTCCCTTAATGGCCACAGGTATCACCTCCCCTGCTGGCAGGCTTACCCGACTCCGGTGACCTTTTGCTCGGTGACTCTGACATCAAAGCAAGCAGGTGGGCCCGACTGCGGCCCCCAAGAAGCAATCGAAGCGCTGGGTTCTGGGGCAGCCATCAAGACAGAAGGAGCAGCTTCCCGCATGACTCAGGTGATGGCAGGTGGGCTCTTGATATCACTCCCAGCTGGGATAGCAACATTCTTCTGGTGAGACTACCTCGAGCAGGGGTTCCCTGCAGCATCCACAGACGATCCACGCCCTTAGATGGGTGGACAAACCGAAACACTGCGCAGATCAGTCCCAAAGCCTCATCGTTTTCAGCTGTGGACAGGGCAAGACTGCCTGTAGGTGTATACTGCACACCGGTGTCAGTCAGAATGGTTTTTAACTCGCTCAGACCAAAGCCAACACCCGGAGCATACATCTTCCAATCCGGCTTCGCACTTCCAAACTGCACCATCTTCTACAATCCACAACCAGGCACACACGGCAGCACTTCCTTATCCTCCTCTGCAGAGTGGGGTCTCCTCCCCCTGCCGACGGTTTGGTGTAGATACTTTCTAGAAACTTTAGGACCTGCCTTTTTCCTTCTGGGGTGCGCTAAATCTGTAATGAGTCCTTTTAACCCTAACAGCACTGGTGGGAAGTGTCAAAAGACTAGGCTGGTACTTTTCCATGAGCAATGAGACTTGCAGGTTCTTCCCCACATTGTCAGAATGCATATTCACACAGTCTATAAGAAGTAGAGATGTTACTTGCCACTTTCCCATGGAGCCAGACAAAATCACGATATAGCTGTAGCCAGTTGCTATGGGCGACTGCTGCGAGGATAATGCCTTTGCCCCACGTTGGGCGCCAAATGTAGCAAAGTCCAGGGCCCCTGAAGCCCAATGGTGACCTCCAGAGTTGCGGACAGCTGACATCCTTCTGCGAAGAGTGGGTAACAAGGCAGAGTGGGTGTAATGCAAGGTATATTGATGGACGCCAGACACTTCTTTTGGTGCTGACAAGATGTTGAAGAAGCAACACTACACTACATTATGAGTCAACGCTCTGCTTCCCTCCTTTCAGCAAGCTTCCAGTGTTAGTGCCAGTTCACACCAGTGTGTGGTGTGAGATCGTATGTGATTCAGACCGCACTGCAGCGCAAATTCCATGTGATGTCAGTGCGATGGGATTTCAACCATACAGATAGTATGGCTGAATTTGCATCGCTTTTGGCCAAACTTGCACAGGCCCCTTTTTTTGGTCCACACCAGAATCGGATTGAATGGTTGTGATTTGATTCATGTGTGAATTATCATTTTGCAGTGCGATATGAAAGCTGAAATGGGGGCGTCATTAACATTGTATTGACAGTCTCCGCAGTTCGCATATGGCAGTGTGAACTGCCTTGCGAGTCGGGTGCGATGCGGGAACCCGCAGTGGATTTGCAGGGTTCCCACATCACACAAGTGTGAACCGGCACTTAAACTGATAGCAATAAACAAAAAAAGTGGAGCCTGGTTGGGTCCTAATGCCCCTGTCTTTAATCCTATGTATCCTATGTATCCTATGTAGCAACCTCTAGTGTGCTACTAGTGCAGGGGTACGCTGGTGCCGCAAGCTCAGGGAAGTGTCAGTGAGACACTAATGCAGAGTTCTCAAACTGGTGGCCCTCCAGCTGTTGCCGCCAGTTTGAGACCCCTGCACTAATGTATTCCAATTTTAGAATTCCTGCGGTATATGGCAGTGGAGCAGATGTGCAGGGATGTACAGTGGTGGGGCAGATGAGAAAATGGGTACATTGATGGGGCAGATGAGCAGGGGGGTTACAGTGGTGGGACAGAAGAGCGAGGGGGTACAGTGGTGTGGCAGATGTGCGGGAGGTACAGTGGTGGGAGAGATGAGAAGGGGGTTCAGCGGTGGGACAGAAAATCAGGGGGGTACAGTGATGGGGCAGATAAGTACGGGGTTACAGTGGTGGGACAGATGAGTGGGGGGATTCAGTGTTGGACCAGATGAGAAGGGGGATACAGTGGTGGGAAAGATGAGTGGGGGGGTTCAAAATTGGAGCAAGTGAGAAGGGGGTTCAACGATGGGACAGAAGAGCAGGGAGTAAAGCGGTGGGGCAAATGTGAAAGGAGGTGCATTGGTGGAACCGATTAGCAGGGGGTTACAGTGATTGGGCAGAAGAGCGGGGGGACAGAGGTGGGGCAAATGTACAGAGGGGTACAGTGGCAGGACAGAGGAGAAAGGAGGTACATTGGCGGGACAGATGAGCAGGGGGTTACATTGGTGGGGCAGAAGAGCAGGGGGAACAAAGGTGGGACAGATGTACAGGAGGTACAGTGGTGAAAGGGGGCTACATTGGTGGGGTAGATGAGCAAATAAGTTCAGTGTTAGGACAGATGAGAAGATGGTTCAGGTGAGACAGAAGAGCATGGGGGTACGTTGGTTACAGTGGTGGGGTAGATGAGAAAAGGGGGTACATTGGTGGAGCAGATGAGCAGGGTGTTACAGTGGTGGGACAGAAAAGCAGGGTGGTACTGTGGTAGGGGAGATTTACAGGGGGTTACAGTGGTGGGATAGATGAGCAGGGGGGGTACAGAGGTGGAGCAGATGTGCAGGGTAGTACAGTGGTGGGGCAGATGTGCAGGGTAGTACAGAGGTGGGGCAGATGTGCAGGGTAGTACAGTGGTGGGGCAGATGTGCAGGGGGTTACAGTGGTAATTGTAATTTTACTGTTATTGTACTATGATGGTAAGCTATAACTGAAATATCTTTAATTGACTTGGAATGTCTGTGGGGGATGGGGCTCACTTACACATTGGTGCGATAATTGTGCGTTAATTGTTGCTCTCCACCATAAAGCATTCACATACAGTGATGTCATCTCCAATGATTGTGAAGAGCACCAAGATCTAGTGCACGGAGCAGTATTTGGATATCGGGCTGTCTCAGACACACAGAAATGCCAATGCCATTTTGTATGAGTTCACAAACCATGTTATTATTACTGTGACAACTGAAACCTGAAGGTTCCGTGGGAAGTAATATAATCTTTATGTACAGTGATGCAATGAAACTGGACAATTCAACAAGAATTTGCAGAAAAATATTGAATGTCAGGGCAGCGAAAGTACTTTAAATCCTAAAGCTGAACTCCAGGCAAACAGCTAAATACATAGACGAAGTACATATAAATAGGGATGGCCGAACGGTTCGCCCGGCGGTCGTTTCGCGGCGAATTTTCGGCTGTTCGCAGTCCGCCCGTTCGGCGAACTATTGCCGCTGTTTGCCCGGCGGACTTCCGTGTTTACTGTGTAAAAGAACTTTGACCTATGATGACACATCCATCATGTGGTACAGGACAGCCAATTGAGACATTACAGCACATGGACATTCCCCCTAACTTATAAATAGACCCGATCCGGCGGCCATTTTACATTCTTTTGTTTGTCACTATAGGGAGAGGTTGCTGTGTGGAGCAGGGAGTGCACTACTGCTGACTGCTGCCCTATTCTGCAGCAGTCCTTTATCAGTATAGTGACTGAGGTACAGTCTGCTAATCACAACCTACTAGTTCCACAAAGGTCCTTATAAGGACTGATAAGGTATAGTGTACTACAGTACATAGGGTTGAGTGAGGTACAGTCTGCTATTCCTTAAGGACTGGTATAGGTCCACAATATATAGGGTTGAGGTGCACTACTGCTGACTGCTGCCCTATTCTGCAGCAGTCCTTTATAAGTATAGGGACTGAGGTACAGTCTGCTAATCACAACCTACTAGTTGCACAAAGGTCCTTATAAGGACTGGTAAGGTATAGTGTACTACAGTACATAGGGCGGAGTGAGGTACAGTCTGCTATTCCTTAAGGACTGGTATAGATCCACAATATATAGGGTTGAGGTGCACTACTACTGACTGCTGCCCTATTCTGCAGCAGTCCTTTATCAGTATAGGGACTGAGAGTTTTGTCACAGGGTCAATTAAAAAATGACAGGCAGAGGAAGAGGCAGGCCCTTCCGCAGGGGTGGTAGGGGTAGGGCAGGAGCAACAGGCTTGAGCCAAAGTGGAAGTTGCAGAAGGTGCGTTCAATTGCTCTAAAGGACGCACCCGACTTGGTTGAGTGGCTCACTCAGCCTTACTCTTCTGCACCCTCCTCATCCTCTCGATCTGCACCCTCTTCTTCACTCTCTGCTATGTGCACCCCCAAAGACACTACCACCAACAACACCACCACCACCACATACCTTCCGCTTGAGTCACAGGAATTATTTTCCGATCCATATCAAGACATTTCTGATGCGCAGCCACTCTTGGCATTGGATCAGGAAGAGGAGGTAGCAAGAACTGCCACTCAGCAGTCTGACGACAGTACCCAGATCAGCCCAAGAAGGAGGTTGGTCCCCGGTGTTGCTGCCTACTCCGAGATCTCTACTTATAGCGGTGGGGAAGGTGACGTCGATGATGACGTGTCTAGTGATGTCACGTGGGTGCCCACAAGAGAGGAAGAGAAGGGGAGTTCAGAGGGAGATATGGACCAGCAGATAGGGAGGAGAAGCAGGAACAACTTACATTGCACAGGAGGGACAAAGCAGACTGCTAATGTATCAGGAGCGAGTCATCGACCATGTACGGTCACATCTGGCATTCCCAGGATGCCGGCACATGGCTCCGCAGTGTGGGCTTTTTTTAACGTGTCTGCTGCTGACAATAGCGTTGCCATCTGCAATCTTTGCAGTCAACGCATTAGTCGCGGTAAGCCCAACACTCACTTAGGGACGACCACCTTAAGAAGGCACATGAGCAGCCATCACCGAGCCCAGTGGGAGCAACGGAACACACAAAGCCACACTCCAGGCTCTCACCGTCCAGCCTCATCTTCTACTTCTCCTCTCTCCTCACAATTGTCCTCCACTCCACCTTCCATCATGCCAAGCTCATGTTTTTCTGCAAAAAGGCAGGCTTCTATGGGCCTAATGTTCGAGCGTAAAAAAATTATGACGCCGGATAACCCTCTTGCCCAATGGTTGACGGCTGGCTTGTCAGAACTGATAGCCCGCCAACTACTGCCATATAAACTGGTGGACTCGGAGCCCTTTCGAAAATTTGTGGCCATTGGAACACCACAATGGAAGGTCCCAGGAAGGAAGTATTTCTCAGAGAAGGGCATCCCAGAGCTATATGGCCATGTTCAGCGGCAAGTAAATGTATCTCTGGCACACAGTGTCGGTGCCAAGATACATCTGACCACAGACACGTGGTCTAGCAAACACGGGCAGGGAAGGTATATCACTTTTACTGCCCACTGGGTGAACCTTCTGACGGCCGTCAAGCATGTAACCCGTGGCACCCATGTAGATTTGGTTTTACCGCCACGGATTGCATGCAGGCCCGGCTCTTCTTCTCCTCCTCCTCCTACTCCATCCTCCTCCCTCTCCTCCTCGGCTGACTCCTCCTTTTCCGCTGCTAGCGTCTCTTCCGCTACGCTGCCCAAGCTCCCCAGAACCTATTCGACATGCCAGGTGAGACGTTGCCATGCCGTGCTGCATCTGTTGTGCCTGGAAGCCAAGAGCCACACTGGCCCGACACTCCTTTCAGCTTTGCGTTCACAGGCAGATCAGTGGCTAACACCGCTCAATTTGACAGTTGGTAAAGTGGTGTGTGACAACGGTGCCAATCTGCTTAGCGCATTGAAACAGGGCAAAATTACGTACGTGCCATGCATGGTACACGTCTTAAACTTGGTCGTGCAGTGATTCGTTGTCAAATACCCTGGGGTCCAGGACATCTTGCGGCAGGCAAGGAAAATCTCGGCCCATTTCAGAAGATCTTACACGGCCATGGCTTGCCTTGCTGACATTCAGCGGCGACACAATCTGCCGGTCAGACATCTTATTTGCGATTGCCCGACGCGATGGAACTCAACCTTCTATATGCTTGATAGGCTGCTCCAGCAGAAACGTGCAGTTAACGTCTACCTGTATGAACTCTGCGGCAGAACAGGTTCTGGGGAGCTGGGTTTTTTTTCACCGCGCCAGTGGCTGCTCATGCACGACGCATGCAGACTTCTGCAGCCATTTGAGGAGATCACCAAACTGGTCAGTCGCAGCCATGGCGCCATCAGTGACATGGTACCTTATGCCTTCTTTATGGAGTGTGCATTGCATCGTGTCATTGATCAAGCTGTGGAGGAGCAGGAGCGGGAAGATGAGGAAGTCGCAATGCTGAATGAATTCCCGGGGGGGCTACTCTATCTGAGACAAGTGAACAACAGGAGTCTGAAGAGGAGTCATAGGAGGATGATGGTGCCGGGGCGGATAAAGAGGAGCAAGAAGAGCATGCTTTAAACCTTTCTGGGATCCCTGTTGTTGTGCGTGGATGGGGAGAGGAGAATGAAGAGGACGACATTATCCTGGATGATGAGCAGGAGCCAGGCCACCACACCGCTTCCAGTTTAGTGCAAATGGGGGCCTTCATGCTCTAGTGTTTTAATAGGGACCCCCGTATAAAAAGCATAAGGGTCAAGGACCAGTACTGGGTGGCAACGTACTTAGACCCCCGGTACAAATACAAAATGGCGGAAAAATGTTACCGTCGTCACAGAGGGCTGTCAGAATGGAGCACTTCCAGGCCTTGCTTCGAGAAATGCTACATTCTGCTTTTGCGTGGGCTGGCAGAGGAGCAATTCCCACTCCCAGAGAAGGAGTTGCGGGTACCAATCTAACAGCGCGTGCAAGAAGAGGCCGGTTTGAAGATGTGTTGGTGACTTCTGATATGAGGTCATTCTTTCAGCCGACCCATCAACAGGTGTCATCCGGATCCAGCATCATAGAACGCCTAGACCGGCAGGTGTCTGACTACATCGGGTTAACGGCCGATGTGGACGCTCTAAGGCATGATGAACCCCTGGACTACTGGGTGGGCAGGCTTGACCTCTGGCCAGAGTTTGCCCAATTTGCAATCGAACTGTTGGCTTGCCCCTCGTCCAGTGTCCTGTCCGAAAGGACGTTCAGTGCAGCAGGGGGGATCGTGACCGATAAGCGTACTCGCCTAGCTCACGACAGTGTTAACTACCTCACATTTCTAAAAATGAATGAGGTATGGATCTCGGAGGAATTCAACACATGTGACCAGTAGACCATGTATATGTCTATAAACGATTTTTTTATTTGAGCACACAGACCTTCTTTCTTCATTTGGCTCACTTCCTTGTCCAAAAAAAGCACACCGTACTATATGCCCGTACCCTCCTGTTTGAAGAGGTTGAGCGGTGTCATATTTCTACTGGGGCTGCTTATTATGAGGGGCTCCCACCATCCCTGTGCTGTGCTGACTTCCTCCTGGGGCTGTACCTCTGCTGTGCATATTATGAGGGGCTCCCACCATCCCTGTGCTATGCTCATTATGAGGGGCTCCCACCATCCCTGTGCTATGCTCATTATGAGGGGCTCCCACCATCCCTGTGCTGTGCTGACTTCCTCCTGGGGCTGCTTATTATGAGGGGCTCCCACAATCCCTGTGCTGTGCTCATTATGAGGGGCTCCCACCATCCCTGTGCTGTGCTGACTTCCCCCTGGGGCTGCTTATTATGAGGGTCTCCCACCATCCCTGTGCTGTGCTGACTTCCTCCTGGGGCTGTACCTCTGCTGTGCATATTATAAGGGGCTCCCACCATCCCTGTGCTATGCTCATTATGAGGGGCTCCCATCATTCCTGTGTTATGCTCATTATGAGGGGCTCCCACCATCCCTGTGCTGTGCTGACTTCCTCCTGGGGCTGCTTATTATGAGGGGCTCCCACCATCCCTGTGCTGTGCTGACTTCCTCCTGGGGCTGTACCTCTGCTGTGCATATTATGAGGGGCTCCCACCATCCCTGTGCTATGCTCATTATGAGGGGCTCCCACCATCCCTGTGCTATGCTCATTATGAGGGGCTCCCACCATCCCTGTGCTGTGCTGACTTCCTCCTGGGGCTGCTTATTATGAGGGGCTCACACAATCCCTGTGCTGTGCTCATTATGAGGGGCTCCCACCATCCCTGTGCTGTGCTGACTTCCCCCTGGGGCTGCTTATTATGAGGGTCTCCCACCATCCCTGTGCTGTGCTGACTTCCTCCTGGGGCTGTACCTCTGCTGTGCATATTATAAGGGGCTCCCACCATCCCTGTGCTATGCTCATTATGAGGGGCTCCCACCATTCCTGTGCTATGCTCATTATGAGGGGCTCCCACCATCCCTGTGCTGTGCTGACTTCCTCCTGGGGCTGCTTATTATGAGGGGCTCCCACCATCCCTGTGCTATGCTGACATCCTCCTGGGGCTGCTTATTATGAGGGGCTCCCACCATCCCTGTGCTGTGCTGACTTCCTCCTGGGGCTGTACCTCTGCTGTGCATATTATGAGGGGCTCCCACCATCCCTGTGCTATGCTGACTTCCTCCTGGGGCTGCTTATGGTGCAGGTGTCAGTGCTCTCTATCACGGTGCTGGTGTCAGTGCTGTATATCACGGTGCTGGTGTTAGTGCTTTATGTCAGGCTGCTGATGTCAGTGCTCTCTATCACGGTGCTGGTGTCAGATCACTCCATCACGGTGCAGGTGTCATTGCTGTATGTCACGCTGCTGATGTCAGTGCTCTCTATCATGGTGCTGGTGTCAGTGCTGTATATCACGGTGCTGGTGTCAGTGCTTTATGTCACGCTGCTGATGTCAGTGCTCTCTATCACGGTGCTGGTGTCAGATCACTCTATCACGGTGCAGGTGTCCTTGCTGTATGTCACGCTGCTGATGTCAGTGCTCTCTATTACGGTGCTGGTGTCAGATGACTCTATCACGGTGCAGGTGTCATTGCTGTATGTCACGCTGCTGGTGATCATCTCCTGCACCCTCTTCTTTGCCTACCCTGACCTTCCCTCTCCTCCATTGCCTTCATGCGCTCCACAGTCCTGAATTGTCACAATTTCACGTATAAAAAAAGAATGCTTGTGGTTAAGTTACGCTTAAGCTTCGTACACACGATCGGATTTTCAGAACCTCAGACTTTTGTCCGAAAGGCTTTGGCCAGGAACTTGTCTTGTATACAAACTGCTAGGAATTATCAGCCAACAAACACGAACGTAGTGACATACTACTTTTCTTTTCAGCTCTTTAGTGGCTGACTTCCCCCTGGGGCTGCTTATTATGAGGGTCTCCCACCATCCCTGTGCTGTGCTGACTTCCTCCTGGGGCTGTACCTCTGCTGTGCATATTATAAGGGGCTCCCACCATCCCTGTGCTATGCTCATTATGAGGGGCTCCCACCATTCCTGTGCTAGGCTCATTATGAGGGGCTCCCACCATCCCTGTGCTGTGCTGACTTCCTCCTGGGGCTGCTTATTATGAGGGGCTCCCACCATCCCTGTGCTATGCTGACATCCTCCTGGGGCTGCTTATTATGAGGGGCTCCCACCATCCCTGTGCTGTGCTGACTTCCTCCTGGGGCTGTACCTCTGCTGTGCATATTATGAGGGGCTCCCACCATCCCTGTGCTATTCTGACTTCCTCCTGGGGCTGCTTACGGTGCAGGTGTCAGTGCTCTCTATCACGGTGCTGGTGTCAGTGCTGTATATCACGGTGCTGGTGTTAGTGCTTTATGTCAGGCTGCTGATGTCAGTGCTCTCTATTACAGTGCTGGTGTCAGATGACTCTATCACGGTGCAGGTGTCATTGCTGTATGTCACGCTGCTGGTGATCATCTCCTGCACCCTCTTCTTTGCCTACCCTGACCTTCCCTCTCCTCCATTGCCTTCATGCGCTCCACAGTCCTGAATTGTCACAATTTCACATATAAAAAAAGAATGCTTGTGGTTAAGTTACACTTAAGCTTCGTACACACGATCGGATTTTCAGAACCTCAGACTTTTGTCCGAAAGGCTTTGGCCAGGAACTTGTCTTGTATACAAACTGCTAGGAATTATCAGCCAACAAACACGAACGTAGTGACATACTACTTTTCTTTTCAGCTCTTTAGTGCCACCCTTTGGGCTCCTTCTGCTAATTTTGTGTTAGTAGAAGTTTGGTGAGTGTTGATTCGCACTTTTCATTTTGCGCTTTTCATTTTGTACTTTTTCAGTTAGTTTCTGAATGGCTGTTTGTCAACCAGCCATGTTGCGGAATCGGAGGAGGAAACATGTTATTTAATATTGGCCTTGGAGTTATTGTTTTGACCCAAGTCCAGTCCAGGAACGGAGGCAGAGGATTTCTTTGGACCAAAAACTGGTTTCTTTATTAATTGTGACCAATTATGTCATATGCCATTGCTGTGGGAGCTCCAGAAGAATAATCCAGATGATTTTCGGAATTATCTCCGGGTAACGGACCCCTGCTTTTACCAACTCTTGGCATTGTTGACCCCCTATATTAAGAAGACGGACACATGCATGAGGCTTTTATTTTATTTTTTGGTTGAATAATAATGATTTTATTTGTTATATTTTTCTATATTTTTGGATGCATAGAATGCACTTTTTGGATACGTTCTATTAGTAGATAGCATGTCTAATTTTATTTGTTTTCTTTTTTAATGCCCAATAAAAAAATTATGGAGAATAATACTTGGCTATGTGTTTTACTTTAAATAAGTAGGCAGTTACATTTTAAAAAATATAATGTAAAATTAACAAGAGACACCAACATAGTTGTATCTTTGATCTTAAAAACGACAGGATAATGGTGTTGTGGTAACTTGCACCAAAAAAAAAAAAAAATAGCAAGCATAATAATATTATTCGTAAAATCACTAGAAAAAAAAAGCAGTTGAAAATTTGAAAAAACTCCATCAGTATCAGCTTCATTAGCAGCAGCTTCATTATTATCCCATTAAAGAAGAAGAGAATGTGCGCTGCATTTCGAGATTTCATAATTTGCCACGTCACAAATGTTAATTCTCTATTGTGAACGCTAGTTTACAAGACCGACCGCATTTGACTCATCCTTGCTTCCGAGCATGCATGTTTGTACTTTGGACTTTTGTACTTGTTTACACCCGCTTGGAAAATCCAACAACAGACATTTGTCCACGAAAATTTTTAAAGCCTGCCATCCAACATTTGTCCACAGAAAATCCTTCAACAATTGTCTGATGGAGCATACAAACGGTCGGATTTTCTGCTAAGAGCCTGTCCTCACACAATTCCCCTTGCAAAATCCGATTGTGTGTACGAGGCTTTAGACTACATTTACAGCAATGCGTTTTTTTCATGCTTTTTGCAAAAAACGCAGGACATTATTTTCAACATGCGTTTCTGTGGAACACATTCACATCAATGCATTTTGGTGCCTCTGCTTTTTTTGTTTTTTTGGTTCAATAGATTTCAATGGAGAAACTGCAGAAAAGCTGTAGTGCATTTTTACTGCAAATTCCATTTTGCATTTTTAAATCCGCCAACAAATTTGCCTAAAAAAAAAAAAAGCATAAAAAATGCAAATCGCGGCAATAAAATAAAATAAAAGTGAGGGCTGAATAGATTAGGTAGCAGCTGGCACAAAAGGGTACAGTGGTGAGGCAGATGAGAAAGGGGGGACATTGGAGGGGCAGATGAGCAGGGGGTTACAGTGGTGGGACAGAAGAGCAGGGTGGTACAGTGGTGGGGCAAATGTACAAGGGGTTACCTTGGTGGGACAGATGAGCAAGTGGGTACAAAGGTGGGGCAGGGTAGTACAGTGGTGGGGCAGATGTGCAGTGTAGTACAGTGGTGGGGCCAGGGACAGACTGACAACTCATGGGGCCCCGGGGCAATAGGAGATTATGGGGCCCCCAGCCAATCAGAGATTATGGGGCCACGCAGTGTACACAAACACACACACACAGTATACAATCACACAGTACACACAGACATGTTTCTATAGGCTGAGAAGGTACTGGAGAGGTGGGGTAGCTATAATCTCAGGAATTACATACTGTCCATGGTTTTACTGAGGCTGGCAACCCTGATGGGGCCCCCTAGTGGCATGGGGCCCTCGGGCAGTGCCCGAGTAGCCCAATGGTTAGTTCGCCCCTGGGTGGGGCAGATGTACAGGGGGTTACAATGGCAGGGCAGATGAGAAAGGGGCTCATTGGTGGGGCAGATGAGCAGGGGGGTACAGCGGTTGTGCAGATGTGCAGGCTAGTACAGTGGTAGGACAGATGTGCAGAGGGTTACAGTGGTGGGGCAAATTTCCAGGGGGGACAGTGATCTGAGGTGTGAAGGTGCATGAATTGGGGCTGATCTGAGGCGTGAGAGTACAGGATGTTAATTTCTCACTACTACTCAAGTAGTTTACAGCATTTACTTTATAAAAAATCTTTTTCGTGATTGAGAGTGTGAAGTTTCTTTGAAAACATTTTTTGGGTTGCCTACCCCTGTACTAATGGCTGTGTAGGAAATGTAAAAGCGTATCATTTTGCGTTTGTCTGGCGTTTTTTGGACTTTTTTTGGGCGTTTTTGCAACGTACTGGTCGAAAGGTCACCAATGTAAAAATCAGAAAAACGTCTGTAATCTGCCTAAAAAGAAGCGCATGTACTTTTTTGAGCTTCAGACGACAGAACGCTCAGATGTGAACAGGGGCCATTTAAATGAATGGGATTTTTTGCTTGCTGGGCATTTTGAAACTCTTGAGATGAGCGTTTTACGAGCTGAAAATGCTCAGGTATGAATGGGCCCTTAGGAGAAGAATCAAAAGTTGCACATAGGGAGCAAGTTGTCCTTGGTTTTGTTGCTATCAAGTTGGGCATCCCATAATTCCTATTCCCCATCCGAGTTATTACCCCAACAAAACAAAAAAAACCTAAGATCAAAGACTGTTCCTTGTGTCTGGATGAAAGCTGAAAATGCTACTTGCCTGGATGTGTATGAGTGGGGAACCCTGTCATCTGCAATTCATACAGGGATAGTGCTACAATGATACATGACATTACGGAAAGCTGTTATAAAACAAAGGCAGACGTGTAGAGACGTGCCTTTAAATTAGATGTAATGAGTGCACAGGAATTTATTTTATCTGTCTGGAGTTCAGCTTTAAAACAGATGAAATTTTAAGCTATAGAGAATTCCGAGCAGTGCTTTCCACTCTCCCCAGAGAAAGCAAATGTATTTTTAATAAACATATATAACTCTCGCTCATGTGTGGAGGATAAAGAAAAAAAACTTTCACAACATCTTTTAGCGGAAAAAAAATCAATTGTGGATACACTCAACATTTCCCAGCCTGAAGCTCTTTAAGGAGAAGCTGTAAAATGCATTCCAATGGAACTGAAATGAATCCTGCCCGCAAGGAGAAAAACAGACCGCGCCAAGTGTGAGAACGCTTTCTAAAAATGTTTTCCTCTGCAAAATTAAAATGACACAATGCTTCTCTAATGTAATGTAATATGCTAATTATAGAACGCCGTCCTCTCCAACTGCCATAAAAGTGCGAGACTTCATTTGTTTAAAATTAAAATTGTAATCCTACTGTTATTGTACTATGATGGTAAGCTATAACTGAAATATCCTTAATTGACTTGGAATGTCTGTGGGGGATGGGTCTAAGAAGACAAAACCAGTGTATTGTCACCTACACATTGATGCGATAATTGTGCGATAATTGTTGCTGGCCACCATAAAGCATTCACGTACAGTGATGTCATCTCCAATGATTGTGAATAGCACCAAGATCTAGTGCACGAGTTCACCAACTATGTTATTGTTACTGTGACAACTGAAACCTGAAGGTACCATTTCTTTGGAAAACAAACAGTTTCATGATTTAAAAATGAACAAAACAGTAAAGTTAGGCCAATTTTTTTGTCACTCATGGAATGACGGCAAACTTCGGTACTTAAAAATCTCCATAGGCGATGCTTTCAATTTTTTTACAGGTTACATGTTTAGAGTTACAGAGGAGGTCTAGTGCTAGAATTATTGCTCGTGCTCTAAGACACGCAGCGATACCTCACATGTGTGGTTTGAACAGCGTTTACATATGTGGGTGAGACTTACGTGTGCGTTTGCTTCTGAACGTGAGCTACCGGAGACAGGGGCATTTTACTTTTTTTTTATTATACTTTATTTTTTTTTATTTTTACACTTTCTTTTACATTTTTTTTGATCACTTTTATTCCTATTGCAAGGAATGTAAACATCCCTTGTAATAGGAATCGTTTGTGACAGGTCCTCTTTATGGAGAGATTCGGGGTCAATAAGAGCCCACATCTCTCCTCCAGGCTGGAAAGCATGAGATCAGAAAAAAAATCCACAATCTCATGCTTATCAGCCGAGATCGTGGCTTTGTTTACATCCACTGGCCGAATGTCATAGCGTCGCACCCGGGCCTCCGACAGTCATAGAGATGACTCGTGACCATCTGGTCACTGGAAATCTCTATGGTCATCATCTGGTGGCAGCCGATTCTTTCTCCAGGTCACCGATAGCATGGGAGAGCCCAGGGAAGCACTGGATGGCGGCGGGATGTGGCTCCTGACGCCTGTAGGAACTATCAAGCAGTGGAACTGCCACTATGATCATTCTTATGGTGCACAGAATCGCCGGATAAGAACAAGGATATCTGAATGATGCTTGCAGCTGAACTCATCATTCAGATATTCCCACTGAAAGTCAAAGACAGTATATGACTTCTTTGGGCGAGAAGTGGTTAAATCCTAAAGCTGAACTCCAGGCAAACAGCTAAGATGAAGCTAGATGAAGCACATATAAGCAGTGCCGGGACAAGGTCACCTAGCGCCCAGGGCAAAGATGCCAAACTGCGCCCCCCTTTCCCTTAGGGTTAGGGTCAGGGTGCCCCCTACCCCTGCAATAGACCATTGCGCTAGGGGCAACCGCCATTCCTGCCCACCCCTTGTCCCGGCCCTGCATATAAGAGACCTCTATTACCTGCCAAAGGGTTTGTATTACTGTCCATTCAGTTCCCAGATTTAAACAGCTCTGCCACATATCACGGCTCTGTCTCCAGTTAAGTTACACTTAGACTACATTCACACCAATGCGTTTTTTTCATGCTTTTTGGAAAAACGCAGGACATTATTTTCAACATGGGTTCCTGTGGAACACATTCACATGGATGCATTTTAGTGACTGCGCTTTTTTTGCTTTTTTAGTTCAATAGACTTCAATGGAGAAGCTGAAGAAAAGCATGTAGTGCATTTTTACCGCAATTTTGCCGCAATTTCCATTTTGCATTTTTAAATACGCTTAACAAGAAATATGCCTAAAAAAAGCGCAAATCGCAGCAATAAAATAAAAGTGAGTGCTGAATAGATTAGGTAGCAGCTGGCACATAAAAAGGTGAATATACAACCTGAAATAGTCATACAAAATCAAATATAGTGCAACGCCTTCCGGTGAAAAAATTACTCTCCATATATTAAACAAACACAAAAACTCCCATAAATGAAAATATGACGGGACTAAAATAGATCTTCTATGAATCCAGAATATCCAAAATGTGCTGTATTAGTGCAATGTGCCCAAACCACTTACCAGAGGTATTTGCACCCACTTCCGGGCATAGATAGCCGCAGAATCTGTGGGTATTTAAGCCACTTCCTGCGGGGCCCCGCTGTCTGCTGGGAAACACACAGATCCCAGCAGGGACCATCCTTATTGCGCAGCGCAACTCGCGCAGGCGCAGTAGGGAACTGGGAAGTGAAGCCGCAAGGCTTCACTTCCTAATTCCCATACCCAAGATGACGGCGGCAGCACCCGAAAGCCGATCTGTTGATCGGCTTCGGGTGCCGACATCGCGGGTGCGCTGGATGGGTAAGTCCTATATTTTAAAAGTCAGCAGCTGCAGTATTTATAGCTGCTGACTTAAAAAAAAAAACTGCGGAACTCCCGCTTTAAAAAACCTTAACTCAATTTTAACTCAACTACCTTACGACACATAAAGGCAGAAGGTTTTTCAACTTCATGCATTCTATGGATTAAGATTAAAAAAAAACTTCTGTGTGTAGCAGACCCCCTCAACTCCCTCTGATATTTACCTGAGCTCCCTCTCTATTCAGCGATGTGCGCTAGTGACACAGCCATCTCTCCCTCCTGACTAGCTGAGACACAGCAGAGGTGCCACTGGCTCCCGCTGTTGTCAATCAAAGTCAGCTAACCAATCAGATGGCTAAACCGTGGTTCTGTGTCTGAATGGACACAGGGAGCTGCGGCTCAGCTATGGGGGCAATTGACAGGAGGGAGGGGCCAGGAACACCAAAGAGACACCTGAGAAGAGGAGGATCTGGGCTGCTCTGTGTAAAACTATTTCACAGAGTAAGTAAGTATGCAATGTTTGTTATGTTTAAAGTGGAGTTCCACCCCATAAAAAATATAAAATTACTAATGTGCTTAAAAAAAAAAAATTAAATTTTTTCAATTTATTTTTTACTCACTTCTAAATGCCTGTTGCTAGGGGGTCCCTCATAGGCTGCCTCCTTCCGCGCCTGGGCTCCTGACATCACTTCCCTTGACGCAGGAAGGGAGATCGCCTCTCCCCCATCCCTCTTGTCAATTATCTGGGACACGTGACAGGTCCCAGATGATTGCGTGGCCAATCACAGCACGCGGCTACCGCATGCGCAGTGGGTGCCCGGCTGTGAAGCCACAGCTGGGCACCCACAGTTAAAATGCAGATGCCGCCGAGCAGAGGGGGAGACAAGCGGGGCTTCGATCCCCCGCATCGCTTGACCCTGGGATAGGTAAGTGTCTGATTATTAAAAGTCCGCATCTGCAGTATTTGTAGCTTTTGACATAAATTATTTTTTTTTTTTAAATGGAACACCGATTTAAAGGAAAAAAAAACAAGACTTAAGTATTACTTTAAGGCAGTGGTCTCCAAACTGCGGCCCGAGGGCCAGATGTGGCCCTTTACTTACCTTTGTCTGACCCTTGATGCACTATTTCTCCCACTAATACCAGTGATGGGGAATCATTGCTTCCACTTACACCAATGACGGAGAACTGTTCCTGCCATTAATACCAATGATGGGGCATTTTCTTATTCCTACTGACATTTTTTTAAATATCACACTGATCATCAAAAACCTGAGACATTGTAGACTCTCGTCAAAGCTGGGGAATTTTCTACTTGCATTGGCCACAGTCCGGCCCTCCTAAAGTCTGGAAGGAAGAAATCTGGCCCTTTGTTTAGGAAGTCAGGAGCAGTGATGTAAGTAACTCAGTTACTAGCGAAGGAAGTGAATGTCGCCGCCTCCATCGGTGAGATTGACACCTCGTGAGCCCCGTCGCCTGGTATGGATTTAAAGGGGAAGCCCTATGCTGAAAAAACGGCGTGGGGGTCCCCCCAAAGTCCATAGCAGACCCTTATCCGAGCACACAGCCCGGCCGATCAGGAAAGGGGGTGGGGGCGAGCAAGCGCCCCCCCCTCCAGAACCGTACCAGGCCGCGTGCCCTCAACATGGGGGGTGCTTTGGGGAAGGCCCCCCCACCCGAAAAAACACCTTTTCCCCATGTTGATGAGACAAGGGCCTCTTCCTGACAACCCTGGCGTTGGTTGTCGGGGTCTGCGGGCAGAGGCTTATCAGAATCCGGGAGCCCTCTTAAATAACGGGGCCCCCAGATTCCAGCTCCCTACCCTATGTGAATGAGTATGGGGTATGATGTATCCCTACCAATTCACCTGGGGAAAAAAGTGTAAATAAAAAAACACAACACAGGTTTTTAAAGTACTTTATTAGACAGCTCCGGGGGTCTTCTTCCGACTTCAGGGTCTTCTTGCCGGGCTCCTCCGTTATCTTCTGCTCTTTTACCACTAGCTCGGCGAGCCCGGCTTTCTCCTTCGTCACCGCCGCCGTCCAGGGGTCTTCTTTTGACTTCTGGGATCTTCTTCCGACTTTGGGAGTCTTGTCCCGCTCTTCGCTTCTTCTGCCGGGCCTCGGCTATCTTCTTACAGCTCTTTTACTAACGTTGACCCGGTCTTGTCACTGTCGCTTGTGGCTGTCGCCGCCGTCTTCTTCTTCTTCATGCTGGGATTGTGACATCATAAGGGGTGGGCCACCATGTGACATCACTCGGTGACCCAGCCCCTTATGCCTATATAAGTCGCCGCACAAGGCGTCCCTGCCATTATGGCCGGAGAGTGCATCGTGTCAACATCGGAAGGAAGAAGAAGAAGAAAAGAAGAAGAAGGCGGCGGCGACAGCAACAAGCTAGTAAAAGAGCTGTAAGAAGATAGCGGAGGCGGGTTCCCCTTTAAATCCATACCAGGCGACGGGGCTCACGAGGTGTCAATCTCGCCGATGGAGGCGGCGACATTCACTTTCTTCGCTAGTCCGTCTATAGAATATTAAAAAAAAAGTCACAGTTGCTTTGCTGAGTAACTAATTACTTTTCCATTGTAGTAACCGAGTTACTAAGGCAATTACTTTTTGGGAGAAGTAATTTGTAACATAACTAATTACTTTTTTACAGTAAGATGACCAATACTGGTCAGGAGACTCTTGCTTTAAGGTATACACATTTAGACCAAACATTCTACGAAGTGCTCTTTCACCATGAAGTCCCTACACCAATCTATACACTCACCAGATGGCCAGAAATGGCAGCAGGGAAGTCAGGGGAAAGATAGAGTGCCAAGGAGGCTGTCGGTGGCCTAGGAGGGGACCCCTGGGTCTGGGGGGCTCTGCCTCCAGGCTGAGCTCAGGCTGGCTTGGGAAGATCCTATCAGCGTCTCGGTTTGAGGAAGAATCTTGCCTAAGGAGCAGTAAGGAGCAAGGAGGACATAGTGAGTACATCAGCACACCCAGGGATTTACAAAAGGAAAGACTGCCATATGTAGCAAGATTTCTGAAGGAAAGCACTGTGTTCAACCCTTTCTATCCCTTGCCCTGGGAGATCTTTGTAGAAGTCAGGTGAGCTGGTAATTTCTGCAGGCAGTGGAATTGGGAGCAGTTCTACAAAGGAAAGGATATACTCCTGTATTCAGTTTAAAACAGACTGTGCTATTTTTCTGAAGGGCGTTAAGAGCTCCTAGTCCTCAAGGGACCTTTTGCCACTGATCCTGAACTACTGAAGATGTCTAGGAGAGAGCAGTCTAGGATCCTTACTTTGTACAGAGGATATAAGTAGGACCAATGTAACTATGTATATACCATGCCTGGCCGAAGCCCCTGGAAGCTGGAAATCTCTGAAGTAGACACCACTACTCTAGTGATCTCCACTTGCTTCTTACTCTATGCTGAGTGACTGGCCTTATGCATTGTGAACACAGGAGATTGGCCACCCATTATGGGCACCATTCAGGGAATGCTTTGGCAATGATGAGGCAGAATGGCAACATCAAGCTCTCCACCTTGTTCAATCAGAGAATGCTTTGCATTTTCTAAATGGCACCCTTGATGAGTGGCTGACTTTCTTTGTTCAGAATGTAGCAGGGGAGCCACTGGACATGGGACCCAGAAACAAGTAGAGATCACTGGAGTAGTGGTGTCTACTTCAGTAATTTCCAGCTTCTAGGAACATCAGCTAGTTGTGGTATAGACATAGTTCCTAACTGGACCAATGTAACTATGTAAAAAGTTACCACACCTGAAATTCTTCTATAAGAAAGCCTAGCAATGAAAAGCATAATTACCTGTCTTGCTTAGGTCTTTATCAAGAAGGACAAAGACAAAATGGGGTTATTTACCCCTGGCCAATACTAATTCACAATTCAGACACTGATCATCAAATCAATCAGAGCAGCTGCACAGTCAGTAGGACAGGTTGGGCATTATGTTACTACCCGATCCTTATTCAGACCTGCAATAACAGCATCTTGCAGAAGAAAGTCTTCCAGCACAAATTTCCTTTGATGCTCTTAGATATCATCTGACCGAAAGCCACAAAGGAAGCTAATGCTGAAAGATGTGGTTTTTCACATTTATTTATGTGATGCTAGTTATATATCTTATTAGGGCATAATGAAAGTGTACTGAAATTGATTTTATTTATCAATCAAAATAAATCTTACTGAAATAAAAAGTACTAATAACAGTAATAATAATATGGGGTAGAAGAGTGGACTCACCTCCAGCAGGGAGAAGGCTAGCATTTACCCCGGGGTGGATCTATGGCTACAGTAGAGAGTGTCACACAACAATGGGGGCACCAGCCAGTTAAGTATTTTTATTGCTCCAGCTTCACATTGAGAGAAAGTTGGGGTTTAGGTATCCAAGGACTTTCAGACTCCATTAGTCCAAGGGAGTTACAGGATCCTCTGGGAGTGGATACCAATCAAAAGATGTGGAAAGGTACTCACATTCAATTAAAAGGTAAAGCATGTAATGCTGACACTAGCGCCAGGGCCATCTTTAATATAGATTGGGCCCTGGGCAAAATTTTTCTTGGGCCCCCCCCCCCCCCACGCAATTTCCCTCTCCACCTACTCTGAGACATACAATAAATAGCAGCTAGACCTAAAATCATTTTTCTGTATCAGATCAGGCAGCAATTGCGATTGGTTGCCAGCAGTTACAGCATATCATTACTGCTTACTGACTAGTTGCTAGAGGTTACAGCACATGTTACGGCTCACTGATTAGTTGCTAGAGGTTACAGCACATCACCTCCTCACAGCAGGGGAGCATGATATACTTAGGAATGCCACCTTTATTTACATATCAATGCCGCCAGCCGCAGCTATTTACTTAGTATTGTCACTGCTATTTACATATGAATGCTGGTTATTTATATGTAAACCCAGGGTCTGCAGGTGAGTCACTTGCACACAACAATAGGGCAGAGCTGGGCAGCATTAGTACCAGCACTTCACACAGATATTAGGACACAGCACAGGAATAAAACTTCAAGGGACAAGGGAATTTAAACCTGGATAGTTGGCAAGTATGAGGCAGCTGTTTTGGGCCCCACAACAATGACAGGGCCCAGGGCAGCTGCCCCTTTTGCCCTGCCTTAAAGACGGCCCTGACTAGCGCCTGTAGCCGGAAGTGATGCTAGGACATATACTGACTCTGCCCTATGCGTTGCATCATTCTGACGTCATCTGGAGCGCGTTTAATTGAATGTGAGTACCTTTCCACATATTTCATGCAATAACATAGTTTGATACAGTATTACACTATTGGGATCCCTCTCTCTTTTATGGCATTTGGTACATGATGGGAATACTTTTAAACCACCAAGGACAGGACAGTCTCTAGAGCAGCCTTTCTCAACCTTTTCAACGCAGACGAACCCTTGAAATGGTTCTCTGGTCTCAGGGACCCTTGAAATGGTTCTCTGGTCTCGGGGACCCTTGAATTGGTTCTCTGGTCTCGGGGACCCTTGAAATGGTTCTCTGGTCTCGGGGAACCGCTGCTAAAAATTAGAAATGTACAACTAATGATACATTAGTGGGATGGTCAGTGAGAAGAATGGTCCCTACACTTGTGATCATTGGGAAAAAGTGTAACTCCTTACAGATAGCTAAAAAGATCAATGGTGTGAGTGGGAACTTATCTGAGAGGCAGAAATTGTCCAATGCTGAAGGAACCCCTAGCAACCTTTGGATGAACCATAGGGTTCCACGGAACCCTCGTTGAGAATCACTGTTCTAGAGTGCTACACAGTGGCATATACTGTGAATGTTTCAGACTCCAGGAGGGGGAGAAATTTGGTGAGTGCAGCCACAATAGGAGCATGAATAAGACACATATGCTGTGATCACCTATTGGAAAGTGAACTAGATTAGCGTTGTTTCTTCACTGGCACAAGAGCACTTTATTTATTTATTTATTTATTTATTTATTTATTTTTGGATCATTGAACCTGCACTATATATTTTTTTTTGGGATTATTATTGATCAATTGGGTTGCAGTATTATATTGGTTTTGGTATCATAATTTACCATATTTGGTATATTTATTTTGGCTATTAATCATTACATATTCATATGTGTTCATTTTCATGCAAATATTTTATTATTATTATTTTTTACCATGGTCGCTGTTTATATATTTATGTGTAAATTATGTAGATGGTATTAGTAGTCTATGCATAATCTAATGAGCACTAGTTTGTATATTTAGGGGCATTTATACACGCCTAATTGAGTCACATTTATTATCACCTGTCACTAATATTTAGATCAGTTGTTAGAACAGAGCCAAATTCTATTTCACTTCCTAAATTTGCAAGTCACCTTTTCACATACAGACATCAGATGAAGAAAATGGAATGAATGCAGTAAGCTTAATTATTTATTATTGTAATTATTATTATTAGTGCAATAAACCTATCTTCAATGATGTCTAGTAGATTTACATTTCCTGGGTAAAAGTTTGCCTGGGACAATTTGTAAGGTTTCTAATTTGATTTCTCCCCTGTTTGAGATTCCTATAGTATACGAGGTGTCAATAGCACTTAGGGCAATAGTTATGGGATGGTAACAAATCTTGTGCTATTGAGCCTTTATGCCCTCTCTGTCTACCACTAGTAGTTTTGTGTCAGTGGTACATGCTGGGGGAGGCTTTAGAAGATTGTTCTGCCCCCCCCCCCCCCCCCCCCACCAGGCTAGGGCCTGGGGAGGGTACGTGTAAGGTATTGCACAAATTTTTTTTAACTGCCCTGCCTAGTCGAGGAGGGTAAGCCTTTTAACCACTCCCGGACCGTATATTAGTAGTCTATGCAGGATCTAATGAGCACTAGTTCGTATATTTAGGGGCATTTATACAAGCCTAATTGAGTCACAATTTATTATCACCTGTCATTAATATTTAGATCAGTTGTTAGAACAGCGCCAAATTCTACTTCACTTCCTTTCATTTATTTACTCAACCCAGCTGATGGTAATTAGTAGAGGCAGCTGTTCTTTCCACTTACCCTATTTAAAAACAATGTTTTCTTTAATACATTTTTTCTCAATTTTTTCCTGCTGGTATTTACTCCTTGCACGGAATCAGCTACACTCATTCGACTTGCAAATTTAACTTAAATTTAGACTTTGGACAAAGTCAAAAGCTAAACCTTTTCCCTCACTGATGTCCCTCTCCTGCTGATGACGTGGACAGCAGTGGAGATCTCACTGACTGCAAAGCTTCTCCTGTCCTAGACTGTCTGAAGACAAAGTGGCGGCACTTATAGTCTTTTCTATGCAGCAGTATATCTACAGACAACTGTATGATACTAATTATGGTACAAGTGGCATAAACATGTGTTTAATGTTGTGTTATCCAGGAAAAAAAGTGAGGAAATGCTTTAAGACATACTAATGTGGCTCCAGAGCAAATAGCTCGTTAGAAGGTGTCTCCGTCAACCTCCTAAGAAGACACATATCACAAGTTAGCATTATACAGTTCTTGGCACCATGTCGGGCAATTATGCTTTTATGCATAACAGAAACCTGAATTATATGTTCCCAACCATCATAAATCAAAGCAATTCTAAATGATACCTGAATATAATCCTGTGTGCCGTGGCCAAGACTCACATGTCAGATGGCCTGAGTCCCTGAACCCAGAAGAAAGGCCGAGTGAAGATAGAAGACTCTGTGGTGGTGATAGCGCGCTGCTGGAGGGCTTCGCTCTAGGGCAGTGTTTCTCAATTCCAGTCCTCATGGCCCAATAACAGGTCATGTTTTCAGGATTTCCCTCAGATGAAACAGCTGGGGTAATTACTAAGGCAGTGAAACTGATCAAATCACCTGTGCAAAATAATGCAAAGCCTTAAAACATGACCTGTTAGTGGGCCATGAGGACTGGAATTGAGAAACACTGCTCTAGGGTAAGCCTTTCAAAATGTGCTAGTATGCTAGCACGTTATGCCTTTACCTTGCAGGATTTGTTTTCGATTTGTTTTGTTTTAATGCCTTTACTATTGCTTTAAGTTATGCTATGTGAATGAGAGCATACTGTATAACAAATATAAAGTGTTATACCAATTAGGCTGCAAAAGTGGAAATACATTTTTAATTTGTTTTGCACAATGGAAGATCTGAGACATACATCAACAGGAAATATTTTTGAGTGTACTGCTACAGGTACATGATCAAAATATGTTGAAATGAGCGCCCTACTTAGCGTCTCAGTTATTTGCACTGATGTAATCCAGTAGTCCCACAAGCATACAGGATCTCTTTTATCTTTACTGCTAATCACATTACTCTAGTTCATGCCTGAATAATTTAAAGCACACATAATTAAAACATTCCCCACCATTGCCAGCTTTCCATTTGTATAAGTGTTGTAGTTAGATTTTTCTTCTCCCCATTTGCAGATATTTTTGCTTTCTGGCAGCCCTGTGACGATACATCCCTTGTCAATTGTTTTATTTCTGGCTCTGGAAATATACATGTACACTTGTTCAGATCTTTCTCTAGCTCAGCAGAACTGATTTACTAGAAACAACTGACATAGGAAAGACAATGCACAGACGCACACTGTGTAATTAAAGAGTATGCTTTCCCAGTAAAGTAGCCTAGAAATATGTTCTCATGTTGCTGCCAACAATGCGTGTTTTCCACGTACGTGTAAGAAAATGTAAATCCTTCAATAGCACAGGAGAGTCTTTGCAATTTAAATGTTCACAGGCCAGTGAAAAACTGTACTGGTGAGTAGTGTATTTTTAGTAATACGGTACTGAAAAACAAGTGGTACAGGGGTAAAGAATGTGAAAGAAACAATAATATGTTATTCTATATTATAATGTGGGCACACAGGTGGGAAATATAAGTAAAGAGCATTCATTGTACCTCTCTCTGTCCACAATGGGATTATTAACGCTGATTGAGAAACCAAAACCTGTCTGTGATAACCAATTACATTTAAGTAAAGTAGGAGTAAACTCCCATTGTTACGTTTGGTAAGCGCCGAAGGAAACGACATGAGAGAAAACAGAAGTGAAGTTGTCGAGCGGGAACGCTGGCAAGACTGAAGGAGCAAGCTCACAGGCCTCCCTTGCCTAGCCTCCTTCTATCAAACGCCAGATTATTATTATTATTATTCAGGATTTATATAGCGCCAACAGTTTGCACAGCGCTTTACAATATGAGGGCAGACAGTACACTTACAATACAAATCAATACAGGAGGGATTAGAGGGTCCTGCTCGTTAGAGCTTACAATCTAGAAAGATCTTTTGCTCCAAAAATAATTGCAGATTGCTACACACAGTTTGTTTTAAAACTGCTGTGTGATTATCTTTATGATCTTCAGAGACATGCCTTCACAATTGCATTACAGATACTACTATGCAACTATCTGGAAGGATAAAAGAGGCAGGAGGCTATGTATATATGTTCGGACAGCAGGATTGTGGACAACCACTGTTCCCCAGATTTAGAATTATTGGTTGTAAAATGTAAACCTTTTTATTTGCCAAGGGAATTCACTGCAGTTTTCATCCTTGCGCTATACATACCACCAGATGCGAATGCTGCTGTAACTTTGGATACTTTGGCAAAAGTGATAAGCAAACCCCAGTGTGCACATTCTGATGGGGTGCTTGTGATTTGCTGGTGACATGTAAATTTGAGGTCCACTTTCCAAGGATTCCATCAGTTCGTGAAGTGGCAAACAGGCAGAGACGGCTCTCTAATTAGGCAAAAAAGGCGGTCGCCTAAGGCCCCGCGCTCCCGGGGGCCTCGCGGCCGCCTAATTTGCCTGATGTGCCTGTGGAAGAAAGGGAAGGAATGTCCCCGGCCAGTGTCTCCAAGCTGGCAGGGTGAGCGGGGCGGGATGGTAAAGCCTCACCGTCTTTAGTATACAGCGCTGCTGCAGAGTGCAGAGTAATTGTAGAGGAGGCGGAGCTGCCGGCCACTGCTGAAACCGCCACGAGGTAGGGGCGGACTGGTCAGGGGGGCCTCGTAAAAATGATGCTTGCTCTGCACCGCTGCCTGCAGACGGCCGTGACACCCGCCAGCCACCGCTGCACTGTGTTAAATCTGCAGCAGAGTGGTGCGAGTATTCTATGGGTCCGTCCAACCGACACATTTACTGCATTGTCAGGCGAAGTGATCTCCGCCCGACAGGAGCCTCCTAGTCCCGCCCGTCCTTCATTCACAGGCCAGGAGGCGGGATTAAAAGGCAGAGGAGATTCCGGCTGCACAGACCTGCGAGGAGCCATTGGAGCCCTATGCAAGAGTGAAAGTAAGTTTGCAGATGGTATTTGTAATATGCAGCATGGATGGGGTTAATGCATTACTATACATTAACGACCACTGTTAGTTAATTAACCCCTTTGTGCTGCATTAGTGGCAACAGTATCAGTGTTAATTAACCCTATATGGTGCAGCATGAAAGGGTTCATAAACACCGATACTGTTGCCACTAATGCAGTACAAACGGGTTAATTAACTAACACTGGTCACTAATGCATCAGTGGTGTATTTGATACTACCCCCACCATACACTCAACACCCCTCTCATGTACATACTACCCACCATACACTCCACACCCCTCTCATGTACATACTACCCACCATACACTCCGCACCCCTCTCATGTACATACTACCCACCATACACTCTGCACCCCTCTCCTCTACATACTACCCACCATACACTACGCACCCCTCTCATATACATACTACCCACCATACACTCCGCACCCCTCTCCTCTACATACTACCCACCATACACTCCGCACCCCTCTCATGTACATACTACACACCATACACTCCGCACCCCTCTCATGTACATACTACCCACCATACCCTCAGCACCCCTCTCCTCTACATACTACCCACCATACCCTCCGCACCCCTCTCCTCTACATACTACCCACCATACGCTCCGCACCCCTCTCATATACATACTACCCACCATACACTCCACACCCCTCTCATATACATAGTACCCACCATACACTCCGCACCTCTCTCCTCTACATACTACCCACCTTACACTCCGCACCCCTCTCATGTACATACTACCCACCATACACTCCACACCCCTCTCATGTACATACTACCCACCATACACTCCGCACCCCTCTCATGTACATACTACCCACCATACACTCCGCACACCTCTAATGTACATACTACCCACTATACACTCCGCACCCCTCTCATGTACATACTATCCACCATACACTCCGCACCCCTCTCCTCTACATACTACCCACCATACACTCCGCACCCCTCTCATATACATACTACCCCCCATACACTCCACACCCCTCTCATCTACATACTACCCACCATACACTCCGCACCCCTCTCATGTACATACTACCCACCATACACTCCGCACCCCTCTCATGTACATACTACCCACCATACACTCCGCACCCCTCTCATCTACATACTACCCACCATACACTCCACACCCCTCTCATCTACATACTACCCACCATACACTCCGCACCCCTCTCATGTACATACTACCCACCATACACTCCTCACCCCTCTCCTCTTCATACTACCCACCATACACTCCGCACCCCTCTCATATACATACTACCCACCATACACTCCGTACCCTTCTCATGTACATACTACCGACCATACACTCCGCACCCCTCTCATGTACATACTACCCACCCCCATACACTCTGCACCCCTCTCATGTACATACTACACACCGCCATACACTCCGCACCCCTCTCATGTACATACTACCCACCCCCATACACTCTGCACCCCTCTCATGTACATACTACCCACCATACACTCCACATTCCTCTCCTCTACATACTACCCTCCATACACTCCACATTCCTCTCCTCTACATACTACTTGCCTCCATAGACTCCGCACCCCTCTCATGTACATATTACCCGCCGTCATACCCTCCACTTTCCTCTCCTACTCAAATTTACTGCCATTGTTCAGTAGGGCCCCTACTAGGGAGATGGTGACCCGTGGCATACAGAAAAAACAGTGAGTGTGGATAAATTAAGCTACCTATTGGGCATGGCTTTTTAGTTTGATTCGAAATTGTAGTTTTTTTTTTTTATATTCTTTACAGTTTTTACATCTTTTTATTTTTTTTTTTGTGTCTTTTGGTGAAAGTTTTTGGTTTCTTTGGTGAGATATCAGGGTTATAAACAGAACCATGAAGTCTGACTTTTATGACATAGAAAGGAAATGAGGAAACGCATTCCCCAGTTCCTTTCTCTATAGCGTCACCTGCACTGCAGATGAATGAACAGGCGACAGAGGCTCCTGTTAATTCATAAACTAGAGCATAGTATGCTATGAATGAACACAGTGAGTGATCAGTTCCAATCACTCACTGTGTTCTTTTAGAAAAGGTAGGTTTACCAGCCCCTTTTCCTGGCATCTATCCTGAAGATCCCCCCACAGCAGTCAGCTGGAAAGCAGAGGAGGCAAGTCGGCAGGGCTGTGGGGGGGGGGGGGAGTTCACACTGTTATTTTTTATCGCTTTAATTATTTTTCCCATTATGGTCGTGAGTGGGGCCTCATGTCTAAGTTTTGCCTAAGGCCTCACAAAGCCTATAGCCGCCTCTGCAAACAGGGATGTAAATACACTTGATATAGTTTACTCTAATGTTAGGGAAGCATATAGAGCTGTTCCATTGCCTCATCTTGGTCAGTCAGGTCATATATCCCTTTTTCTTATTCCACTGTACATTACAATTAGGCCGAGAACTGCTCCAGAGAGCTAAGAGATAAGAATTTGGCCAGATGGTTCTCTTGAGGGGTAACAGGACTGCTTTGAGAGGACCCACTGGGAATTTTTTTTTTTTCTTGCTCAAAGGTTTTTATTGAAAGATCAACACATGGTAACAAGTATAATGTATCAATTAAAGGTATTTTAGTAGTTATGTATAAATTAAAGAAGCACCTAACGGCATTGTATTAATATAGACACAGATACACAGTTGGTGTAGTGGTTAGCACTCTCACCTAGCAGTAAGAAGGTCACTGGTTCAAATCCCAACCATGACACTACCTGCCTGGAGTTTGCATGTTCTCCCTGTGCCTGCGTGGGTTTCCTCTGGGTACTCCAGTTTCCTCCCACAATCCAAAGACATGCAGGTAGGTTAATTGGCTTCTGTCCAAAATTGGCCCTAGTATGTGAATGGGGACCGTGGATTGTGGGCTCCTTTAGGATAGGGACCAATGTGGGTGTAGAATTGTACAGGGATAGGGACAATTGTAGACACTCACTCAGGTTGAACTGGATGGACTGGTGTCTTTATTCAACCTAACTAACTATGAAACTATGAAACTATTAATGTTAAATAAGTTCCCTTTTTATCAAAATGATAGCGTTTTCAGACTGTTTTAATATTATCTTACATTGATATTTAGAGGATCATTATCAGTTAATGAAAGAAAATTAGGTCTATTTGTGTCTGAATTCTTATGTGTGTTAAACATTTGAATAAAGTATATGTATCAAACTACTGAGTGTGATATTTTAAATATATTCAATATCACCTGTTGCTGTTAGGTACCTTATGAAATGATAATAAGAGAGAAATAAGGAAGAGAACAAAAAATAAAGAAAGAAAATAAGGGTAAGGAAGGTGGGGGGCAGAGAGCATGGGGTGTTCCGGAGCCATAATCTATTCTTATAGTTTTATCATTGTTGCCTATAAAAATGTTATTTATCATGACTGGAGTACCTGGCAGTCAAAGTTTATAGGTAAACAATGTGTGATCCATGGTTTCCATAGAGCAGTGATGGTGAACCCATGGCACACGTGCCACACCTGGCACGAAGAGCCATCCCAGAGAGTCCAGGTTTGCCGCGGTGAGAGCGCGGCAGCAAGCAGCGGCGAGGTGCAGGAATCTATCTGCATGAGTGAGTGGGCGGCCCCGCGGGGTAGGTTACAGGCCCGAGAGCATGGGAGGGACAGAAGAGCTTCACCTCCTCCTTGATGGCCAAAGAGGCGAGCAGCGGGCGCAGCATCCCCGGTGCCTTCTGGAGCCTGGACTCCTCAAACTTCCTCTTCAGCAGTGAGGCCTGGAAAACAGGCTTACTGGGTGCCTGGAAGATGAAGACAGGTGGGAGGCGCAGGCTGTGAGGGAGCCACTGGATGGAACAGAGCAGAGAGCTCCCCAGGATCAAGGACGGAGACTGGCATGGAAGGTATCGGACACAATCATACACCAACTAGCTGCAGACAAAGACTGGGGCAGTGGGCAGAGCAGGGACTGCAGATAGGAACAGAGCTAGAGGTCTCTCTATCATCTCCCCCCTCACTCTCCTCTCTCAACCCCCCGGTCTCTCTCAGCCCCCCTCCCTCTCTCTTTCAGCACACTCCCTCTCTCTTTCAGCCCCCCTCTTTCTCAGTCCCCCCTCTCTCTGTGTCCCTCTCTCTCTTTCATACCCCTCTCTCTCTGTCCCCTCTCGCTAAAAGCCCCCCTCTTTCTCTCAGCTCTGCCTCTCTGTTCCCCCTCTCTCTCAGCCACCCCTTTCTCTCGGTTCCCCCCTCTCTCTGTTCCCCCTCTCTGTCAGCCCCCCCTCTCAGTCCCCTTCTCTCTCTCAGCCCCCCTCTCTCACACACACACACACTCTCTCTCTCTCTGTCCCCCCTCACGCTCTCTTTCAACCCCCTCTCACACACACCCCCTTTCTCGCTCTTAACCCCTTTCTCTCACACCCCCCCCCTCTCTCTCACACCCCCCTCACTCTCTCATGCACCCCCTGTTTTTCTCTCACCCCCTCTCTCTCAGCCCTCTCTCTCACATTCTCCCTCTCTCTCAGCCCCCCCCCCCCCACTGCTAATTGCAGTGTTGGCACTTTAAAATAAATAAATTGGCTTTGGGTTGCAGTTTGGGCACTCAGGCTCAAAAAGTTTCGCCATCACTGCCATAGAGCTTCAAATTTCATATTGTCAGGACCTGGACTTGAACCTGGGACCTCAGCTGTGTCTGGAAATTAATCTTCTCACTGAACTTTCTGACATGCTGGACAGTGCCTTGTGAGATTAGACAGCCATGCCTTGTACCTTGATTTCAGCTGAACCTTGAACTCTTTGCTGCTCCCACAAACTTCCTGATATAAGCCATGTCTCTGCACTTCCTCCTTGCCAGAATATTGTGCTATCTCCAGCCTATATCTCGCTCCTGTCTTCCCTGCTTTTCATTCATATTTGCTACTGCTCGTTATCGACCCTTGGCTTTTTCCTCGACTACGCTTCTGCCTGATCCCAACCTGCAACTACTCATTCCTGACCTTTTGGCTTGTTTACTGACCACGCTTCTGTTTGATCCTTACCTGCTCATCCGCTACTAAACCCCGGCTTGCTCACCTCCTGGTGGGGCGATCCTGAGGACTGCGACCCGGTACTAACTGTTTTGCAGCCATCAGAATAGTCAATGTAGTCAGGTTTTATAATTAAATGTGCAATTTCTGGATCTGGTATTATTGTTATTTCAAACATAGTTACATAGTTATTAATGTTGAATAAAGACAGCAGTCTATTCAGTTCAACAATATTGAGTGTCTACAATTGTGCTTATCCCTATACATTGTGTCTCATTGTTTCTCAAACATTTCTGAAGCGAGTAAAAAAACCTTTTTCCAGAATTTTTTTTATAATAGAACAATTCCACCACGTGTATATATTTTCCTTGTTCTAAACAGCCGCAAAAGCAGAGACCCAAGTAATCAGGCACGAAGTTAGCTATTGTGGCAGGAACCAAATACCAGCATGAGAGTACCTTGTAGGTGGTTTCAATATCTGTCACATTAGGAGAAAAATATTTGATATTGGACCAGATTGCAGACCATTCTGTTTTATCTGTAGTTCGATCAAGATTTTTTTCCCATTTCACTACATAAGATGGTAATTTAACATCTGATTTAACATCTGATTTAACTAGCGATGTGGAGTATATTGTTGATATGAGACCTCTGGCATGAGGGTCTTTCATGCATATATATCAAACTTAGTAAAATCATCTACAGAGTCATCAATGCTTAGGAAAGGAATACAAACCTTCTTAATTTGAAAGTGTCAGGAACTTACCAGCGATGGACAGGCACAGCTGCATGCACACAGGCGTCTGCGCGTGTTTCCTGCGCGTTCGCGTACGCGTGCGCGTTCGTTTACGCGTTAGTGTGCACGTTCGTGTGGGCGTTCGTGTGCGCGCTCGTTCGCGTGGTCGTGAGTGGTGTGCGCGCGCTACTTGCCGCCACTGAACACTTAAAGGTTCTCCAAGTGCGCTGGTGCGGCGCTGTTTCGTCTCAGCTCCTGTGTACCTGAATACCTGATCCTGAACCTGATTACCTGCTACCGCTACCGACCTGGCTTCGCTTGACTTCTCTGCCTACTCCAAACCCGACCCGGCCTGCCTGACCTCGCTACCTCTCCTGCCTGTGATTCCGTTGCCGACCTCTGCCAGTTTTACCGACTCCTCTTTTGTCTACCGTTACCACCTGTCTGCTTGCCTACTGACCCAGACTGTCTGACCCTGCTCCAGCCTGCTGCCTGTTCAGCCCTCGGCTTCTGTAGCTGCTACTTGCATTTCTCAGCCTTCTAGCAACCTCAAGTCGCTCAGCCTTCCAGAGGAATCTCTGCTCTGCTATCAATCCCAGCGGCCCTATCCAGCAGGCACTCCTACCCACTGTGCTCTCGAGACCGCTGTTCCCATTCCAGCGGCTCCTGAACCAGCGTTGTAAGAGAGGTCTCCTCCTACAAGTCGGGCTTCAACACCAGGACCCTAACAGAAAGTAACAAAATATTTCTGATTGGGGGAGCCCAAGAGACTTCCATAAGTCTGGGAAGGGACGGATTGTTGTATTTAAGTGGTTGTAAACCCTTACAACCAACTTTGACCTAGACCTAGATTAAGGCTTACCTGTAGGTCCAAGAAATATCTCCTAAACCTATACAGTTTAGGAGATATTTACCCGAAGACAGCCACTGCTGTCTACGCGGCGCGCAGGCGCACTGGGCAGGCCGCAGATCACGGCGATATGCCGCGAGTGTCGGCTCCCGTGCGCATGCGCGGGAGTGACGTCATCGCTGCTCTGGCAAATCACAGCGCCGGAGCAGCGAGACCCAGAAGTCACTCCGGGATCCATGTCAGCGGCGGACATGAAGACGGAGGACCGCTTCGGGGGCTTCGTTCTCAGGTAAGTTATTGATAATGAGCTAATGAGTGATGTAAACATGTTATACTTGCTTTGGACCAAGCCCAAAAAGATCTGGGATAAGTTCATGCTGGATAGAAAGCTGGGTTTTTGAGAAAAGATAGAAGTGGATTATGTTTGGATTGCAGACCATGAGAGATCTTGAGTCTATCCCAGATAGCTAGAGAATGTTTAGTGATTGTGTTTTTTAAAGTTTTACAATCTATGGGACGTAACCATAAAATATTGTGCACGGAGAGAGGGTCACAATCTATTGCTTTGATGGTAGCCCACAGGAGAATCTCAGTATTGGAGTGATATTTTATGGATTGTGCTAGTTGAGCGGCTTTATAATATAATGAAATACTTGGAAATCCTAGGCCATCATGGATTTTAGGAAGAAATAAGGTTTCTCTAGATATTTGTTGTTTGAGTAAATTTTATACATTTTTGTTGTATTATTCTAAGGAAATAGGCCGACATGTGTATTGGAAGAACTCTGAAAGGTACAGGAATTTAGGAAGTATGGCTATCTTTATTATATTTTCCCAACCCATGAAGTCGGTATAGATGGCCATTTTAAAAGCAAGTTTTAGTTAGTTTTAGTAAAGAAGGATAGTTGGCGGAAAACAAATCCAAGTGGCTGGCAGTGAGCTGGATACCCAAATAAGGAATGCTATGTGTAGCCCATTTAAAGGGGAATGATTCTTGTACAATTAATTTTTCAGCAGTGGTTAACGAGATGTTCAGTGCTGTAGATTTTTGAGTATTAACCGTAAGGCCTGAGATAATCTAATAGTTTTTTAGTATAATCATAAGTTTAGGAGTTGAAATTTGAGGTGAAGATAAAAATAGAAGAATGTCATTCGCAAATAAACATATCTTGTGGTGACAACCACTCGTTTCTATGCCTGTTATAGAAGTTTGCATTCCTATTCTTTGTGCTAAAAGCTCAATAAGCAAAGCAAATAATAAAGATAAGAGCGGGCATCTTTGACGCATGCCCCTTTCTATGTTGAAGGTGTCAGATTTGTGACCTGCGTATTTAATGTACGCTTTAGGTTTGTAGTAAAGTGCTGAGATCCATTGTAAGAAATGGGGGCCGAATCTCCATTTACTAAGAGTATAGTGCATATAGGACCATGAAATGGAATAAAATGCCTTTTTTATATCTAATGAGAGGAAACAGGCTGGGACGCAGCATGTGATAGAAGGGTGGCACATCTAATATTATCACTTGCTTGTCAGATAGGGATAAATCCTGCTTGGTCTTTATCTATAATTTTACCAATGAATGTATTAAGTCTAGTAGCAAGGATTTGGGCTAATATATGTATATATGTAATATGTACATTTAGTAAAGAGATAGGACGATAGTTCGAACAGATGCTATCGTCCGAATTTGCATGATACTGCTGTTAATGTTTCCTGTCTAAGTGAGTGACCTGATAGTATAGAGTTGAAGGCATCAGTTAAGGTGGGGGATAATGTTTTAATATATGTACGATAATATAGTGCGGAAAATCCATCAGGGCCAGGTCTTTTGTTTATTTTCAGTGTTTTGATAGCACTGAACACCTCTTCCACTGATAGAGGTTTCTCTAGTAGCTCTAACTGTGTTGTGGATAATGGGAGGAGGGAAATGTGTGAAAATAAATCATCTGCTTTGGATGTATCCAGCTATAAGAATATAAAGTGTTTAAATGTGTTTTAAACTTTTGAAGTATTTTCCTTGGATTGTTGGAGTATACAGCTTTAGATATTTTGAGGCAAATAGATTTAGTGGGAGAATTGCTAATAGAGTTTCCGGTTTATTAGCGTTCATGTAAAAATTGGGGCGTGATCGATTGATAGTTTTATCTGCTGATTCTGTGAGAAACAGGTCAAATTCAAGTTTAGCCTTATCCAATTGCAATTGTAACAAAGGGGAAGGATTGGACTGAAATGCCATGTATAGCAAGTGTTAGGCCGCGTACACACGCGGGGACTGTTCGCTGAAACTGTCCGCTGAAACCAAGTTTCAGCGGACAGTCCGCTCGTGTGTGGGCTTTCAGCGGACAGTTTCAGCGAACAGTCCGCTGAACAAGGTTTTTCGGAAATTCCGAAAAACTGTCCGCTGAAACCTTGTTTCAGCGGACAGTCCCCGCGTGTGTAGGCTTGTTCGTCAAACAAAGTTGCGCGCATGCTCAGAAAGGATTTTCACGCCGAAAGTTATAATGCAGTGTATAGGACGTCGTATTTTTCGTCCCGTCGTACGTGCCGTTCACGTCATCGCGCACGGTTTCAGCAAACTGTTCGTTGTGTGTGGCCATGTCCGTCCATGCTAATTTTGAGCGGACTGTTTGCCGAAACTGTTTGACGGACAAAGTTGGGCGAACAGTCCCCGCGTGTGTACGCGGCCTTAAAGTTTGATTCTAATTTGTTATATAAAGCTCTACGTTCTCGATTAAATAGGGCCGCTTGTCTCTTACATATACCACGTAAAACTAGTTTGTGTGCTACCCACAGAGTGAGCGGGGATATATCAGGGGTATAGTTGTCTATAATGTATTCTTTCAGTGCAAGTTCAATATTAAGTTTATGTGTTGGGTTTTTAACCACTTCAATACAGGGCACTTTCACCCCCTTCCTTCCCAGCCCAATTTTCAGCTTTCATCACTCTAGCGCTTTCAGTGACACTGTGCCCAAATGAAATTGTTATTTTGTTCGCACAAATAGAGCTTTATTTTGGGGTTATTTATTCACGACTCCGTTTTTTATTTTTTGCGATATAAGCGCAAAAAAAGCGGAAATTTGAAAAGAAATCCAATAAAATCAAATTTTGTCATAAATTTAAGCCAAAATGTATTCTGCTACATGTTTTTGGTAAAAAAAATTCCGTTAAGTGTATAATAATTGGTTTGTGTGATCAGGGACATATGTACGCAAATGATCATGTACATATGTGTGCAGGTGATCACGGACATATGTGTGCAGATAATCATTGGGACATCTGATTTTAGTGGGACATATGTGGGGGACATGTTTTTATTATTAGGGACATGTGTTTTTATTATTTGGGGACATGTATGTTTTGGGGACATGTGTGTTTTGGGGACATGTGTGGGGACTGTGTTTGTACTGTGTGGTGTGTTGTGTGTTGACACTAGACTGATGATCAGTGAGTAAAAAGCTGTAAAAAGCAGCCCATACTCACTGATCATCAGCCGGCTGCAGCGATCTGCTCTCCTCTCCTCAGCGATGACTTCCGTGTGAGGAGAGGAGAGCCGATTGCCTAGCAACCGGCTGTTTGTTTACATCACATGACGGCCGTGATTGGACACGGCCGTCATGTGATCAGGAGGGCCAATCACAGAGCCCTCCTGCCGATCTGAGATGTGCCGTGTCCGGGTGACACGAGCACATCGGGATCGCGCCGCTGCGCGGGCACGCGCGCGCGATCCCGCTACTCCTGAAGGACGTTCCTGAACGTCCTATCAGGAGTAGACGGCTCCCACCCGGCCGTATATATGCATTGGCCGGGTGGGAAGTGGTTAAGTAAGTAATCTCTGAGAAGCCAAGTCAGATCATGTGCTTTTGGACTGGTAGAGGCTATAGGGGTAAGTAGGGATGAGCCCGATGTTTGTCTGTTCCCCGAACAGCGAACAATATGCAGTGTTCACGGCAAATTCGAAAGCCGTCGGAACACCATTAAAGTCTATGGGACACTAACATGAAAAATCATCAAAGTGCTCATTTTAATGGCTTATATGCAAGTTATTGTCATAAAAAGTGTTTGGGGACCCGGGTCCTGCCCCCGGGGACATGTATGAATGCAAAAAACAAATTTTAAATGCCCGTTTTTTAACGGTGATTTTTTTAATCTTTAAAGTGAAACATACAAAAAAGGAATATTTCTTTAAATATCATGCCTGGGGGGCGTCTATAGCCTGCAAAGTGGTGCTTTTTTCCCATGCTTAGAACAGTACCACAGCAAAATTATATTTCTAAAGGAAAAATTGTCATTTAAAACTGATCGCGTCAGAGGGGGGCGGGGTCACCCATATACCTAAGTATATATAAAGAACTTGTCCCATGCTGTCTCTTGTCTTTTTTACCATTTTTGACACTTTTTTTGTGAAATGGTAGGGGTAAGATATACCCCATTACCATTTCACACAGAGGGGGTGGCCAGGATCTGGGGAGCCCCCCACCTGAATACCCCCACAAGCACCAGGCAAGGGTTGTAAGGATGAGGCCCTTGTCCCCATCAACATGGGGACAAGGTGCTTTTGGGGTCAGACCCAAAGCCCCCTCCCCATGTTTAGGGCATGTGGCCTGGTACGGTTCAGGGGTGGGGGGTGCTCTCTCGCGCCCCCTCTTTTCCTGTGGCCTGCCAGGATGCGTGCTCAGATAAGGATCTGCTATGGATTTTGGGGCATTTTGGTTCCGGTTCCCCTTAATATTCATACCAGACCCAAAGGGCCTGGTAATGGACTGGAGGGGGGAACTCATGCTCTTTTTTACAATGAGCTTTAGCTATACAGCCATGACCCAACAATTTATTAAAGCTGCGATCAGTTTTAAATGACAATTTCTCCTTTTTAGAAATGTCATTTTGCTGCAGTACTGGACTAGACACAGGAAAAAATGCACCACTTTGCAGGCATACTATAGACACCCCCAGGTATGATATTTAAAGGAATATTTCTTTTTTGTTTGTTTAATTTTAAACATTAAAAAAAATCACCGCTCTCGAAAAAACGTCCTTTTAAAAAAAAAAACTTTTGCATTGATACATGTCCCTGGGGCAGGACCCGGGTCCCCAAACACTTTTTTATGACAATAACTTGCATATAAGCCTTTAAAATTAGCACTTTTGATTATTCATGTTCATGTCCCATAGACTTGAATGGTTTTCGTGTGTTCTGCCAAATTTTTTGCCTGTTCGCATATTCTGCTGCAAATCGAACCGGAGGGTGTTCGGCTCATCACTAGTGGTAAGTATTGCACTATGATCCGACCATGGGATTGGTAAAATTTTGGATGTTAGGATTTCAGACACCATACCTGTAGTTAAGAATATGTGGCCTATTTATGAGAATGAGCGATGGGGATGTCAATAATGGGTAAATTGTCTTTTAGTTGGATTCAGTTCATGCCAGGAGTCTACTAAATTATGATTTGTAATAAGTTGTGAACAAGAGTATCTATTAGGGACATTTGATTGAGATATAGGTGATTTGTCTAGAAAGGGAAAGAGAGTTAGATAGGAATCTCCATGTAAAAGTAACATTCCTATTTTATGTGATTCGATTACCTGTAAAAGGTGAAAGAGAAACAAAGTAGGACTTTTGTTGGGGGCATAATATGAAATTACTGTTATGGCAGTATCATGCAAATATCCTGTTAGAATATCGCCCTTCCGGGTCTTTAATCTCCTTTAATAATTTAAATTGGTTATTGCTGTGAAATGCAATAAGTACGCCTTGCATAATATGAAATTACTGTTATGGCAGTATCATGCAAATATCCTGTTAGAATATCGCCCTTCCAGGTCTTTAATCTCCTTTAATAATTTAAATGGGTTATTGCGGTGAAATGCAATAAGTAGGCCTTGCTGTTTAGTTGAAGCTGAGACTGTGTAGACCTGTGAGTGCATTTTGCTGAAAAATGTAGGCGTGGATTGTGGTGTGAAGTGGGTTTGTTGAAGGCAAAAGATATGTGTTTTTCTAATGGCAAAGGAGTGAAAGGCTTTGGTGCATTTTTGTGGGATGTTCAGGCACTGAAAATTCAGGGATAGTATACTTAACGGAGCCACAGGGTTATGAATGCATGAGGTAAGATATCATGTTTTCCAAAACATTGTGTAGATAGACCTGCCTCTGGAAGGGGGGTGGATAGGGAAGGATACAAAAGGAAAGGGTAGAAGATTTAATAATAAAACAAATAGTCTTCATTTTGAACAGTAAATAAAACATATATAATATCATAACACTTCCATTGGGGGGGGGGGGGGGTAACAAACTCCCCCCAAGGGTACATTGGCCACTGTGGATTGTCCACTATATCAATGAACTAACCAAGAATAGCAAAAAGGAAGCACAAGAAACATTCCTGAAAGAACAACAAAGCCCACTAGTAGCAAGTTTCCATAATGCCGCGTGCACACGTAGCGGACTTAGTCTGGCGGACTTCCTACCAGACTGTCCGCCGGACTTTCCGAACGAGCTACTTGTCCACACACGGCACTTTTTCAGCGGACTAATACGGCGTACTAAGTCCGCCGGACTATCCGCCGTACTTTTGAAATGAACGGACTCGCCCACACACGCGGAGGAAAGTCCGCTCATTTTGAGCGCGTCTCCAGGTAGCCGGGGGCCAGCAAAGGAGACGGCCCCCCCACCCCAAAGCACCTTGTCCCCATGTTGATGAGGACAAGGGCCTCTTCCTGACAACCCTGGCCGTTGGTTGTCCGGGTCTGTGGGCGGGGGGCTTATCGGAATCCGGGAGCCCCCTTTAATAAGGGGGCCCCTGGATACTGGCTCCCCACCCTATGTGAATGAGTATGGGGTACAATGTACCCCTACCCATTCACCTGTAAAAAAAAAGTAAAAAAAAACACAACACACAAGGGTTAAAATAGTTTATTGCACAGCTCCGGGGGTCTTCTGTCCGTCTTCGGGGGTCTTCTCGCCGGACTCCTCTGCTATCTTCTGCTAGCTCTTTTGCTAGCGGAGGAGCCCGGCTTTCTTCTTCGCCGCCGCCCTCTTCTTCTGACTTCGGGGGTCTTGTCCCCCTCTTTGGTTCTTCTTGCCTGTCTTCTGTCGCCGCTGTTGCCGTCTTCTGTTCTTCTGTTCTTCTGTTCTTCTCTTCTCTTCAGATGTTGCCTCGTCGCTGCCTCCGCTCACAATGGCAGGGACGCGGCGTGCGGCGACTTATATAGGGACATCACCGGATGCCCCTTCCCCAAGGCACCCCCCATGTTGAGGGCACGCGGCCTGGTACGTCTCAGGAGGGGGGGCAGCTCGCTCGTCCCCACCCCCTTTCCTGGCCGGCCGGGTAGCGTGCTCGGATAAGGGTCTGATATGGACCTAGGGGGGACCCCCACGCCGATTTTTCCCCTTTAAGTCCATACCAGGTGACGGGGCCAGCGACGCCTCCTTCACTGGGCCCGGCTACCTGGAGACAAGCTCAAAATGAGCGGACTTTTCTCCAGGCGGGAAAAGTCCATTCATTTCAAAAGTACAGATTGGAGTGCAAAAATACTTTCTTAGTCCGCCGGACTTTTGTGTAAAAAAAGTCCGCCGGAGCCTACACACAGGGGGATTGTACGGCGGACTTGAGTCCGCCGGACTTTTCCACCGGACTGTTTGATTGTGTGTACGAGGCATAAGTATATAAGTAACGAGAATATTTTAGCACTAGCAGGAACTGCAGGACAAATAATGGAAAAGAAACATGGATATTGAAAATGTATCAATTTTGACCATTAAGCCATTTATCTTGGATCTGGAGTAAAGCAGTTGTTACAATATGTTATATTAAGAACTTGTTAAGACAGTTAAAGTATCTCCTTGAGGCGATAAATGACAATAAAAAAAAGATAATAAAGATAATAAGACTGTTTAGCTGTCTTATTAATCAAGAGATGAATGAAGAATGGGTCCTAGAAGTATGAAGTTATGAAAATTGAAAAGATAGCTCATTTTCACATTATCATAACTGAGTGTGTCTAAATATAATAAGAATTAATTAGATGCAAAATGTGAAATAGACAGTAAGGATTGGTGAACTTATTCATAAAATAGAGAGAGAAATATGAGTATATAGTAATCTTCAGTCCATAGACATGGGCGTCTGCAGAACTTTTTTCAGGGGGGCATCATTTTAAGGTCACCCATGCTCTGACCCTTTTTGACAATGTAATTTTCACATTATTACGGTCCGAGACTGCAGACATAGTACAGCAGATGGTCAGAGACTGCAGACATAGCCCAAGAGACTGTCAGAGACTGCAGACATGGCCCAAGAGACTGTAAGAGACTGCAGGCAATGCACAAGAGATGACCAGAGACTGCATACATGGCCCAAGAGACTCTCAGAAACTGCATACATGGCTCAAGAGACTACAAGAGACTGCGGACATGGCACAAGAGACTCTAATGCCGCGTACACACGATCGGAATTCTTGTCAGAAAAAGCTCTGATGGTTTTCCTGACGGAATTTCGACAGAATTCGGCTCAAGCTGTCTTGCCTACACACGGTCACATCAAATTCGGATCGTTTATAACGCGGTGACGTACAACACGTACGACGGGACTAGAAAAAGGAAGTTCAATAGCCAGTAGCCAATAGCTTCTGTCTCGTAGTTTGAATCTGAGCATGCAGGATTTTTGGTGTGTCGGAATTGCATACACACAATCGGAATTACCGATAGAAAGTTTTTCCATCGGGAAAATTGAGAACATGCTATCAATTTTTGGCTGGCGGAAATTCGGACAGCTAAATTCCATTGGAGCATACACATGGTCGCATTTTCCGATGAAAAGCTCTCATCGGTCTTTTTCTGTCCGGAATTCCAATCGTGTGTACGCGGCATAAGAGACTGCATACACGTGGGGGAGGGGGGTGGCAGAGAGAAACGGGGTGACAGAGAGAGGGGGTGACAGAAGGAGACAGAAGGGTGACAGAGAGAGACAGAGGGGGGTGACAAGACAAAGGGGGTGATAGGGAGAGATTGAGGGGGGTGACTGATAGAGGAGTGTGACAGAGAGAGAGAGAGGGGGGTGAAAAAGACAGAGGGGTGACAGAGAGAGAGAGCGGGCGACAGGAGTGATGGGGGTCAAAGAAAGGGACCCCCTAGCCCTGTCTGCAGTCCCTCAAGTGTCGCTATCCCAGTGGTGTGTGTAATGCTTAGTATGGTACCTTGCATGCCAGTAGGATGTCCATGATGGCCAGCAGCTGTTAAGACCTGTTTTCATTCTGGATGAGGACAGGAGGTGCTCTGTTCCTTCCATCGGATCTATGATGTGACATGGCTGCTTGCATTTCCTGCCCGTCCTTGTTCTCTGAACACTTGGTCAGTCTGTCCTCCAGGCCTGGGAGCATTAAGGAGGTTTAAGGAGTCCAGGGGTTCCCAGTTCTTGCTGCTCTCCTTTCCCATGGCTTCTGTCTCCTGGGCCGCTCGCTCGCACTATGTAGACCAGGTGATGTTATCCTGCCCACCCCTTGAAGCTTTCGCTGTCCCGCTCCTTGCACCAGCTGTCACCAGCCCTGCTAAACTGTGTACAGGTGCGTGCAGGGCCGGCCACCCGGCGCTAGGATAAAGACCGAATAGGGAACTCCTGATCCGATCCCTGATTCTGGAGAGGCACTTGCCCCCCCTTGCCCCTACATGTGGACGCTCATGTCCATAGAGTCATCAGGGACTTGATCAGGTGATCGATACCGGCCCCTTTTATGTGAGCTCTGGTGTTCATTTCTCCTTGGCAACACAGAAGATTTATTTGGAGTAGATGATGTCATTCTACATTGAGTGGTTTCTTGATTCTGTGTGGAGTTGAGCAGATGCATGTCTTGAAGGGTTGTTTGGAGTTCGTTAGCAGAATTACATGTAAATTTAGAGCCTTGAAATGCGAAATGCACTGAAAAGGGGAATTCCCTTTGATATGTAATTTGATTGCTCTCTAAAACTTGTAGTAAGGGTTTTAAGGCCCTTCTTTTATTTATTGTAAGTTGGAACAAGTCTGCAAAAAGCTGGTAATTATGTCCTTGGAAGTTAAGAGTTTATTTATTCCTTGCTGCAGATAGTAGTTGTTCTTTTATTTTGTAGAAATTAAACTTTGCAATGATATTATGGACCATCATGGTGGACCATCAGATTTTTTATGTGTTAGGGCTCTATGAACCCTGTCCATTTCCAGACGGTCTGTCGGTATGGCTGAAAAAGTGCTGTCACTGTAGCTTGTAGGGCCCCTTTCACACCTGCAGACCGTTAAGATCCACCTATCAATTTTTCAGGTGGATCTGACAGGGAGCTCCATGTACCTCTATGGAGCATTGGATATCAGCGGAGATATGTCCGCTGACATCCGATCAGCCCCGATCTAATCCTCTCCGCTAAAACCAGACAGATGCAAACCCTATTTTTTATCCGTCTGGTGGATCGGATCGGATGAAAACTGACAGGTGGTCCATAATCATCTGATCCCCCATAAGGGAGAGCGGGGCTCGGACAGGTCCGTCCCTGCACAGAGTGCAGAGGCGGACTTGTCATCCGTCGGCTCAGCAAGGATCAATGGAGCAATCCCCACTGAGATATTTATGGGCTCAATGCGGACAGCCCCGTGTGAAAGGGGCCTAAGTCAATTACAGTTTTCGGGAATAACTCTAATGGGCAAATTAAAATGTCTAGCACGATTTTCGTAGTCTTCCAATCCTGTCAATTTCATTATAGCATTCTACATTGTTAATTTTTAACGCCCGTACACACGATTGGAAATTCCGCCAGCAAAAGTCCGGAAAATGCGATCGTGTGTATGTTCCATCAGAATTTTTTCTCGTGTGTATGTGTGCACGTTCTCAATTTTTCGGTCGTAAAAAGTTCAGATTGGAAATTTTGATCGTCTGTACAAATTCCGACGCACAAAATTCCTATGCATGCTCGGAAACAATTCAACGCATGCTCGGAAGCATTGAACTTAATTTTCTCAGCTCGTCATAGTGTTATACATCACTGCTCTCCTGACGGGCGAAAGTTCCGAGAACTTTTGTGTGACCGTGTGTATGCAAGCCAAGCTTGAGTGGAATTCCAAGTTTTTTCCGACGGAAAATCCGCTCGTGTGTGCAAGTGTGGATAAGCGCTAACCCAGCTCTCTTAATTCCTTGGCAAGGCTAGTAGTAATATGGTCAGAGGTGCTTTTCAATGCTTTTTGAAGTTTGCTGATTGTATCTGCCACGCAATGAGGAGGACCCCAGCCGCAACTAGATAGATTCAGGGACATGTTCCACATCCATACTCCCAAATACAACACAATAAAGCCACTGTTACCACTGTAACCTTAATTTTCGGAAGGGACAACCAAGCATAAGATGGGCCCAACCCATACATCCCATACAAGCACCAACCATAATCCTCCAAAATGTTTCTATAACGCCATCTTCAAAGACCCATAGACCCTGCTTGCTGCCATGACATGGGAACAAAAGATCAGAATCTCGAAGCAGGTGCCCCAAAATAAAAAAATCCCCCCAAAATACTAAAAGCGAATATAAACAAGAGGTGCAATAAGACATGACCAAAAACACAACAGTGCCGACACTGTGCCCATCCTATAGTGATAAAATGTCATATACCAGGTTAAAAACGAAGTATTGAAAGATGCTTATTCCCAGTGGTACAGGAATAAAAATGTCATATTGGTAGAAAATGACTGACACTGTGGTGCTGGCAAGGCTGCTTTCATTTGTGGGCTTGAAATCCACAATCTATCATATAGGAAGGGAAGAAAGCGCCAAACTGGCATAATGTAGCACAATTTATTATGTTTTGTAATTAACTGGGAGCTGTGTTGTAGTCCTTGGTGTAGAAGAGAGCCGGCTGTGGTGGGGTGCAAGATGAGCCCGGAGTCCGTGCCTTGGCTGATGAAGGAGACGTGGTTAAGCTTCCGAAGCGGGTCCTGATTGGACTGACAGCCCCTCTCACTACTCCAGTTGAACACATCATCTTTGGGGCGAACATCTGATTTCATCACCATCATGGCAACACAGGGCAGCCGATCTCTGTCAGGAAGGGCATGCCAGCACCCAAGATGGCTGCCGAAGAAGACGACCCGTTACCTCTTCATGTCAGGAAGGGCATGCCAGCACCCAAGATGGCTGCAGAAGAAGATGACCTATTACCTCTGCCCCTGTCAGGATGCCATTGGTGTGCACGCACCATGTGACAGCTTTTGCCGCCCACACAGGCTATTTAAACTCAGCCAGTTTCCAGGCTCAGTGCTGTCTGCTCTACAGCGTTCCCTGTGTAACCTGCAATTAGCTACCTGACTTCTGTTCCTGTTGTGACCCGGCTTGCTTTCTGACATTCCTGTTTCCTGCCTGCATCCGACCCCGGCTTGTCCCCCACTCCGCACCTGCCTGCTCCTTCTGTCACTCCGCTGCCAGCCTGTTGACGACCCGGCCTGTAATCTGATTCTGCTTCTGCTTCAGCCCCTGTTCCTGACGTGCCCGTTGTGTATGACCCGGCCTGCCTGTACTTGCCTTCTCTTCAGCCTTGAGGGTGCCACCATCTATTCTGCTGCATCTGCACTTCTGCCTGTGGGGACCAGTTGTCTACTTGTTCCAGCTACCTGCCTACCACTGCTCTGGGATTTCTACAGACACCTCTACAGCCCGGCCGAGTGCTCCGAGCCAGCTCCAGGTTCAGTGATCCCGCCAGGCACTCTGCATCTCGGTGCTTCCTGTCAGCTCTATCAGGAGCTCCAAGTCAGAGTTGTAAGAGAGGCTATCCTCTGCATATCAGGCTCCATCACCAGGTATGTGACAGTCTCCCTGCACGGACTCCCTTCTCATTTTGCTCCCCACCACAGCCAGCTCTATTCTACACAAAGGACTACCACACAGCTCCCAGCTTATTACAATCCACTGTGGACTGTCATCCTCTCTCTCCCCCTCATGAGTTCTATTTGTTTTATATGGTATTTTACATAACAAATTGTTCTACACTATGCCGGTTTGGGGCTTTCTTCCCTTCCCTATTTTAAGAGGCTCAATAAGCCTAGGGGCAAAGCTCTGACTGAAGTCAATAAAGTTCAGTCTCTTCTCCTCACACATTGGACCACTCCTGGATACCTCGCCCATCCAATTCCAGTAGGCAGCATTCTTATTTTTCAAGAATAAATACTCCACCCACAGCATAACTCCAACTTTTCTGCATGCCCCAGTCAGGATGTCAGGCAATGGAAATGTATCTTTTCATTGACATAAAGAGGGGAGGAAACAATTTTCAGTTTTTACATAAAAAAAAAAAAAATAATTAAATACCTAATTTTAGTTGTTTTATTCTGCAGTCACGTGACTGCACAACTTCCCTTCTCATCTTTCTTTTAAGTTTAGAGAGGATATCTTTATTGCAGGGGGTGGGCTGCCAAATGATACCAGACATATGTTCCCCATCTGTGTATGCTTTATTCCAGAAGGGTTTCCCTGTTGTCATTCAAGCTTAGGAGGTCTGGACAGGGAGCATAGTGGCAAAACCTAACTACAGGAGTACAGGTACATATGGGAGGTGGCATGGTCTTCAGTAGTGATGGACGAACTTCCGACGGGACGTTTCGCGAACGCGGCCCGCGAACGCAGACCACGAACGCGGCCGATAGTTCGCGAACCGTAACGTTCGCGGCAGGCCCCATTGACTTCAATGGGAGGCGAACTTTGCAAACCTACAGGTCAAATTTGCAGCCACAAAATAATTACTAGCTGTGCAAACATAGTCCCACCACATGGCCAATGACATAACACAAGTATGAGGTGAATCTGGGATCGACAACTACAAGCATTCTTTTTTTATAAGTGAAATTGTGACAATTCAGGACTGTGGAGCGCATGAAGGCAATGGAGGAGAGGGAAGGTCAGGGTAGGCAAAGAAGAGGGTGCAGGAGATGATCACCAGCAGCGTGACATACAGCAATGACACCTGCACCGTGATAGAGAGCACTGACATCAGCAGCGTGACATACAGCAATGACACCTGCACCGTGATAGAGTGATCTGACATCAGCACCGTGATAGAGAGCACTGACATCAGCAGCGTGACATACAGCAATGACACCTGCACCGTGATAGAGTGATCTGACATCAGCACCGTGATAGAGAGCACTGACATCATCAGCGTGACATAAAGCACTGACACCAGCACCGTGATATACAGCACTGACACCAGCACCGTGATAGAGAGCACTGACATCAGCAGCGTGACATACAGCAATGACACCTGCACTGTGATAGAGTGATCTGACACCAGCACCGTGATAGAGAGCACTGACATCAGCAGCGTGACATAAAGCACTGACACCAGCACCGTGATATACAGCACTGACACCAGCACCGTGATAGAGAACACTGACACCTGCACCGTAAGCAGCCCCAGGAGGAAGTCAGCATAGCACAGGGATGGTGGGAGCCCCTCATAATGAGCATAGCACAGGGATGGTGGGAGCCCCTCATAATATGCACAGCAGAGGTACAGCCCCAGGAGGAAGTCAGCACAGCACAGAGATGGTGGGAGCCCCTCATAATAAGCAGCCCCAGGAGAAAGTCAGCACAGCACAGGGATGGTGGGAGCCCCTCATAATGAGCATAGCACAGGGATGGTGGGAGCCCCTCATAATATGCACAACAGAGGTACAGCCCCAGGAGGAAGTCAGCACAGCACAGGGATGGTGGGAGCCCCTCATAATAAGCAGTCCCAGGAGGATGTCAGCATAGAACAGGGATGGTGGGAGCCCCTCATAATAAGCAGCCCCAGGAGGAAGTCAGCACAGCACAGGGATGGTGGGAGCCCCTCATAATGAGCATAGCACAGGGATGGTGGGAGCCCCTCATAATGAGCATAGCACAGGGATGGTGGGAACCCCTCATAATATGCACAACAGAGGTACAGCCCCAGGAGGAATCAGCACAGCACAGGGATGGTGGGAGCCCCTCATAATAAGCAGCCCCAGTAGAAATATGACACCGCTCAACCTCTTCAAACAGGAGGGTACGGGCATAAAGTACGATGTGCTTTTTTTGGACAAGGAAGTGAGCCAAATGAAGAAAGAAGGTCTGTGTGCTCGAATAAAAAAATAGTTTATAGACATATACATGGTCTACTGGTCACATGTGTTGAATTCCTCCGAGATCCATGCCTCATTCATTTTTAGAAATGAGAGGTAGTTAACACTGTCGTGAGCTAGGCGAGTACGCTTATCGGTCACGATCCCCCCTGCTGCGCTGAACATTCTTTCGGACAGGACACTGGACGAGGGGCAAGCCAACAGTTCGATTGCAAATTGGGCAAGCTCTGGCCAGAGGTCAAGCCTGCCCGCCCAGTAGTCCAGGGGTTCATCCCTCCTCAGAGCGTCCACATCGGCCGTTAACCCGATGTAGTCGGACACCTGACGGTCTAGGCATTCCCTGATGCTAGATCCGGATGACACCTGTCGATGGGTCGGCTGAAAGAATGACCTCATATCAGAAGTCACCAACACATCTTCAAACCGGCCTCTTCTTGCAGGCGCTGTTGGATTGGTACCTGCAACTCCTTCTCTGGGAGTGGGAATTGCTCCTCTGCCAGTGCAAAGCAAAAGCAGAATGCAGCATTTCTCGAAGCAAGGCCTGGAAGTGCTCCATTCTGACAGCCCTCTGTGACGGCGGTAACATTTCCGCCATTTTGTGTTTGTACCAGGGGTCTAAGTACTGGTCCTTGACCCTTATGCTTTTTATATGGGGGTCCCTATTAAAACACTGGAGCATGAAGGCCCCCATTTGCACTAAACTGGAAGTGGTGTGGTGGCCTGGCTCCTGCTCATCATCCAGGATAATGTCGTCCTCTTCATTCTCCTCTCCCCATCCACACACAACAACAGGGATCCCAGAAAGGTTTAAAGCATGCTCTTCTTGCTCCTCCTCATCCGCCCCGGCACCATCATCCTTCAGACTCCTGTTGTTCACTTGTCTCAGAAAGAGTAGACCCCCCTGGGAATTCATCCAGCATTGCGACTTCCTCATCTTCCCGCTCCTGCTCCTCCACAGCTTGATCAATGACACGACGCAATGCACACTCCATAAAGAAGGCATAAGGGAGGGCGTGACCGGAAGCCGACCTGGACGGACGTGTGGCTTGAGAGCTCCTGTCCAGCCCAGCTTCACACAGGCCGAAAACGGGGGCCACATCCAGCTGTTATGGGTAGATCCCGCACCACCCGCTCTGCATCCTCCCGGGGGTCGTCGCTGCCGCCTCCGGGTTCCTCGGCAGCGTTCCGGGGCTACTTTATCCCGCCCGAGGACTCCCTAGACGGGAGTAGCAAGATGGCGCCGGCCGCTGCCACGCTACGAGAGCATTCTCAGACGCCGCCGCTCTCCACCTCGAGCTCCCCGCGGGACAGCGGAGCTACCGCCTGGGGACTTCAAACACCGGCTGCTGTGCTCCGGGGGGTAAGTCCTCTCCATGACCCCCCGGCTCCTCACCCGACCGTCCCAGCGGCAAGGCCGTATTGAGACCTCTGGGGAGTCCCAAGATGGCGCCGGCCGCCGCAGCCACGCACAGTGACCATTGCATACCGCCGCCCGCAGGCCCTCACCGCTCCCCAGGGAGGGATGTCTATCCCGGGCGCAGCTCTTTGGCCCCAGCAGACCCCCACCGGGGGGTTCAAACACAGTATGCCTCCCCCTGCTCACCCGGCCCACCATCCATCCATCCGGAAGCCGGGCTCACTTACACGCAGTGCACTGCAGCTTTCCCCCAGCTGTTTCGTGCCTGCTCGGACCCAGGGGCCCTTGCTGCGAACAGCCCCCCCTCGGATTTGTCAGCAGAACCAGAGGACTTCCCGGAGCGGATGCACCCCAAGCACCCCCCGATGGCGTCTGCTTTGAATGGGGGATGGGGGCAGCCTTCTGAGTGGCCAAACCCCGCTGTTCCTAAGGCCCAACGTTCCAGGGACCGCAGTGAGTCTGGGGGATGTTCACTTGCCCCCCTTTCCTATGCACGGATGGCGCAAGCTCCCCCTTTTACCAGAGGAAGAGACCCCCCCCGAGCCATCGGTGCCCTCTCCTGGCGGAGGGGCCCCGTCTGAACCGTGGGACCCCCGCCCTTCTCCGCCCCACCCCCGGAGTCAAAGTCCCCATGTTGGGGTCCCCCAGATGCCTTTTCCCCCTGCCCCTGCGACTCGGGGTCAGAACGTAGGTCCGGACTCTCATTGGCAGGCTTATTTGCAAGCGATCCCGACTAAGGACAATTTCAAGCAACTTATTGCTGACGTGCAGGCCACATGCAGAGCGGAAATCCAATCTTTACATGCCGGCCTCAAGCACCTGACAGACCGGGTGGAAATTTTTTACGCTTCAACATTAGGCCCACAGAGGCCTGCCTTTTTGCAGAAAAACGTGAGCTTGGCGTGATGGAAGGTGGAGTGGAGGACAATTGTGAGGAGAGAGGAGAAGGAGAAGTAGAAGACGAGGCTGGACGGTGAGAGCCTGGAGTGTGGCTTTGTGTGTTCCGTTGCTCCCACTGGGCTCGGTGATGGCTGCTCATGTGCCTTCTTAAGGCGGTCGTCCCTAGGTGAGTGTTGGGCTTACCGCGACTAATGCGTTGACTGCAAAGATTGCAGATGGCAACACTATTGTCAGCAGCAGACACGTTAAAAAAAGCCCACACTGCGGAGCCATGTTCCGGCATCCTGGGAGCGCCAGATGTGACCGTACATGGTCGATAACTCGCTCCTGATACATTAGCAGTCTGCTTTGTCCCTCCTGTGCAATGTAAGTTATTCCTGCTTCTCCTCCCTATCTGCAGGTCCATATCTCCCTCTGAACTCCCCTCCTCTTCCTCTCTTGTGGGCACCCACGTGACATCACTAGACATGTCATCATCGACGTCACCTTCCCCACCGCTATAAGTAGAGATCTCGGAGTAGGCAGCAACACCGGGGACCAACCTCCTCCTGGGGCTGATCTGGGTACTGTCGTCAGACTGCTGAGTGGCGGTTCTTGCTACCTCCTCTTCCTGATTCAATGCCAAGAGTGGCTGCGCATCAGAAATGTCTTTATATGGATCGGAAAATAATTCCTGTGACTCAAGCGGAAGGTATGTGGTGGTGGTGGTGTTGTTGGTGGTAGTGTCTTTGGGGCTGCACATAGCAGAGAGTGAAGAAGAGGGTGCAGATCGAGAGGATGAGGAGGGTGCAGAAGAGTAATGCTGAGTGAGCCACTCAACCAAGTCTGGTGCGTCCTTTAAAGTAATTGAACGCACCTTATGCAACTTCCCCCTTTGGCTCAAGCCTGTTGCTCCTGCCCTACCCCTACCACCCCTGTGGAAGGGCCTGCCTCTTCCTCTGCCTGTCATTTTTTAAATGACCCTGTGACAAAACTCTCAGTCCCTATACTGATAAAGGACTGCTGCAGAATAGGGCAGCAGTCAGCAGTAGTGCCCCTCAACCCTATATATTGTGGACCTATACCAGTCCTTAAGGAATAGCAGACTGTCCCTTACTCAACCCTATTTACTGTAGTACACTATACCTTACTAGTCCTTATAAGGACCTTTGTGCAACTAGTAGGTTGTGATTAGCAGACTGTACCTCAGTCCCTATACTGATAAAGGACTGCTGCAGAATAGGGCAGCAGTCAGCAGTAGTGCACCTCAACCCTATATATTGTGGACCTATACCGGTCCTTAAGGAATAGCAGACTGTACCTCACTCAACCCTATGTACTGTAGTACACTATACCTTACCAGTCCTTATAAGGACCTTTGTGGAACTAGTAGGTTGTGATTAGCAGACTGTACCTCAGTGCCTATACTGATAAATGACTGCTGCAGCAGAAGGGCAGCAGTCAAGTATAATATTCTTTCTATATTTGGAAGAAAGAATATTATACGTGTACAAGCCTATTACCATACCAGTCCTGAAAAGAACCTTTGGGGACCTAATAGTAACAGCTACTGATTAAACTGACTGTCCCTCACTGCCACACACAGCTTCCTGTCTGTCCCTATTTAAACTGACAAAACATAGGCTCCTGCAACAAGAACTTGAATAGCACTCAAAACTATATCCTGTACTACTTTACCATACCAGTCCTGAAAAGGACTTTTGTGGACCTAATAGTAACAGCTAATGATTAAACTGACTGTCCCTGCTGCACACGGCGTCCTGTCCCTCTCTCTACACTGGCAAAAGACAGGCTGCTGCAACAATGACTTGAATAGCAGTGCCTCAAACCTATATCCTGACCTACACCTAACACCTATACCATACCAGTCCTTAAAAGAACTTTTGTGGACCTAATAGCTAGCGATTTGGGTCACTGCAGTCTCTCCCTGCTCCACACAGCAACCTCTCCCTATAGTGACATACGAAAGAATGTAAAATGGCCGCCGGATTGGGTCTATTTATAAGTTAGGGGGAATGTCCAAGTGCCCATGTGCTGTAATGTCTCAATTGGCTGTCCTGTACCACATGATGTATGTGTCATCATAGGTCAAAGTTCTTTTACACAGTAAACATGGAAGTCCGCCTGGCGAACAGCGGCAATAGTCCGCCAATCTGGCGGACCGCGAACAGCCGAAATTCGCCGCAAAACGACCACCGGGCGAACCGTTCGGCCATCCCTAGTGTTCAGTAACTCTGATCAGCAAGATCAGGCACATAAGCTGACCATGGCAGCAGGGATCTGCTTCCATGCTTGGTGTGCTCAGAGTAACATATAAATGGGACTGATGTGACGCAAGCAGCAGCATGTCTGAGACATTAGTGTAATAAACAGATGTATTCATGCAGTATCGTTTTTAAGCTTGACATACATGTCAAAGGCTAAAAAATCTGCATTTATTTCTTAAAATGGTTGGAAGGAAGTTTGGGTAAGAGTGGAAAACGCTAAACTTAGGTCTCTAGGAGGCATGAATGACCTGGTTGAAATTAATAACTCACCTACCATTTTTGGAAATGTTTTAATTAAAAAGAGACTTTCAAGGCCCTTTTCTGGACGGTGTAAAATTGAGCAGAGGGAAATCGTCTGGTTGCAGTTATGGGATTTGTAATCTCCCTCTTTGCATAGCACCACAGTTTTCAAAGGAATGGAAAGGGAGATGCCAATATAAATGAAACCTGGCAGTATTGAGGGTTTGAAGGCAGATCCCTCATTCCTGGTTCATGTACAAAACACAGTCCTGATCTCCTAACCAACAAACACAATTTCAAATTACCATGGAGTTGAAACAACATAAAAACTAGACACCTGAAATGAACTTAAGTCCTTCTTGGACCCACCTTACAGTACCATTGAAAAACAACTAACCATATTTGTGTTTTGTTTTGTCTCTTTTAGGTTACTATACTAGGAACACAGAGGCCGAGAAATCCATCTCATGAAAAAGGAGCAGTGATTTGTGTAGAAGGTTTGGCTGGGCAAACCATACTAGCAGTCAGGGCATGGGTGAAATTAGCTTTTAGCAAGGGACCAGGATTTTGGACAAATGTTTTGGAATCAGAGTTACCCATAAATATTCTTGGGATAAATTGACTTCAAGGTCAGTCAATTGAGAATGAACAGGGTACATTTGTAAGTTGACCCGACAAATTGTATTTGGTAAGGAGCGGTGAAGACTGTGGTCAGAGGTCAGATAAATGGACCTCTGTCTAAATTCCTCCACCAGAAAAGCCAGTCTGCCTTAAGCTGTGCCGACTTTGAGGAGGCCAGAAAGAAATTGTGGAGACTATCCAAGAACTATTCAGAGTAGGGATCCTTAGATCTGCTGTAAGTCCTTTTTCTACTCCGGGGTCCCCAGGAAAGTAATCTAAAAGAGACAAAGCAAAACAATTAGGCAAAGAAAAGCACTGGATAACTGACTATAGAGGAGGATTTTACTTTTCTATAGCCCTATTTTATGTATTGTGTAGGTGGACAATCTTTTTGTTTGGGTTGACAGGGTGGCTAAAATGTAATTTTACTATTTACCTTGCAAAAATCATAAAAAGGGTATATTCTTTCATATTAGTTAGAATATACACTTTACAAAATACATAAACATCTATTATTTTGTAACAGAGCAAACCAATATATCAGTTTAGAAATTTAGAGACTCATTGAATAATAAATGATCTTTCAGCAGACAAGTAGAGAATGAGAATACGAGGACACAGAAAAAACAAATGATTTCAAAATTTGGATGGCTCTGTCATTAATTGTGGTAAGGGTATGGGCTATTTTTACCAGAGCCCCCCTTCAACTATGTAATCAGTTCTTATTAGTGTCTCATTATTCAGGACTTGGTTCCAGTATACTGAGCTATAACCTCATAGAGTAAGGGAGAAAGAATGAAAAAAACATTAAATATTAGCAACCCTGTTCAGGATTCCTACAAAGATTTTAATTAGTTGAGGATTTTGGCTTTAAGAATAGAGAAGAATAAGACATGAATTTTAATATGAAAAATGGATGTTGCTGCAATTAAGTGCCAGCTGGCAACTCTCAACCCAAGGGGTTGAAAAAAAAAAAAACCCTGACAGATTCTTGCATCCGTACAAGGGATGTGAGTGCAAGAATCCCACCCACTGCATTAATGTACCCTGAAAGCAGGGACTCCCCCCCCCCCCCTTCAGAATACACAGATCATCACTGCAGCCATTGGCTGCATGTTCTGATTGAATGCTGTTTTTCAAGCAGGACCGTTCGACAGAAGTTGGTTGTTAGACCAGGTTCTGTTGATTAGAGAGGGGTACACACACATCAAAATTCAACCTCTTCCTGTGGAACTGTTAAGGTATACCCTGCTTTAGAGATCTCTAAAAGTCATTTCCCTTTTAGCTGTCTCCAGAACAGGCCCATTCGATTTCCCATTATTCTTTGTTCTGGAGACAACTCTGAAATTTTGGATTATACCTCGTTTTCTTTTCTTGGTGACAATGGTCACCAGTAGAAATATAAATATCTGTCAATCCCAGTGTTACCAGTGCTGCTACTAAGACCTACTAAGACTGCAATACCTCATACCAATGTCCTGATCACTGCTATACACCATACCAATGTCCTGATCACCACCATTTGCCATACCAGCATCCTGAACACTGCCATACACCATACCAGCTCCCTGATCACCGCCATACACTATACCGGCGTTTTGATCACTACCATATGCCATACCAGTGTAGCATGCCCCTTGGGGACTGCTTGGATTTACCTGTTCTTCTGCATTGCCATGACCCTGTGAACATTCCAACCCACCTGACACTCTGGGTTCAGACATCTTTCACAATACCTTTAAATGACATGTCACACAAGTCTTTTACTGAAGTAAGTAATGAGGTATTGATACACAAAGAGGTAATTGGTCAACAGAGTTCTGGATAACAGCCCAGACACGGAAGAATAATTTTCTGAAAAGACAGCTTAGAAGCAGTTCAACAGCACAAAAGCATAATTTACATATATGTACAATGAAGTACCATCTGGAGCATAACCTGTAAGGACAGTAAAGGGTTAGCTATCTAGGACAGGCAGTTACACAGCTATAGGGGAACCCCAGGCTGGCCTATTCAAACTTGATATCCTAATGAGAGATCAGACAGAATAGAGATAGAATAGGGCCCTTTAAATGGTAATAACAGCAATGCCCAAGATGCAGGCCTGATAGACTTCACCAGCAGTTGGAGCTCATTATATTGTATCCATTAAGGCACAGTGATGTGATAGTAAGCTGAAAATCTTAAACAGGCTAGTGATACTCCTTGAAGTGGTTTTAGGTAAAGGTGTCTATTTACAGTGCTCCAAACAGAACTGCAGTAAAGTGTTCCCAAGGTAATGGTGTGTGTACACAGTGTTCAGTTAAAGTAGCAGGGAAGGATTGCAAAAGATCAGCAAAGTGATCAGCGATAAGCTACGCTGCTGGATGCGGGTGACTGTAGTGTAGATCTGCTGGGTGGGTGCAGCATAGATGTCTGACAAACAGCAGGCAGGGTTATGCTCTCCAAGGCCGGGTCGTAATCCCTCCATCACCGGGTGGTAGGCTACAGCCTCTCTCCCCGCACAGGGAGATGTGAGCACGGGGCAAATCTCCTGACTCTTTTATAGTCTCTCTCAGGAGTCTCCTCAGGATGTGTAGTCCAGATGTAATTTCACACAACCGAATCGCCAGTCTGATTGACTATTAGTCCCACAATCCTTTTGGTCGGGCTCACAGATATGATGAGAGTCACTGGCGGCCAGCACTATGTCTATAGGTGAAGAATGACAGGAAAATGCACAATATTATGACTGTAGTCCACATCACTACACCAGCATCCTGATCACTGCCATACGCCATACCAGCATCCTGATTACCACCATATGCCATACCAGGGTCAAGATCGCTGCCATACTACCTCATATCAACGTCCTTATCACTGCAATATGTCATACCAGTATCCTTATCAACGCCATACCCCATACCAGCATCCTGATCCCCACTATACACCATACCACCATTCTGATCACCACCATACCCCATACCAGTGAACTGATCAAAGCCATCAGTACAAACTTACCAACCAGCCTGCAACTAACCAAATTATCCTATCTAACAGCATGCGTTAAAAACAGGGAGATCGGAGAGCCTCTGGGCATCTTGCTCCAGGCACATAGGAGGAGAAACTGATGTTGTTCCTCTCACTGTGTGACATCAGAAACTGGAAATGAAGAGGATTTTGTCACTTCCGATTTTGGTTATTTGTTTACCTGGCCATTATCGGTCAGGGAAGCAGTCGATCAGTCCGATCTATGTCTGATCAGCCACGTTGGAGTCTAGAAAAGCGGTCTTGGATCTAAGACCCCAGATCTCTCCATAAAGAGGATCTGTCATGGCCCATGCTGTCACAAGGGATAGCAATAAAATTGATTAAAAAAGGGGAAATTGTAAAAATAATTTCTAAATAATAACCCTTCCTTTGCTCACGCACAAATGTGCATGTGTGCGTTGGTCCCATGCACACATGTAAACGTTGACTGCACCACACATGTGAGGTATCGCTGCAAACATCAGAATGACAGCAATAATTCTAGCTCCAGACCTCCTGTATAACCTTAAACTGGTAACCTGTAAAGGCTTTTAAATTGGTTGTAAACCCTCACACATACCCAGTGAAGTGAATAGCCTCAGGTGATACACAGGGATGAAGAAAATCCTGCTACATAGGTTTTACTTGTTTAACTGCAGTCTTCTCTTCTCTACACCCCTTCACACAGGGTTCACACTATAGTGATGCGGGTAGCGGCACAATTCCAGTGTCGATTCCCGTATTGCATCTCTCCTGCAGGCAGTTCACACTGCCCTTTGTGAACCGCTGCGGGTGTCAATACAATGTTAATGACACTCCCAGATCGGTTCACAGATCCCAGTGCGAACTGTGGATTCAGACAGGAATCAGATTGCATGGGTGTGAACCCATGCCCTTGTGGCAAAAAAAAATTACATTTTCAAAAGAAAATACCTTGGAGTATTTGTTTTCCAACATGGGGTCTTTTTGTGGGTGTTTCCATTGTCTTGGTGCTCCAGGTCCTCCAAAAATGTGATGGTTATTCAGGAAAATAGATGCATAATTTGTGCTCCTGGAATGCCTGAAGGTTCTCCTTGGATTCTGGACCCCTCTATGCATATAGGTTGTAAAAAAAAGTCTCATACATGTGGTATCCCAATATTCGGGAGGTATAGCAGAATGTGTTTTGCGGTGTAATTGCAAGTATGCATATGCTCTGTGTGTGAGAAATAGGTTGATAAAATGACAACTTTGTGAGAGAGAAAACAAAACAATTTCTTTGATTTCCAAAAACTGTGACAAAATATTACAACTTCAAAAAACTCACTAACTACTAAATACCTTGGAGTGTCTACTTTCCAAACAGGAATCTTTTGGGGGATATTTGTACTGTCCTGGCATTTTAAGGTCTCAAGAAATAAGATAGGTCATCTGTACATCAGGACTATCAATTTTGAATATATATATATACCATAGTTTGTAGACTCTATAACGTTCACACAGACTAAATAATATACACTGATTTGGGTATTTTTTTCCTAAAATAAAATAGACGTAGCAGAGTACATTTTGGCCAAGATTTATCAAAAAAATTATTTATAACAAAAAAGATTTTATAACAAAAACTTAGAAAAAAGTGGGGGTTTTTGTGATATTGCTAAAAGCTGAAAATTGGCCTGGACTGGAGGGGGGTTAAAGTGTCCAGGCTTTTTTGCTCCTGGCGGGGTTTGCTCTCTCCCAATCAGTCAACTACCACTGGAGTTGGAGTGACTGGAGCCAGCAGTGTGTATTCAAATAGGGGGTGGGTCGGGTGGGAGGTTGGGGTTAATTATAAGGTAATGCTTGTAATAAGTTGAATGCTGTGTATAGCTCTGTTTTTGTGTCAATCATGGTTGAGATGAAGGCTTTTGTGAGATGTGAATATCATTGTTAACTTTGAATTTAAAAATGTAATAAAAAGGATTAAATTAAAAAGAAAAAAAAAAAGTGTCCAGATTTGAGGTGGTTTAAAGGTAATCTTTGAATACAGTTTTCAACCAAACTACCATTTGATTATATGCAACTTGCAACTGCTTGTGCTTTCTAATAATAGCTGTTTTAAAGTGAGTTATATGGAACTACTGTATGTAACTGTAATTAACAATGTAAAATTCATTGCTGTGTAACTATATATGACTTATGTAGTACTACAATTAATTTTAAAAAATGTCATTGCTTTGTAACTATGTACAACATATGTAGTACTACATTTAACTTTATAAAAGTTAATTGCTTTGAAGCTATATATGACATACTGTATATAGTATGGCATTTAACCATATAATACCTCATTGCTTTGTAACTATGTACAACATACTATATATAGTATTGCATTTATCTATATAAAACGTCATTGCTGTGTATCAATGTATGGTATACAGTGTGAAGTACTGAAATTTACTATGCAAACCTGTATCATTGTGTAATTATGTATGGCATAAGTGTAGCTACATTTAACTACACAAACTTGCATCATTGTGTAGCAATATATGGCATGTGTGGTGCTGCAGTTAAATATGCAAAACTGCATTATTGTCTAACTTCATTTCTTTGTAACTATGTATGACATGCACGCTTTTTCCCAGAAACTGTAAATGTCATAACCTTTGATACTGTACCTCGTGACTCTGCAAATAAATTGGCAACTTCAGTCAGAGCTAAGCGGGCACCAACAGTTTGCCCTCTTTGAAGCTCAGTAAGCTCTGACATGACTCCGTATTATTAGCAGCGCATGCAGTGAATGATGAAAGTGAGGCTTCCCACCTGTTAGCTAAGTGTTTTATCACACAGTGGAAGCCAAAGAATGTTACATCACTTCTGCTTTCAATGCAAAACATGCCGTCACTTTCACACCTGCAAATTATGTAGTGTTTCCATATTTTTGTTCAACCCCTGTATTTAGTACTGCATTTATCTATATGAGCTTTGTATCCATGTACGACATATATAGTACTGCGTTTAACCATATAAAGCCTTCTTGCTTTGTAAGTATGGTATGTATTACATACAGTATATAGTACTGCATTTACAGTGCATCCGGAAAGTATTCACAGCAGTTCACTTTTTCACATTTTGTTACGTTTGGCCCCTTTCACACCGACGTCCCGTTCAGGCCCGCCTGTCAGTTTTTTAGGCGGACCTGAACGGGTGCTCCATAGAGGTCTATGGAGCGTCGGATGTCAGCGGTGACATGTCCGCTGACATCCGACCCGCTCCGATCCGAAAAAGTGTAACGGAGGAAAAAGCTATTTTTCCATCAGTCTGCGGATCGGATCGGGTGACGACGGGCACTGCGGTCCGTCGTCATCCGATCTCCCATAGGGGAGAGCGGCGCTGTGACAGATCCGTCCCTGCGCAGTGTGCAGAGACGGACCTGTCATCTCCCTGCTCAGCGGGGATCAGCGGAGTGATCCCCGCTGAGCAAACGGACATCCACGGGGCGGATCAGAACTGATCCGCCCCGTGTGAAAGGACCCTTACAGTCATATTCCAAAATTGATAAAATTCATTATTTTCCTCAAAATCCTACAGCCTTTGCCATGACACTCAAAATTGAGCTCAGGTGCATCTTATTTCCACTGATCATCCTTGAGATGTTTCTACAACTTGATTGGAGTCCACCTGTGGTAAATTCAGTTGATTGGACATGATTTGGAAAGGCACACACCTGTCTATATGAGGTCCCACAGTTAACAGTGCATGTCAGAGCCCAATCCAAGCCTTGAAGTCCAAAGTTGTCTGTAGACCTCGGAGACAGGATTGTATCAAGGCACAGATGTGGGGAAGGGTACAGAAAAAATTCTGCAGCATTGAAGGTCCCAATGAGCACAATAGCCTCTCTCATCTGTACATGGAAGAAGTTTGGAACTACCAGAACTCTAAGCCCTTGTACACACGGTCGGAGAATCCGTCGGAATGTGTCCTATCGGACCGTTTTGTCGGATAATCCGACTGTGTGTGGTATGCATCGTCCGATGCATACCTTCATGATTGTACCTTTCTTTTGATTAGAAGGACCAAATTTTCCAATTTGCTGGAAATATTTTCCGACAAACTGGTCCGATCGGACATACTCCGATCATGTGTAGAGAATTCCTATCGGACCAAGTGCCACGCATGCTCAGATCAAATTCCTACATCAAAGCTATTGGCTACTAGCCTGAACGTAGTCCCATCGTAACGAAATTACGTCATCACGTTCTGAACGATCGGATTTTCCAACAACTTTGTCCGACCGTGTGTATGCAACAGTTTTGGACAAGATCCATCGGACAAAATCCGACGGACAAAATACGACGGATTTGGTTGTCGGAATCTCCGACCGTGTGTACAGGGGCTTAGAGCGAGCCGTCCGACCAAACTGAGTGATCAGGGAAGAAGGGCCTTATTCAGAGAGGTGGCCAAGAACCCGATGGTCACTCTGACAGAGCTCCAGCGTTTTTCTGTGGAGAGAGGAGAACCTTCCCGAAGGACAATCATCTCTGCAGCACTGCACCAATCAGGCCTGTATGGTAGAGAGGCCAGACGGATGTCACTTCTCAGTAAAAGGCACATGACAGTCCACCTGGAGTCTGCCAAAAGGCACCTGATGGACTCTCAGACCATGAGAAACAAAATTTTTTGGTCTGATGAAACAAAGATTGAACTCTTTGGTCTGAATGGCAAGTGTCATGTCTGGAGGAAACCAGGCACCTCTCATCACCTGGCCAATACCAGTGAAGCATGGTGGTTACAGTATCATCCTGTGGGGATGTTTTTCAGTGAAAGGAACTGGGAGACTAGTCGGGTTAAAGGGAAAGATGGATGCAACACTGTACAGAGACATCCTTGATGAAAACCTGCTCCAGAGCGCTCTGGACCTCAGACTGGGGCCAACAGGACAACGACCCTAAGCACACAGCCAAGATAACAAAGGAGTGGCTACAGGACAACTCTGTGAATGTCCTTGAGTGGCCCAGCCATAGCCCAGACTTGAACCTGATTGAACATCTCTGGAGAGATCTGAAAATGGCTGTGCACCAATGCTCCCTATCCAACCTGATGGAACTTGAGAGTTCCTGCCCAAAAATAAGTGTGCCAAGCTTGTAGCATCATACTCAAAAAGACTTGAGGCTTTAATTGGGGCCAAAGGTGCTTCAACAAAGTATTGAGCAAAGGCTGTGAATACTTGAACATGTGAATTTGTTTGTTTTTTATTTTAAATAAATTTGCAAAAATTTTAAACAAACTTCTCCACGTTGTCAATAATGGGGTATTGTTTGTAGAACTTTGAGGAAAATAATAAATTTTATACATTTTGGAATAAGGCTGTGACATAACTAAATGTGGTAAAATGTGAAGCGCTGTGAATACTTTGCGGATGCAATGTGTGGCATACAGTATTGCAATTATCTGTGCAAACTTGTATCACTATGTAGAGGATCCCTGCCCCCAGCTTAAAGAGGGATTCCACCTACAAAAAAAATATTAAAAGCCAGCAGCTATAAATACTACAGCTGCTGACTTTTAATAAATGGACACTCACCTGTCCCGGGTTCCAGCGATGCCGGCAGCCGAGGCCGATCGATCGCTCGGCTCTCGGCTGCTGCCGCCACCATTCTAGGTGAGGGAATCAGGAAGTGAAGCGAATCGGCTTCACTTCCCGGTTCCCTACTGCGCATGCGCGAGTCGCGCAGCGCAATAGGAATTGTCCGCGCTGTCTCTGGGACCCATGTTTGTCCCAGCAGACAGCGCGGCAGGACAGGAAGAGGCATAGACTCCCATGGGAGTCTATGCCCGCAAGTGGGTGTAAATACCTGTCTTTGACAGGTATCTCCACCCCCTCCCCCCTCCCCCCTGAAAGGTGCCAATTGTGACACCGGAGGGGGGGAGGGTTTCCGATCAGCGGAAGTTCCACTTTAGGGTGGAACCCCGCTTTAACTGCAAACACCTGGTCGCACCAGCCATAGAAATGCAACGGCGGTCTATGCCCTTTAGGACCACATGAATGAAGGCTAAAGAGTCTTTTTAAGGGCCCATTCACACTAGCAGTTGGGGCGCGCCGGTGGTTAAGCTGAGATTAAGCTTTTACTGTATTCCGACCACTACCCCTTTTAGTCATGTGCCTATTGCTGTCTCAGAGACCCCTTTCACACTGAGGCGTTTTTCAGTTGCTTTCACACTGAGGCAAAGCGTTAAAAAAAACTCCTGCAAGCAGCATCTTTGGAGCGGTAAACCGCCCCTGCCCATTGAAATGAATTGGCAGCACCGCCAAGCAGTGGCACTTTTCGGGTCATTTTGCTTTTAAAAGCATCCACTAGCGGCCGAAAAATCTCTGCAAAAATTTGCGGCGCTTTACCGCCGACGGCGCCGAAGCCCCAGTGTGAAAGCAGCCAAAGGATGTTTACATTCCTTGAGACAGCAATTAAAGAAAAAAATATATTATATTTAAAAGATAAAAAATATAAAAAAAACGGTGTAAAATTTTTTAAATAAAATTTATATTTAAAAATGTTTTTTTTTTTGTAATGCCCCTGTTCCCCCTTGCTAGTGTTGTGGTGCCTCCATGGGGTCACTACGTGTTCTAGCATTCACACATTTTCACCCTGCTGTTCAGACATCCATTTTGGCACACTTTCCCAGACAATGAACAGTCTCTTGCTTGTTTTTGTTGTTTTTATTAGGGGACTAAACTTTAACAGCTTCAAAACTTCTGGGAAGGATGTCCACAAGGTTTAGGAGTGTGTCTATGGGAATGTTTGACTATTCTTCCAGAAGCGCATTTGTGAGGTCAGGCACTGATGTTGGATGAGAAGGCCTGGCTCACAGTCTCCGCTCAAATTCATACCAAAGGTGTTCTTTTGGGTTGAGGTCAGGACAGCCATCCCAGAAGAGGTGAAGCTCTTATAGCTGCAAAGGGTGGGCCAACTCAATATTGAACCCTACAAACTAACACTAGGATGGCATTAAAGTTCATGTGCGTGTAAAGGCAGGTGTCCCAATACTTTTGACAATATAGCGTATATTGCGCGTATGATAGCTTTGCACTGTATTCAATTTAAATGTTGATAGGGTGAGAGCAGCCCTTTCTTTTTCTATATGTGTTTATGGTGTGTGGATATTAACATATACCTTTAAGGCAGTAGCTACCTGAGGTTTACACTTAATTTATTTTATTTTCATTTTTATTTGAATATTGTCACACAAGGGGTTAATCTGTTACCACCTTGATTTGCCAAAATCATTGTGCAGGTAACCTTTAATTTAATATATCATAAGAATAATGAAATAGTGTTCCTATCCTTTGCCAGAAAGCTGCTAAAGAAAATAAAATGAACTTTTAATGCCTGGACATAAAAAGATGTATTTTACAATATATTGAGGCCTGGAGGAAGACAATTTATGTTTGTATTTTCAGGGTGAATAGAAGAGATATAAAACTCCGAAATCCTCTACTGCCAGGTGGATTAGACAAGCAATTTGTTTTGCTCGCAATTGCTGGAATAGGTCCCCTCTGGAAAAATTCAAAGCTCTTTCTACTTAAACAGTCTCATCTTCCTGGGCTAGGAAGACTTCAGCCACAATACGGCAGGTTAGTAGAGAATTCACTTGGACAAGTGTTCATACTTCACAAAACACTGCGGACTAGATATGTCTTCATGATTGTACCTTTCTTTTGATTAGAAGTTCTATTCAGTAGTGGGGCTTAATGTTTTCACCTATAAAACTTTCCTCTGGGCTTCTATGGATGAGGAAGTTGAATTAAATTATTACTTTTATGCTAGCCACACACTAGGCAATGTGGAAGTTTTTATTTGAAAACACGGTTGCTTGGAATTGGATAGTCCACTCAAGTTCCACACTCTCTGTTGCAATATGTTCTCAGTTTCGAGAGTACAAATAAATAAAATTACTGGGGAAATCTGTTTAAACCAGCACAATGACAGTCAAAAAGTATAAGATCCACAAGGGAAACATGGGTTGCAACCAAGTGACTTTGTGATACCAGCGAAGTATGGGACAGATAGTATTTATTAGAAACATTTTAAGAATCACCCCCTTAGAGCACATTCTAGGGGGAATATGAAAATATCAAACACATTGAACAATTAAAAATAATTTGTAAAGCATGACACAGTAGTCCTGATTGCATGAATCCAGAGTCCCGACACGTTTCGACCCTTGCGGTCTTCCTCAGAGGGATGGCAGTGATTAGCAAATCAGCATGCTCTCTAAAGTACAAAAATACAGTAAGTATGCATAAAAAGGAAAAAGGAAAAAGAGACAACAAATACAATATATCATACTGTTGCATTGCACTTACATGATTATCATTTCCAAAAAAGTACACAGGGGAACAGAAGAGGATAGGGGAGGGTGTTGAAGCTTTGCACCCTACACATGTGTCCAAAGCATAAGGGATAAAAAAAAAAAAACAGCCCACTGGCCACAGAATTCCTGATAAGTAGAAAAGGTGTATAACATCAGGTATACTGTAAACTATGATAAAAGTACTTATGTATCAAATGATCCAGCAGGAATTCCTAGCTCAAGAATTTAAATATATAGAGCTCCCAGCTGACAGAAGAATAATAAAAGACCCCCTCAAATGTAGGGAGAGGCTCACTAGTGTGAACCACCAAGCATCTCACTCAAAAGGCATTTTTTTATCGCTTTCACCATTTCAAACCATGAATTGCCTGAAAGCAGGAAATGATCAAAACTGTTAGTGGCAGATTTTTTGCCAACCCTGTGCCTGTGTGGGTTTCCTCTGGTAATATGGTTTCCTCCCACACTCCAAAGACATGCTGGTAGGTTAATTGGCTCCTGTCTAAATTTTCCCTAGTATGTGTATGTATGAATGTGAATTAGGGACCTTAGATTGTAAGTTCCTTTAGGGCAGGGACAGATATCAATGCACAATATATGTGTAAAGCGCTGCGCAAATTAACAGCACTATATAAGTACCTGTAATAAGTCAATAAATAATATATATGGACTTGTGAACAGATGGTGTGATGATTACACTCCCAAATCTCACCGCTGTGACCAGAATGTGATGCATTACACACTGTCACTGTCATGCTGTGCAGAGATTTTCCAGTTTGCAGAACAACAATCTAAGCACCAGCAAAATGGGAGTGATAGTCACTGGAGCAGGTTAACTGTGTAGTTAACCATTTACGCATATACACAGCAATCGCCACCACAAGTTTTTACAAAAGCATGCACCGTTCCCAATTCTGATCTTTAAAAAATATCTCAATCTTTCACTTTTACTCACAGGTAGGAATGTAATGGAGTTTACACACGTGGCAACCTGCTCATTAAGGGCGCCGCCCCCCTAATCCATGCGCCTGGCCCCTAATCACCATGCAGGGTGATGGACACGTGGATTTCAATGGGGTTTTTTTTAGAGCCTGGGGCTCTAATTGGCTTCAAAAAAGGGTGGGCTCAGGGCACAGAGCACTGAGCCCTGAGCCCACTCAGTTGTGTGACATTAGCGAAATAATATTCGCTAATGTCTACCTGCTTCTTCTCCCAGCCAATCAGGAAGCAGGTCCTGAGTCTTAGGACTCCTGTCCAATCAGGACTCAGGTCCCACTTCCTGTTCAGCCTGGAAGGAGAAACAATGTCCCCGTCAGCAACAGCCTCTTCCTGGAGCCCTACCCCAGATTCAGCGGCCTCCTCCCCACACCCGTACCGAAGCATAAGGTAAGGCCATGGAGCGCATGCCAAGTGGGGGTGTCCTCCCCCTTGCCGTACAAAGTTGCAGGTGGATCTCCATTGAGCGAGTTAGTGGGGGTTGTTGTGCGAGTGCCCCCCCCCTACAATATTGAGAACCAGCCTCCACTGGTTTACACTATCACTATCTCTTCACAGACACAAAAATTATAAAAAAAATGTTATTGGAGCATTCAGAGATTCAGCTTAATGAATTTAATATATAATTTTAATGAAAGAAACAATGGTGTAAGAAATATTTACAGAAAAGATTTTGGAAAATTTGCCAAACAATAAAATAATAGGGAAAAGAAAGTAAAAAAAAAATACTCAAAGTTTGCCTGGTCTTTGGTTCCATGCAGAATCCGATTTGCTTTAGTAAGATCTCATGCACATGGGTGGTTTGGCCCGTCAGTGTCAAATCCCAGGAATTTGGGGCATCCAGCACCATCACCAACTTGTGCATCATTGTCTATGTATGATATACATGTTAGTGTAGTATTCTTTCTATAAGGGCCCCATTGAATTAAAGATAAAATATGACTTTTTGTTTGAATGATTTAATAAATGCTGGAAGGCCTCACACACGGCAATCCAGATCAACATATTTCTGCACTGGGTGTGGCCAGGTATTTGCGATCAGCTGTGGACATTTAGCCTGTGTAAAATCAATGAAAGGTTAACAGGCTCTGCCAGTACTGGGGCAGGTTGGTCCAGCTCCCAGGGCAAGGATGCAGAACTGCGCTCCCTTCACCCAATGCTAATGCATGACATAAATACCCTCTTTGCTCCAGCTTCCCATAGTTGGCATATTGTGTGCCCTGCAAATGTGCAGTCAATCGCTTGCTTTCTAGCAATTAGAAGGTAGCTGCACATGCACGGTGTGTTTTTCGTGTCATTTGTGGTTGGATGGGGTAGAGAGTGGATATGTTGTAGCACGGTGTGACAGCATGCAGTGAAGGGGCACTCTGAGTGGCTTCCCCTCTTGCCCACCCCTTGTCCTGGCCCTGAAGGATCCTAGAGGATCCTTGTCCCCAGCTGATTGCAAACACCTGGTCGCGCCAGCCACAGAAATGCAAGGGGTGGCCTACAGCCATTGACGGCCACATAAATGAAGGCTAAAGAGGGTTCATTCCCACTAGCAGTTGGGGTATGGTGGTTTTAAGCTTTTACTGACTTCCCCCACACTACTACCCCCTTTATCTACAGATACAGTGGCCAATGATGTTCCCATGCGTCCTAGCTTCAAGCCACAGCAGGAATTACACCCTCTGTCACTTTTAAAAATGGGACCCATTCAAGTGAATTTGGCTGCGCTGCAAGCGCCCCACACCCGCGTACCATGCACGCGGTTTTTGAACAAATTATGCATCATCACAGAGTGGTACTGTGGATAAAGTAGAAAGTGCCACTTCCCATTCAAATTGAAGAAAAAATTGGTATAGAGAGCTTGGAATTTTTAGGCACGACAAAACATAATGTACAAAAATATTATTTCATTGTAGAAAAACAAAGAAAAAACATATATTAAAATCCACGCTAATAGACCAGCTAGTGGTTAAATTATTGCAAATGTATATAACCCTTATGCAACTACATGGAATACAAGAGAAAAGCGTATTTCATGTTAAAGTGAATCCCAGAGTGTGGTTATGATGCAGTCAGGAGTGGACTGACCATTTGGCCACTCGGGCACATACTGTGTGTACATGTATGTGTATACTGTGTGTACATGTATGTGTATACTGTGTAATTGTATACTGTGTGTACATGTATGTGTATACTGTGTAATTGTATACTGTGTGTACATGTATGTGTATACTGTGTAATTGTATACTGTGTGGCCCCATAATCTCTGATTGCCTGGGGGCCCCATAATCCCCTATTGCCTGGGGGCCCCATGAGTTGTCAGTCCGCCCCTGGATGCAGTGTTGCGATGTAAACTTGATCATGCTCTACATATTACACGCCATGCCCTTCTTCAGGAGCATTACGGTAATATATAGTAAGAAGGTTTGAAATGCAAGAAGCTGCTGAAGAGTTAAATAGTCCTGTCAGAAAGTATAATTTAGACAATCTAACTCCAAGGTAGCTAACAAATATGAGAGGGGGAGAGTTTTTTGGGGGAGCCAATATAGATATGGTTAATGGCAAGAGGGAATCACTCCCAGAGCCTTCACATTATAGTAATTAGAGCTGATACTTAGGGGTACCATATATGGCTAAACAACAGGACCCCCAAACAAGCGGAGTACTAGATCATCTGACACAGGAGCTCCTCAAAGATATCCAGCCGCTGCTGCATAAAGACACCAGGGAGATGGTGACAAAAAAGCACGCGGGTGTGGCGCACTAGTCCCGGGTTCAAGGGGCTAAAGCAGGCAGTGACTCTTCAAAAGCTAGTGTGAAGGAGTTCTTACAAGTTTCTTTCTTCTAACTGTTGCAGATGAAGATTGTTTACTTCATCCTAACTTTTCTGATACGCACCCATGGTCTGTGTCATTCTAAAGCCAGAGGTTTAGTACTGTATACCAGTAAGGTAAATTGCATTTTAGAGGGAAATTAACAATAGAAACTTTTGTATTTCTCAAGTTTACTTTGAGTCAGTTAAGGTATTATTACCAAAAGCTGACTCATAAGAATAATGCAATAGTGTTTCTATTCTTTTGCCAGAAAGCTGCTGATAAAAAATAAAATGAACTTTCAATGCCTGGACACAAAAATGTGTATTTTACAATATATTGAGGTCACCAAGTCCTGGAGGAAGACAATTTAGATTTGTAGTTTCAGGGTGAGTAGAAGGGATATAAAACTCTGAAATCCTTTACATCCACGGTTGTAGTGTGCAGCGCCACTGCAAACAGTCTTTCAAAATCCATGCTTGGCTGAAATACACCGCAATTGAATGCTGTACTGATCTGTACTTGCATTTAGGGCTATATGTGTTTAGAGGCGTGTGCCCCAAACGCATGAATACAGGGAGGGTGTGGGGGGCTATTCATTTTCTCCAGACTGTCATGAAGGAAATATGAAAACCTCCGAACCATTAAAGTGACCCTATCAGGGTAAATTAAAATCCAAATAACTGTGCTCTGTAAGATAATAGAGCTTATAATCACATTTCCAGTGGCCTCTGTCTCCTACCTCACCTTTGTTTCAGAACTACATGCTGCAAGTTGTGCTTCTTTCCTTTAACCCCTTTTGCCAGAAGACTTGGCAGTGATGCAGGGATCAGATGATGGCGTCATGGTGCAAGGTGGGGGGACAGGCATCTGACACTCCTGGGTGTGTTGAATGCTGAAGAAACTAAAGGAGGCTGCGTCGCTGGACTGGAGGTAGAAGACACAAGCCTCTAAAATTTGATTAATTACTTAGAACCCCCAAACATCCATTGTAATAGAAAAAGGGATGACAGGTCCTCTTTATAGAGGACCCCAAATCTATCATTTACCTTTAAAAGCAAAACATAAAAAAAAAATGTTGATGTTTTGCTTTAAAAAAAAATTGTTTACTTCCACCCTGAACCGGAAGTGACGTCATGACATTGTTTCAGTCCTCCAAGGCCATAGAGACAATCAAAGATTATCTGGTCTTTATTCGCCTCTGTGACCAGCCGGTTGCACTGTCAGATCGTTTCTCGAGCACGCCGGTAAGAATGGTAAGTTAAACACCGGCAATCGGTAGGAGAGGGGTTGTCCCCTCCCGCCGCTTCTGAAAGCCTTCCAGTGGCTAATGTGTCGCTCAGACCACTTTCAAAGAAAGCCAGCTGCCGGCTGAAAAAAATATCAGGGTTATGACTGATAGCTTCAGCCATAACCTCTGTAAACTACTTGCAAACCGCAACGTATATTTACACATTGCGGTCAGAATACCCGTTCTCTTGCATGGCATCTTTATTTGTTTTGTTTTTTGGACCTGACAAGGTCACTTTCAAGCCAAACTTTCAGATCAATTGCATATATTTAAAAGAGCCTATTCAAAGTGATAGTAAACGATCACCTTGTAAAACAACCCATTAAATTTAAAATTGTAATGAAAAGCAAAACATTTGTGTATAGATATAACTTTTTTTATAAATTGTAACATAATCTCTGTTCTCAGCTGCATAAAACTAGGGGAAGATAAACAACAGCCCACTGAACTCTCCAGTGAATGGCTGTGCAGGAGGGTGGGGGCGTGTTAGGACAAGTCTGATCATTGGAGGAGAGCAGGCTGAGTTCCCAGCATAGCTATAAAACTGACCACGGCATGCTCTCCTGCTTAGTGTGGTCAATTTCTAATAGGAAAACAGAGGGACTAGTAGGAACACCAGGGATTTCACACAAAGGAAGCAATACAAAGAGAAGAGGATACTTTCTAATACAAGTACATAGTATAGCAACCACATATCAGGAATATGAATTTCTGGGGTACCAAACATTTTAACTTGAATAGAAAAAAAGAACAAAACATCAAAATACAACACGTAGCACTGTTGCTATGCTGGCATGAACAATCACCCCAACCTCTGACATCTATAAATTTTGTGTTGGAAAATGCATCAAATGTATAGAAATGCACCCAGTGTAACTGAGATCTGAGGGTTAGTACAGTTGCAAGGTATTTCTCTTGAAAACATGCAGTTTGATGTACAAAGACATCATACAAAGACAAAGACATGTACAAAGACATCAAACTCAATGTGCTCTCAGGAAACTGGCTTACAAATAATACGCATTTTAAACATGTGTGCCATGCGATTAAAATGCGTTGCCACTGATTTGTACAAGAATAGGAATTAAAGCAGCTGAAATGCAAAAAAGGATATGCTGAGTTTACAAAAGTACAATACAAAGCATGGCAAAAACAACAAAATGTAAGAGAATAGTGCTGTGTACAGATCCTTTGAAAACGTCCAATGTGCATGTCAGAAGAAAACACAGGGGGAGATTTTCTAAAATTGGAGCTCAGAATCTTGTGCAGATGTGGTGGCAAATTAGCCTCTAACATAAGCTTGTTCAATCAAGCTTGGACAATAAGCCCTTGTTCACACTGAATGTGGGTTTGAAATCAGCCGAACTTGCACAATTTCAAACCTGCATTTCAGTGCGAGTTTGGGGGCGATTTGAAAGACATCTGCATCAAATGCACAGATGTCTATTGAAATTGTCCCTGAAGTCGCCAAAAGTAGTGCAGGAACTGCTTTTGGAAATATGTGCCGCAGCATTGACAGGGACAGTGCCACTGCCGGCAATAGGGTGTGATTTAGCATGTGATTTGATATGTCAAATCGCATGTCAATTTGCACCGATGTGAATGGGAGCTAAAACCTGGAAGCTAATTGGTTTCTATGCAGAGCTGCACCAGATTTTGTACTCTCCAGTTTTAGCTCCCCCACTGTGTCCACGTAAAGTGTATTTCCAATTTTTGCAGTTACATTTTCAAAAACCCCACTTTATGTTTGTTATGTGCTCCCATGCCTATTTTAAAAAATGTTTCTTACACTTTAGATGCTTCTCAGGATGAGCTATCATGGCTGACTGCAGGTTTTTTTTAAATCAGAAGAGTGAGCCTGTCCCAGTTCTGTCCTCTGTCCTTAAAGAGGAAGTAAACCCTGATGAGTTTACTTCCTCTTTTTTTCCCTGCAAAGGCAAAGCATAATGGACTACTATGCATCGCATAGTAGCCCATTATGTGTCACTTACCTGACACAGGAGCCAGCGAAGTCGCGCTGTCCCCTGTAGTCCGCCGCATCCATCTTGCTGGTGGCGTCTTGCAGCTCCGCCGCTGTCATTCGGCGAAGCCGCGATGACGTCACTCCCGCGCATGCGCACGGGAGTTGACAAATGCGGCAGCTCCATTCTTGGAACTGCCGCGTTCAGTGCGCCTGCGCGCCGCTGTCTACGGCGCATGCGCCGTAGACAGCGGTGCCCTTTTTCGGGCAAATATCTCCTAAACCATATAGGTTTAGGAGATATTGCTTGGACCTACAGGTAAGCCTTAATCTAGGCTTACCTGTAGGTCAAAGTGGTTTGTAAGGGTTTACAACCACTTTAATATACAATGCAAGAAACCTAGCTTCTACAGTACTCGAACCTACTTACAATTTGTAATGAAGACCTGTCTGCACAGCACAGACAGGGTTAATAATGCAAACACAGCTCTCCAGACCCTTCATAAATAAAGAGGAGTACCTAGAAATTTAAAAAAAGATAAGTTGCAATTTTTAACCACTTAAGCCCCGGACCATTTTGCTGGCCAAAGACCAGACCACTTTTTGCTATTTGGCACTGCGTCGCTTTAACTGACAATTACGCGGTCGTGCGGCATGGCTCCCAAACAAAATTGACGTCCTTTTTTTCCCACAAATAGAGCTTTCCTTTGGTGGGTGGTATTTGATCATCCCTGCGGTTTTTATTTTTTGCGCTCTAAACAAAAAAAGAGCGTCAATTTTGAAAAAAACGCATTCTTTTTTACATTTTGCTATAATAAATATCCCCCAAAAATGTATAAAAAAAAACATTTTTTCCTCAGTTTAGGCCAATACGTATTCTTCTACATATTTTTGGTTAAAAAAAATCGCAATAAGCGATTATTGATTGGTTTGCGCAAAAATTATAGCGTTTACAATATAGGGGATAGTTTTATGGCATTTTAATTCATTTTTTTTTTTTTTAATGGTGGCGATCAGCGATTTTTTATCATGACTGCGACATTATGGCGGATACATCGGACATTTTTGACACATATACAAATGCACTGATTTCTGTGTAAATTACACTGCCAGTGATGGAGTTAACCACTAGGGGGCAGTGTAAGGGTTACATGAGCCCTGGGGAGTGTTTCTAACTGTGGGGGGGCGTGGCTGTGTATCACACGTCACTGAACTCTGCTCCGATCACAGGGAGCAGAGATCAGTGACACTGTCACTAAGCAGAACGGGGAGATGCTTGTTTACATTAGCATCTCTCTGTTCTTCCTCCCGTGAGATGATTGCGGGTATCCCTGCGGCGATCGAGTCTGCGGGACCCGTGATCCGACTCATGGAGGTGCCGGCCAGCACGCACACCCGCGATGGCACAGCGGAAAATTTAAAGGGATGTACCTGTACGCCCATTTGCCTGTCCGTGCCATTCTGCCGACGTACATCGGCGTGCGCCGGTCAGGAAGTGGTAACTCCACTTTTGTGGCGAGGAAAAAAATAGCACATAAAGAAAAAATATTATAGCGTATACAATTGCGACACAAGTCATGTTGTAATTGAATGTTGTTAAAAATTACCTTTCTTTTTCAATCTGCAGCTAGCTCTGTAATATTCTGTAAATGCAGTATGGCTACCTGGAGTTGTTCTGTACACAGAGTGTGTGCTGACCACTCCCCAGAAACATAATTTCCTGCTTGTGTGATTGGCTCACCAATTTTTCCCAGAAGTCTGCCTAAGACATCCCCTGCAACAAAAATGTCACTTTTGATGAGCTACCCCCTGTAGGAACATGTCTAAAGGGATGCAGGCCCAGCAGACTTCCTCATTAGTGCTGTGCAGGTACACAGCTGATAGATAATTATGAAACCACTCCCATTAGGCACACTCCTCACAGAGGGACAAACAGTGATTTCTGCAGAATAACAAAAGGTAGGAATCTGCAACAAAGGTTGTTATAATCCTTGCAATGTACATAGATCGCCCAGAAAGGCATTTTCTTTTCTCAACAAAAGTGTTACGCTTTAAATATTTTATTATGTGTGAATGGTAACAAAAATAAATGTAGCACACCCCATAAGGAGCCACAAGTAGAATGGGATCCCCCACCCTGCATAGCCAGGCATACCGAATCTTCACAGGCACTCCAGAGTCAGAGAGCAGTCCAGCACTTAGTTTTTTTGTTTGGCTGCCCACTTGTCTTTAAACAACTTCAGGGACAACTTCTTCTATATACAGTCTATATACAGTCCTTCACTTCCTCCAGCACTAGCTTGCTTGCAGAACTCAAGCTGGTGCACTGTTTGTAGATCTGACAAAAAGCACTCAGTCAAATTTTAGCAATAGCCCTTTTACAGCCAGGGACTCGAGGCCCCCTTAAAGGATGTAGCATGCTCAGTGTCCAGCCTACATCCCTGTGGCTATGCCCAAATGTTCAGTCAACAGCCCCGCAACTTACCCCATCTAGGTTGCGGGCAGCGCTTCCTCCGGGGGGTGGTCAATGGCTTCACCCTGTGTCTTTTCCTTCTGTTGCTTCACAGCGGCTTCCCCTCCTCTCCTCCCTCCTCCTCCTCTGCGGCCAAAAGGATCACTTTTCCTCTCGTCCAAGCGGGTGCTGGCTCCCAGGACCCGGTTCCCGATTGGCTGAGTGTAGAACCAGGAAGACAATAGTGAATAATAATTAGTTTTTGTCACACAACTGTGGGGGCTCGGGGCGCAGTGCTCTGCAAGTGAAATTGTTGTTGGCACTCTCTCCATGAACAGTTCGTCTCCAAATGGTAAAGGGAGCAGACTTGCAGTGCAGAGGTCGCCAGCCTGTGCCCAGGTACAGAAGAGCAAGAGTTTGGTACAGTAATTACACGCATGGAGCCCACAATGGGGCCCAATTCCGTTACTGGGAGTGAGGTAGCAGAGATAAGCTTGACGGTGGAGAGGGCTTTGGCTCTGCATACCCCTTCTAAAAGCAGCTGTGACAGCAGGGTTAATTTTGCAAATGAAAATATTTTTGTAGACGAAATTAGTTGACTAAAATACTATTAAAATTAAACAATTCAGATGATTAAAATACGACTAAAACTAAAATGACATTTTAGTCAAAAGACTATGACTAAAACTAAATCAAAATTTGACGTCAAAATGAACACTCTGTGACAGTGAAAGATGTACATTAACATGAAGAGAATTAACTGGAATACAGTTATAGACCAGAAGAAACAACCCCAGATTAGGCCCCCTATGTGCCTTGCTTGGCGCCCAATGAAGAGGGAAGCATGGAGGGGGTGTCACCCACCTACCCTTACACACTGATTAGTATATTCTGACAGCGATGGTTGCTGCTATCAGAATACAATGTCCCAGCTGGGGGGGAAATTCCTACATCCACTTCATTTGTGTGGATGGGAAATCTTTTAGTCTTTTTTCATTCAGCTCGCTTGCTGACAAGCGAATCATGTATGATCAGTCTAAGAGGACTAAACAACGCTGTCATTGATATGCAGATATTGACCTTTTCCCAAAAGTCAACAGCATCTCCATCTCTAACCACTCCTTCTGGCCTCTGATATTTACTAACAACAGCGGCATATGACCAGCACAGAAAGGGCAGAGCTGTTTTTGATGTGCAGGCAGTGATTGACAGGGTGCTTAAACTTCTCTGTGCTTTGCAAGAGGCAAATGGGCATCGAGGGATTAATAGAATCTTTGGATATTGACTGGAGCAGAGATTTTGATCGCTGCTTCATGCACTGGTGAGCTGTTTACAAGCAGAACAGTTGCTGATTGACATTGGGTTCTCCTATCTGTTAAAAAAAGAAAAAGTGTTAAATGCATTCTACCAGAGCTTACCTAATTCCTAATCAAGGGATATTTGTATTTATGTTTATCAAGCAATTATCATGTATGATACATTTAAAATACTGAAAGTTGATTTACTAAAACTGGAGAGTGCAAAATCTGGAGCAGCTCTGCAGCTTCTATTTTTTTATTTTTTTTGCCAAATCATAATTGACCTAGCTGAAATTAGAAGCTGATTGGCTAATATGCATAGCTGTACCAGATTTTGCACTTAGTAAATCGACCCCTATAGATTAAGTATAGCGCCAAAAATTTGGTAAACATCACTAAAGAACCTGTAAAAAGATATATAATTTTGGAAATCTGATTTTTTGGTGAAAAATCTTCTGTATCGTGATGCTACAGGAGTGTCAGTGACCTGGTTCCCCAGCATACTGAGGTTCCTTCAGCTGGCCTGTACATCGCTTGAGTACATGGTAATGACAAAAGTGCTGGTAGGTGGACCCACAATATTCAGGGGGAACCTTCCGTATGTTGCATGCAGAAAAATATTTGGCATTGTTAGAGATGGAGGGCTGGCAGCTCAGGCAGGTTGACAAATAACTGTTCGTTGACAGAGCTACATTTACCACACCACTTTTAAGCTAAACTGTAGGCAGATCTAAAAGACAAATACAATATATATGATTTTAATGTACAAATACCGTACTGGTGACCCCACAATAGGGATAAAGATTTTCTGGAAGAGAATTTAATAAGACACATGGCCATTCACTAAAATTAGAAGAAAAGCGGTTTAACCTTAAACTGCGTAGAGGGTTTTTTATTGTAAGAGCCGTTAGGATGTGGAATTCCCTTCTACAGGCAGTGGTTTCATCGACTAGCACTAATAATTTAAAAATTTTAAAATAATTGTTCGTTGACAGAGCTACATTTAATGCACCACTTTTAAGCTAAACTGTAGGCAGATCTAAAAGACAAATACAAGTTTCAGTGGTTGTAAAGGCAGAATGTTTTTTTGCCTTAATGCATTCTTTTCACCTTCTGCATGCAGCTACCATCCCCCCACCTCCCCCCAGTCCCCCTTATACTAACCTGAGCCCAAGCAGAGGCTCTCTCAGCTTCTTCACTCCTCATTGACTTAGATACAGCAGCCCTTGGCTTCTGCTTCCATCAATCACAGCCAGTGAGGACGAGGGGGCAGGGCCATGACACGAGTGCCCCCATAGGAAGTAGCTTGCTATGGTGGCACTAAGCAGGGGAAAGGAGCCAGAAGCATGGGACCCGAGAAGAAGAGGATCAAAGCTGATTTGTGCAAAACCATTACACAGAGCAGGTAAGAATGACAAGCTTGTTTTTTTTAATCAAGAAATAAGAAAATGAGTATTTACAATCACTTTAATACAGCTCTGTATTCATTAATACATTTTTTAATCCAAGTAGTATAAACACCTGCAAAGCTCGGACTGGAGGGGGGAGAAGCAGCACAAGAAGCCAGCCAGTTGCTCTGGGGGTGGGTCAGGACCTGTAAAGTATGTAAATCTTAGGACTGGATGGACAGAAATACAAAGAATGTGGTAGGCTATGGGATAGAAGTAAGGGGGATGAAATACTGCCAAATCTATATAAAACGGCCAACATACAGTAGAACTCACAAAAGGCATTATGTATCTGGTTGGAAATGCCAGCATGGAAACGCCCACAGTGGATTGATTGACATACTGCTTAAACTGCTGCCTGTGGTGTTTACCTAGTGATGCCCCGCCTAGCTTCTTTTTAAATCTGGAGTTGGGATTTGTCTAGTATGTATGTCTTTCCCTTGAGTGTTATCCATCTTTGTGGCAAATTTGTAAGTGCTTTGTTAGGCATACAACTTTGATGTTGACAACCACATATGCTGTATGTATACAGATATCACATGGCTTATATATCTGCCCCATGCTTGCCCAGCGAGGAGCGGTCTGGTGCCTTTGTGCTGCTTCTGTCCATGTGACTGCACCCGGCACCTGGGGATGAGTGCCTGATTAATCACAATTTCCAGCAATTGTATATCTATAACCTCTCTTCTGAACTATGTATATATAATAATGGGTTGCTATTATCACTATGTTGCTCTTTGTTTTACAGAATGTATTCCCTTGTTGTATTCCTGAAGAAGCAGGCAATCCGCAAAACATGAAGAGAACTGGCTAATTATATTTAGACTTTTCATCTTGCAATAACATCATTTTGGTGTGAGTTGGCATCATCACTGTGGTGATAGTACAGTCAATTAGGAGGGGATTTTTACTTATATGCCTCTTTTGTATAAAAAATCTTGTCTTATATGATATTTGTTATAAAGATTACATGTTTTTTGTTGTAATGTCCTTGTTGGTACCAAGAAAAATCCTGTTGCCCCATTACTTCTATCCCATAGACAGATGTTTTAGGATGAAGGTAAACTAGTATTGGGTCAATACCCATTAATACGGAGCACTTGTTGTCCATAAAGAATTTAGTAGGTAAAAGAGTTCAGAGTACAGAGGCCGACTGGGACTTTGGAGCCCACCAGAGAAACTTAAGTTTTGGGGCTTCAACTCATGAGCCTGTCACATGTTTCAACACAACACAACTACAGTCTTCATTCAACAACATTGCCTTTATTTCCGATACCACAAATTAACACAAAATAACAGTCATGTGCATTGTATTTACGTTGTATAACAGAATCATGTTGATATAATAAAAATGCTCCTGTCTGATTAATACATTTTTGTGCTCAGTGAACACAAAGATGTACAGTATATTATCGAAAGTATTGGGGTGCCTGCCTTTACAGGCAAATTAACTTTACTGGCATCCCAGTCTTAGTCTGTAGGGTTCAATATTGAGTTGGCCCACCCTTTGCAGCTATAACAGCTTCAGCTCTTCTGGGAAGGCTGTCCACAAGGTTTAGGCATGTGTCTATGGGAATGTTTAACTATTCTTCCAGAAGCCTTCCCAGAAGAGCTGAAGCTGTTATAGCTGCAAAGGGCGGGCCAACTCAATATTAAACCCTACGGACTAAGACTGGGATGCCATTAAAGTTCCTGTGCGTGTAAAGGCAGGCACCCCAATACTTTTGATAATATACTACACATCTTTGTGTTCACTGAGCACAAAAATGTATTAATCAGACTGGAGCATTTTCATTATATGAACATGATTCTGTTATACAACGTAAATACAATGCACATGACTGTTATTTTGTGTTAATTTGTGGTATTGGAAATAAAGGCAATGTTGTTGAACATGACAATTTTAATCAGTAACAGCCCTAGAAAATTAAATACACAGCAGTTACTCAAGAAAGTGCCAATAAGCATGATGAGGTCATGAGGATGACCAGTAATTTGTCAAGCAAGTATCGCTAAATATACTGGCCAATTGTACAGAGTTGAAACTATTGTATTACCCTGTTCTCAAGAAGTAGAAATTAGTTATGTAGTATTTAGAACACAATTGTGTAAATATATTCAGACAAATGAACCTGTCTGATTATTATATTTTTGAGCTCAGTGATCAACATTGAGGATATACAGTGCAGCACATAACAGAAAAGCAAAAGATAACAAGACAATAACAAAGGCAGTAATTAGTAAAGCAAGTGCTGAAAAGTATGCTGAGGAGCTATTGGATGAGGAGTAATTGCTCAAGCGAGTGTTGCTGATGATGAGGATGATGGCCAATTTTAGAGAGCTGAAATAATTGTATAAACATTTAACATTAGTTATGTCGATTATAGCTATGTCTCTAGTAAGAGTGAAAGAGAATGAGCACATTTAACAAGGATGTTAAAGTAAACTAATATTTAGCTGAAATCCTCTCAGTTTTTTTGTAAATAAGAAATTCTAGAAGATGTTTTCCAATCCAACAACCTAATCTGTATTTTTACAATTGTCTACTTTTAAAATTTCACAAGACACTAGAGTTCATGAAAAAGTAAGAGCTCCTTTATCTACTGCCTGTGAATTATGGTCATACAAAATCCTATAGCAACATGTATGATGGTTCTCACATGTTATACATTTGCCATCAGTGAGTTTTTCATTGCCAGCAAAACCATCACTAGAGGAAGGCATGGTTTGTTAGAAGGGGGTCATTTTCTTTGAATCTAAGAAGTTCAGATGTAAAGTGGTAATAAGGTGAAAATCTTCAAAACTTGCACAGTTTAGGAGATATTCAGAGTGCATGTCCCCAGGACATGTCCTCAGCACATGAACTCTGAAGGTCCGGCTTACTGTGCCAGACCTTCAGAGCCCATGCCGTAATCACGGCCCTGGCCACTCATGTACTCAGACACGAACCCGGAAGGAAGACCGGGTGAAGATGGAAGCCCTCTGAGAAGTGACAGCGCCGTGCTGGATGGCTTCGTTTTAAGGTAAGTCTCTCATAATGTGCTAGTTTGCAATGCATTTAAGTTGAACCACATCAATATTAGCCAACAGCTTGCAAAGCTTATGTACTAAGGCCACTTTGTTTGATATGTCTATACCATTAGGGGTATTAATGATGCATAAATATTAGTATACATCCAAGCATTACCAATCCAGAAGTGAGTGACTGACCCTCAAACAAATCATACCATTCTCACTGCACAACAAGATATATACAAACTTTGTTAATTTTTAGTCAGTCGGGTATTATGTAATTATTTTAGGATTTTCTGGTTTATCTACTAAGTGGCTGCTCTTTTCCCAGCATTACCAATCAAGAAGTCAGTGACTGATCTTTAAAAAAGTGATACCATTCTTACTGTCCTACAGGATATAGTTTGTTAATTTAAAGTGTTTTTAACCTTAAAAATAAAAAAAATGATCCTGTTCCCTTAAAGTAAGTTATACAGCACAGTGCTTGTGCTGTGTAATTTTGCCTCCTGTATAACCTAAAAACCCTGGCTGATCCTGCCTGGCTATGCCCTCCCCCCTGAAAACTGACCATGGTTTACCATGGCTGCTGAGCCCTGACACCGTGGTCAGTTTACTTGCCTCCGTCATCCGCAGCTCTCCTCTCTGCTCTTTCCCATCCTCTCCCCCCTCTCCTCCCTGTCTGTCAGCTCCATCCACTCCCCAGCCCTCCCCTCTTGCTGCTATCATAACACAATGACACTGCTACAATCCCCTCTGCTATACTAAATAATGTCCCCAGTGTTTTTTTTTTTTAAATGCCGCTGTGCACCTCATTTTATAGCGCCAACCGTCGCTCATGTCACCAACCACTTCTCTCCTCCTCCTTGCTGACGTCAGTGGGGGTTTCTCAGCCCCGCCCTCTGTAGCTGTCAGATTGAGAGAAGAGAGAGGCGGGCAGTCACGTGGTGAATGAAATTAGGTTTGGGTCTCACTGAGAGCTATATCGATTTGACCTCACTGATAATTCTTCTGTATGACCTACAGGTAATTACTTTGATGATGCTGCTTGTTTTGTTGCACGCTGTACCTGATTTTTTTTTGGTGTTTCGGTTGTTCTACATTACCATGTCAGACTGTTTCTTTTCTGCCATGTCCTGTGCTCCTATATTCCTCCAATAAAGCAATCTGGTTTCATATGTGCAACCAAAAGGTGAAGGGCTTGTCGCTTACTTAGGTGTAGGCTAGTCGCTGGGTGAGGTATGACCTTAACTATGCTCACCAGCTGTTAATAATGTTTTTAAACCCTGCCTATCCCTCCCTGCAGACAAAGATTGGAGTCCAAGGCCGCGTACACACGGGCGGACTGTTCGCCCAACTTAGTTTGTCAAACAATCCGACAAACAGTCCGCTCAAAATTTGCATGAGCGGACTTGACCACACACGATGAACGAACAGTCCGCTGAAAGCGTGCGCGATGACGTGAACGGCACGTACGACGGGACTAGAAAAACGACGTCCTATACACTGCAATGCAACCTTCGGCGTGTAAATCCTTTCTGAGCATGCGCGGAACTTAGTTTGACGAACAAGCCTACACACGAGCGGACTGTCCGCTCAAACCAAGTTTCAGCGGACTGTCTTACGGGAATTCCGAAAAACTTTGTTCGTCAGACTGTCCGCTGAAACTGTCCGCTGAAGCCCACACACGAGCGGACTGTCTGCTGAAACACTGTTCAGCGGACAAAGTTGGGCGAACAGTCCGCCCGTGTGTACGCGGCCCCAGACTAATATTTGTTCCCATATATGCAACTGCGGCACGTGATTGCTTCGCAGTTTGGGCTCAAGGATGTTTCCTTGCAGCCCAATCTTGAAAGAATTTTGATTGAGGATGACCATTCCAAATGGATCTTTTGATACTATTTTCACTATTCTCCTCCTCCTCTTCAAGGATTGAGAAAATAAAGACACAATGGCAAAATGACATTCCATCACTGGGTGATGGTCATCTAAGCAGGAGACACTTTGATCCTGCTTAAATACTTGAACAGAATCTATTATATCCCTTGTAGATTGCATAAAATGGAATGGCCTCTCCGGAATGCCCAAAATGTTATTGCAGCTATGGGGATTTTTTTCATATGATCTGGGCGTCTCTAAATGTTAGACGCTTCTGGGCCAACATTGCTAAATTCCTGGTTATCACTCCCTAATATTTAGAAGTCCCTAAAATTAGAAGTTAGCACTCCCAGAGAAGGGCACAAAACTAATAAAGGGTCTGGAGGATATTAGTTATGAGGAAAGGTTATGAGTACTGAACTTATTCTCTCTGGAGAAGTGACGCTTGAGAGGGGATATGATTTTAATGTACAAATACTGTACTGGTGACCCCGCAATAGGGATAAATATTTTCTGGAAAGAGAATTTAATAAGACACGTGGCCATTCACTAAAATTAGAAGAAAAGTGGTTTAACCTTAAACTGCGTAGAGGGTTCTTTACTGTAAGCCCCTGTACACACGGTCGGAGATTTCCACAACCAAATCCATCGGATTTTGTCCGTCAGATTTAGTCTGACGGATTGTGTCCGAAACTGTTGCATACACACGGTCGGACTAAGTTGTCGAAAAATCCGATCTTTCAGAACGCGATGACGTAATTTCGTTACGATGGGACTAGATTCAGGCTAGAAGCCAATAGCTTTGATGTAGGACTTTGATCTGAGCATGCGTGGCACTTGGTCCGATCAAAATTCTTTACACGTGATCGGATTACATCCGACCGGCCCATTTGTTTGGGAAATATTTCCAACATGTTGGAAAATTGGGTCCGACGGATATTCCGACGGAATCAGTCCGATGCATACCACACACAGTCGGATTATCTGACGACACGGTCCGATAAGACGCATTCCGACGGATTCTCCGACCGTGTGTATGTGGCATTAGAGCGGTTAGGATGTGGAATTCCCTTCCACAGGCGGCGGTTTCAAAAAACTATTAGATAGGCACCTGAACGACTGCAACATATAGGGATATACAAAGTAATACTGACATATAATCACACACATAAGTTCGACTGGATTGACTTGTGTCTTTTTTCAAGCTCACCTACTATGTAACTATGTATATAACTAATATCTGTGCCCCTAATCAGTGTCTGTTTTTTTGTAAAAAAAAGCTCAAGCAATAAAATGGAAGGAATCAGCTCCCCCTACTCTTCAATTCCAAATAGACCTTGTAAACAATGCTCTTTCCATGTAATTAATTACATACGCCTCATGGAGCTGGAAAAATCTGTTCAGGCTGGATGTCCATGGTATCCAGGTATATAGAGGACTGAAATATTTGTTATTTTTATGACTGTTCTATGGAGGCACTATGTGTAGACTCACTGCTACTGAGATATAAAATTCTGTGTTCTGTGTTTTTTTTTTTTACCCCCCCCCCCCTTTTTTTTTCTTTCTGTATACTAGGAATACTTGATATCTAGTATTAGCATATATATAAAATGTACTTGACATCTGAACTGAGTTTTTTATTGTGCTGCACTGTTTGTTGTAGTGCTTTCCTTGCTGTATACCTATGTGCCTTCCTATTTGTGCCTTTATTTTATCTTTGGAAAAATGTAATAAAATTACCCTGAAAAATAAAATTTACTTCTGTACAACCACAGTGCCAATACATGCATCGGAATTCGTATGGTTCCTGCTGAACCAGCAAAAATTCAATCCATGTGTGGCTGGATTTAGTAAAGAATATCACTGCACAAATCCCAGCAGTACCACTCCATAAGTGAGTGACTGACCCCCAAATAAATTATATTATTACTACTGTGCCACAGGGTATAGTTGTTTTAATATTGTAATAAGATAATGTTATGCATATAGTGTAAATTTAGGATGCAACACACTGGTAACTGGATCACAAGAACTAGGGCGGGGCCACCCGTCACCTGACCACGCCCCTCTGACGCTGGAGAGGGAAGCCAGGGGTTCCCCAGTGACGTGTGGGTGACCCCGCCCCCTCTGATGTAACGGAAACCTGCGTTACATCGGAGGGGGCGGGGTCACCCACACGTCACTGGGGAACCCCTGGCTTCCCTCTCCAGCGTCAGAGGGGCGGGGTCAGGTGACGGGTGGCCCCGCCCTCCTAATATAAGAAACGTCAGCGCTGGGATCTCTGCAGTATCTCCGGAGTGGAGACAGAAGAAGGATGTATGGACAGCGCTGGACTGAGAGATTCCCCGTCGCTGGATATGATCATCCATCGCTGGACCCCGGAGACCCATCGCTGGATAGCAAGAGTGGATTAGCACCGCTGGAATTTTTTTTAATTTTTTTTATTTTTAATAAAGGAATTTTTCAAAAGTGTGTTTGTCTTATTTAACCATTTTGACACTTTCTTTGTGAAATGGTAGGGGTACTTTTGTACCCCCTTACCATTTCAAACAGGGGGGGGGCCGGGATCTGGGGGTCCCCTTGTTAAAGGGGGCTTCCAGATTCTGATAAGCCCCCCGCCCGCAGACCCTCACAACCAACGGCCAGGGTTGTGAGGATGAGGCCCTTGTCCTCATCAACATGGGGACAAGGTGCTTTGAGGGGTCACAGACCCCCAAAGCATCCTCCCAATGTTGAGGGTATGTGGCCTGGTACAGTTCAGGAGGGAGGGGGGTCGCTCTCTCGTCCCCCCCTCTTTTCCTGCGGCCTGCCAGGTTGCGTGCTCGGATAAAGGGTCTGATATGGATTTTTAGGGGGACCCCCACGTTTTTTTTTAATTTGATGTGGGGTTCCCCTTAATATCCATATCAGACCTGAAGGGTCTGGTTATGGATATTTAGGGGGACCCCCACGTCAATTTTTTTTTAAAATTTGACACGGGGTTCCCCTTAATATCCATGTCAGACCTGAAGGGCCTGGTAATTGAATTTAGGGGAACCCCCACGCTTTTTTTTTTTTTTTTTTTATCAATGAATGAATGAATTGTCGGCTAATGCAGAGAACACTCATTGAGTGTTCTCTGTATTACGGGACCTGACAATAGCCGCAAGTGATTTTAAAAGACTTTTTTTCCTGCACAAATGACACTTTGTGCAGGGACAGTTCTAAGCACCAGAAACATGCGCCCCATTCACAGGCATACTATAGATACCCCCCAGCTACGAAATTTAAAGGAATATTACACTTTTATTGTTTCACTTTAATCATTATTAAAATCACTGCTCCTGAAAAAACTGACGTTTTTAAAACTTTTTTTGCATTGATCCATGTCCCCTGGGGCAGGACCCAGGTCCCCAAACACGTTTTAGGACAGTAACCTGCATATTACCCTTTAAAATTAGCACTTTAGATTTCTCCCATAGACTTGTATAGGGTGTTCCGGCTTTTCGAATTTGCTGCGAACAGCCCAAATTGTTCACTGTTCGCTGAACAGGCGAACAGGCAATGTTCGAGTAGAACATGAGTTCGACTCGAACTCGAAGCTCATCCCTACTTCCCACAAATATAAATGATCAAACTCAAAAAATGATGACAATAATAATATTACTTTGTGCGCTTCTGTCTCCCAGATTGTGTAAGTGTAAGCCTATTGTGCAGTTGTGAAATAAAACTTGTGTGGCAGTGTAACGCTATGGGCTTAATTTACTAAAGGCAAAGAGACTGTGCACTATGCAATTACTCCATAGTTACATACTTATATATGAGCTTAGTAAATGAGCAGAAGCTCTGCTGACTACCATCATCCATTCATTTGCAATCAAAAACGCCTATTTTTTTTTAATTTCCTTGCATGTGATTGGATATTCTTTGCAAATTGAACCTTTACCTCATTTACTAAGCTCTGGAGCAACTGCACAATAGGCAAATTAACCCCTTTGTCAGCTTCTCTTGTTCCTTTCTGAGGTTGAATATCTCATATGTTACGAGTTTTTAACATGTTGCTGTCTGGGTGGCTAGAGTTCTGGAGGACCGCATTTGCACCCATAGGTGGCTTTTAAAGTCATACACACATTGAGCGTTTTTGATCTCTGATGCGAAAAGAGATCAACACCTTCTGGTAAGAGGCTGAATGTGTTCAAGGTGGCAGTACATTTGCTTTGCATACTGTTTAGATATATCCCCATGGACTTGGTACCTTTTATATACATATCTTCTGCATGCAATATTATAAATAAATAAATATATATAAAATAAATAAATATATATAATATAATAATAAATAAATAAATATAATATTTTTTTGTTTGTTGGAAATTGGCACATGCTTATCACATTGTTGTTTGGATATATGAAATATTTTGTGCTTACATTTATTGCAGCTTTCACAGAGTTGTGAGTCACATATGCACTGATTGCACATTGATGTGTACCTCATGCATACTTTAAAAAATTGTTTGTCTATATAATTTTTGGATGGTTTTTGGCATTAATATTGTTATCATTTTTTGTTTGATAGTTTATATTTATGTTTACCTGCACAATTGAAAAAAATATAGTTTTAATAATTTACTACCTGTTTTCCTGTTTTCATGGTGCCACATTTATATGCTACTGTATGAGGATTCTAATGTGTGCATGCAGTACTTTTTATTAATTTCTATTAAATTCCTGATTTCATGGTGCCTTTTTATATATGCTGTTGTAAATATAGTTTTCATTTCCTTTAAAGAAGATATGCACTATGCCAGTATGCTCCTTTATATGCTTTGAAGTTGAAAGCATTCAAACAACTTAGAAAAGGGTTCATCCTCTGACAATTTTTCCAGGCATTTCGTTTTCCTTGTGAGCCTTTTCTTAGGTAAATGGCTTTCAATTGCACTATTAACCAGGATGCTCCTAAAGGATACTGCTTGAATTTGTGACAAATCGCTCTAATAAATAACACATGCAGACTCAGACATTCCTGACACATGCAGACTCAGATTTGCCCACAGAGGTGCCTCCATTGGGCCAAGTCTCGGTAGGTCAAAATATTAAAGTAGAAGTCCACCCTAACAATAAAATCTCTAAGACTAAACTATTTGGCCCCGTGAAGAAGAAACCGTTATACATACCTTTCTTGAAGCATCTCCGTTCTCCAGTGGTGGAAGATTTTAAGAGGAGACAGCTGAGGACAACGGCTGGGAAATGAATAGGGAGTGATGTCACCCATAGAGTTACCATGGGGCTTCCGTTGTTGGCTGACAGCTCAGCGTGGGACCAGACTTGAGCCGCTTCAAAAAAGGTATATATAGTGTTTTCTTCTTCTTCTTTACAGGGCTAGATAGGTTAGTCTTAGATCTTGGATGCCTGTAGCTTTACAGATTTTAGTGTTAGGGTGAACATCTATTTCAAATAAGAATTACCTAGTTTGATCTTTCATTTAAAGAGAAGTACAGCCAAAGCTTGTTTGGCTGTATTTCTTCTTTGGATCACAGGACTGCTTTATCCCACTTCAGCAGACAGTGGGATAAAGCTTGCTGTCGACTGACGTCACAGAGCCAGTCCAGGCTTGGGATAGATTATGAGCATATGGTCGGGATCCACCCAGGAGCCTGGACCGGCACCTGGCTCAGGCACTCAGGCCTCCTCTGCAGCCCAGTGCTGTAGTGAGTGTCAGGGGGGCAGAGCAGAGAGCAGTGACTGAAAGTGATCAGCTCTCTGCTCACAGAGCACTGAGCGATCAGTGGTCTTTGATTGCTCAGTTCCCAGTCTTAGAGCCGGCGGGGGACAGATGCAGCATTGGACTAATGCTGCATACTCCTAGGTAAGTATGATTTCCTAAAAAAAAAAAAAAAAAAAAAAAAACTTTTTTTCCCCATTAATGATTAATTTATATCTGCCATGCCTGTCAATACCATGTCTGCCTCTCTGTGCAGATCCTTCCACCCCCTGGGTCCCCAACTACATCATTGTGCACAGCAACTTTTGCAAGTCACTAAAATGATTAAGAGCTGCCGTCTGGCTAAGACGTCCCCCCTTTCCCTTTTTCCGCTGTGCCTGTGTTCTGCACATGAATACATGTTTTCAAGTACCTGAAGGTAGGGACAGAGGCTGCTATGCCCAAAGATGCACGGGTAGCCTGGAGGTGAAGCTGCTTGATGGTTCTGGATGTGAGGACACCCCTCTCTGGAGGTGCTGGTGGATCTTGACAGATGGGTAAAGCAGGAAGCAAGGTCAGAAGCCAAGCCGAGGGTCAAACACAAGAAGTTAGTAAAGAGCAGAGGCAGAAGCGTGGTCGAGATCAAGCCGGGGATAAACACAAGATGGCAATCAGGAACAAGTCAGAAGAAGGTCCGAGGAGCAAGCCTGGTTTAGAGCCAGGAGAAAAGCCAGAGCAGGTCAGGGGTAAGCCGAGTCGGTAACGTGTAATCAAGCATGAAGCACAAAACACAGAAACATAGGATACAAGGCTGGTGATAATCAAGCACGTTGTGAGAGGAGTTGCTTTCTTTATATAGACCAGTGGATGCTGACATTTAGTGTGCTTTTCATGCTCCGATGCGCCATCACGCATACAGATTCGCCATTGCGTGCCATTCGCTAATGTGCGAATTAGCGTGGCCATTAAAGATATTGGTATATGTAGCAGGTCTTCTTGGAATTCTTCCCTGAAAAATGTACTTCTTCAGCTTTACAAACAGTAATGAAAGGAAAGTAGAGAAATACAATGCTTGTATTTCTACATTAAATGAAAAGCATTTTCTATGAATTGCTCAATTACCAGGCAGAGAACAAAAGTAGACTCTATGTCAAAGCAACATATTAGTAGCATCTGACTCTGCAGGTGAGGAAGACATAACAAAGCAAGATATTACAGAGGCAGTGCTTGAATGAGGCAAGCCTGCACATACAATAACAGTTACTACAGTTGTTGGAAAAATATCTGAAAATGAATTAGATTAGTTACTTTCAGAATGTGTCACACTCTCATGTCTCCCTGTGTCACTACCACCTAATAACCACCTCTAATCATGCCTGTTTGGTCAACTGGTCACTGAAATACACACTTGACATTGCAGAATGTGCAGTTTGAAGCAGTAGAATGTTTTTGCAGGCATAATGTTTGCTGATCAGGAGCGGATACCGCTGTATGCAATCATTTTTGGTAGCCTATAATCCCATTGGTCCCAACCTATTGGTCACACAAAATACTATTACATGAAATGCCTTTGCAAAATACATGCGTAGAAGTGAAGTAGCATATTTGTGAAAAATGTTGTTACATCAGACAAAGCTTCAACACTGTTGGATGACAAAGAATTGTTTCCTGTGTTGTGATTGGCTTGCCGTCTGTTGATCTGGTGATTCCATTTGTGTTTGGGGGGATCACCCTTCAAGTGAAAAAGGAAATATTTTTTTTAATGATTTATTTTGAAAGGATATAAATTTATTAACACAACAAGACTTTAAGGCACGAAAACATATGTGGGCTTAGTTTTTGAAAAATTGGCATGCTTACCTCAAACAAAGACTCCCTGTTGTCAACTTCTGGAGGACATCTCTGTTACATCTTGCTTGGTGAAATTACACCAGGGGATAGCATCAGGAAGGGGACACGGTTGCTAGAGGACATCTCTGTGTTGAATCTTGCTTGGTGAACGTTCACCAAGGGATTGCATCGGGAATGAGACACTGTTTCTAGAGGACAGCTGCACCTTGTTTGGTGTATGTTGACTTTGGCATGGAATCAGAAATAGGGTAATGCTGCTGGAGGACATCTTGCTTGTTGACTGCTGACTTGGAGATGGCTTGAGGAAATGGTGCTACTGAGCTGGCTTTGAGACATCACTGTATTGAGGTTACTAGGAAGAAAATGTACATAAACACTGGATACAACATTTACAAAAATTAAATATGTGAATTTTAGTAATTAAACATGCAACATTACAAATGTAAGTTAAATTCTTTTGCAGCCAATAGGTGTAGCTCTGTGCTCTTTGACATATAATCATTGGGGCCTGTGCTTGTAAAAAATTATACTCAGCCACCAGGTGGAGCTCTATACTAGATGGTCTGGTTGTGTGGGAGGACAAAAGACCATTTTAAAAAGTTCCATATAGTGCAAGTTAGTTACCCCACAAATACATTTTACCATTATCAGACAAAATATTTTTCCCAAGTGTTCTTCCAGGACAGCCCTTGAGAGATGGAGCTCCTCCCATCGACACAGGAAACACATTGCCACAGTTCAAAAGGCGGTCCCTCAGGTCCCTGGTCAGTCATTTGTGTTTCCTCCGTCGGAGGAACATGTTGCCAGGAACCTGGAGGCCCCTCTCAGGGGCTGCCTGAGAATCTGCAAGCCTAAGGGACCGGGTCCTGGTTTATGGCTGCAGTTTGGGTCCATACCTTTTTTCTTTGGCTCGGGTACCGTCCAGCTGAACCGGAGCAGACCCGTTACCCTCCTCCTTCCAGTGCCGAGGTGGCCAGGGGCAGAATGACGCCGGTTTCCCCCAGGAGTGGTGAGTGGAACCTTCCATCTTCCCTCCTCGTTGCAGGGGGTCGGAGACGCCGAGCGTTCACTTCCGGCGGAACCGCGTCATCACTGCGTGCCGAGACTTCCGGTTCCGGGTCTCTAAGGGTACAAGGAGGAGAGGGAGAGCCAGCGCTGTGCCTGTGAAGCCCGACCAGCGTCCAGCTATACCGGATTAGCGGCGGGATTCGGAGCGTCAGAGGGGGACCATGGAGGCTATTCCCCAGGATACTCCGGCGGAGACAGGCACCAGCCAAACCCAGGTAGGCTGCTGGGCATGCTATTACTCTGGTGGAGTGGTGGTGTTTGTAGGCTGGGCCCTGTAGTACCCCACGGTGGCGGTTTACTCACAGTGAGGTTGTTTGTTAGTGGTGATTCTAAGAGGGACATGGTGCTGACGCTAAGAAATCCTTTTGTCTTCTTATTTTCAGGCTAAAGAGATGCCAAGGGAAGACAAGACAGGCCGCAAAAAGTGCCCTAATTGTGGGAATAGGTTGTCCTCGGGCTCTAACAAAGCCCTATGCAAGCAATGCATTGCAAGCTTGCTTAAATCTGAGGCAGATTCCCCTTTAGCAAAGTTTTTGGGCTCCTTTAAAGAGGAAATGGCGTCGACCTTTAAGTCCCTCCGGGAGTTAATCACTGACGTGGGATCAGCTGCAGCTGCCTCCACGAGTAAAACAACTATAATCTCATCCTCACCATGCCTTACAACACCCAGCTCAGGGGAGCCCCGTATGGTCAGGGAGCCTAGCCCCACGTTGATTAGTCCCGAATCCTCTGACACTGACTCGGGTCAGGAAGAGGATCAAGCAGCATCTAAAGCCTCAAAATATAGATTATCTCTCGAGGAAGTAGATGAGCTAATGGGGGCTATCTATGATACGCTGGAAATTGAGGAGGAAGAAACTCAGTTATCCAGACATGATCAAATGTATGAGGCTCTGGGGAAAAAGAAAGCAAGGGTTTTCCCTATACATAAGGTGCTTTCTGACCTTGTCCTTAAGGAGTGGTCTGAACCAGACAAGAAGGTTTTCTTTCCTAAATCCCTTAAGAGAAGGTTCCCTTTTGATGAGAGCCCAGAGGCGGTCTGGAATAAAAATCCAAAACTAGACGCCCCTCTGTCCAAAATCTCAAAGCAGGCTGATCTGGCCTTTGAGGATATGGGCCACCTGAAAGATCCCATGGACAGGAGAACAGACATTGTCTTAAAGAGGGCCTGGGATGCCTCTATGGCAGGCTTAAAACCAGCTCTAGCCACTTCCTGTGTAGCTAGAAACCTGGAGTTCTGGTTATCGCAACTACAAGAACACTTAAAGGCAGGCACTCCTAGGGGGGAGCTTTTGAAATCCTTCCCTATGCTTTTTAAGGCCACCAGTTTCATCTCTGACGCCTCCACGGACTCCGTTAAATTTACGGCTAAATCTGCAGCACTTTCAGTGGCAGCAAGGAGGTCAGTATGGATGAAAACCTGGGGGGGAGACACGGCGTCTAAAACCCGCCTGTGCAGCGTCCCTTTTACAGGAGACTTAGTCTTCGGGCCTGAATTAGACTCCGCCTTAGAAAGGACGGCGGACAAAAAGAAAACCTTTCCCGCAAAAAAGAAAAATTTTCAAAGAAAAATTTTTCGTCCCTTTAAGGAACCCTCTAAATCAGAGAAGAGTTCAACCCCCAAAAAGCATTGGTCGGGACATAAAGGGAAAGGAAAAGGGGGCATACTGTTTAGCCGCCCCAATCAGGATCCCAAACCCCAGTGACGTCAGGGTTCCTGTGGGAGGAAGATTAAGCAAATTTCTTCCTCAATGGGAAGAGACAACCTCGAACGAGTTTGTCTTAAATATAATAAAAAGGGGTCATGCGCTGGAATTTCACAGCAACCCTCCTTCCAAGTTTCTGGTGACAAAGCTTCCAAGTCACTCAGAAAAGGCCAGGGCCTTACCTTTACTAATAGGGGAAATGGTAGATCAAGAAGTATTGACACCAGTCCCTATTCAGGAACAAGGGGACAGTTTTTACTCGCACATCTTTGTGGTAAGAAAACCGTCAGGGAGATTCAGACTAATTATGAACCTCCGTCCACTGAATCGCTCCATCCGTTACAAGAGATTTCGGATGGAGTCCATTTATTCCATAAAGAATCTCCTGCAGAAAGAGACATTTATGGCAACCCTGGACCTAAGGGATGCTTATCTGCACATTCCAATAAGGGAGGAATGCCAGAAATTTCTTCGAATGGCAGTGCAGATAGACACAAAGGTTTACCACTTTCAGTGCAGAGCACTTCCCTTCGGTCTATCATCCTCTCCGAGAATCTTTACCAAGGTTCTCGGAGAGGCTTTAGTTCCTCTGAGGCTTCAATCAGTCTCAATTATCCCCTACCTAGACGATCTGCTCCTAACAGCCCACTCAGAGAGTCGTCTTTCTCAGGACCTAGAATTGACTCAACTCAGTCTGAGTCGATTAGGGTGGATTGTCAGTCAGGAGAAATCCAAGACAACCCCAACACAGGAGATCCTGTATCTGGGGTACTGGATCAAGTCTGTAGATCAGAAAATTATACTGCCGGAAGAAAAGATTTTGAATCTGTGGCAGAGAATATCTTTTCTTCAATGCAGCCCCAAGTGTACGGTGAGGGAAGTAATGTCGGTCTTAGGTCTTATGACGGCAGCCATTCCAGCCGTACAATGGGCCAGGTTCCATCAAAGAGAACTTCAGGGTTTTCTGTTAGAACAATTAAAAGGCAGAGATCTGGAGGAGGAGGTATCGATCCCCTCAAGGGTAAAACGCTCCCTCTGGTGGTGGAAGGACAGGGAGAACCTAAACAAAGGGGTTCATTGGGTCCTTCCTATCACTTCAACACTAACAACGGATGCGAGCAGTTGGGGCTGGGGAGCCCACCTAGGCTCAAGCTGGGTCCAGGACAAGTGGACCCCGGAGGAGAAATGTTTCTCTTCCAATTGGAAAGAACTAACAGCAATCCTGAGAGCTGTTCTAGCTTTCCACCCCGCAATACAGGGTCACCATCTACAAGTCCGTTCAGACAATACGACGGCTGTAGCATACATAAACAAACAAGGAGGAACCAGAAGTCCTCGTTTGATGGTGGTAGCCAGACGCATTCTCCAGTGGGCAGAAGCCAATCTGGAATCCATTTCTGCAGTTCACCTGAAAGGGGAGCTGAACAACAAGGCGGACTTCTTGAGTCGACAAAAGATTTCGAACCAAGAATGGTCCTTACACCCAGAGGCATTCAATCTCATAACAGCTCACTGGGGAGAACCAGAGGTAGACCTTTTTGCGAGCAAGAAAAATGCAAAGGTTCCCAATTTTTTCTCGCTAAACCCAGGAGATCAACCCCTGGCGGTAGATGCCTTGCAAACTCCATGGACTTTCAGTCTGGCGTATGCATTTCCCCCTCTTCATCTCATTCCGAGGGTCCTAGCAAGATTCCTCAAGGAGAAAACCTGTTTGATTCTAGTAGCACCTTTTTGGCCCAGGAGACCGTGGTTCACAACGTTGCTACAATTGACAGACTGTCCGCCTCTAAGACTTCCCTACAGACAGGACCTCCTGTCGCAGGGACCTCTTTACCATCCGCAGGTCGCCACACTGAAGCTGTCAGCGTGGTTACTGAGGAGGAAATCTTAAGGAGTAAGGGCCTGTCAGACGAGGTAATTGCGACCTTACTACAGAGTCGCAAACCAGTCACGAGAGCTATTTACAAAAAAGTCTGGAAAAAATTCAATAGCTGGCTGAATAGCCGGGACATAAATACGGCTAATATTCTACAGTTTTTACAGGAAGGTGTAAACAAGGGTTTAACCCTAAGTACTATTAAAGTACAGATAGCTGCCTTAAGTGTATACCTAGATGAACGCTTACAGGAAAATCCTTTTGTCGCTAGATTCTGTAAGGCAGTCGCTAGACGCAAGCCAGTCAGAATCACAAAAGTCCCATCCTGGGATTTAGCAGTTGTGCTAAAGGCTTTCTTGGGGTCACCCTTTGAGCCTATCTCAGAGGCCTCCCTAAGGCTTATTACCTTTAAGACAGTTCTCCTGGTGGCAATCACTTCAGCCCGTAGGGTCAGTGAAATCCAAGCACTTTCCATCAGGGAACCATTCCTACAGATCCTAGAAGACAGAGTCATTCTAAAGACAGACCCTGGGTTCTTACCAAAGGTAGCATCTAGCTTCCATAGGTCCCAAGATATTGTCCTCCCTTCATTTTGTCAAAATGCAGCAAATGAGAAAGAGGAACGTTTTCATTTATTGGATGTGAGGAGGTGTATTCTAGAATATCTTAAAATAACAAATCCATTCAGAATCTCAGACTCCCTTTTTGTCCTTTTTTCCGGACAGCGTAGGGGACAGAAAGCTTCAAAAGTAACCATAGCTAGATGGATTAGGCTAGCTATAGCAGAGGGGTATAAGGCCTTGAATAGAGATCCTCCTGAGGGTGTTAAAGCTCACTCCACAAGAGCGTTGTCTGCATCCTGGGCAGAAAGAGCTGGTGCCACCCCGGAGCAGGTATGTAAAGCAGCCACATGGTCAAGCTTTTCCACCTTTACAAGGCATTACCGACTGGACTTAATGTCTAGTCAGGATCAGGCCTTTGGGAGGAAAGTCCTCCAGGCCGTGGTCCCCCCCTAATCTGGTAAGTACTTGGGGATCCTCTCAAGGGCTGTCCTGGAAGAACACTTGGGAAAACTGGAGTTAGTACTTACCGGTAACTCCTTTTCCGGTGGTCTTCCAGGACAGCACGATCCCACCCTTTATTTGATTATAGTGATGTACTAATGTTGTTACCTGTTATGGTTTATATGTTTTTCAGTTCCATCCTTCGGTTCTTGGTGAATGACTGACCAGGGACCTGAGGGACCGCCTTTTGAACTGTGGCAATGTGTTTCCTGTGTCGATGGGAGGAGCTCCATCTCTCAAGGGCTGTCCTGGAAGACCACCGGAAAAGGAGTTACCGGTAAGTACTAACTCCAGTTTTTTTACAATTTTAGTATTCCAATATTGACATTTCTCTTTGACTCACCAAAGATGGCCATCCAAATTATAACATTACCAGTCCAGAATTTAATCAATGAACCTTAAATAAAAATAGCACTCCCAAGAAAATGTATATATTTTTTTCAATTGCAGAGAATATTTTAGACTTTTCTGGTTCACTTGCTGGATAGGACGACTGCCCAATTCCCAATCCAGAGGTGAGTGATTGACCACCTCAAAATAAGTTATACCATTCTACTGTGCCCAGGGGTCAAGTCCTGGGAAAAAAAGTGTGGGAGCTCAGGAACTCACCCAAGAACCCCCCCCCCCCACCTCAAAAACAAAAAAGTGTGTGTATATGTGTGTGTGTGTGTATATGTATATATATATAAAATACGTACTCCTTTTTTTAATAAATAAAGTGCAACACTTATTGTAAAGTGTCAGTTCACAAGGACAACTCCAAAATTCACATATATTAGACAAATAAATATAGAACAGATGTAACAACAAAATAATTTAACCTGTATGCTATACTAACAAAAAAAAACCACCACAATGTGTGATAATGGCTCTCTCGCAGGGAATTTCTAAAACAAGTTGCAATGACTGGGGTTCCCTTCTGCACTATTTCTCTATGCAGGGTCTTTCTGAGGTCTGGAGGCCTCTTTTATACTATGTTTCTATGCAGGTTCCAATATGTGGGGCCCCTCCTGCCCCAAGGTGTTTGCACATGTGTTGGTCTGTGCAGAGGCCAGGAGTGCTGAGTGTGCTTTCCCGGGGCCCTTCTCCTCAGACTGCCTGTATTGATTGTGCAAAGTGGGGCCTAGTCCCCAGGCCGCTCACTCGTCAGTGCCCATCAAATGCAGCCTAATCAGTGCCCATCAATACAGCCTAATAAGTGCCCATCAAATGCAGCCTTACCAGTTCCAATCAAATGCAGCCTGATCAGTGCCCATCAAACGCAGCCTTACCAGTCCAAAAACAAAAAAGCTGCGCTCTATGGGTAGGAGCCAAAAAATATATGTGAGCCATGGACTAAATTTAAAGTTAATCTATTGCACTGTAGACAATTACCCAGTGACTACAAGAGGCTGTTAGTGCTGGCACAGACTGCAGCAAATGGTACCACAATGATGTCTGGATGAGAAGGGGTTAACGTTTTCAGAAGGCTCGCCAGTCACACGTGGAGAGAGGTCATCCCAAACCATGTGGGGAATGGTAATATCCCGGTGGAAGAAAGTGGGATGATGGACAGCCTCTTGCCTCTGACGGGTGGTTAGGATACTGTGTAGCCTGTCTGTCTTGGGAGTCTTAGCACAGAGGAGTCTTCAGATTCATTCATTCTTATTTGTTACTTTCATCTGAATATGGGCAATTTGTAATTTTTATGCACTGCACCATTTATCATTATATTGTTATTTTGGGCTTTAGAAATTCCTAGGTGTTCAGCTTGTGTATTTTTAAAGCAATATAAACCTATTTATGTAGTTCAGTAAGGTTTGTGCTGATTGTACCCCTTTTTACATTCACTTATAGTGCTTCGCTCACCTCAATATATTGACCCCTGTAGCCACAGACAGATCAAAAGAGCATTTTTCCCACTCACAGGGGGAGATGAAACCAATAGCTGATACCCTGTCACACAATCTCTCAGATGATACTGTCATCCCGGGGTTATGAAAACATAAAAAACACACAATCTAAGTGCTCTGTCTGTTTAAGCAAAACCGCTTTAATAAGAAGTGCACTTATAATTTATTCCATTTTGAATGAAGTCTTATTTAAAACTAGGAGCGTCTTTCGGCATTACACACTCAGTGTAACATCAGTGTAACATCAGCAGAGCGTGACTACTCCGTAGGACATTACATCTGACGTCAGCGAGGCCCCACTGATGAAGTGCAGTAGGACATAACGCGTACGGGAGGAGGAGTCACGATGCCATAAACAGACAGAGAGCACTTAGATTGTGTGTTTTTTAATGTTTTCATGACCCCGGGATGAAGCTATCATCTGAGAGATCGCGTGACAGGGTATCAGCCATTTTTTTCGTGAGTGGGAAAACTGCTCTTTTTGATCTATCTGTGGATACAGGGGTCAATATATTGAGGTGAGCGAGGCACTATAAATGGCGGTGGTAGGTTCCTTTGCACAAAGAATCCGGTGTATCCTGTCTGTCTTCGGAGTCTCAGCACAGAGGAGTCTTAGCACAGAGGAGTCTTCTGATTCATTCCTTCTTATTTGTTACTTTCATCTGAATATGGACAATTTGTAATTATTAATGCGCTGCACCATTTATCATTATGCAGCCTTACCAGTGCCCATCAATGCAGCCTGACCAGTGCCTATCAATGCAGCCTGACCAGTGCCCATGCAGCCTCATCAGTGTCCAGCAAATCAGCCTTACTAGTGCCCGGCAATGCAGCCTTACCAGTGCCCAGCAAAGCAGCCTTACCAGTGCCCAGCAATGCAGCCTTACCAGTGCCCAAAAATGAAGCTTCATCAGTGCCCAGCATTGCAGCCTCATCAGTGCCCAGCAATGCAGCCCCACCAGTGCCCAGCAAAGCAGCCTTACCAGTGTCGAGCAATGCAGCCTTACCAGTGCTCAGCAAATACAGCCTTACCAGTGCCCACCAAATGCAGCCTCATCAGTGCCAAGCAATGCAGCCTTACCAGTGCCCAAAAATGCAGCCTTACAAGTGCTAAGCAATGCAGCCTTACTAGTGCTCAGCAATGCAGCCTTACCAGTACCCAGCAATGCAGCCTTACCAGTGCCCAGCAAATGCAGCCTTACCAGTGCCCAGCAAATGCAGCCTCATCAGTGCCAAGCAATGCAGCCTTACCAGTGCCCAGAAATGAAGCCTTACCAGTGCCCAGCAAATGCAGCCTCATCAGTGCCCAGCAATGCAGCCTTACAAGTGCCCAGCAATGCAACCATTCCAGTGCTCAGCAATGCAGCCTTACCAGTGCCCAGCAATGTAGCCTCATCAGTTCCCAGCAATTCAGCCTTACCAGTGCCCATTAAAGTAGCCTTACCAATGCCCATAAATGCAGCCTTACCAGGGCCCAGCAATGCAGTCTTACCTGTTCCCAGCAATGCTTCCTGATCAGTGTCTAGATGGATAACACACATTGGCGATCTCCCGCTGTGTCACAGATCTTGGATTTGATTATCCCAGGGTGCCCATCCTCCCCTCCCTCGGTCCTCCTCCTCCAGTGGCCGCTGTACCAAAGTCCAGTTTCCTAGACCGGCTCCTATGATACATCTCACACTGATTCAATTTGCCGGCATTGAATCAATGTTCCGCCTATCACTCAAGATGGTCCAAGAGGCAGGACTTTTTTACAGGGCCACTGGAGGAGGAGGACTGAGGAAGGGGAGGACGGGCGCACTGGGATGACACTCCCCTCCCCAATGTGTGACACCCAGGGTGGACCTCCCCCCAATGGCACGGATGCCCTCCCCTTCCTGCATATCCACAACAGGGCCGATCCTGGGCATCACAGTGTGCCATGCCCAGGGAAGTTGCGAGTAGGCAGTGCCACTTGAGCTTCTGCGCCCCCCCTCCACCTCAGCTCGCAAAGGCCAGTCTTACAGAATGCAGCTGCTAATGGGAACGATGTTCCTGCTGTGGAAAAAGTACAGGAACCAATGGCTGGTGGGGGAGTTTTTTGGGGGGCGGCAAACAACCACCCACCCAGGTTGGCCAGCTCTGTGCCCAGAGCCCACCCTTTTTTGAAGCCTATTAGAGCCTCTGGCTCTAATCACGTGCTTCAAAAAAATAATTAAAAAAAAGGAATAAAAAAAAACCCATTGGAATCCATGTGTCCAGCACCTAAATTAATATTAGGGGGCTGGAAGTATGGATGGGGGAACGGAACCCCTGCGCCCCTTATGGATGGGCCGCCGCTGACAGGAACACCATTCCCATACATTCCTGCAGGACTTGAGCCTTGACTGTGCCCCAGAATACAGGTTTTGAATTTTTTGTCAGTTAAGACTCGTACACATGGTACGAAAATCAGAAGGGAAAAGTCTAAAGACGAGCTGTCTGCGGATTTTCGGATCCTTAGTATGGTGCATTCGACAGACGATTTTACATCAGACAAAAGCTGAATGTGCAGGTTATAAAACTTTTTGTCTGATGAACTCAATGTCTGATTTTTGGATGGTCAGTACAGAAATTCGTCACACAAAAGTCAAAAGTACAACCACGCATGCTTAGAATCAAAGAACGAGCCGGAAGAGTTCGGTCTTGTAAACTACCGTTCGTAAACTAGAATTAACATTCTGACGCGGCAATTGATGAAATGTCGAAATGCAGCGCACATTCCCATCTTCTTTAATGGGATAATAATGAAACTGCTTTGCTGGTGATACTGATGTAGTTATGGCAAACGTATTTTAAAAGGGTTTGTTTTTTTGTACAATCTGAAAATCACAAATCAACACTCACCAAAATTCTACTAATTTCTACTAACACAAAATTAGCAGAAGGGGCCCAAAGGGTGACGCTTGAGAAATTAACTTCCTCTTTATACTCTCATAGTACGTCACTACATTCGCATTTGTCAAAAATGAATTTGCGGATAGTATGCTAGACAAAATCCAGCACACACCCTTTTGACAAAAATCAGACACTCGGTCGTCCAACAATCAGACTGTGTGTGCGAGGCTTGAGTCAATTTATGAGATTACATTAGGCTTTTACCCTTCACTTGCTAAAGTTGGCTGCAAAAATAACACAAAACCCAGCATTAACAGTCCAGGAGTGACTTCATATCATTCTTACTGTGCCAAGGATACCGTTTCTTAATGTTTTGGCAATTAATAATAACATTAGTATATGCTTTTCTGTTTTGCTTGCTTAGCAAAGATGGTCTGCTGGCTGCCACGGCATGTCTTTTCTCTTCCTAGTGCACACCAATCCCACACACCCGGCCAGCCCAGCACTGCAGTCTCCTGCAGCTCCTAAGCCACACCGGAGTGGGCTGATTTTTATTTGGACTGCAGAGGGCGCTGATGAGAAGAGGATGTTTGGTGCTCCAACAACTGTTCTTTTTATTGCATGTAAATTGCTGTTTTGGATGCAGATTGCAGCTAGTCAGCAACTACCAATCATTTTGTGACAAGCAAAAGTTGCTGTATAGAGTGAAAATTGGTGGGAATGACGTGTTTGGGGGTGAATTGATTGGTGTAGAGAGGTAGGCATGACATGAACAGATACGATATTAGACCCCCCACCCCAGTTACTTGTAAATGCATTTTTCAGCCACATACTCAGGGCCCTCTGGAAGATCCTCTGATGGGCCAGTCCACCCCTAATTCTGTGTATGTATTTTATCTGTGTATTTGCCTGCTTGCTTGGAATTAAAGAAGACCTTCATCCTCGTTTTCCACATTTCTTTGTTATAAAGTGGTTGTAAAGGAAATCATTTTTTTTTTTAACTTAATGCATTCTATGCATTAAAGTAAAAAACCTTCTAATACCAGTAATATTACTTTTTGTACTGCTCATGTTCCCTGTACTTCCTTGTTTTTCACCTAAGTGAGAATGATGTTGGTTGTACGGTATGCATGAGATTTGTAGCACTGTGTTGCCATTTTAATGACAGTGTATAAAACAAATGTTTTCCCATGAGAGCGCTGGGTGTGCCACAAAGCCCACACATCTGCACCTGACACTCCAGAAAGGTATCATTTGATTTACACTTTGCCATAGTAATTGGCCTCCTTCCCCATTCATGTACACCCAGCACTTTAGCAGGGAATCATTTGGTTAACATGCCGCTGTTACTAGGGCACTAGGCTGAGCATGATTGGCAGCACAGATCAAGATATGCCTCTAAGCAACATGGCAGTGCAGGAGAGGCAAGGCACTGGGAAAGTTCATAAACTGCAATATAAGATAAGAGCCTTGTTTTTTAAAATATAAAATAACAAAAATGTGATACTTACCTGCTCTGTGCAGTGGTTTTGCACAGAGCAGACCGGATCCTCCTTTTCTCGAGTCCCCACCGGCGCTCCTGGCTTCTCCCTTCTGCTGGGTGCTGCCACAGCAAGCAGCTTGCTCTGGGGGCACCCAAGCAGGCACACTCCTGAGCAGTGGCTCGGTGTGTCCATTCACACACGGAACTGCGGCTCGCCCCCTCCGTCTCATGATTGGCTCACTGGCTGTGATATACAGCAGCGAGTGCAAGTCCCAGGAGAGGTAAGGATCTTGAGAACATCGCTGGATCGAGAGGGAGCTCAGGTAAGTATTGGGGGCTGCTGCACACAGAAGGTTTTTAAAAAAAAAAACTTGGGCCTTTACAACCACTTTAAATTGTAAGTTCAGCTTTACAAAAAAAATGTGCAATGCTGTTATACCGCATGAATTTTTGAGTCAAAGTGGTTGTTAAGCCACTATATCATCTGTGTATTATCTGTGTACCATCCCATCTGTTATATAATGCTACCCAGTACCTGTGCTGTATAAAAAAAAAATCGAATTTCTACCTTATCTTAGAGAGTCTCCTGCGCTCACGTGACTCCTTGGCTCTCTCCTCTCCCCAGCTGACAGCAGTAGCAGGCAGTGCCAAGAATCCCCCCCGCTGACGTCAGCCAGGAGGAGGAGGGGAAGAGAAGAAGAGAGACACTATAAGATAAGGTAGAAATCTGCATTTTTTTTTATACAGCACAGGCACTGGGACACATAGAATGATATAAACGATAGGATGGTATACAGATGATATAGCTTTTTATAGCAGCAGGAGGGGGGGGGGGCGGGCAGTGTTTGGAGCTGATAGGTAGGGGAGGGGGGAGAGGGCAGAGGAGAGCAGAGAGGAGACACAGCGGATAATTGAAGCACGTAAACTGACCACAGTGTCAGGGCTCAGCAGCCAAGATACACCGTGGTCAGTTTACAAAGGGGAGGGTATAGCCAGACAGGATCAGCTAGGTCATTAAGGTGTTACAGGGGGCCAAATTACACAGTACAAGCACTGTGCTGTATAACATGCTTTAAGGGAACATGATTTTTTTTATTTTTTTTAGGGTAATAAACACTTTAACTACTTGCCAACCGCCCACCGCAGATATACTGCGGCAAGGCAGCTCGCTGTGCGAACCGATGTACCCGTACATCGGTCCGTTGGTCCCGCTGCACATGGGGGGAGCACGCGGGTGGTTCAGACGGACTCGATGTCACAGAGGCAGATCCCCAATCCGACAGGGGAGGAGAGAGATCTTCTGTTCCTAGTGATTTGGAACAGCAATCTCTCTGTACTTCTGTTAGTCTACTCAACCCCCAGCAAGAAAGCACCTCCCTAGGGAACACGTAACCCCTAGATCGCCCCATAGTGTTAATCCCTTCCCTGCCAGTGTATTTATACAGGATCAGTGTATTCATTTTCACAGCACTGATCACTGTATTGGTGTCACTGGTCACCAAAAAGCATCACTTAGGATCAGATTTGTTCTCCAAAATGTCGCAGTCCCACTAAAAATCGCAGCTCGCCGCCATTACCAGTAAAAAACTATTTAAAAAATATGAAAAGTCCCTAAATCGATCCCCTACTTTGTAGAAGCAATAACTTATGCAAACCAATCAATATACCGTATATACTCGAGTATAAGCCGAGATTTTCAGCCTCTTTTTTGAGGCTGAAAGTGCCCCCCTCGGCTTATACTCGAGTCATCGCTGTCTGCCCGCTCGATCAGCGTGTCGAGCAGACAGACAGCGGCCATTCTATTCAAAAGCCGCGCCTCCGGCTCCGCCTTCGCCTGTGATAGGCGGAACACTGAATTTCCCAGCAGCCTGTGTTCCGCCTATCACGGACATCGTATCATCCTCGTACTACGGACGAGGATGATACGACGTCTGTGATAGGCGGAACACAGGCTGCTGGGAAATTCAGTGTTCTGCCTATCACAGGCGAAGGCGGCGGTGCAGCTTTTGAATTTTACAATGGCCGCCGACGAAGAGGGCACGGGACGGAGGCAAGGCAAGGCACGGCAAGGCACGGCACGGCACGGGACGGGACGGGACGGATGCAAGGAGGCAAGGCACGACACGGGACGGATGCAAGGAGGCAAGGCACGGCACGGGACGGAGGCAAGGAGGCCAGGCACGGGACGGAGGCTCGGGACAAAGGTAGGCTGGACACACACACACACACACACACACACACACACACACACACACACACACACACACACACACACACATGGATGGAGACACACACAGGGATGGATGGATGGATGGATGGAGACACACACACACAGGGATGGATGGATGGATGGATGGAGACACACACACACAGGGATGGATGGATGGATGGATGGAGACACACACACACAGGGATGGATGGATGGATGGACACACACACACACACAGGGATGGATGGACGGACACACAGGGATGGACGGACACACAGGGATGGACGGACACACAGGGATGGACGGACACACAGGGATGGACAGACACACACACAGGGATGGACAGGCATGTCTCACCCTCGGCTTATACACGAGTCAATAAGTTTGCCAGTTTTTTGGGGGGTAAATTGGGGGCCTCGGCTTATATTCGGGTCGGCCTATACTCGAGTATATACGGTAGTCTTATTGGTATTTTTTTTACCAAAAATATGTACCAGAATACATATTGGCCTAAACTGATGAATACATTTGCTTTTTACTTTTTTAGGAGAGATATGTATTATAGCAAAAAGTAAAACATTCTTTTTTTTTAAATTGTCGGTCTTTTTTTGTTTATAGCGCAAAAAATAAAAACGCAGAGGTGATCAAATACCACCAAAAGAAAGCTCTATCTGTGGGGAAAAAAGGACATCTATTTTGTTTGGGTGCAATGTCGCACGACCGCGCAATTATCAGCTAAAACAACGCAGTGCTGTATCAAAAAAAATTACCTGGTCATTAAGGGGGTATAAAAAATAAACTCATTTTGTATTTATCTCCAAAGTAGTCAATTTACTAAAAAAACATGCATTATTTACTGAATGATTTAAAATATTTATGTTTTGCAGTAATTATCACTTAAATTTTGCATTACTTTTGGCGTTTTTCAAAAAAAAATTTTACATGCCAACACTGCACCAGAGGAAGAAATAAATGCACATAGAAATATTATAAAACTGTGAAAACATTCTAGCATTCTTTCATTCACAGAACCATCTCCCTCTGGTGAAATGCTACAATTTATTCTCATTCCTGAGCTCAGAGCAGAACATTTCCATACGGATGCATTGGGGGTTATTTACTGAAGCTGGAGAGTGCAAAATCTGGTGAAGCTCTAAATAGAAACCAATCAGCTTCCAGGTTTTATTGCCAAAGCTTAATTGAACAAGCTGACGTTAGAGGCCGATTGGCTACCATTGCCAGATGCTCCAGATTCCTAGTGCACCAGTTTTAGTAAATCTCCCCCATTGCATACTTTTAACTTGCTGGCCAGTGCAGAGTTCCCCTCATTGTTATTTTGTTAATTGCTAAAATAGTAACTGCCTACCGGCAGATGATGAACTAGGAATATGTTTGTTCTTTAGTAAATTGACTTTAAAAACCACTTGCTGCCCGCCATATAGCAAAATGAGGGCAGCAAAGTGGTTTAAATATCCTGACTGGACCTCATATGACGTTGCCAAGATATCAAGCCGGTGCGCGCCCCCGGGTGCGCACATCGAGGCGATCGTTGTTGTGGCGTGTCAGTCTGACACACCGCAACACTGATCTAGGTAAAGAGTCTCTGACGGAGACTCTTTGCCACATGATCAGCCGTGTCCAATCACAGCTTATCACAGTGTAAACAAGAAGAGCCGTTGATCAGCTTTTCCTCACACGCGCGAGTATAGGAGAGCGAATCGGCTGCTCCTCTAACAGGGGTGGGGGTCTATGCTGATTGGTTGTCAGTGCAGCCCCCCCAGGATGTCCACAATGGACCCCCAGGGATGCCACTAGGACCACCAGGGATGTCACCACCAGGTATGGCGCCCTAGACCACCAGGGATGCCAATCAGTGCCCACAATGAATGCCAATCAGTGCTCACAATGGATGCAAATCAGTGCCCACAATGGGTATCACTGATTGGCAGGTATTACCATTTGGCACTGATTGGCATCCATCCGTACCATCAATTAGTGTACATCCACGCCGTCTATCAGTGCCCATCCGTGCTGCCTATCAGTGCCCATCTGTGCCGCCTTTCAGTGCCCATTAGTACCACCTATGTGTACCCATCAGTGCTGCATATCAGTGTCACCTATCAGTGCCACCTCATTGGTGCTCATCAGTGCCTCTTTATTGGTGCCACCTCATCGGTGCCCATCAGTGCCGCATTATCAGTGCCCGTCAGTGCAGCCCCATCAGTGCTCATCAGTGAAGGAGAAAACGTACTTATTTACAAAGTTTTGTAACAGAAACAAAAAATTTCAATCTTTTTCTATTTGTTTAGCAGAAAATAAAAATCCCAGAGGCGATCAAATACCACCAAAAGAAAGCTCTATTTGTGGAAAAAAAATGATAAAAATTGAGTTTGAATACAGTGTTGTATGACCGCACAATTGTCATTCAAAATGCGACAGCGCTGAAAGCTGAAAATTGGTCTGGACAAGAAGGTGTATAAGTGCCCAGTATTGAAGTGGTTAATGATTTATCTCATTTTTTTGGGGGTATTTAGCTAGAATTCAAAAATTTTCTTTGATGAATTGACTCTTTTATTATCTCACGTGATAATTTCGAAAAATTTGTCACCTGACCTTTATGGCTTCATATTGCATTAGGTAATCTTTAGTGACTTGACCCCTTTGTATAATCACAGTCTGAAGCAGTGTTGTTTATAAACACTGATTAGGGGCCCATTCACACTATAATGCGATGCAGCAAACCCACGTTTCATGCCCGTTTCTTGCACTGTATTCATATCTCCCTGCCCTTGAATGGGCCCTCAGATTACCTTTTTGACAGATGTTATGTATACTTTAATGCAGGTTATGATTAATCACAATTAACAGTTACAGTATACAAGAGTGGGGGGTCCCAGAAGCAGAGCAGAGAGACTGGTCGTGCTACACACGCCCTTTGCACAATGATGACTTTTTTTGGCATGTGTAGCAGTGCAGTTAGAAAATAAGGTCCAAAATCGAATTTAGAAGAAGCCTTTTTCAACTCCACTGAAACCAGCATTGGTTTTGCGCTGAGTTATTGCAGAGATGGAGCAGCCATTGGGACCAATGCCCCCTAGTGCCATGGAAAGGAGTAGCAGTATTAAACCCAAAACCAAAAATGTAATATATTGCAGCTTCTCAATCATTAGATGTGGTGCTTGCATTAGTTTTTTTTTTGGGGGGGCTTTTCCCCCTCTGTTTTCACCTGGTGATCTGGCCAGTAACACACCTCCTGTTTTATAGTGACCCCACTCTGAATGAAGAAACACGGGAGGCAAAGCATACATCAGCATTGTCATTCTGAGATGAGGGGAGTGTTAAATGTACTAACAGATTTAAAAGCTAGAGGTCGACCGATATATCGGCCGATATTTGCCATTTTTTAATTAATCGGCATCGGCCGATTGTGCTGATAAAAAGCCGATTTAGAACTGCAGTGGGACTTTGAAATGACTTCTGTAATAGAAGTCAGTGTAAGTTGCCTGAGTCGTCATAGAAACGCCTTTCCTCCTCTCTGGGCAGGCTGCCAAGAAAAGAACAGAAAGATACAATGTTTACACTTGAATGAATGAACTCATCTCTGTGTGTAGAAGTTCTCAGTTTAACCATTTAAAGACGAAATCTTTTCTGACACTTGTTGCTTACAAGTAAAAATCCTGTATTTTCTGCCAGAAAATCACTTAGACCCCCCAAAAATTATATATATTTTTTAGCAGAGATCCTAGGGAATAAAATAGCGGTTGTTGCAATATTTTATGTCACATGGCATTTGCACAGAGGTCTTTCAAATGCATTTTTTGGGGAAAAAAATACACTATTTAAAAAATAAAAATAAAATAAAAACAGTAAAGTTAGCCCATTTCTTTTTTTTTCGTCCAAAAGTTTTGACTACCTGTTTTAATTTAATATATAGTTTTTTGTTTTTTTTTATCTAAATCATACATACAAGTAAACTGATTGGGGGTTTGTTTTGTTTAATAAATGTTTAAATGTAAGAAATTTTCTGTATCACTTATGAAGACTGCTTTCACACTGGAGCGTTGATGGTAAAACGCAAGTTTTAGCGGCTCTTTACCATCATTTTAGCGGTGCTATTTGGCTGCTAGTGGGGCACATATAACCCAGCTAGCGGCCAAGGAAGAGGTTAAATGCGCCCATGAAGCACTGCTGCCAAATCGCATTGCATGCGCTTCGGCAGTGGTGCCCATTCATATCAATGGGCAGGAGTGGTGGAGGAGCGGTATACACCACTCCAAACGTGCTGCTTGCAGGACTTTTTTTTAAGATCCTGCCAGCGCATCGCCTCAGTGTGAAAGCACTCTGTCTTTCACACAGACTGCAGGGGAGCCATTTTGCAGGCACTTTACAGGCGCTATTTTTAGCCCAAAACGCCTGAAAAACGCCCCAGTGGGAAAGGTGTGTTGGATCAAGGGGGATTAAAAGAAAAATAATAATAAATAAAAAAGGAAAAAAATAAATAAATAAAATAAAATCGGCCTAACATATCGGCCCAAAAAAATCAGCATCATATATCGGCTATCGGCCGCCATGATTTCTAAATATCGGCATCGGCATCGGCCAGAGAAAAACCCATATCGGTCGACCTCTATTAAAAGCACTAACAAATTGAAGCCAAACTCCAGCTCACACTGCAGTAATGATGGCCATACATTATACAATTTTCTTATTCAATTTCCTTTAGATTTTAATTCAGCTATGTAAGTGCAAGGGCCTGCCTGACTGCATACAAATCAAATTGAAAGTGTTTAGGTGTGACCTCATATTATATGGTTTTGGTAAATCTAAAGGGAAATTGTACAATAAATGTATATAATGTATGGCTAGCCTTACACAGGCAGTTACAGCAACATTTTGTTTCCCTTTTGGGATAAAGGTTTTACATGTATAAATAAAAGCTGATCATTGTAAGCACCTCTATCAGTGGTAAATGGTTTGTCTCTAAACTGATACATTCTTCTGTAGAGCGTGTGCTCTTGAAAAAAGAACAGACTTACTGGCTGGATCACAAGATGAAAATAGAAGAAAGGAAGCCTAAAAAAAGGAAATCAATATATCACATCTAAGAACTAGTAAGCTGCAATGTAATAAAATATTTGCTTTTAGGTTTAATTCCACTTTAATCACTTCCTGTGCAGCCTATAGCAAAATGACGAGTTGGGCAGGACTAATACTCATATAACGTCCTCCTGGATTGCACCTCGTGGCAGAGGGCTGCGCTGACTTTGGACTTCAAAAAACACACTGGACCTCATGCAACTTGTATTCTATGCCTCTCCACTCTTCCTCCAAACTCCGGGACCTTGATTTCCAAATGGAATGCAAATTTTTCCTCAGTCAGTGACAGTGGCGGCTGGTGGAAAAGGGGCAGCAAACAGTATGCAACCCCCCTTCGGGCGCTCGGTAGCACTTACCCCATCCCTGGCGGCTTGCACTCCTCAGCAGACTCACGTTCTCCTGCTTTCCATGGGTCATCACGGATGACGCAGGTTTAGTTTCCTCCCTTCTCCTCGGCAGCCAATCGGGAGTCTTCTCTTTTCAGCCAATCAGAAAACAGGTCTCACACCCGCTTCTGATTGGCGGGATTGAGGATCAGTGTTTCAACAGCAAATATTCATTCACTGTTGTAACACACCTAGGTGGGCTCCGGTCGCATTTTCTATGACCCAAACCCACCCTATTTTGAAGCCTACTAGAACAGTGGTCATCAACCCTGTCCTCAGGGCCCACTAACAGGCCAAGTTTGCAAGATAACTGAAATACATCACAGGTGATATAATTTGCTGCTCAGTGATTGGAGTATTCTAGTCTGGATCTCCCCAAGGTAATACATAAAACCTGGCCTGTTAGTGGGCCCTGAGAGACAGGGTTGATGACCACTGTACTAGAGCCTCTGGCTCTAATCAGGTGCTTAAAAAAAAAAGCTGGCCGCTGTAATTCATGCACCCGGTGTCCTGAAAAGGGCCGGACGCATGAATAGGAGGTGGGCGCGGCGGCCATGGATAGATTCAGGCTATGCCTAAATCTATCCATGGCATATAGGGGGTGGCCTGGAGAGAGGGAGCGGCGCCCCGGGCGCCCCTAATAGACAGGCCGGCACTTGTCAGTGATGATTTGGGGAGCCATGTCATCTGCTGGTGTTGGTCCACTGTGTTTTATCAAGTCCAAAGTCAGCGCAGCCCTACCAGGAAATTCTAGAGAGCACTTCATGCTTCCCTCTGCTGACCAGCTTTAGGCGCCTTTCACACATGTGGACCGTTCAGGTCCGCCTGTCAGTTTTTTAGGTGGACCTGAACAGATGCTCCATACAGTTGTATGGAGCGCTGGATATTCAGACGGATGGAAACCCTATTTTTTTGGAGCACATACTATACTGTACATGGACATACTTTTCAGTAAGCCAACATTTCTGCATTAAAAATCCCTTTTTTTATTGGTCTTATGCAGTATTCAAATTTTCTGAGATACCAAAATTTGGGTTTTCGCTAGCTGTAATCAAAATTAAAAGACAGAAATGCTTCAAATATATCATTTTATGTGTAATGAATCTATATAATATATGAATTTCACTTATTGAATTGAATTACTTAAATAAATTAACTTTTTGATGATATTCTAATTTTATGAGATGCACCTGTATATACACTGTAGTTTGTGGACTTTCCTACAGACTAAATAATGTACACTGATTTGGGTTCTTTTCAACAAAGAAAAGAAGCAGAATACATTTTGACTTAAATTTATGAAAAAATATTTTTTATTTGCAAACTGTTAGTGCCCGTTCACACTACCGCGACTTGTCAGGCGACTTAGCCGCCTGACAAGTCGCGCTCCGTTCTGTACTATGGAACCGTTCTAATAGGAGCGACTCAAGTCGCTCCGACTTAGAAAAAGGTTCCTGTAGTATTTTCGGGGCGACTTCAGGCGACTTGCATTGACTTCTATACAGAAGTCATTTTGCAAGTCGCCGCTGAAGTCGTGTGCAGGTCGCGTCTGTGAGTCGCGCTGCAAGTCGCGTCGCCCCTGTGTGAACGGGCACTTATAACAGAAAGAAAGATTTTTTTTTACCAAATTTTCGTTTTTTTTTTGTTAAAGCGGAGTCCCACCCAAAAAAAATAATCAATAATGTGCATAAAAAGAAAAAACATTTGGAGAAATTATTATGTTTTTTTTTTTTTACTCACATCTTAAAGCGGGAGTAAACCCAGTTTCAAAAAACACTTACATTCCCGGCATGCTGGAAATGCTAACTTTCACATTGGTTGTGTTCTCAACCAAACTTTCAAACCATCCAATGGCTGGTTTCATAACTGATCACATGTGCAGCATTATAGCTGTTGAAGAATCATTAGAGGCCAAGATGGCAGCTTCCTTGACTGAAAATTATAGAAGGGTTTACTTCCACTTTAACCCCCCTGGCGGTATTCCCGAGTCTGGCTCGGGGTGGAATTTTCATACCAAAAGCGGTAACCCCGAGCCAGTCTCGGGACTGCATCGCTGGATCCAGGAGGAGGTTTACTTACCTTCTCCCTCGGATCCAGCGTTGTCTCCCCGCTGTACGAGCGACCCGTGCCTCGCTCGATCTATCACATCGCCGATCTCCGTTCCCTGCGAGTGTTGCGACGCACGGGGACGGAGATCGGCGCCAAATTCAAAAAGTGAAACAAACAGTAAACATACAGTATAATGTAATCTTACAGATTACATTGCTGTATGTAAATATTTCACATCCCCTTTGTCCCTAGTGATCTGCCCAGTGTCCTGCATGCAGTTTTATATAATAAAAACTGTCCTTTATGCCTGGAAACTGGAGATTGTCCATAGCAACCAAAACTGTCCTTTTACATCAAAAATGGTTTTAGACCAGCTAGAAAACAGCGATACTAAATTGGAATCACTTGCAGAATTGAGCGATAGCGATTTGTGGGGAGATCCGTCATCAAATACTGAAAAGTAATGACAGTGACAATTCTGCAACTGAGCAAATTTCAGTGTTTTTGATTTGATTACATTATTGAATAATTTTTATTATTGTTATAATATTATTTGGTAAAATTATTTATAATTATTTATTATATTATAATTTATTATTTCATTTTTCAAACTTTATCATACCCGGGTTGTCTGGTAGACTCTGGTTTGGACAGATTTAAGTGAGTTATTCCTAAGAATTGCAGGACTACAATATAAAACGCCAAATTTTCATGCAAAATAATTATACTGCTTTTAGCACCTAAAATCCGAAATAATCGTACCGCCAGGGAGGTTAATGCTTGTTGCTAGGGGGTCCCTCGTAATCTGCCTACTTCAGCGCCTGGGCTCCTGACGTCACTTCCCTCGACGCAGGAAGGGAGATGAGCTCCCTCTAGGCAATCCTCTGGGACACGTGACTGGTCCCAGATAATTGCGCAGCCAGTCACAGCGTGAAGCGTGGCTTGCGCATGCGCAGTGGCTTCACAGCTGGGCACCCACAGTTATAATGTCAGTGCCCCCGAGCAGAGGGGGAGATGAGCGGGGCTTTGATCCTCCGCATCGCTGGACCCTGGGACAGGTAAGTGTCTGATTATTAACCACCCTGGCGGTATGGCTATTTCAGATTTTAGGTGCTGAAAGCGGTACAATTATTTTGCATGGAAATTTGGCATTTTATATTGTAATCCTGTAATTCTTAGAAATAATTAACTTAAATCTGTCCAAACCAGAGTCTAATAGACATCCCGGGTATGATAAAATTTGAAATATGAAATCATAAATTATAATATATATATATATATATATATATATATATATATATATAAAAAAAATACAAGAAATAACTATAAATAATCATAACAAATAATAATATAATAATAAAATCTATTCAATAATGTAATCAAATCAAAAACACTAAAATGTGTTCAGTTGCAGAATTGTCACTGTCATTACTTTTAGTATTTGATGATGAATTTCCCCACAAATTACTATCGCTCAATTCTGCGAGTGATTCTAATTTATTATCGCTGTTTTCTAGCTGGTCTATAACCACTTTTGATGTAAACGGACATTTTTTGGTGCTATGGACAATCTCCAGTTTCCTGGCATAAAGAACAGTATTTATAATATAAAACTGCATGCAGGACACTGGACAAACCACTAGGGACAAAGGGGATGTGTAATTATTTGATACAGTACTGTAATCTGTATACTGTATCTATACTGTGTTTTTAACTTTTTGAATTTGGCACCGAACACTGTCCCCGTGCATCGCAATGCTCGCAGGGAGCAAAGCTCGGCGCTGTCACAGATCAAGCAGAGGACGGCTCGCAGATCACAGCGGGGGGACATCGCTGGATCCAGGGGACAAGGTAAGTATCCCCCTCCATGGATCCAGCGATGCGATCCCGACTTGGGAATACCGCCAGGGAGGCTACAGGTCAACAGCTACAGTATTTGTAGCTGCTGACTTTTATTTTTCTATTTTTTTTAAGCGGAACTCCTCTTTAATTTAGCAACAAATAAAAACGCAACAATGATTAACCAATTCATTACCTGTGTATAGTAGAATGACGTCCACAGATGGGATCTCCCATCCTGGGCGGGCGTCATATGACGGCTTCCCCCGGCATAGGGGGCTCTTGTGCCCCCGCGTCCCTGAGGAGCCCATGCGCGTACTGTCCGTCGGGCACATGCGATCGGGCACACGCGATCGCTCCTAACAGAGCAGGAACGTGGATCTCTGTGTGTAAGCACACAGATCCACGTCCTGTCAGGGGAGAGGAAACAGATTGTGTGTTCCTAGTATATAGGAACACCGATCGGTCTACTCCCCCAGTGTTTTTTTCAAAATTGTCGCTTTTTTGTTTATAGTGCAAAAAGTAAAAACTGCAGGGTTGATCAAATACCACCAAAAGAAAATATGTGGGGGAAAAAAAAGAACTTCAATTTTTTGACTGCAAAAATGTCAGTTAAATCGATGCAGTGCCATATCGTAAAAAAAAAAATGGCCTGGTCATTAAGGGGATAAATTCTTCCGGGGTTGAAGTTGTTAAATACCACCAAATGAAAGTGCGATTTGTGTGAAGAAAATAAAATGATATAATGTAGTTTGGGTACAGTGTTTCATAACTGCACAATTGTCATTCAAAGTGTGACAGAGCTGAAAGCTGGATATTGGGCTGAGCAGGAAGGGGGTGAAAGTGCCTGGTATTGAAGTGGTTAAACTGTAATATGCATTGATTAGCATTAGGAAAGTCAGAAAAATGGGATGGAAGTAGCAGTAATGAAGGCAGGGGCACAGAACACTTCTTTTTTTCAGGCTCAGGACTATCTTTTCACTTTATCCTCACAGAGCACACAGCCTTCCCTCACACAGCACACAACCTTCCTTAACACAGCACACACACAGCCTTCCCTCACACAGCACACAACCTTCCCTCACACAGCACACAACCTTCCTTAACACAGTACACAACCTTCCCTCACACAGCACACAACCTTCCCTTCACAGTCTTCCCTCACACAGCACACAACCTTCCCTTCACAGTCTTCCCTCACACAGCCTTCCTTAACACAGCACACAACCTTCCTTCACACAGCACACAACCTTCCTTCACACAACCTTCCCTCACACAGCACACAACCTTCCCTCACACAGTCTTCCCTCACACAACACACAGCCTCGCATCCTGTATCAGCTCTAAGAGCATCACTGCAAACACAAAGGCTCCTTCCATCCACTCGGACACAACCATCCTACTCAATAGGGGGGCCCTATAACCCCAATAATAAAATAAAACCAACATGCTCCCGTATTTAATCCTATTTTGCAAAAAGTCTATTCCTTACATATTGCTTTAAACAATCTTCCAATATCCACAGCAAAACTAAATGAAACTGGAATTTCTGCGCATAATCGTCTCCTCTCTCGCCCCCCCCTCCAAAGAGAATGTTTTTTCCCGCAAGGTGTGCGCGCGTTGGCGTGGAGATGGACGCCGGGGTGCAACCTAGCCCTTTGCGGTCCCGTTAAGCTGCCTCCCTGATTGGCCAGCTTCCAAACCCTCGCATTCTGATTGGAAGAAGCGTGCCCGTATTTAGATTGGTCCCGATTCAAGCTGGGCTGCGTTGCAGCGTTGATGCTCCTGAGGAGAGACGGCCTTGGGGGAGCCGAGAGACGGCTATAGGCCGGGCGCTGAGGGAGACGACACCCAGGGCGGAGGAGGGCGACACAGTCTCTGGGGAGAAGGGTTCGCTGTGAAGTGGAAGGAGCTGGAAGAGAGCGGGAGAGGAGGGAAGGATGGAGGAGAAAAGAGACATCTAGGGGGGGAGGAGGAGGAGGGAAGAGACGGCGGAGACACCTGTGGAATGACGAGGAGAGTCCCCCCGTGTGGGCGCATCATGTGAGGGAGACGGTGTGACCGGAGAGCTCGGTGACCTTCCACTGGCAACCATCCATCACATGAGTGACACCATGGAGAGCGGGGATGATGGGAGCGTGTCCCCACCATAGCCTTTCATCAAGTCTTCTGTCCCTGGGAGGATCTGTCTCTGGATATTCTCTCACCTCATTGTGTCCTATGGAGATCGCCTGCTGAAGGTGGTCCCCTCTATTACCTTCCATCTTTTCTCTGCTTACAGGATCAGTCCACCCCAAACCTGACATTCCAGACAGCAGTCTTCATCTAACCCTCACTGGATACTTCCTCCATTGTGTCATCTCATGCCATGTGTGCTTTTCATGATGCAATGTTTCTTTTTTTCCAGCATATTTTGCACCCTGGTGCCTCTTTTCTGACACCCCCTGATTGTTGTGTGATCGCTCCGGCATCCACTGCAAACTGTTGTTCTAGATCGAAAAAAACAGTAGCATGCCTCTGGCATGGCAGTCTGCAGCCTCATCGGGGTGTACAGGTGACAACGGAGAGCACAACTACTCAGAAATAGTTGTCACCCTATATAGCTGCTTACATGCTATGCGTTTATCCCCTGTGCATCCAATTCCTGAAGTCACAGGGGCAGCGTCCAGCCCCACATCCCGTAGCCCGGCAAAGTCTGTGGCCGGGTAATATATGCTGCTGTACAGAGTGTTACTCACATTTAGGACCCTGCATTGAGGGACGGATGCCTGAAATGCAAAATACCTGCCTCCCGCTAATGGATGAGGTGCTAAACGTGAGTACCACTCAGTACAGCATTCAGCCGGGTCCAGCTGCAACGTATTTCATCCAGCCACAGGCTTTGCCAGGCTGCGGGAAGCTGGGCTGGACACGTTGCCACCTTATTCCTTTAAACCTGAACACATATGAATTACACAGGTTCTGTGGCTGATTAGGGTGGTAATTAAACTCAGTGCCATATCTGCATTAAATTAGCCTCGGAACCTGTGTAATATGTGTTAGGGGTTAAAGGGATGAGGTGGCATACCCTATCCTGCACCCATGTCCCCCGGACGCACTAAACACTGGGATTGGGAGCACACAGGAGAAATGCCAGGCCTGCAAGTAGCTTAGCAGGAGCTGCTTGGACAAGGACCTTCATGGCAGGATCATCCAGTATTCTTTTCAGGCTTGGCTCACATATGAGCACACAGCGCCTCACAGCAGGGGTCTGGTGTGCCTTCATTCACCGTTTGAGGTCCGATTTCAGTCTGAAATTTTTGGCTGAATTTGGATGTAAAATGGACCAAAAGTTCCTGTGCAAATGGCACTGGAGCCGCTGCGGAGATATGTGAACCAGCTCCAGAGAGAGACGGTCACAATCTCCTGCTATTGCAAATTTGATGCAGAGGGAACCTGCATCCAATTCGCACTAGTGTGAACCCAGCCTAAAGCTCCATTCCAGGTAAAATTTAATTTTGGCCCCACCCCCATCCTTAAGTCCACATCTCTGCAGGTGTCCGGTGCGCCCCTATTCACCATTTTCGGGTCTGATTTTGGTTTGAATTTTCGGCTGAATTCGGATATGAAACAGACCGGAAGATGCACAGAACTCCCGTGCAATTTGCTCCGCAGCCCTCCTGGAGATGTGTGAACCCGCTCCATTGAGAGCTGGTCACAGGCTCCTGACATGCGACTTGGATGCAGGGAAACTCGGATGCAGGGAAACTTAGATCATAATGTACTAGTATGCACTATCATGGGTGGCCAACCTACGGCTCTCCAGCTGATGCGAACTTAAAGTCCCACCTTACCTCTGCTTTTACAAAGAGACAATGGTAACGTAATTGTGAGTGCAAAGTACAGTGTAGTATAAAGAGGAATAATAGTAATATTAAAAATCACTATTACTAAGTCTGTATCATAAGGAGATCATTAGTCCATAGGAAAAACATTAGTCCAAGGGGGATGGGTTTCTGGTGTGTGGCTGTGTTGGTAGCTGGTCCACAGCACATCCTGTAGACACAGGAGAGAGACCGGAACCAGGTTGGCCACAGGACATGCTATAGACCTGCTACCAGCACAGCCATGCACCAGGAACCCCCTCTGGACATGAGAACCCCCCGGGACCACTAATACAGATGAGCCTATACTTTTCTTACCTCTTGTAAGTGTGCTTGTATGCCTTGCCATTAAAATCAGCTTTTAATACCGCACTTAGGTGGCGCTTCCAGTGTTCCCCCCCTTTATACCTCTGCTTTTGGAAGTCATGCTTGCAACTGTCAATCTTGCGATGCCTCATGGGTCCTGTAGTTCTGCAGTATCTTTAGGAGATATTCACTTTACCTACAGGCAAACCTTATTATAGACTTACCTGTAGGTACAAGTTCAACTCGCTGTCCCATCCTACAGGGTTTTTCATTTTCCCTTTGTGATGGAAGCTATAGCCCCTTAATTCATAAAAGTGGAGGGGGAAGGACCGCCTGCCGAACCCAGAAAAGCCAGCGAGCCTGACGATGACATCATAAACAACATGCGTGGGACTGAGCGGTGGCAGAAGCCGGGAGGATCTCAGTGGGACAATGCTGAATCCACCCCTAATTGCCCATGACCATCCATCTGCCGTGGCCATCAAAGGGGGTGTCTCACTTGCGTTTTTTACATATATGTGACGTGGTTGGGAATGCAGCAGGAGAAGTGAGACTCTGTGTTGGTCCCCACATTTATAATTCGATAAAGAGATATTCTGTGGCAGTGGGCAATTCAGAAATGTGCGTTTTGGGTGGACTGATCCTTGATGGTATTGATTGTGGTCTTGATTTGAAGTCTGGCATGTGTATATTTGCTGGGGGGAGGGGTTTTGCATCATGTATGTTTAAAGATTATAATGAAAAAAAAATGATACCCAGACTGGAGATTTGTAGCGGAATATTTCGTAGTTCTATTCCTTTGATGTTTTGTTTATTTTGGAGTTCTGCCGAAGCCAGTTCAACAGGTGCCACTGACAGATGTGTGCAGGTGTCTGGTCTGTCGGTGATGTTTAGAGTCATCCAATGAGAAGCAAATTGTGCTGCTGCATCTTTGTTACATATTATTGTAACCACCGTCGTCTCCAGTGTTGTCTGTGGCATTCTTGTCTGTCTGCTTTAAAGAAGTCACTGACAATATTTACCTTCTCATATTCACAGACACCCCCTCTGTCTTCATGCGCCCTGGAAGTGTGTAAGGGAGCCCTGTCCGTGGCCCCACCGCTGAGCCTGGTGATGGTGCCAGCAGGATGCCTTGGTTGCCATTGAAGAAGATCCGCAGGCAGTTTAAACTTCTGCTCTTATTGGTGCTACTTACCTCAGCAGTCTGGGTCACCTACCTGCACATCAGTCTAGCAAGACAGGGCAAAGCTCTAAGGTTGCCCTTCGTCTACGGTAGAGGTAATTCTTTCCAAATATTCCTCTGTACTGTCGCTAACTGACATTCTTTTTCCACCAGTAGTATACACACCGTGGGGGGGGGGGGGGGGGCACTCCTCTTGCTAAGTGGTATGTTATCTTACTGTTGAGTGATGTGATACATGAAGGGTCAGTGCATTCCTGCATTTCAAGTATTTTGTCCTAGGAATGACTTGTGGTGTTTGAAGCATCCACTAAAGGTCAGCAGCTTCCTATTTACTTACGAGGTGTAATGCATATGACCGTTCTGAGACTACATTTGACCTGTGTTACTTTGCATTTGTTTGGACTCAATGGTCCTTTTGAGAGAAAATTTAATTGCAGGCAAAACTATTCACACTCTGCCTGTTAATGTGTTTTGTATTTACAATGCATGCATTTAAAGAAGAACTGCAGTCTGCTCACATAATTTGTAATAAATACATCTTTGCCATTCTGAAGCTTCCCACCAACCACTTAGCATGTTATTTTATATATACTGTGATTCTGTACTCGCCAAATATCCGGCAGAAATCTCCCTCCACTGAGTCTGGCTGCAACCATATACACTGGATTTACACACACCTCCAGCTCTGCGGCTCTCATTGGCCCTCTTATGATACCCCCCCCATGATGTTTTAAGTCTAAGCTTTTTTCAAGACAAGAAACAGGAAGTGGTCTGTATAAGGTATTTGCAGGCAGATAAGAGAACATTGAGTACTGTCCGTGATACTTTTTTTATTTGCACTAACATACAATTTTCAGGACAAGCTTTTGGGTTATGTCCCCTTCTTCAAGCTCCAAGCAGTACTGATTCACAATGATTCAGTACTGATTCACAATTTTTTTAGCAGAATGTTAAAAGGAAACACAGGTCAGCTAAACAATTTTTGAATCAGTACAGCTTGGACCTTGAAGAAGGGGACATACCCCGAAAGCTTGTCCTGAAAAATTGTATGTTAGTGCAAATAAAAAAAGTGTCACGGACAGTCAGTACTAAATTTTCTCTGTCACAATTGCACTAATACGGCTACAATCACAACAAGTATGCTGGTAGAAAAGAAATGTTTTACTATCCAAAGTTAAAACAACAAGGGCAGAAGATTTAATAGATGAAAAGATGACTGAAGTTCCACTTTAAGCAGAGGGGCATTCCACTGTAAATGGCAGTGTTGGGAAACAGACCTTTTAAAAGGCAGAGCACAATGTGCAGCATTGATTAGTCCATAGCTATACCATTTCCCTTTCACTGTATTCACCATGGTATACTGGAATCTGCTAGGTATGGGTTACTTAGCTATGACTAAGCGCTGATGTTGGCGTGAAATGCGTTAGCTGGAGTGCTATGTCCCCTTGTATGTAGTGTGGAGAGTATTGAATATGTCTAAATGTGATTTTATTGGATTTGCGGCCAACCAGATTCTTTCTATTCTACTATGGGTTACTTTCCTTATGGAATGATCATTGCGAATTGCTATACATAAAGCTGAACTTCAGGCAGAATGAATGCTAAATACAGATGAAATGCATATATGGGAGGTGTTTTATGTGCCAAAGGATTTGTATCTCTGCCCTTGCAGTCATGAGATTTACACAGCTCTTACAACACAGCACATCCCTGTCTGGCAGGGTGGGATGCCATTTGTCTGCTGCAATTAAAGCAGCCCTTCACTCTCTACTTAATTTCCATTAAATTTGTATCCCCCCCCCCCCCCCTTTTTCATTAACCATCCCAGATGTCTTCAGGCCAGGTGTGTGTGTGTGTGTTACCATCAGGGGGCCAGCTAGCTCTTCCTGTTTTTTTACAGCTAGCCCCCTACTGATGTGCATGCACCGTGGTGTCTGCGCCGGCACATCATTAGGGGGCTGGCTGCAAGAACCAGGAAGCTAAAGCTGCATGACATAAGGGAAGGAGCTAAGCACTCAGGTGTGGAGCAGTGTATAGTAACAGAAACTTTCTGGCTTCCCTGTGTGGTTGAGTATATTAAGTTATTTTTTTTTGTAAGGTTATGTTTAAAGAATATGTAAACCCAACATGTCATATTCCTAATATGTGCCTGCTGTACCGTGTTCTTGTATGAAACCGTATCCTTTTCTCTTTGGATTGCCTCCTTTGTGTGTGAAATCCCTGGTGTTCCTGACAGTCCCTTGGCTTTCCTATTAAAAGCTGACCACACTAGGCAGGAGAGCATACTGGGCAGTTCTCTAGCTATGCTGGGAACTCAGCCTGCTCTCCAATTATCAGACTTGTCCTGGTATCCCATCCCCTGCATAGCCTTTTACTGGGAAGTTCAATGCACTGCTGCTTCTCCTCCCCCAGCTCGTATGCAGCTGAGAACAAAGGGGATATGATCGCTTTTTTAAATAAGGGTTAAAAAGGTATATATAAAGTTTTCTTTATATCTATATACAAATGTTTTGCCTTTCCTTTCTATTTTAAACTGAGTAGGTTGTTTGTAAACAATCACCTTGTAAATTACTTTAAGCTGAGATTGAAAAAAAAAATAAAGAGGAAAGCTGAGTTCCACCCAAAATTGGAACTTTCGCTTTAAGAACTTGTGACCCCTTGACATGTGTTTTTTTTTAATTTTATTGGGGGGGGCGGGTACCCAGTTTTGACAGTCACCCACTCCCACTTCCTCCCCTGGCGCCAAAAGGAAGTTCACCGCTCCACACTCTATCCCTGCAATCTTCTGGGACACGACACAGGTCCCAGAAGATTGCCTGGTCAATCACAATGCGGAGGGTTGCTCGTGCATGCGCAGTGTGAGCCTGGCTGTGAAGCCACGGCTGGGCACCCACATTTACAATGCTGGTGCCCCGGAGAGAAGGGGGAAAGGAGCGGGGTTTCATGCGCCTGCATCGCTAGACCGTGAGACAGGTGAGTGTCTGAATATTAAAAGTCTGCAGCTACACTTTTTGTAGCTGCTGACTTTTAAATGGGTGGAACTCCGCTTTAAAAGAGGTTTGGGGTGAAGTTGGTTTTTAGGTTACACACAAATCTTGTTCTGGACTGAAATATGGAAGAAGAATCAGCAGACTGATGAGCTCATCCCTCTTTCACTCCGCTCTTTTATCACCATGCTCCTTGTGCTGCTTCTACTTCTCCAAGTCGGAGCTCTTTTGTACGGGGACCTTAGTACACAAATTATTCCAAATCATATTTAGGTATTTACACTGCTTGTGATTTTGCCTGCATTCACCCAATGTGCAAGAAACAAATGTTGTGGTGCTATTCATTGTCTATGGCACCCAGACGGTTTTCAGACAGGAAAATGCGTGAGGCACAAATATGTGCATGAGCTACTTTACCGCATTTATTGCATGTAGGGACCATTATAATAAATATAATGCACAACCATGCACATTCATGTGGCGTGATTTTGCATGCATAACAAAGCACTATAATACGAATGCTGCCTTATCACTGTGTGTTATGAAGTTTGTACAGAAGATTGAATCGAGTTGGAAATTATTTTGATTTTGATTGTGTTTGAGTTTGAAATAGCGGGGGAGAACGCAGAACCTGGTGCAGCTGTGCATAAAAGCCGATCAGCTTCTAGGCTTATTATCAAAACCTAATTTAGCAAGCTGAAGTTGGTTTGGTTAATATGCAGAGCTGCAGCAGATTCTGTGTGCTCCTGTTTTAGTAAACCCCCCCCCCCCCCCCAAGTGTTTTCTGAATAGAATTGTAGTCTATTGGATAATATTCAAAGCAAGCCTGTGGCTTCTGGCAGTATATTAATATGACCCCCTGAATGTTGGGCAAGCATTTGTGAGGGGTTCTGGCTTGCCACCCACGTCACTTTATTGGCCAGTGGGACCATACATAACCAGTAGGGAGGAATATTGGGGAGAGCTAACAATCAGAGCACTGGTGGTAGTTTGTATGACATATCCCCCTCGACTTTTAGGCCTTCAGGAAATAAACCAAAAAAAGCATATAGACACCTGGGCCCATCTGATGTACACTTGGGGAGATAACTTGCCATGGTAAGAAGCCACAGGTACACTTTAATTCCAAGGTACAGGATAGCATGTGACAAGTTGTTTTATTAATACATGACTGCATTCAGTTCTCATATGACTGCAGATGTTGTCCCTCCATTGGACATTTGGCACAAGTATCAAACACCCCTATCTGTCAGTTGTGACTGTCATCCTAGGTGGCTGTATCTGGTATATAGTAGGCCACCCGCAGCTAAAAGAGAAAGGACAAGCAGCTCAAACTTCTCATTTATGGTCAGCTATAGTCTCAGGTTCAGCACTTTATTTAGCAGCTGCCTGTGTAGATCTTCAGATCTTTGATCATAATTGGAGAATGGGCTTTCTGTAAAGTTTTTGGCAGAGGTCTGGGGGCGGTGGGAGGAGTCCTATAATTAAAAGTCTCAGTGGCTTGTTATTACATTTACTTGGCTTGCCCCTTGCCTTCCCCGCCCAAGCCTGTGAGTCAGGCAGGGTTCTTCCAGCTGGCAGAGGAGAATCAGCTGGGAGGAGGTGAGGCTATGGGATCCCCTCACTGACAGAGGGGTGGGTTTGCCCAGGAGAGACCCTTGCAGCCCTGCTGATCTGTCCTGCTGACTCTTTGGAACTTGACCATAATACTAACTTTTCAAAGCAGTGGCTTGAATATCCAACAGAAATTGACAGTGCATTTTTCTGTTCTTGTTAGTCATATGCTTTCAGGATTCCTGAATTTGTTGAGTGTCTGTCATACAAAGTTTAAAACATCCTGTAGACTTTCCTGTTTCAATCTTTGTAAATTGCTAGAGCAGTGAAAGGATCATTATTTTTCTCTGGGAACTCGATCTTTAATATCAACCGTGTGTTTATTCTGTAAACAGCATGTTGTATTCTTTCAGAGGGCTCAATTACTTTATTTTACTTTTCACTGTCTTGCGAATGAAAAATCTGCTAAGTGCCCATTCAGACAAAGTGCTTTGAAACCGAGAAGCCTTTTTTCCTATCATGCTAGTTCAAACCACCGAGCTGTGCTGGTGTGCACAGAGGAAATAAAAAAAAAGCATGACATGCAGTAATTATTATTTGTATTGCACACTTGTGTTGTTCTAGCTTGGCACGATGTAAGTATGCATATCTCATGTAATCCAAAAACCGCTCTCCTGTGGTCGAGCGGTATGCTTAGAGGTATATAGTGTATCAATTCTTCAACCGCGCCGGAAGCCTTGCTGCACCATCAGGACAATGGGTATCCTTGTAATACTGCAAAACAGCAACAAGAGAAGAGCGCACTGACCTAGCGCATTACCAAAATACATTTTTTTTTTAATCAAAGGATAAAAACAACAAGTTTTCTACTCAACAAACACAAAGCATATATATGTGTGTCATAACAAGTGAGAGGAATTGCCTGCAGGTCTGCTGTCATCGACCAATAGTATGGGAAGCCCAGATGGCATCCTTAATGGCTGATCCATCATCTATTTCATCAGATCCAAAATACCAATTCCATTCACTATTTTGGCTCTTATGAAGAGGGTTCTCCCTTGAAATGTGTCAGCCCTTACAGACACCTTCTGGTCTTCCCATACTATTGGTTGATCACAGCAGACCTGGAGGCGATTCCTCTTACTTGTTATGATATGTGTGTATGTATTTGTGTATAATATATCTATATTTAACTCTAATCTCTCTCATACAGCGGTATAGTCATAGGTATATATAGAGAGAGAGATAATGAATATATATAATGAGAGATAGAGAGAATTTATATATCGCAGTATCTCACAAAAGTGAGTACACCCCTCACATTTTTGTAAATATTATATATTTTCATGTGACAACTGAAGAAATGACACTTTGCTACAATGTAAAGTAGTGAGTGTACAGCTTGTATATCAGTGTAAATTTGCTGTCCCTTCAAAATAACTCATTAATGTCTAAACCGCTGGCAACAAATGTGAGTACACCCCTAATTGAAAATGTCCAAATTGGGCTCAAAGTGTCAATATTTTGTGTGGCCACCACACAAACCACTCCTCCATGACGACATCACAGAGCTGATGGATGTTAGAGACCTTGCACTTTTCCACCTTCCATTTGAGGATTCCCCACAGATGCTCAATAGGGTTTAGCTCTAGAGACATGCTTGGCCACTCTATCACCTTTTACCCTCAGCTTCTTTAGCAAGGCAGTGATCGTCTTTGAGGTGTTTGGGGTTATTATCATGTTGGAATACTGCCCTGCGGCCCAGTCTCTGAAGGGAGGATTCATTCAGTATGTTACAGTACATGTTGGCATTTGTCTTTGTACTCCTCACCTGGTTCCCGCCACACACGCTTGACACCATCTGAACCAAATAAGTTTATCTTGGTCTCATCAGACCACAGGACATGGTTCCAGTAATCCATGTCCTTAGTCTGCTTGTCTTGGGCTTTCTTGTGCAGCCATGCAGATCAATTTCATGCAGTCTGCAGGGAATGGTCTGAGGCTGAGCATTGACAGGTTGACCCCCCACCCCTTCAACCTCTGCAGCAATGCTGGCAGCACTCATACATCTATTTCTCAAAGACAACCTCTGGATATGATGCTGATCATGTGCACTCAACTACTTTGGTCGACCATGCCGAGGCCTGTGCTGAGTGAAACCTGTCCTGTTAAACCTCTGTATGGTCTTGGCCGCCGTGCTGCAGCTCAGTTTCAGGGTCTTGACAATCTTCTTATAGCCTAGACTATCTTTATGTAGAGAAACAATTCTTTTTTTCAGATTCTCAAAGAGTTCTTTACCACGAGGTGCCATGTTGAACTTCCAGTGAACAGTATGAGAGAGTGAGAGTGATAACAACAAATTTAACACACCTGCTCTCCAGTCACACCTGAGACCTTGTAACACTAACGAGCCACATTAAACCGGGAGGGAAAATGGCTAATTGGGCCCAATTTGGACATTTTCACTTAGGGATGTACTCACACTTTTGTTGCTAATGCCTCAGACATTAATGGCTGTGTGTTGAGTTATTTTGAGGGGACAATAAATTGACACTGTTATACAAGCTGTACACTCACTACTTTACATTGTAGCAAAGTGTCATTTCTTCAGTGTTGTCACATGAAAAGATCAAAAATGTGAGCGGTGTACTCACTTTTGTGAGATACTGTGTGTGTATGTATGTGTGTGTTTCAGGAATGTTAAATGTCAATTGTTAAGTGTTAAATGTAATGTGTTCTGTAAATATGTAATGTATATGATTGTATTTTATAGGATGAGTTTTGGAACTTTTCTTTTGAAGCTGAAACTCTTCTTTGTTAAATGTTGTCCTTACCTTTTCTTAAAAACAATAAAAAAGAGTTGAAAGATGTGTGTGTGTGTGTGTGTGTGTGTGTGTATGTGTATATTTTTATTTATATATATATATATATATATATATATATATATATATATATATATATATATATATATACACACACAGACACTGCTGTGGAATTAGTAAATCACTGTAGAAGTTGGTCCTACTACAGTGATAACATTGATCTGTCATCTCCAGCTTAATTTCTATGAAAGCAGCCGCTCCTCTGCACACTGACCGTAGGGTGTTGCTTGCCCATTTATAGAATGCTCAAAATGTTTACTTTTTTGTTTTTTGGGGGGTTTATTTCAGTGAATACAAGGCATTCTTTCATTGGGCAAGGTGGAGAGAAGGGACATTGACCTCACGAGTAATTTGTGCCAAGCTAGATCAATTTAAGCATGCAATAACAATAACAATCCTGCAGTTCAGCTTTAATGAAATGTTGCATGGGAAATATCGGTATGCACAAAAAAAAGAAGAAAAAAACAGTGTGACGCACTGTTTACAGCGAGTGGGCACCATTGTCATCACACCACAATAGTGGCTGTGATGATTGAGCCCTTGAAGAAAAAATTCCATCTTGTTTATAGCAGCCAATTCAGCTGTCATTTCAACAGTTTCAAATGAAGGAATGATTTTGATTGGTTACTAGGGTTAACCAGAAATGATCTTGATGGCACACTTTCTTTTTTTTTTTTCATAAACCAATCTTTATGTGAATTTTGCTCAAATATGGTAGAATGTTTCCCATCACATGTATGCATGCAGGCAGTGCATGCAAGCCCAATTTGCCTTAGGTTTTTTTTTTTCAATTTTTTTTAAATGTTAAACTAAGCAAACATTACACAGTACTTAAAATTTCACAGACATATTTTTCTAGTAATACAACCTTTTTTCTGTGACGCATTTTAGTGATCATATGGAGTACTCACAGTAAACGGATGTAACAGTGGTATCACACTGTGGGTTGTCACGTAGTCTACAGATAATTTTTGCATTTCTCAAGTACACCAAATAGACGTGCAAGTCTGAATCAGATTAGCAGATGGCAAAAACTGATACTGAAATGCATTATCTGACAGCCTTAGGGCTCATGCACATTGCAGCTAAAAAGAACTTCTTTTTACAGGCATTTGAGCTTTTATTTCTGCCTATAAAAGAAGCTTGTTCTTCTTCCCCTTTTTTTTTAAGCTTAAAATGTTGACCACAATAAAGTAAATATTCCCCAGTCAACTGTTCCCCTTTTCTTTTTTTTCCTTGGAGCGTCTATTTCTATTCTGACAAGTACCCGCTCCACTTCCACCTTGATCTGAGTGGAAGTTCCACCCCAACTTACTGAATTTACTACCCACACACTTTAAGAGCTCATTTACATCATATGTGGTAATGCATCTTACAGTGAGGGATAAAAGTATTGGATCCCCTGCTGATTTTGTACATTTGCCCACGGACAAAACGATCAGTTTATAATTTTAATGGTAGGTTTATTGAGTGAGAGACAGAATAAGAACAAAAAAGTCCAGAAAAACGCGTTTCAAAAAAGTTATAAATTGATTTTCATTTTAATGAGTGAAATAAGTATTTAAATAAGTAAATGTGGATCTTACTCAAATCACAAAGCAAACGATAAGTAATCACAATTCATGAGTAAAAGCAGTGAATGAACATAAAAACTAGGACTGTTACTGATTAAAATTTTCGTGTTCGATTAATCGTTGTTAAAACAAATAGATTAATCAACTCATTTTGATTAATTATAACGCACATACAGATCCAACTACTTTTAGCTGATCTCCTTGCATTGCAACTCTGCATTAGTCAGTGGTATACACTATATACAATCACCCGACACTAGTTAGTTTCCACAATCCATGACTTAACTTCACAGTTTACACAAATACGTTTTAAATTCAAACTGTAGCACTGACATAAGTAATCTTTTTTTCCACAGTAGCGTGACAATCCCTCCACCTCTAATTAATCACTCTCACCTTATGGCATGTACCCCTGTGCAAACAGGTGGTCATGCAAGCGGGTATCAAAAGGGTTAACACAGACCATAAACTTCTCACTTCCCCTTAGATCTCAGCAAGGACTACTCACATAAAGATGATAAAAACACAGCATGTAAAGGTGACAATCGTGTTAGTTCCGTAGGGCAGCAGCGGGTGACGTCATGTGTAGCTCCTCCCCCGTACACGTTACGTTCAATCAGAACTTCAACATCACCGGACTCCTCCCCCCTTCGCTTCGTTAGCAGACGGAAGCACTTGGGGGACTAAACTCTTAAGTGATAACTGTGTAAAAATCAGTTCATAGACGTGTAGTGACATTTGGTTCTACCATCTGCAATATACCAGTAGTGTGCCCCAGCCTCTCACCTCAAATGAGGACCCATACAGGTCTAGTAGCGCCTTTGTTGTTATCCTTAATGGCAAATTTAGCTATCTGACAGGAAGTTCCGGGTGAGAGCTTTGAATGGAGGAGATTAAGGAAGATATACTGTTAAAGTAGAATCTCTGTCCCAATTATTGGATTTGCCTGGCCGAATGCTTGAAGGAGAAGAGATAAAGAGCTAAATTTGCCATTGAGGCTAACAAATAACAAAGGCACTACTAGACCTGTAGGGGTCTTCATTTGAGGTGAGAGGCTGAGGCACACTATTGGTGTATTGCGGATGGTGGAAGAAACTGTCACTACACGTCTGTGAACTGATTTTTACACATTTTTGCAGTTACCACTGAAGACTTTTTGCACAAGCGCTTCAAGATATCTTGCTGAGATTTTTCCAGTTGAATTATTATTTTGTGCACAATTTATTTATGCACAAGCACTTTTTATATGGATTGTTATTTGCATTATTGCATTTATTGATGAAATGTTTGGTTATTATGTTCATTCGCTGCTTCGACTCATGAATTGTAATTACTTATTTACTTTGTTATTTATTGAGTAAGCGCCACATTTACTTATTTGATTCATTGCTAACTGTGTGGAAACACCTTTTAATTGATCTGATTTTGTAGCTTGGTTTGCGCATTTGTTTTATTTATTGAAAAAAGTATTTGACCCCTTTGCAAAACATGACTTAGTACATGATGGCAAAACCCTTGTTAGCAATCGCAGAGGTCAGACCTTTCTTGTAGTTGGCCACCAGGTCTACACACATCTCTGGAGGGATTTTGTCCCACTCCTCTTTGCAGATCCTCTCCACCGTCAGCTGCCTCCACATATTTTCTATTTATTAAGGGATTATTACGGGATTAAGGTCTGGAGATTGACTAGGCCACTCCAGGACCTTAATGTGCTTCTTCTTGAGCCATTCCTTTGTTGCCTTGATTGTGTTGTTTTGGGTCATTGTCATTCTGGAATACCCACAACCCATTTTTTAATGCCATGGCTGCGGGAAGGCGGTTCTCACCCAAGATTTGACAGGGCATAGCCCCGTCTATTGTCCCTTTTTGACGTGGTGAAATTGTTCTGTCCCCTTAGCAGAAAAACACCACCAAAGCATAATGTTTCCGCATCCATGTTTGACGTGGAGATGGTGTTCTTGGGGTCATAGGCTTGATTTTGGTCTCATCTGACCACAGCACCTTCACCCAGTTCTCCTCTGAATCATTTAGATGTTCATTAGCAAACTTCAGACAGACCTGTGTGCTTTCTTGAGCAGGAGGATCTTGCAGGCGCTGCAGGATTTCAGTCCTGCACAACATAGTGTGTTACCAATTTTTCCCATCTGCCTTGAGATCATTGACAAGTGTAGTTCTGGGCTGATTCCTCACCTTATGATCATTGAAACTCCACAAGGTGAAATCTTGCATGGAGCCCCGGACTGAAGGAGATTGACAGTTATTTTGTGTTACTTCCATTTGCAAATAATGGCACCAACTGTTGTCACCCTCTCACCAAGCTGCTTGGCGATGGTCTTGTAGCCCATTACAGCCTTGTGTAGGTCTACACTCTTGTCCCTGACATCCTTGGACAGCTCTTTGGTCTTGACTATGGTGGAGAGATTAAAAAACAGATTGCTTCTGTAGATGGTTGTCTTTTATACAGGTAACAAGCTGAGATTTGGAGCACTCTCTTTAAGAGTGAGTGATAGGGGTTCAAATATTTATTTCACTCATAAAATTCAAATCAATTTATACATTTTTTGAAATGCGTTTTTCTGGATATTTTTTTTCTGTCCCTCACTGTTAAAATAAACCTACTATTACAATTATAGACTGATCATTTCTTTGTCAGTAGGCAAACGTACAAAATCAGCAGGGGGTCAAATACTTTTTTACCTCACTGTATGTGCACGGCAGTGCTATTCATTGTGAATGGTTAAGGAAAGTGGAAAGATAGCTCTGGACCCATAGGATTATATTACCATTCATTGTAAATGGTTGAGGAAAGTGGAAAGATGGCTCTGGACCCGTAGGATTATTTTACTGGTATTGTTGTCTTAAAGGAATTAATGTTGGTGTAAATGATCTGGTTCCTGAGCTTCCGCCCATCCCCCCCCCCCCCCCAAGGATCTCCACAGTCTCCTTGGCTTATTGTGTAATGTAAGAAGGGTTGAAATTTAAGCTCCACACCACTGCTAAGAGTTCCAGATACAACTTTATTTCATTAAAGGTCAGGGGTACAGTTCAATACAGGACCTACAATGGTATTTATTCCAGTGTGAGTTAAAAGCACAAGCCTAATCAGCAGCTTGTTTGGCAACCTACATGCCAAACAAGCTGCTGATCGGGCCTGTGCTTCAACCCGCAATGTAATGAATACCATTGTAGGTCCAGTATTGAATTGTACCCCTGACCTTTAATGGAATAAAGTTGTACCACTTTGTTGCCAGTCAAGGGAGCACTTAGACCCCAAAACGGGTTGGCTATTTTTTGAATTATACACCTGATCTTTAATGGAATAAAGTTGTATCTGGACCTCTTAGCAGTAGTGTGGCACTTAAATTTAAACTCTTCTTTTATTCAGTGTGACTGACACCCCAACATACCTTTTTAAAAAAATAGTGCATTGCAACATAGCCTTGTGAAATGCCCAGTGTCCTTTGTTTTGCACTAAACTATTGAAAAATGCACCCTCTTCTTCCTAAACGTGTGGTGCATTTCAGCCCAATGTATTTACGTGGGCTGTATGTTGCAGAGTACCAAGTTGTGGTGTGAATGGGCCGTAAAAGTCAGTTCACAAATGTAAAGCCCCAATGGAAAAAAAGAATTGAGACGTTGTGTAAAATCTACATAAACACAAAATGCAATGATTTTGCAAATCTCATAAACCCGTATTTTATTGAGAACAGAAAATAGAAAACCTATCATATGTTTAAACTGAGAAAATATACAATTTTAAGAAAAAAAATTGGTAAATTTTATAATTGCTGGCAGCAACAAGTATCATACAAGTTGGGACAGGGCAACAAGTGGTACTAACAAGGAAGAGCTGGAAGGTCATAATTTAGGTAATTGGAAACTGGTCAGAAACAGGATTAAATATAAGAAAAACATCTAAAGCCTTGTAAACACGGTCAGATTATTGGACAAATTTTCGTCAGTTTTTTGTTGGATGCTTGTCTCAAATCGAAAGTGAAGGGTACTAACCATCAAACAATTTTCAGACGACAGAATTCAACGTCATAAGTGATAAAATGTGTTGAATTGTTTTGTATGTGTTCTTTAATTTCTGAGCATGCCTAGTCTTGCTCTTCAGATTTTTTTTTTGGCAGAAAACTGTACTAATGAAAAGAAAATCGGACGTTGAGGTCACATCAGAGAAAAATTTTGGAGCCTCCACATCCAGTTTTTGTCTGCTGAAAATTCTTAATCGGCTGTCAAAAGCAGTATACTAACAATCAGAAAATCGGCAGATCGTTCATCGGATGAAATTTAACTTCAGATTTTCTGACCGTGTGTATGGGCATTTAGAGTCAGTGTCTCAGATGTATAGATGGGCAGAGGTTCACACCAATCAGTGAAAAGCTGTCTCTAAAAAATGTTGAACAATTTCAGAATAATGTTCCTAGGGAATTTGAAAAGACTTGAAACATTTCATCATCTGCATTGCTTGATCTCAGGAATCCTTCCAAAAATCACCATCTGTGAACACAGTTTCGCTGGGCCATCCAAAAAGGCAAGATAAAGCTCTATCACGCGAAGAAGCCATATCTGAGCATGATCCAGAAATGCCTTCATCTACTCTGGGCATAAGCTTATTTAAAATGGTCTGTTCCAAAGTGGAAAACTGTTCTGTGGTCAGATGAATTGAAATTTGACATTCTTTTCAGCAACCTTGGGCTCCGCGTCCTCTGGAATAAAAGAGGAGAGGGACCTTTTGGCTTGTTATCAGTGCTCAGCCTAAAGGCCGGCATCTCTGGTGGTATGGAGGTACATTAGTGTGCATAGAATGGGCAACTTGCACATCTGGAAAGGCACCATCAATGCTCAAAGATAAATCCAGGTCTTAGAGAAGCATATGCTCCTGTCCATTAGAGGATGTCTTTTTAAAGGAATGCTTTGCATATTTCAGCAGGACAATGCTGAAGCACATACTGCATCTATGAGAACAGCATGGCTTTGTAATAGTCAGGGTGCTTAAAGCGATAGTAAACTCATACTTCTACCCGAAAATACACCAAACGAAGTTCATTAAGTTACTTTAAATCAAAGCACCGCATAGAGAAAATATATGAAGGCTTCTTAACAATGAAAAAATATTGTATTTCATAAAGCTCTTTTTCCTTTGCAGCCACCGCCATGCTGACTTGGTGGACACTGATAGGCGGCACGGATGGGCGGCACGGATGGGCGACACGGATGGACACTGATAGGTGGCACAAATTGGCACTGATAGCTGGCACGGATTGGCATGGATAGGCGGCACAGATGGGCATGGATAGGCGGCACAGATGGGCATGGATAGGCGGCACAGATGGGCATGGGTGTGCACTGATAGGCGGCACATGTGGGCACTCATAGGCGGCACAGGTGGGCACTCATAGGCAGCACAGGTGGGCACTCATAACAGGTGGGCACTCATAGGCGGCACGGGTGGGCACTCATAGGCGGCATTGGTTTTATACTGTACTAATGGATGCCAATCAGTGCCAAACAATAATGCATGCCAATCAGTCATGCCCATTGTGGGCACTGATTGGCATTCATTATGGGCACTGATTGGCATCCATTGTGCTGACCATGGGCATCCCTGGTGGTCTAGGGAGGATTACCTTTTCCCTGGTGGTGTCCCTGGTGGTCCAGTGTGGGCATCCTCGGGGGGGCTGTGCTGATAATCGATCAGCACAGACCCCCCCTGTCAGAGGAGCAGCCGATCGGCTCTCCTCTACTCGCGTCTGACAGACGCGAGTGAGGAAAAGCCGATCACCGGCTATTCCCATTTACACTGTGATCAGCCGTGATTGGACACGGCTGATCACGTGGTAAAGAGTCTCCGTCGGAGACTCTTTACTGAGATCGTAGTTGCCAGGTGTCAGACTGACACCCCGCAACAACGATCGCCGCGATGCGCGCCCCAGGGGCCGCGCAGCGGCTCATAATCCTGAGGACGTCATATGACGTCTGGTCAGGATTATCAAACCACTTTGCCGCCGTCTATTTGTAATAGGGCGGGCGGCAAGTGGTTAAAAGAAGAGGGGATGCTACATTATGGCAAACAAGGCCCAACTTTTTGGAGCTGTGTTGCTGCCAATATTTTCTAAATTACTTTTTTTTTCTTAAAATTGTACTCAGTACCCTAAAATGGTTTTCTGTGTGGGGTGTTTTTGCGTTATTATTATTTTTTTTTTATTATTATTAATAAAACATGGGTTTAAGAGATTTAGCAAATCATTTTATTCAGTTTTTATGCATATTATGCCCAAAAAAAAAAAAAATCAACTTATTTTGGACAGAATGTGAGAGGATATCTTCCAATGTGAGGAAAATTCTCCTCAGACAGCTGCCACAGAAATGTCTGTCCACATTGGAAGATTTCCCCTCTATTCCTGTTCTGGGGCAACTCAAATTTAGTCTATAAATATAAGATTGGATGATGGTCTGCCTAGGCCACTGAGAGGCCACCTTATGGGTCCATCTGTAACTACAAAATGGGAACCCGTCTTTCTCAAAGAAGCAGTGGCTGAGAAAGAAACTAACCACCTAAACATCTAGACGATTCACAATTTCTTTGTGAACTGGAGCTAGATTGTGGGATGGAAGAACAACCTCCTAGTTGAGATGAAAGGTAGAGACTACCTTGGGTTACAAGTGAGTCCTAGCCCTCAGTGCCACCTTATCCCTAGGCAAAACTAAAAAGGTTCCTTCCTGGATATGGCCATTAGTTCATCTTGCAGAGGTGATGGCTTTGAGGAAGACCACCTTGTAGATTAAGAGTAGAGAGAATTTTTCTAAGCCTGGATTCACACTTATCCGAATTGGATGAGGGTTTCCCCGCATCCAATTCGTATAGCAGGAGATTATGAGCAGCTCTATGGAGCTGGTTCACACATCTCCGCAGCGGCTCCGGTGCGATTTGTGCAGGAGTCTTTTGGTCCACTTCAGATCCAAATTTGGGCTGAAATTGGACCTGAAACCGTGAATGGGGATGCAATGGACTCCTGCTGTAAGCCGCTGATTGTTCTAGTGTAAACCCATCCTAAGGGTTTAAACTGTGTTTTTTGAAGTGCAGAGAGAACCAGATCCAGATCCTATAAAGTCACAAGAGAACAAACATTGGGTGCTACATAAGAGACTCTCTATAGAACGGTCTTGAGATATGGGAGGCCAACTGTCTTGAAAGCAAGATGACAAAAGCAGAAACCTGTTTTTTGATGATGCTGAGAATCAAACACTGGCCCAGACCTAGCTGTAGCAAGGAGGAAGCTCCAAGGCTTAGTCATTGGACTGAATGTCCACCATTGCCCCACTGTGTGTTAATGGGGGGAATCAAGCGATTTTCTTCCCTTCCACCCCTGGTTGAAGGCAAGGAAATTGGGTCATCTATGGCCTCTCTTATAGAAACCCAGTGCATGTGTGTGTACAGTTCAGTGAGATCCAGACCTGTAACTCCAAAAACAGGCTGAGGACACGCGGGCAGGATAGCTGCAATCTAATAGACTAGCTCTAGCAGTGATTGTAGTGAAGATAAATTTGGAGATAAAAATAACAGAAGAAAAATGTGCTATTAAAAAAAATAGGTTAGTCTTTCCCACAGCAGAGCTGAAGAAAAGACATCCATCCTCCTAGGACAACCAAGAGCAAGAATATATTTTCTAGATGCTAAAGTACGGAGGGATTGCTCATGCAGAATAGGATTTTCAGTAGTGTCAGTCATATTGCAAGGAGTGACATTGTGTTTACAAAGCGCACACACAGGTAAGGCAGAGCTTTGATGTGTCAGGAGACAGAGTAGAGAGGGGGCTAAATTCGAAAACTAAATGTTGACTATTGGTAGAAAAAGCAATATATCTAGAATTCCAGAGACTAAAGACAGAAACCTGCACTGTGTGCAGTAGTGTGTTCAATCGTATGACTAGTAGAACTACTTGGAAACCATTTTGTTGCCATTGGTCTGTAAACTATGGAAAGTTTTTACCTTTTTAGCAGTTGGTGGAAGGATATGTTACAGGAAAGGAACATTGGCCTCTCATCACTTGGATGCATTGTGCAGATAGTATGCTGTAAAAAGAGAGCCTACACTTCTATTTCAGCCACAGTTTCTTCAAAGTGACTGACGACAATGCTGACCTGGTTACAGCTAGCTAGAAGTCATGAGTTCTAATTACCCTTTTTAAGTACATTGCGGATTTTACAGTGGCTGGATATGGTGTTTCTAAGTTTAGGCTGGTAAAGGGATTTATCTTCATTCAGATGTGATGGGTTTCATGGCTCCTGATACAGGTCTCCAAGAGTGGAAGTGGAGGGGCTCTGGATGAAAGGCTTCATTCAGAGCAGTCTGTATTTAGTCTGGGCACGCTCACACTCTTTTGGAGTGCCAGGAAGAAACCGCCTATGTGTTTAGATTGCTTATTAACTCGTTCTATACTGCTTATTTAAGCATGCATTAAACCAAATTCATGTATTATGTATTATTCCCTGAATTGATGTATATAGGTACGGTATATCTATGGTGACCAGTTATGTGCTGTATAGGAATCTGCAATGTCCATTTTCAGTTGGTCAGAACTTTCTCATGATTAAAGTAAAACTCTCCTTCCATTTACATGCAAATGTGGACTGGTTGGGGGCAGCCTTTTATATATTGACCCCCAGATGGCTGTTTGTGAGGAGTAGGAAAAATAGTTTAATGGGCTACTCCAGTATGCAGAGCTTCTCAGCCCATTAGGCACTGTAGAGCTGTGGCCCTGGAAATGTAACTTTATGGACGTATTATTATAGTACTCTGCTCACCCCAGCCCAGAAACCCAAATACTCCTTTAGCAGTTTAATTGCTCAATAGATTGTGATCAACTGTGCATGATCTTTTTTTATATATATATATATATATATATGTACCGGTAGTAATTCTGTCCCATCCTGGTGATTGTTTAATTTTTTTTTCATGTTAGGCCCCTTTCACACTACCAATCTGTTCAGGTCCGCCTGTCAGTTTTTCAGGCGGACTTGAACAGATGCTCCATAGAGCTCTATGGAGCGTCGGATGTCAGCGGTGACATGTCCGCTGACATCCGACCCGCTCCGATCTGAAAAAGTGTGACGGAGGAAAAAGCTATTTTTCCATCCGTCATCGGATCTGGTGATGACGGACACTGCGGTCCGTCGTGACCCAATCTCCCATAGGGGAGAGCGGCGCTGTGACAGGTCCATCCCTGCGCAGTGTGCAGAGACAGACCTGTCCTCTTCCTGCTCAGCGGAGATCGCTGCAGCGATCCCTGCTGAGCAAGCGGATATCGCTGCAGCGATCCCTGCTGAGCAAGCGGATATCCACGGGGCACCCCGTGTGAAAGGACCGTAAGTGGGGACAAGTAGAACAAGTGGCACACACCACCTGCCTACGCCCTTTTTAGCTGTATATGTGCAGTGTGAAATCTTCAGCACTGCTAACTCTGCTAGTGTCAGCAGATTGCTACTATGCTGCTCAATATGTCCCTTTTCTGGAGGCTCTGGAATGCAGTAAGAAAGGAATGTCATGCCTCTACCAGGATGACTACCTCTACATATACACAGTGCACATAAAAGTATGCTAAATCACTACAAGCAGTCCCCGAGTTACATACAGTGGCGGCCCGTCCATACAAAGCACAGGCATCCAGCTAATCTACATGGAGGGCGCTGGCTGCATGGATTCCAATGGGGCTTTTTTTTAAGCACTTGATTAGAGCTGGAGGCTCTAATTGGCTTCAAAAAGGGTGGGCTTGGGGTGCAGACTACTGGTTTGGTTTGCACCCCCCCCCCCCCCGTCAGGGATACAACAGGAAGTGAGAGGAGATCTACCCCATGGAAGGGAAATTCACTCCTGTAAAGCCCCATACACACTATCAGATTTTCTGCTGATTTTTTTCCTTCAGATTTACCAAAACCATATAATATGAGGTCAAACCTTAGGAGTTTCAATTTGTATGCAATCAGTCAGGCCCTTGTACTACATGGTTTTGGTAAATCTGAAGACAAAAATCAGCAGAAAATCCAATCGTGTGTATGGGGCTTAAAAGTTATCATGGGTAAAAGGTCTCTACTGAAGCTTTATCACCAATCCTTGTTTCCACAACAACCCAAAACTTTTTAAAATCCAGTTGGTAATGGGTAAAGATTGTTCAGCTTCAGGGAGACCCCAAGAAATACTGGTGACTATACTGTACCTATTCACAAAAAAAGCCAGGCAATTTCTCTTTACAGTGAACCTTATATATCAAATACATGTAAATGTATATATTCTGACTAATTTGTAAATGCTTTACTTAGTTGTATTACTTCTCACAAGGATCCCAGTACTTCCCCTGGCAAAACCTATTGGCTTTTCTCTCAAATAGAAGGGGAGGAATCCTTTTTGTTCAGGCATGATCCAGGGTCAGTACATATTTCCTGTACAAAGGTGCTGGCTCAGTGGATGTAATCATGTAAAACCTTGTCTCTGTGTAGTAAAGCTGCACGATTAATCGTTAAAAAATCAATTTAGATTCAACCCCCCTCAAGATCTTAATCCGGCATTTCCAGGATTCATTCATGCAACAAATGTAGAGCCCTCCTCTGCTCACTCACAGCTGTCAAAAAACAAAAAAACATACAAAAAAACAACCATCTGGCAAATGTTCATCAGCATTGCTCACTGCGGAGAGATAAAAGGAAACATTGTAGCATTTAGTTACATGAATGAAACATCTAACATTCTTTTAGATCAAAAGGATGAACTTCGGTCTGTAAATGAGGTCAGTTTAACCACTTAAAGCGGTTTGGTACCTAAAAATGAAACTTCATGTTATTAAATTCACCAGATAGCATACTTACCTAAATGAACCCTGAAAAAAAAAATATTCTTTACTTACCTTTTATTTCTGATGTTTCTGCTGACTTCCGGGTTGTCCTCCCGTGGGAGTAGGCGTGGTTATTGTCCTCGCAATGGTCCCTGGGAAATTTCTAAGCTATTTCCCAAGAATTTGAACACCGCTTTCAAATGCGGGTGCTACTCACATATGCGTTTGCTTCTGCACGCAAGCTTGGCGGGACAGGGCGCGTTTAAAATTATTTTATTTTTTCTTATTTTAACTTCTATTTTTATTTTTTTCACTGTTCTTTTAAAAAAAAAATTGTCACTTTTATTCCTATTACAAGGAATGTAATCCCTTGTAATAGAAAAAAGCATGACAGGTCCTCTTAAATATGAGATCCGGGGTCAGAGAGACCTCAGATCTCATATTTATACTAAAATGCAATTTAAAAAAAAAATTGTCATTTGAAAAAAATAAAAATAAATAAAATGTCCCTCTAAGAGCTATGGGCAATGACTTCTTCCCCTCACTCGTCTCCATGTCAGGCCAGGGACAGGTCCGGATCACCGTCATGGCCCTGGCTCTTAACCACTTGAGGACCGCCGTATTGCCATTGTATGTCAGCACAATGGCACAGGCAGGCACAATCACGTACATCTACGTGATTGCCTTCCAGCGGGTGGGGGGTCCGATCGGACCCCCTCCCGCTGTTTACGGCGGTCCGATTCGGTCCAGGAGCGCTCCGTGATGAGGGGATGGCCGTTGGTTTTCGGCCACCCCCTCTGGATCGCTCCTGGCCAATGAGAAGCTTCCTCCCCTGTGTATTGTTTACACAGGAAGGAGGAAGTGATGTCATTCTCCTCGGGGCGGTCTTTTTGACCGGACTACGAGGAGAAGAGTAAAAGTAAGTGTGCACCAACACTTTTCGTTTTTCTGATCGCTGCATTAGTGTCGCTACAGTCGCTAGGTAGCTAGTTATTTTTTTAGGTTCACCGCCAGGTTTTTATAGCGCTAGGTACCCCGATATACTACCCAATAATGGTTTTAACCCCCTGATTTCCGCTAGTTAACCCTTTCACCCCCTTTTGCCAGTGTCACTAAGCGATAATTTTTCTGAACGCTGCATCAGTGTCGCTAGTGTCGCTAGGTAGCTAGTTATTTTTTTAGGTTCACCGCCAGGTTTTTATAGCGCTAGGTACCCCGATATACTACCCAATAATGGTTTTAACCCCCTGATTGCTGCTAGTTAACCCTTTCACCCCCTTTCACCAGCGATCACAGTATAAGTGTCACTGGTGACGCTGGTTAGCCAGTTAGTTATTTAGGTTCCCCGTCAGGTTTTTATATAGCGCCAGGGACCCCCATATACTACCTAATAAAAATTTGAACCCCCTGATTGCCCCTAGTTAACCCTTTCACCACTGATCACCGTATAAGTGTTACGGGTGACTCTGGTTAGTTTGTTTTTTATAGCATTTTATATTCAAATCCGGAAGGCAGTGCTTGGTTTTCGGGGTCCCGTACGTGGCTAGGCTCCCAAAAAGTCCCCCACATGTGGTATCCCCGTACTCGGGAGAAGCAGCAGAATTTATTTTGGGGTGTAATTTGACTTCTGCCCATAGCATGTGTGAGCAATATATCATTTAGTGACAACTTTGTGCAAAAAAAAAAAAAGTTTGTAATATTCCCGCAACTTTTGGCAAAATATAAAATATTCCATGGACTCAACATACCTCTCAGTAAATAGCTTGGGGTGTCTACTTTCCAAAATGGGGTCATTTGGGGGGGTTTTGTGCTATTTTGGCATTTTATGGCCTTCGAAACTGTGATAGGTAGTGAGGAGTTAAATCAAAAATTTGCACCCTTAGAAATCCTGAAGGTGGTGATTGGTTTTCGGGGTGCCGTGCGCGACTAGACTCCCAAAAAGTCCCACACATGTGGTATCCCCGTACTCGGGAGAAGCAGCAGAATGTATTTTGGGGTGTCATTTCACATATGCCCATAGCATGTGTGAGCAATATATCATTTAGTGACAACTTGGTGCAAAAAAAAAAAAGTTTGTAATATTCCCGCAACTTGTGGCAAAATATAAAATATTCCATGGACTCAACATGCCTCTCAGTAAATAGCTTGGGGTGTCTACTTTCCAAAATGGGGTCATTTTGGGGGGTTTTGTGCTATTTTGGCATTTTATGGCCTTCGAAACTGTGATAGGTAGTGAGGAGTTAAATCAAAAATTTGCACCCTTAGAAATCCTGAAGGTGGTGATTGGTTTTCGGGGTGCCGTGCGCGACTAGACTCCCAAAAAGTCCCACACACGTGGTATCGCCATACTCGGGAGAAGTAGCGGAATATATTTTGGGGTGCGATTCCACATATAACCATGGCATGTGTGAGCAATATATCATTTAGTGACAACTTTTTGTAAAAAAAATTTTTTTTTTTTTTTTTGTCATTATTCAATCCCTTAGGACAAAAAAAATAAATATTCAATGGGCTCAACATACCCATCAGCAATTTCCTTGGGGTGTCTACTTTCCAAAATGGGGTCATTTTGGGGGGATTTGTACTGCCCTGCCATTTTAGCACCTCAAGAAATGAGATCGGCAGTCATAAATTAAAAGCTGTGTAAATTCCAGAAAATGTACTCTAGTTTGTAGACGCTATAACTTTTGCGCAAACCAAAAAATATACGCTTATTGACATTTTTTTTACTAAAGACATGTGGTTGAATAAATTTTGCCCTCAATGTATGACTAAAATTTAGTTTATTCGATTTTTCTTATAACAAAAAGAAGAAAATATCTTTTTTTTTCAAAATTTTCGCTCTTTTTCCATTTATATCGCAAAAAAAAAAAATCGCAGAGGCAATCAAATACCATCAAAAGAAAGCTCTATTTGTGGGAAGAAAAGGACGCAAATTTCGTTTGGGTGCAATATTGCATGACCGCGCAATTACCAGTTAAAGCAGCGCAGTGCGAAATTGCAAAAAGACCTCTGGTCCTTAAGGTGTTTATTGGTCCGGAGCTGAAGTGGTTAAAGAGGGATTCCGCCAAAAAAAAAATATTAAAAGCCAACAGCTATAAATACTACAGCTGCTGACTTTTAATAAATGGACACTCACCTGTCCCGGGTTCCAGCGATGCCGGCAGCCGAGCAGCCACCATCTAAAAGCTGTGGGCTCCTGGCCCGGTGGGAATTCTGGATTGTTGAATAAGTGAGCTAATGGTTTTAGTTGCGAGATGAGGTGGGGGGATTTTTTCAACTTGTCCCATAGCTGAAGCGACTGTGAAAGAATCGGGGAGAGGATGGGGGGCCGGAGCCTGGGAGGGGACCATGGGAGAGATTCAATGGTGTAAGTCGGGGCTGCTTGATTCTCCAGGGAAACCCAGTCTGGTTTTTCAGATCTATGGTAAATTGTTGAAAGCTGTGCTATTCTGGCTGCCTGAAAATACCAGAGCAGTCTCGGCAACCCCAAACCTCCCTGCGATTTGTGGGTGTATAAGGTTTGCTGAGGGATCCTATGGCCTTTCCCTCCCCATACAAATTTGTTTATTTTTGCTTGGAAAGACCTTAGGTGATCCAGTTTAATATTGATGGGTATGGCCCTGAAGAGGTATAACAATCTCGGGAGTAAAGTCATTTTAATGGAGTGTATCCTACCCAACCATGATAACTCTCCCTTCTCCCATTGTCGCAGATCCTCCTCAAGTTTTCGATATATGGGGGGGAAGTTAGCTTCGTACAACTGTTCCACCTTGGCAGTTAGGTTGATGCCCAGGTATTCTATAGAGGAGTCGCTCCATTTAAATCTGAAAGAGCTCTGCAGAGCTGATTTAGTTTCATGTCTGAGAGAGATGTTCAGGGCATGTGATTTAGAGTAATTGACCGTGAGTCCCGAAACGACGGAGAAGTCATGAAGGAGTTTACATAGGTTGGGGAGGGAGACTGTCGGAGCAGTTTGGAAGAGAAGTAAGTCATCGGCAAAAAGACCGCATTTATGTACCCGTGACCCGTCCGTGACTCCTTGTATGTCTGGGTTTGAGCGAATTGCAATGGCCAGGGTCTCAATCGCCATTGCGAAAATTAGGGGGGAGAGCGGGCAGCCCTGCCGGGTTCCCCTCGCTATTGCTAGTGGTTCTGAGTGTTGGCCCTGTATACGAATCAAGGCTTTAGGATTAGAGTACAACGAGCTCAGGATTCCTCTAAAGCGGGGACCAAAACCCCATTTGTCTAGAAGGAAAAAGATGTACTTCCAATCTATGGCATCAAAGGCCTTGTGTAGGTCTAGGGATAGAAGCATCCCTTCCTGAGCTAGTTTTCCGTTCCAGCCAGACTGGAGTAAAGAGACAATGTCAACCGCTCTTCTAATTTGGTCAGGTCCCTGTCTGCCCGGTATGAAGCCCACTTGTTCTTTGTGAATGTAATGTTTAATAAAGGAAGAGAGGCGGTTAGCTAAAATTTTGGTCAGAATTTTGAGGTCGTTGTTGATGAGGGAGATGGGCCGATAATTTTCAACCTCTTCGTGATTTTTGTTGGGTTTGGGAATAACTGTGATGTAGGCAGTGTTAAGATGTGGGTCTAGCGGGGATCCCTCCGTTTTGGAGTTGAAAAATTTGGCCATGTGCGGGGCTAAGATATCCCCAAAGGTCCTATAGTAAGGTGTAGATAGTCCATCAGGGCCAGAGGCTGAACCAGGTTTCAAGGCCTTAATGACTGCCAGAACTTCCTCCTCCGTGAAGGAATCTTCCATAATGTTTTTATGTGCTGTGGTCAGGGACGGCAGTCTGAGGCCTTGAAAAAAGGCAGACATTGCTGGGGGCTTCTCTGTGGCGTCTTGGTTATAAAGTTTGGCGTAATAATCATGAAAAGCCCTCAAGATTTTAGTCGGGTTGGAGGTTGGGGGTTGGCCATTCAGTCTTAGTTTGGGAAGGCAAACGATTTGGATTGAGGCGTGAGTTTACGTGCTAGCATAGATCCTATTCTATCTTTGTGCTTGTAATATTTGGCCCCACTCCATCTAATGTGTTTCTCTGCTGATGCGGTGAGTTTTAAGTTAAGTTCTAATCTGGTGGCGTCTAATTGATCTGCCGAGGCCTTTGAAGGGTGGTGTTTATGCGCCCTTTTAAGATCTGCAAACTTGGATTCTAGGTCACAAATTTCTAACAGTCGTTCTTTTTTGAGGCGGGAGGAGAGTTTAATCAGTTCTCCTCTGATAGTAACTTTATGAGCCGCCCAAACAATTTCTGGGGAGATGCCTTCCGCTGCATTGGTGGAAAAATAGTCCTTGATAGAGTCGGCTATGCATTTGGCATGGATGGGGTTACTGAGTATAGACTCGTTTAGACGCCAGTGTGTTCCTCCTTTGTTGGTGAAGACATTGCGGATGGATAGAAGGACCAACGAGTGGTCCGACCATGAGGAGTCTATAATGGATGCTTTAAGGGCTAAAGGAACTAGCGTTGGGGGAATCAGGATGTGATCGATCCTGGCATTTGACTGATGTGGAGACGAATAGTGTGTGTAATCCTTGCTCTTAGGGTTTAATTCCCTCCAGATATCTACTAGACTTTTAGAGTGGAGAAATTTTGCAATTTTACTGCTCATCTTTGAGGGTCTCGTCGCTTGATCTTTAAGGGGTTTAGTCTTGTCAAGTCCCTGGTCGAATGCTACGTTGGAGTCCCCACCCATAATGATTTTGCCTTCCAGCATCGGACCCAATGTCGAGAAGAGAGATTTGAAGAATTTGGCTTGACCTTTATTGGGGGCATAATATGAGACTATGGAATAGAGTATTCCTTCAAACGTTCCCTTAACTAGGATAAATCTACCCTCTGGGTCCCTATATTCTGAAATATGTGTATAGTTGCAGCGTCTAGAGAATAGGATCGCGACCCCGAATTTGGCTTGACCTTTATTGGGGGCATAATATGAGACTATGGAATAGAGTATTCCTTCAAACGTTCCCTTAACTAGGATAAATCTACCCTCTGGGTCCCTATATTCTGAAATATGTGTATAGTTGCAGCGTCTAGAGAATAGGATCGCGACCCCCTTAGTTTTTGTAGTGGCATTTGCCAGAAAAAACGTGGGGTAGGAGGAGTGGATACATTTGGGTCTATAGCGAACAGGGAAGTGCGTCTCCTGCAGCAGGACGACATCAATTTTAAGGGCTCTATACCGTTCGAAGGCTATTCTCCTCTTCCTGGGGGAATTTAGGCCTTGGACATTGTGTGAGACCAGTCTCAGATCCCTGTTAATAGTGGGAGTGTTAGCCATTAGGACAGAGAGGGGAAATGATCAACCAAATACATCCACTTACCCTTTGGGTGATGACACTCCGGACCGAAGCCTCCAGTCTGAAGCCGAAATCAAGGATAGCCCCGGACCCAATCGCTCTATTCGTCTGCGGACACGCTTGGGGGAAGAGAAGGAGAGAACATGAGGGGGGGAAGGGAAGGGAGACATAAAACATAGAAACATGTCTTCTACGAAGACTGGTGTAGGGCCGGTGCGAGAGAACCCACTGACCCCCATCAAGAAAATTTTGGGCGATCCCGAGGATCGTCCAAAGGCCCATGCCAAAGAGGTGTAAACTACCTCTATGAGATGGGTGAGAGCACATTGGGCCCACCCCGGACCCTAACTGAAAACTATACGAAACAATGTAAAACTTTAGAACTGAACACTATAATATTGAGAGCAGCAAAATCCTGCCAACTGTTGGACCCCGGATGCTTCTGGTGAGCAACTGTCGTATGGGGAGAAGACCCAACCGGGCCCGGCTAGGTCCAAACCCAAGGTTCTGTAATCTGAGACCATGGCGAGGAGACAGTGAAATGAGGGGAAAAACTACTACCCTCCCCCGATCTATTGGTCCGAAGAAACCATACCCACCCCCCGCCCCAAAGCCAACAAACTAAGGATCAGCGGGAACCAGAGGAGGGGGAGGGGGAGCATGGGGATTTGTAGACCCATTAACCTAAAAAGACCATGTAGACTTAAGAACACCAGAGGCCCATTAATGAATAGAGGGTCTGCGCGGGCCTAGGGGAGCAGGCCAAAGGTAGGCCTGGTCCCAGAGGCGGGCAGAGGGACTCTTCCCAAACAACCCAGAGGCCACCAGGAAGATGTATCTAGAGCCTAGATGTAATCATACCGCTGTGGGGGTATGGGGGGACGAACCTGCTAAACTGCCTAGAGGCCATCCCCATGAGGAAAAAAACTGAGAGAAAAAAATCAAAAATGTACAAGGAGGAAAAAGTCAATTAAACCGTTAGGTGGGAGGTTATCCCTCCGTCCATCGAGTGGGCTATTGCCCGAGGAAGTCCACTCGAGGTTGGGAAAAGTAACGAAGAAGCCGGCTTCTCAGTAGACATCTTTCAGGGGGGGCCTCCGTCCTTGCTCTTCTTGGTGCGGCCGTTAAGCCAGAGAGGGGAGACTGGGCTGGACGGGGGGGGGGTCTCTTGGCTGACCCGGCAGAAGAAGAAGAAAAGTCCATGGGGAGCTCCTGGGAAATCAACTTCAAGTGTAAAAAGAGTTTTTCTCCATCCGCCATATTGGAAAAGGAGTAAGATTTTCCGTTGAGGGAGAACTTCGCTGCAAACGGGAAAGTCCATCGGTATTTTATGTCTTGCTGGTTGAGCACAAGCAGGAGCGGTTTGAGTGCCCTTCTCTTTTGTATGGTGGAGGGAGCCAGGTCTGCAAAAATCTGTATACGATGACCCTGAAATTGGAGGTCTGATTGCGTTCTGGATTGGCGCATCACTTCTTCTTTAGTTTTATAGTAATGGGGTTTCACAATAATATCCCGGGGGGAGCCATCCTTTCTGGGGGGCCCTAAGGACCGGTGCGCCCTGTCTAGGTCCAGATGTTGCGGCGGAATTTGTGGGGCCAATTGGGAGATGATGTCCCGTACCGTAAGGGGGATGTCAGCAATGGACTCCGGCAGGCCACGGATTCGGAAGTTGTACCTCCTGGACCTATTCTCAAGGTCGTCGATTCTTGCAATGGCAACGTCAAGTTGATCCTGGATAGTTTTAATATGGGCTTCATTTTGGTTGGTCCTGGAGACTGTAGTGTCCATTTTGTTTTCTATGGCCTCAATTCTGGATCCCAGATTGGCAAAGTCAGATTTAATGTTATTAGTAATCTGAGTAGCAGTATTAGCTAGCCCCCTGTCAAGTAATTCCGAGAATTTGGAGAAAAGATTCGCTTGGAGGGTGGAAATGTCTGTCAGGGAGAAGTTCGGGGAAGCAGGTCCCTGTGGCTGCGGTGTGGCTGGGCCCTCTGGGGATAGAGGGAATTCCTCCATGTGGTGGCCTAAGAGAGATTCGGTTGAAGCAGGTGACGGAGCCTGTGGCGAGCAGGGATCGTCGGGTGGTTTATGTCTGCGTTGGGAGCCGCTCTGTGCCACCTGAGAGTAGGACAGCGTGGCCGGGGTCAGCACTTGCCTGTGTTCTGGCGGTTTGTCCGTGTAGGCCACGAGTGTCTGTGCAGCTGAGGTGGCGGTGGCCATCTTGGTACACCCTCTCCCCGCTGAACGGTTGAAATGCGGCCCTAGATCTCGTCTTGCGGGGGGGCCAGGCATCCGCTATTGTGCTCCGACCTTTCCCACGTTCGGGGGAGTATCGGGGGGGAAGCTCCGTGCGCTGAGAGCGGCGTCAGGTGGATCGGCGGTCCGGGGTGGTGCGGAGCTCGTGGCTCAGGCGGCCATGTCGGAGCTCTCGCGCATGCGCATGCACTATGTACTTTTTATTGATTTTACATGGTCACCACGTTCATATATACTGTCTATGAGAGTGGCATTCTGCTGCTGCTGCTGTGAAGGGCTGGATTTTGATTGTTAGATCCCTTATGCCGAGTACACACAATCAGACTATCTGGCGGACAATTCGCCGGACTTTGCAGCGGAGGTCCGCCGGACTTTCCGAAGGAGCAGACTTGCCCACACACCCCAGGACTTCAGCCGCCGGACTATGGCAGGGACTTTTGAAATGAACAGACTTGCCCACACACAGAGTAAAGTCTGTTCATTTTGAACGTGGCTCCAGGTAGACTGGACTAGCGCAGGAAGTCAATGTCGCCGCCTCCCTCAGCGAGATTGACACCTCGCGAGCCCCGTCACCTGGTATGGATTTAAAGGGGAACCCCTACACTGAAAAAACTGTGTGGGGGTCCCCCCAAAGTCCATATCAGGCATGTATCCGAGCACGCAGCTCAGCCGGTCAGGAAAGGGGGTGGGGACGAGGGAGCGCCCCCCCCCCTCCTGAGCCGTACCAGGCCGCGTGCCCTCAACATGGGGGGTGTTTTGGGGAAGGGGGGCCCTGCGGCCCTCCCACCCCAAAGCACCTTGTCCCCATGTTGATGAGGACAAGAGCCTCTTCCCGACAACCCTGGCCGTTGGTTGTTGGGGCCTGCGGGTGGGGGGCTTATCAGAATCTGGGAGCCCCCTTTAATAAGGGGCCCCCAGATTCCGGCTCCCTGCCCTATGTGAATGAGTATGGGGTACGATGTACCCCTACCCATTCACCTGGGAGGAAAAGTGTTAATAAAAAAACACAACACAGGTTTTGAAAATACTTTATTAGACAGCTCCGGGGGTCTTCTTCCGTCTTCGGAGGTCTTCTTGCGACTTCGCGGCCACTCTTCGGTTCTTCTTGCTGGGCTTCTGCTTTCTTCTTCCAGCTCTTTTACTAGCGTTGGTCCGGTCTTGTTGCTGTTGCTGCCGCCTTCTGCTTATTCTTCTTCCTGCTTCTTCTTCTTCTCTTCTTCCGATGTTGATACAATGCTCTCTCTAGTCGTAATGGTGGGGATACATCGCATTGCGACTTATATAGTCAAAAGGGGCGGGGTCAGCGGATGATGTCACATGGGGACCCCGTCCCTTATGATGTCACAGTCCCGGGGGATGCTTCCCCAAAGCACCCCCCCCCATGTTGAGGGCACATGGCCTGGTACGGCTCAGGAGGTCACCACCCCCTTTCCTGACTGGCCAGGCTGTGTTATGATTTTTTTCTTTTAGGACTGCACTGTTTTTTCTTTTAATGTTTTATGTCACACTGTATTTGCTTAGTGGCCTTTCAAACCTTTTTGGGGGGAAAAATGTACTTCACTTAATTAAATAAAAATCTAAACTGTAAAGTTAGTTTATTTTTGTATAATGTGAAAGATGATGTTATGCTGAGAATCGTGACTCTCATTTTTTCCAGAATCGTGCAGCTCTACTGTGTAGTACTTGAATTTGCTCATAACAAAGACAGACCGTCTATTGCAGCCTCTCCCCTGTGATTTTCCTCAGTTAAATTGTTGCAAAATCTGATCAGCTGGGCAGAGCAGCCAGGCAAAGCCACTTGTTGAGAGCCACAGTTGCTTTTTAAGATTAAGGATACAGTTTATTTGAAAAATGATACTGTTTCTATAAAATGTCGGGATTCTATAGTATTTATACTATGTGAGATTAAGTCATTTTACATTTATGAACACTTTTTGGATGACATGTATTTATGAACACATTTATTTTGTGGTGTAGTGCTGTATACAATAAGGATTAGCCTTATATTCATGCAGACTTGTGAGTCTACAACAGCTACTATAAAAAATATACTGCTTCACCATTCCAAATGTTTTTTGCAATTTACATAGTCCTGCTACAGTGAATAGGCAGGAGGTTGACACTATGAAAATGCAGCATCACTGGTGTTACCCTACTTACCGTCCCACTCCCCTCTGTAATGTTTCCTAAAACCTCACCCCTCCAGGTCCCCATCACTTACCTATTGGATTGGCAGCACTGCCCACTGCTATAGTTTGGTTTGGTTCTCGGTGTGGAACTCGCTTTTTGTTTTATTTCTGTCTGCTAACCTATGAACAGATACCATTAGAATATGATTTCTGACATTAATACTAGCATTATTTTAAATTGCATGTAATTATTTTAATGAACACATAAGTGGACTAAAGTGAGTTTATCATTTTGGCCCAGTATTCCTATTAACTCAATTAAGCTATAAAGACGTACTTGAGATACATGTATAAGTAGTGATGAGTGAATTCATTGGTAAATGGGGGCAACTGCTAATTTTTGCTTCATGCACACTGGACGTATAAAAACCCCAGTAAGGGTAGCGGTAGAATGAGTTTGGTAGCTTTTTTTTTAGCAAAACTATACTCCCACAAAAGCTTATGGCTTAAAGAGGAAGTAAACCCTCATGGGTGTTACTTCCTCTTTGTTTCCCTGCAAAGGTAAAGCATAATGGTCTACTACTATGCATTGCATAGTAGCCCATTATGTGACACTTACCTACAGGAGAAGCCCGCGATGTCCCCGTCTTCCTCGCTAGTAGTGAGAGTCCATTCTTCACCCCTCTTCCTGCCCGGGCCGCGCATGCATGTGGGAGCCACCTTTAACGCCTAGAAACGGCACAGCATGCACAAAAGAAATGGCTGTACAGTGATTTGCAAATATCTCCTAGACTGTGCGGGTCTGGAAGATATTTCAAGCAACTACAGATAAGCCTTAATTAGGCTTATGAGAAGGAATACTGCCGTGCGGCCCAGTCTTCCAAAGGGAGTGGATCATGCTCTTCAGTATGTCGCAGTACATTCTGGCATTCATGGTTCCCTCAATGAACTGTAGCTTCACAGTGCTGGCAGCACTCATGCAGCCCCAGACCATGACACTCCCACCACCATGTTTGACTGTAGGCAAGACACACTTGTCTTTGTACTCCTCACTTGGTTGCTGCCGCACAAGCTTGACACCACCTACACCAAATAAATTTATCTTGGTCTCATCAGACCACAGGCATGGTTCCAGTAATCCATGTCCCTAGTCTGCTTGTCTTCAGCAAGCTGTTTGCAGGCTTTCTTGTGCATCATCCTTAGAAGAGGCTTCCTTCTGGGACAGCAGCCATGCAGACCAATTTGATGCCATGTGCAGCGTATAGTCTGAGCACTGACAGGCTGACCCCCCACCCTTCTACCCCTTAAGCAATGCTGGCAACACTCATACGTCTATTTCCCAAAAACAACCTTTAGATATGACGCTGAGCATGTGCACACAACTTCTTTGGTCAACCATGACGAGGCCTGTTCTGAGTAAAATCTGTCCTACTAAACCGCTATATGGTCTTAGTTTCAGGGTCTTGGCAAAATCTTCTTATAGCCTAGGCCATCTTGTAGAGCAACAATTCCTTTTTTCATATCCTCAAGAGTTCTTTGCCATGAGGTGCCACGTAGAACTTCCAGTGACCAGTATGAGAGAGTGGGAGTGATAACACCAAATTTAACACACCTGTTCCCCATTCACACCTGAGACCTTGTAACACTAACGAGTCACATTACATCGGGGAGGGAAAATGGCTAATTGAGCCCAATTTGGTAATTTTCACTTAGGGGTGTACTCACTTTTGTTGCTAGCGGTTTAGCCATTAATGGCTGTGTGTTATTTTGAGGGGACAGCAAATTTACAAATTTTGTGAGATTGTGTGTATGTGTGTACAAAAAATATATATACATACACACATACACATATACATATATACACACACACACCACACATATAAATGTGTGTGTGTGTGTGTGTGTGTGTGTGTGTGTGTGTGTGTGTATATATATATATATATATATTTGTAAATATAAAATGATATGATAAAACTGACTGAGTAACCGAAGGTGCCTGCAAGTATCATCTATTTAAAACCTTTAAAAGGTTTTGTTTTCCAGAGAGGGTATTGTGTGACCTACTTCCTCTACTGTAATGGTCTGATTTAAAGTACTTTGGTTGTCTAGGGAATGCTGGGATGGACAAATGCTCTCTAGGAAAATCTTGATTGCGGATTGACTCTTAAAAAAGATAAATTAAAATAGGATGTATAAACCTCCTGTGTGCATGTTGGGATGTAAAGAACAGGATTAGAGGGGTTATGTATTTTCAGAGTGTTATAAATTTGACTTTTACAGTATTGTGATGCCAGCTTGTTAGGAGCTTGTTTTGTCTCTCACAATAACAACCGTATCCATTTTCTCTGAAATTGGAGGAAGTCTTCTGAAACGATTTTGTTTATATAGTTCTGTTCTAATTTGGATATTTTCCAGGTAGGTTTTTAATTTTGTGTGCCATGTACAACAGTTCATAATGACAGGTGTGATGCCATTTGCAGAGAGTACATTATTATTCTGGTGTAAGTTCTTGTACGTTTTTTGTTCCTATTGGGATGTTTTTGAAATTCCTGTTTACTGGTTATGAAGGTAATTTTCTAGGTAAAGTAGACATTTCACAAAAATGTTATTAAAGAGGTTGTAACTGTAAAAAATAAAATCCTGTTCCATTAACAACTTCAGCCCTGGAAAGATTTACCCCCCCCCCTTAATGACAGGCCTTTTTTTTGTGATACAGCACTGTGTTACTTTAACTGACAATTGTGTGGACATGTGACATTGTACCCGAAAATAATTTACGTCCTTTCTTCTCCCACAAATAGAGCTTTCTTTTTGTGGTATTTGATCACCTCTGCAGTTTTTATTTTTTGCAGTATAAACAAAAAAAGAATATAAAAAAACAATATTTTTTACTTTTCTGATATAATACATATCCAAAAGAAAAATATAAAAAATGTGTTCATCAGTTTAGGCCAATATGTATTCTTCTACATGTTTTTGGTAAAAAAAAATAAAAAATAGTATATTGATTTGTTTGCGCAAAAATTATAGCGTCTGCAAAATAAAGAATAGATTTATGGCATTTATTTATTTATTTACTAGTAATGGCTGTAATCAGTGGTTTTTAGAGGGACTGCGACATTGCGGTGGACAGATCGGATAGATCACCTGACTGACATTTTTTACACTTTTTTGGGGAACCAGTGACATTATTACAGCAATCAGTGCTAAAAATATGCACTGAAATTGTGCTAATGACACTGATGGGGAAGGGGTTAGATCACCTCTGCAGAGGGATCACCTCTGTAGTTTTTATTTTTTGCGGTATAAACAAAAGAAGGCCGCGAATTTTGAAAAAAAATATATTTTTAACTTTCTGATATAATACATATCCAAAAGAAAAATATAAAAAATGTATTCATCAGTTTAGGCCAATATGTATTCTTCTACATATTGTTGGTTTAAATAAATAAATAAATAAATTGTATATTGATTTGTTTGCACAAAAGTTATAGCGTCTGCAAAATAGAGGATAGATTTATGGAATTAATTTATTTACTAGTAATGGCGATGATCAGTGATTTTTAGCGGGACTGTGACATTACGGCGGATAGATCGAATACCTCCACTTAACTGGCATTTTTTACACTTTTTTTGGGAACCAGTGACATTATTACAGTGATCAGTACTAAAAATATGCACTGATGTACTTATGACAGTGGCGGGGAAGGGGTTAACATCAGGGATGATCAAAGAGTTTAATGTGTTTCCTGTTTGTGTACCCCGCCATCTTGCTCCTGCACCTGGCAACCCCTGCGCACCTCATGGAGAAACGTTTCATGTCCACACGTTCTTCCAGCGCCAAGCAGGGGGGCCGCGATCCACACAGGCCCTCCCACCCAACATCATCTTGGAGGTGCCAGCCTTGAGCCTGGATCCCTTCTCCCTGTCTCCTTTAGAGGACTCTATGCAGTCCCCAGACATGTGTGACAGCCAGAAACTCGTGCCAGTGAAGCCACAGCTAGCGCTCCGAGATGCTGAAACAATGCTGCAGGCTGAGCTGTCCACAGCTACCTCCAGGCTGGCTGCACATCTCACTAAGGAGATGCGGGAGCTCGGATCCACACCAACAACCTGGAAGACAAAATAGAGGCAACCACTACAGTCCTAGAGAACCATGAATAGGACCTCACAAACATTAAAAAAGAGCTGGAGGTGGCCTTGCTCCGCCTGGAAGATTATGAGAATCGCTCTCACAGGGGAAACCTCTGCCTTAGAGGCATCCCAAAAGCTGTCACTGACCTCACCTCCACAGCCACCACTCATTTCCAGGAGTTGGTACCAGCAATATCCATAGAATGACTGGAGTCGTTCTTTTACCGCACCAAAGAAACCCTCCTACGGGCAGCCAGGGAGAGATCTGATCTGAAGTTCCAGGGTCACCAATATCAGATTTTTGCCAACCTGTCGCAAACTACCATTGTGAAGCTGCGACAAATGAAACCCTACACTTCTGCCCTACTGGCTCATCAGATCAGGTATCGCTGGGGCTTCCCTTTCAGACTTACTTTCTCCTTCAAAGGCCGCAGCTATGTAGTGACCTCCCCAGATGAAGCTCAATCGGTCCTGTCTACACTTCACTTGCTGCGTGGCACAGCCCGACTGGCTCCAATGTACCAAAATCTCCTGCGCAATTGCCAAGCCGTTGCTGGGCGAAGGTGCAGGGCCAGAGGCGCTCACTCCCCAGCTCACCATCTGCCACTGGGTCTCCTTGTTCTGATCCTGGATGAACTCTACCCCTAGGAGTCATGAGTACTACTGCCCCAGCCTGGCTAGGCCTTTTGTTGCTCTGAGCCCCACCCTGGAATTTGGGATGTTACTACCTTTTGTGCTCCACCACACCATCCTCCTCTCTATTGGTTGACACCCAGGTATGGTTTCCCCTTCCCCACCCAACCTCCCTTTGCCCACTCCTCCCTTGTTCCCCTCTGGATCCGCACCGGACTATCAACCATTCGGGGCAGCTTCGGCCGAATCCTCCTGAACTGCCTGGAGCCCCTGGACAACCTGGGCCTAAGTTTCTCAGTTAGCATGTTGCACCCTAGTTGTATTGGACAGCTACTGCAGAACATACCCGCTATAGACTGACTTGGTTTTTCCCATGTTTCTGCCCTCAGCTTCCCACCCCACATTTTCTGAACCCCCCCCTGGATCCAGACACCCACCTCTGCTCCTCACTGACCTTTCAGTGGCTAATCAATATCGCCCTGTCCCTTCCCCTTTACCCCACCTGGGAATCCTGCATTTTTATCCGACCCTTCCCCAGTAATGGAGCCTGCTCCAACCCCCTTCAGGGGGAGTGAAGAAAGAGAGAGGGAGACCTAGAATACTGTTTAAGTTATTATCTGTAGACCATGGGGGCTTGTGTACAGATTCTCCCCATGGGCGAATCTCGTAGGTCCCCATGCCTTTCCACTATGCTATGCTCTCTGTTACATGTGCACTGTTTGATGAAATGCTAGGTTTGTTCTGGTTTCTTGGATATGTCTCATGTCCTTTTTCCCTATTTTAGCAGCGGTTGCCACTTGGTTGGCGTTGTTTTCGTCGCCTCCGCTGGGAGAACCCTCATCAACAGTGTTGCGGGGTGGGGCCTCCCTGGTGTGGGTGTTGAATTAAACTTTTTACCGCCCTCCAGTTGTGGGGTGACAAGTCTGCTCACGCCTTATTCACACCACCGTAGCATCCTCCAAAGAGGAGCTTGTTTCCCGGGGATTACTCCCCCATTTTTGTTACCTTAGTTTGTTAATGGTATGTAATGTTAAATGTTTTTTGATTACAGCAAGTGTCTTCCCCTTTCCTCCTCCCCTTGACTATGGGGGAGGCGGGGGGTTGCCAACATGTGTTTTCTGCCTTACCCCCCCCCCCCCCCCTTTTTTTTTTCTCCTCTTCCTCTGAGTGACCCTCCTTGTTTTCAGATGGTCCTGTTGACCTAGTGCAGCCATGTGTCTTGCAGTAGAGCTCCTCCCTCTTTAGCGTCCTTACCGAGGATGTGGTCCACTCCTGCGGTGGTATTTGTTTAAGGTCTCCCTCCATCCCCCTCCCTCCCTCCTTGTCTCCTTCCTCTTCCCCCCTCTCTCTTCTTTTCCCTTTTCTCAATTCATCTCCTTCTCCGGCACTTGCGGGCCACATTCCCTCTAACGTATCAGTGGTTGATTGGCAGCTACTAAGACCTCTATATTGGGCTGAGTACATGCAAGCATCTCTCATCTCCGCATTCTCATAACATCCACGGATTCAATTCCCCAAACAAGCGATCCAAAGTATTTAATTTCCTCAAGTACAACCAGGTTGACCTTTTTTGCCTGTAAGAGACCAGGTTTTCCTCCTCCTTGGCTCCCAAATATCTTTTGCCACACTACCCCACCTTTTACCTAGCCTTGGCCCCTAAGAAACATGGGGGGGGGGTCTCATTGCGTTTCGTCGCCACCTGATCTTTGATTATGTCAAGGAAATTGCAGACCCAACCGGCAGATACCTACTCCTTCAGGGCACCCTTAGTGGTCATGCCGTTACTATAGTGACATATTACACTCCGAACCGTTTCCAAAATAATTTCTTCTCCCACCTCCTTCAGGTTGTAGCCTGTCATAGTTTTGGAACCCTGCTCCTCATGGGAGACTCTAATGTGGCCTTGGTCTCATTGATCGACAGATGTTATGCCTCTGGATTGGTCCCCTCACATGATCGATCAGTGGAGGAACAAATGCGCACATTGTTGCACTCTCGTGGGTTTGTCAATGCCTGGCGGGAACGCCATCCACATGATCGCAACTTCACTTATTATTCCAACCCACATAATAGTTTCTTTAGCATAGACCATACTGGTTCCACTCCGATTCCTCCCCTTTATTGGAAAAATCTTGATTCGTTCCTCACCCTGGTCTGATCATGACCCCCTTGTCTTTTTCGCGTACCTTGCTTGCTCCCCTCTCCCCCTTCCCTATTGGAGACTTAATGAGTCTCTTCTTGCATCTCAAGACTCTTGCCTTACTATACATGCTCGCATTCAAACCTTTTTTGCAGACAATGTTGTCTGTCTGTTCTGCGATATCCCATTTGGAGGCCCACAAGGCCACTTTGCAAGGCCACCACATCCAAATCACGTCAGCACGTAAATACGAACAGGAGCAGAGGCTTTGAGACCTTAATACACAATTGGAGCAGCGAATGGGCCAGGAAATCCTATCCATCGATTGCGAAGCGGAAGGCTTGAGATGCCATTGTAGCTGAATTGGACCTGTTGGCCACTGATCAAGCGGAAAAAGCCCTTCGCTGGGCAAGACATAAATTCTATATTGTGCGAACAAGCCAGGGCAGATGCTGGTCCAACTCGGAAACCTACCTGACTCCGATCAGCTGGTGGCGACCTCATCTTGTACCCGACTAAAATCAGAGTCTTTTGCTGCCTTCCTGTCCTCCCTTTATAGCAAACCCCTTCCCTACTGACTTGGCAGATGCTTTTTTCCAAGATCTTAGGCTCCTCTCTTTGGCCACGACTGCCCAGGAGGCACTGAATGCAAATATGTCTGAACTGGAAGTATCCCTAGCTATCAAATCGTCTTGTCCATTGAAGACCCCGGGCCCCAACGGTTTCTCCAGTCTTTATTACCGTAAATTGTCTCAACTGCTGGCACTTCACCTGACAGCCTATTTTATCGCTATGCGACAGGGCGAGAGGCCTTGCTCCAATGCCCTCCGAGCTCATATTTCTATGATCCTGAAATCTGAGGTGGAAGCACGAGATCCGCAGGCCTTTCAGTCGATTTCCTTACTGAACAAGGACATGAAACTTCTGGGTAAGATCTTGAGTTCCGGCGTCAAATATATGTGCCAACTGATCCACAGAGACCAGGTAGAATTTGTCCCGGATCACCAGGTGGCTGACAACGTACGTAAAGTGATACATCTTATTTCCCTGCTGCAGCAACGTAATATTCCAGGATTCTTGCTTTCACTTGATATCTACAAGACATTTGACATCTGTCCTGGGACTATCTACGATATGTGTTGCAACATTGGGGTTTTGGAGATTCTTTCCTGACCTGGCACTCAGTCCTGTACTCCTCCCCTACAGCATCAGTCCACTATGAGAATTTCTCCTCCTTTTCCTTTCTTATATTTCGAGGAACGCATCAGGGCTGCCCCCTCTCCCCGGCCCTCTTTATCCTGGCCCTGGAACCTCTGGCGGCAGCCCTCCATGCTGACCCTAATATTACGGGGATTCCCTACGCCGGTGAATCCTGTAAGATTAACTTATTCGTGGATGATGCACTTCTGACCCCCTCTAATCCCATCAACACTCCCTAATTTGCACACTGCTGTCCCGCTTTGCAGTCATCTCTGGCTTGCAGATTAACCCCCAGAAAACAACCGCCCTCAATGTCTCTCTTCCGAATTCCATGGTCTCTCAACTCCAATCGTCTTTCCCATACCGCTGGTCTGACCCTTCCCTAGAATACCTGGGAGTCCGCTTGACCCCTTCTTTCCCTTCTCTCTTTGCCACTAACTATTATCCCCTCCTACGTACTATCACCACCCTTTTGGACTCCTGGCAATTCCCTTCACTGTCATGGATCTGTTGCATCATCATGGTTAAAATGACTGTGCTCCCTAAAATTCCCTTACTTTCACACCTTGCTGGTCCGAGTGCCCACCTTCTTCTTACGCTCACTCCAGAATAAAATCTTAGCTTTCATGTGGGCCCACAAATGTCCCAGAGTGGCTCACACTACTCTCTTTACCCACAGACTAGGAGGCGGGCTGGGTGTCCCTAACATCTCCAAGTACTACCATCTCCAAGTACTACCTAGCTGCACAGCTTACAATCTACGGCTAAGGGGGCTGGAGCCCCCAGTGGGGCCCCCAAAAAGCCTTGGGTCTCGGGCATTCACAAATCTATTATTAGGCCCGAGTGGGGACCGATCTGACTTTGAGTGCGGCCGAGTGACATAGCAAGTCCCGCCTTCTGGAGCCTGCAGCACCTATGATAGATGTCCCACTGGGCCAATGCCAGGACCGTGGGATATGTAACGTCCATTATAGGCGATGTAGGCTCCAGAAGATGGGAATTACAATGCAGCCGTGTCACTTTGAGAAGATCCCCACTCGGGAGCCCGGGCGGCTTTCCTCTCCTCTTCTTTATCTGCCTACCTGCTGCCTACTGGGATGGGAGCGCCAGCGTCGCACACTACGACTGAGCTGCTGAGCTGCAGGAGGAGCCAGAGGTCACGGTCACCTGAAGTCTGACGTCGCGTGTAATGGTCAGGTAGGTCAGCGCATGTCAGTGTGTGGCTCAGGTAGGTCAGTGTAATAAATGGTCAGTGTGCGTCAGGTAGGTCAGTGTGTACATCAGGTAGGTTAGTGTGTACATCAGGTAGGTTAGTGTGTGCATCAGGTAGGTTAGTGTGTGCTTCAGGTAGGTTAGTGTGTGCTTCAGGTAGGTCAGTGTAATGGTGAGGTAGGTCAGTGTGAGTCAGGAAGGTCAGTGTGGGTCAGGTAGATCAGTTTTTAGTGGTCAGCATTGATGGACACTGGTAAGCCAGGCAGCAACCAGCAAGTGAGCTTACCCACCCCCCCGGTGTCGGGCTCTTTTATGGCTTCCCTCAATTTTGCACCCCCCCCCTTCTGTTAGCCCTCTCATGACCCATAGCTTGCATTTTTGGGACTCGGTCCACTAATCTGGAGAGTTAATGTCCCCTTTTCTCCCATTCCTTCCTCTCCTGAATAACCCCCTCTTCCCTTCGGGCTAGAACATCCCCTGGCTATTGCGGGTATTCATAGGTATGTCACTTTTTAGGATTCTGCGCTTTCCTATCTTGGGCTTCCTTTCGGGAGACCTATGAGTCTATGGCCTCCTGTCAACCCTTTTTCATGTACCTTTCCACATAGATGCCCAGCATGCTTTACTCTATTGCCCGCTCCCAGGCCTCTTCTCCTACCAACAAAAGCTGGCCACCTACTTCTTCATTACTGCAAAACGCGCTATTGCTAGAGCCTGGCGGAAGCCCTCGGTTGGTATTACAGAAGTAAAGAGCATTTTGACCACCCTCATGTTACATGAACAGATGACCAGTGTACTTAATGACACCCATGCTAAGTTCCTCAAAGTGTGGAATCCATGGTGGTCTTATGCTCTCCATGCTCTGCCCCCAGCCAGCTTGGGTATTCCAGACAATTCCAATATACTACCCAACCCGCAGGCCCCAAGCTCTTTTCTTGTTTATGTCTTCACCTCCTCCTTTCCCATTTTTATCCATCATGTCTCTCCTCCTCACGTCTTCTTTTTCTCTTTCCTCTCTCTTACCTTCGCTGCTCTCCCCACTTCACCCTTCCCCACCTTATCTTCCCTACCCCCCCCCCCCCCCCTTTTTTTTTTTTTTTTTTTTCCTTTCTTTATTTTGTTTGCTAATTTTGATCCAGTTACTCATTCCCACTTCCGACTCAGTCGCTGGATGCTTTTATTGTTTGCCTTTACATTAAAAAAAAAGATGATATATATATATATATATATATATATATATACATACATACATATATATATATAGTTTTGTATTTACATGAAATGTGATGTTTTGTTCCCTGTGCGGGACCACTTTTCCTTCCTTTTCTTCAAGGCGGTATTCTGGCTTTGTTTATTTCAATAAAAAATTATTGTATCAGAAAATTCTGCAGGAAAATAACCTTTTTTCACATCACGTGACCATCTGGCTGACATCAGAGAGAACTCAGCCCCTCCTACTGTAGTCATTAGATCAGTGAAGAAGAGCAGCGGGTGGTCACGTGACCCCACATCGGCGATGTTAAAAAAGGTAATTTAGCTGACGAATTTTCAAAAAACACACACGCTCTGTATAGTAGATCTTATTATCACAGAGAGGCTGGCAGGAATTGGGATCACTGGCATTACAACCACTTTTAATTGAAAATGGTATGGAACATGGGTATACAATCAGATCGAGCAAAAGGACGGCATGGGAAATACTGAATGCCGCTATCAGAATACAAAGACAGATAAAGGCATATTTCTATGTGGTATGTGTTGTCCCATGCAATGAACAAAAAAAGCCTAAGGGGATTCCTCAATAACAAAGCCAATAATTGCCTCCTATATGAGAGGGATGAATATGTGGACCTAATTATTAAGAAAGGGGCAGGGAGAGGGGAAGAAGAAACAGAAAAGTGCAACAAGAAAAGGAGGAGGGAAAGAGGAAAGAATGCAGGGAAGAGGGATCAGAAGAGATAAAGTCCAGCTGAACGGCAATAATCACATGTACGGATGTATTTAGTTCTACTGAAAGGAGGGACCAGTCCTAAAGCAGACATTAATGAGATGCATTTAATTCCTTAAAGTGGAGATCTACCCACCACTGCAAAAATTAAAAGCCAGCAGCTACACATACTGCATCTGCTGACTTTTAATAATAGAACACTTACTGTCCTGGAGTCCAGCGATGTCGGCACCACAGCTGATGTGCTGCCGCCGCCGCCATTGCCGGTAAGGTAACCTGGTAGTGAAGTATTATGGCTTCATGCCGGGTCCCTACTGCACATGCATGAGGCACCGCTGCACCCTCCTACTGGCCCAGAGGCAGGGGATGAAGGAGGGAGCTGAGCCACTGACATATTGCACCACGGCCCGGGCTCCCGGAAGTGGGGACAGGATACCCCCCCCAAAAGATGCCAAATGTGGCACTGGAGGGGGAGGGGAAAAATTAGCGTAAGTTCCACTTGGGTGGAACTCCGCTTTAACTAATGTGCATCGGTTTCTTTTTTTAAATGTGTATTTGTGAAGGGTGGGTTTAAAGCCTGATTTCAGGCTAATTTTATTTATTTTTACATTCTGGACCCCCAGCAGTATTAAAAAAACACTATGGCTGCATTATTCACCACCTCCCCTTTGCCACAAGATGTTCTCAGACTTCTGGATTGAATTACACCCAGCATCATTCAGTCCAAAAGGCTAAGGACATACTGATCAGTGTTTCAAGTGCACATCACCTCAAACTGCAGACCACTGTTATACTGATCTGCACATTTTGACCACCTTTCTAACAAAGTGTTACTAAACCCAGGACCCTGCATTCACTATATCTGGTCTCTTATGCCCTGTACACACGGTCGGACATTCCGACAACAAAATCCGTCGGATTTTTTCCGATGGATTTTGTCCTAAAACTGGTGTTGCATACACACGGTCGGACAAAGTTGTCGGAAAATCCGATAGTTCGGAACATAATTACGTTCGTTCGTTACAACGGGACTATGTTGAGGCTAGTAGCCAATAGCTTTGTTCTCGTAATTTTATCTGAGGATGCGTGGCACTTTGTCCGATCGGAATTCTCTACAAACGATCGGAAAAAGTCAGATCGTATTTTTTTGTCGGAAAATTTTAGATCCTGCTCTCAAATTTTTTCAGACGGAAAAAGTCCGATAGAGTGTGTGTGTGTGTGTGTGTTTTTTTTTTGGTTTGTTTTTTAACAATATGTCCAGATTATTTGTATAAGGTAGCATATAAACTTTGTCCCAGAAAGCCTAGTACCCATGCAAATCGAAAACGTTAAGGCCTCGTTCACACCTTGTGCAGAAACATAAATTGTTTTTTCTACATCTGTTTTTGCAAGGGCACAAAGAAAACAATTGTTCACTAGCACTGGTATCGTATGTATTTTTCTGCCCAGAAATCTGTAACAGGTATGCAGAAACAAATATACAGTACATGACATCAACATTGTAGTGTGAGCAGGGTACATGCAGTAGAAAACCATAGATTTCTTTGTGTCCTTGCAGAGACCTACCTTGGAAATACACATCTCTTCACATGATATGAGCAAGCGCAAAATATTCTATGTGGATCAAATTGGCATGTGTGTGTGTGTGTGTGTGTGTGTTTTTTTTTTCCATCAGTTTTTATGCATGTATGGTGTGAACAGGGCTTAAAAATAACACTGCAATAGAAAGTTTAAAGTAGGTGCACCGAACGGAAATTTTGATGCTGAAACCAAAAATTCAGGATGCACTTGGCCAAAACCAAAAATGGCAGTTACAGCTGATAACGGGATGCAATCAGAAGATTGTAATCACCTTTTTTTTCTTCTTCTTTAAGCTGACAGCGTGAGGAGAAAAATCTGATTAGTAGCTTCTTTCAGCGGGTCATCGGTCCCAATCACGGAGTGCCACTGCTGCTATGTAGAGCCCACCAGTGCCACCTACCAGTGCATATAAGTGCTGCCTACCAGTTCCACCTTTCAGTGCTGACTATCAGTGTCACCTACCAGTGCCGCCTATCAGTGCCCATCAGTGCCGCCTCATCAGCTCACATCAATGAAGGAGACAAATTACCTGTTTTCAAAATTTTATAACAAACTATGAAACAATTTTTGGTCTTTTTGCAGCAAAACATGAAAAAATCCAACAGTGATTAAATAGCACGAAAAGAAAGCTCTATTTGTGTGAAAAAAAATGATAACATATGGGTACAGTGTTGCATGAAAGCTGAAAATTGGCCTGGGCAGGAAGGGGGTTTAAGTGCCCAGTATGCAAGTGGGTAATGTGAATTTAAATGAATATGAATATAAATTTATTGTCAGACAATATCGTCACCTTTATGACAAGAAAAGCTCAAGAAAAATGCGTCCCGTTAAATTGTATGCCTTCACACTGGTCTGTTGCGCTCCTGTTGTGGTGTTAAAAATCTTACTCGCTGCTTTTTTGGTCCATTTAAAAAAACTGCACCAAAAATGCACCTCTCGGTTAAAATGCACTGAAAATGCATCAATAATGCACGTGTTACGTTTTTGATGTGGTTTTTGAGTCACATGACCTATGAATAACACATCATAAGCACAGTAAAATCAGGGGAAAATCGTATGCATTTCCTGCCCCATTATCTGCACCTTATTCTCTATCTGCACAGTGCTGTAAACACCATTTTTCTCCGCATCTCTAGTTCAAAAGTCTAAGTGCAGGCAAACTTAAAAACAAAGATCAGTACAAGGGACATGACTTTCAGTCAGTAGGATGTGTCCCTTGTGCTGATGCCTCTTTTATTAGGTGAAATCCTCCTTCGTCCATGCCTCCCCACCCCTGCCGCCATAATCTTCTGGTGCGGTGCTAGTTAATAGAACTAAGGGGCTGTCAAGGACGCTCATCAAGAAAGTCCGAATGAAAAAGAGGTTTATACACACCTGCTCTTATACAGTGATATTGCACAGATCAGTCCCTTACTTGTTCTTTAGCAGCTCCTCCCCCTTGCGCTCTCCTCTCCTCCTAGTGTCCCTCTAGCAAGTCGTTTGTTATTGGGGCACCCATGTGGACGCCCTCCGGAGCCAAGCTGTGTGCGTCCATATACACACACAGTAAGGTTTGCCCAAGGCCACCAGTCTCTGCAGGGGAGAGTCTTAAAATGATTGTAAGGGTTTTAAAAATAAATAAATAACAAACATATGATACTTACCTTCACTGTGCAGCCCGTTTTGGCCCCGAACCTGCTCTTCTGGGGTCCCTCGGTGGCTCTCGCGGCTCCTCCCAACCATCAGATAACCCCCCAGGAGAAGCGCTCTACCGGGGGTTACCTTACGGGCGCACTCCCGAGTCCAGCATTTGGCCCGGCGCCCACGTCATTGAATTTGATTGACAGCAGCGGGAGCCAGTGGCTGCGCTGCTATCAGTCTATCCAATCAAGAGCCGAGAACCATGGGTCAAGTTCTAGGGCTCAGCTAAGTAAAACGGGGGGCCACTGCCAGGTGTTTTTTCACCTTAATGCATAGGATATATTAAGGTGAAAAAACACAAACCTTTACAACCCCTTTAGGTGGTTCAGTCATTGCCTCCTGTTTTCAAGATTATCCACAGTTGCCAATTTTTTTTTTCTGTAAATACGTAAATTTAGCTCTGGACAATTAGCAGTGGGGTCTTCATCTTTCAGATCAACCAGTCTGTTTCCTTCTGGTGTCTTTATTTAGTGGCTCCTAAAGCAATGACTTGTGCCCACCCATGATATGCAGTGGAACAAACAAGGAGGTGAGGTTATATGGAAGGCTTGCCGGCAGTAACTAAGGAACAGCCCTATACACAACCCACAGTACTTTCGTTGGGCTCAAGCACTAGCAAGCCTTTGAAGTGTGCCCTTTTCACAGCCCTGTTCATTCAATAGCCTATTGTGTAAATCCGGTCATGTACCATCTGGAAATTGACAGACTCTTACAATGATCAAAAGTGCAGAGATTTGCCAGCTAAGTGAGAAAATGTACAACGTACAGATTCTAGTCAAAGTTCCAGGGAGCATAGATGGTGTTGGCCGCTGAGAACACATTTCTCTTGGTGTATCTTCCCAGTAGGGGACTGACATAGAGGAGTCTTGTCACTAGTATGATTGCATTGACAGATGTGGAAGTGGTATAACTTCATATGTGTCTGGGAAACCATGAACGAAGATTCGGGTACCTCGCACAATTATTCAAAAAGGGGAACAAACAAAAGGAAAGTCATACCTAATAGATAAATTCTTATTCGCAGAGATGTGTTTTTTTTTTTTTTTTTACATTCTGCTTAAAAATTAGTAAATCAGTACTGCTTGGACCTTGAAGAAGGGGACATACCCCAAAAGCTTGTCCTGAAAAATTGTATGTTAGGGCAAATAAAAAAAGTATCACGGACAGTACTCAATTTTCTCTATTTGCAAAAAGTAATGTATATCACAAAAATGTATGTGAAGAGGAACTGCAGTCTGCTCACATAATTTGTAATAAAAACATCTTTGCCATTCTGAAGCTTCCCACCAACCACTTTGTATATTATTTTATATACGGTATACTGTGTTTCTGTACTTGCCAAATATGCTGCAGAAATCTCCGTCCACGGAGTTTGGCTGCATCTTTTTAACAGTGGGCCGCCGAAGCTACTGCCTGTTCACCTCCTCAATTTATATAGGCATACAGAGGCACATCTCCAGCTCTGCAGCTCTCATTGGCCTTCTTATGACTCATCCCCCCTCCCTTCCTGGCAAACTCTCATGAGAGTTAGACTGCATTCCCACCTGAGCTTAGCATTTTCAGGCAGAAAGTTGTGCGATTTTTTTTACTGCGATTTTTGTGTAGGTCAAAAGGTTACCAATGAAAAAAAGATGGAAACATTCCAAATCTGCCCGAATTGAGCTAGAAAAAAAGCTCCAGAACTGTTTTGAGCTTGAGGTGTCTGGCTTCTGGCATTTTGGAGTGGAGATGTGAACCATCTCCATATAGAATAATAGATTTTTTTCCCCTCCAGAGTTTTGTAGCTTCAGGCTTCAAGCTACAAAATGCTCAGGTGTGAATGGGAAGTGGCTGTATAAGGTATTTACTGACAGAAAAAAAATGTTTTACTATCCAAAGTTAAAATAACAAAAGGAGAAGATTTTATATTTTATAGATGCAAAGATGAAAAAATGACTGAAGGTCCTCTTTAAGTTAAAAAACAAATAAAAATAAACTACCACGCTTAGCATTGTGAAAATGACTGTTTTTGTTCAGCTGGGAAATTCTAACTATATCCAGCATTTTTAGAAGTTTATAACAAAGTAATTTATGGCCTAATCTCAGAGGTATATCTATGCTTTAACAAAAGTTTTAATGGGCGGTAAATTATCCAATAAACTTCCATGACCATTTTGTAATTTGGGATAAAAGGTGGAAAGGTTGTAATTGGCATGCTTAGTAAAATGGAAATTAGCCTGAATATGTTGTTATAATGTGGCACCTGTAGGATAATATGCTTATATAGTTTTAAAGCAGGCCATACATAATTGTAATCTCGAACTGACCGAGATTCGAACGGTGTATGAGCAGGCTGAATGTATCAAGTTGATTGATCAACTTTGGTAAAACCAGCCTGCTGGGTTTTACCTGCAGTTATTGTTAGCGGGTGCAGCCGCTAGCGATAATCACTGTCTTCTCCCAGCAGAGCTGCTGCTGTATGTGTCCACCATAAGACACATAAAGCCAGAGAACTCCCCCCCCCACATCTGCTCTCTCCTCATTGGTTTACTGGCTGTGATTGACAGCAGTGGGAGCCAATGGGCTCCTGCTGCTGTCTCAGCCAATGAGGAGGGAGAGTCCCCATACAGCCGAAGCAATTATCAATATTGCTGAATCTGAGGGGGGTCAGGTAAAGATCGGGAGGGCTGCTGCACACAGAAGTTTTTTTTTTTTTTACCTTCATGCCTTTAGAACCACTTTAATCTCTGTCATTAGGCCAAGGAGAAATTTCCTTTTCCTTGTAATGTGATCATTCCATTTTGCCTTTAGTAAAGCCCCATTATCTCCAGTAGCAATGTGAACTTGCAATTATAAGATGTCTAGTACTGTCAGTCAGCGCTAACCAGCTTATTCATAGCAGACCGTGTCCATATCCATGAATTATCTCAGATCACAGGCATGGTTTGCAGAAGCAGGTAGAGTAACTTTAGTACGTAGAGCGCTGATCAGCAGTATTGGAAAGCAAATATGGCCAGGAGAATGTCTACAGCAATTGTGGATCGATGTGGTCAAAAAAAAGTCCAGAAAATAATTCAAGAGAGTAATGGGTGTATCCCCATTGTGAATGGCAGCTGAATGCGCCCTACATATTCTGTCTTTGGGAGTTTGAACCTTAGATTTGTCCTTCAGTTATATTGCTAGGAAGACTAGTGTAAATGCATGAGTGGAAGTAATTAGCCTTTAGTAATAAGAGTCTTTAGTTTGAAGAGGCCAAAAAAAAATGTGTCAGTTTTTGAGTTGTGTGCTCAGAACCTTTAGGTTCTTTTGCTTTTGATTGGTTGAGATGACTATATGCAGACTCTAACGCAACTTTATCATCAGATGCAGATAGACTTGAAGGAACAGACCCAGGCCGCAAACCAGGGAGACTTCAGGCTTCTCCTCCTCACTCACAGGCAGGAGATTCCAGTGAGGAACTTTCCACGGTAAGAACTTTACTGTGTATTGGCTTCTGCAATTTGAAGGCTTGTGAGTGTCATTAAAGAACTTTCATTATAATCCACAGTTGGATGCTGTGGGCTGGAAGAGGAGCCAGAGATTGCATGCCAACCTAGAGGAGGCAAATCTTACGGACACTCCCTTGCCCTGGGATAAGAAGGTCAGTAATTCCAAACCTCAAATAAAATGCATAGGGACATTTATGACACATACTGGGTAAAGAAACAGCAGTTTCCATGCTTTACGCCTATCCCTATAGCAATTTGGTAAGTTCATGCTGATAATAATACAACTACATGTCTACTACTTTGCAAACTATGACAAATTGTATATTTCTAGCCAAAGATAGAAACTGCATAATTTTCAGCCTGTGCTATAATTTAATAAATGTTCCTCACTGTGTAAAATACTGTTTATGTTTCTATAAAGTGAATGTGCTCTACCAGGGAAACCGAACAAAGCAGAGTCAAGAGCAGTGATCCATAGCAACCAATCAGGAATGCTTTCCAAAAGGGCTAATCTAGAATCAGTGAACTACTGATGCATGCCAACAAACACTGCAACTGTCCAAGTTTGTTGTCTTATGCACATATGTTGCTTTTTATTTTCTCATATTGCTAGTTACATCAACGGTAGAGTTTAAAATACATTGACAACTTCTTAGCTCGAACCATCTTTTAAAGTCAGGTTTTCAGGATCTGAGACACTGCATGTTTTAGGGTTATTTCCAAACATCCTCACTTAAACCGGAGGTCAACCCTAAAAAGAAAAAATTTACATAAAAATGCTCATCAGAAATGGCTGTTGCTAGGCAGATCGTCCTAATCTGCCACTTCCTACTCCGCTGTGATCTTCATTCTTCTTCTCCTTGCACTGTTTTCTGGGGAATGGGGCACACTGTGTTCTGGGAACTGTGTGTGTCCCAGAACATAGACGACTATTCACAAAGCAATGCACGACTCGCCCATGCGCAGTTGGAAACGGGCATTGAATCCGCAGGGCTCCACCTCCTGTTTCGAATGGCGGCACCAGAACCCGATCCGATGGACAGATTGGCCTCAGGCGGCTGACATCGCAGGCACCCTGGACAGGTAAGTGTGCTTATTAAAAGTCAGTAGCTACAGTATTTGGAGCTGCTGACTTTTAAAAAAAATAAAAATTTAGCCAGACCTCTGCTTTAAGCCACTTTGGTAAGCAGAGCAGGCAGGGTGGAAAAAAATCATTGCTTTTTTTTTATTTATTTTTTTTATTAAAAAAAAATTATTTTAAATCTGAGTTTTTTTTTTTTTTATTTAAATCTGATTTATTTTGATTTTTATCAAATTTATTTAATAAAATTATTTTGGAGTAAAAAAATCTATCTAAAGATATTTTTCTATTTAAGATGCATTAATAATTTAGTTTATTCAGCATGAAATGGAGCACGAGTCTGTATATTCTACAATATTTACATTTTTGGTAAACTCATTCAATGAATCCAAGCTCTGCAAGCTGAGATAACATGCACTGTATTGATGCTTTCGCACAATTTCACAGTAACCATGAGATAAAACGAAGTTCAGTAATATTCCTTTATCCCATTGTTGTTCTAAATAGGAAACCTTCATTTCATTTGCAAATATTAAAATTCTAACTACCAGCAAGAATAAGTGCTTACAATTAAAGAGCGCCTGTCATTTCAGATCCATCATGGCAGCGAATGTTAGTGGGCATCCACTCACCTGCTGCCGCACTTCCCTCACCTTGTTGTGTCACTGCTTCATTAAAGTGAATGCAGGTTTTGGAATGGTGCACTACAGCTGTCCCTAGAGGATGAACTGTATTCTATGAATGCACTTCAAGTCTTCAGTTATGACTGGAGCTTACAGTTTACCTGATTTCAGTGCTGTAAACAGGAAACTGGTTGCTGTAAAACCTCTTTTCTTTGTAGTGCTTTATTAAATCTAGACACGCAAGCATGACAACAGATATTAATAAACAATAATCCCTTAGCAAGATGTTAAAGAGGATTATTTCTGTGTTTGCGTCTAATGATAGTAATCCATAATGCTGATTGATGTGTTGTTGTATTTTGTACAACTTCATGTTTATTACTCCGACTCATTAATCCTTTTTTTTTCTTGTTCTGCACTTGTAATTTTTACTGCTTTTTCTTTTGAATCTTCATCTTTTTTTCTTATTTATTTTCCTTAAATTCTTGCTGTAATTCCTTGGTGATGGTAATCAGTTTATTTACATTAGCAGTGTGTGGGCCTTAAGCCCAGGCAACATAAATCCATGCTACTTTAGACCCCTTTCACACTGAAGCGTTGCTAATACATCCGCTAAAGTGTCGGTTGTTTTTGCAGTGCTTTAGTGGCACTTTTTGGGCCCAAGCGGGTCACTTTTTTAACCTTTGACCTTAAAAGAAAAACAAAAAAGACCAGTTTTGCTGCGTTTTTAAGGCACTTTGGAAGCGATGCCCATTTGTTGCAATTTTTTACAGCACTCCAAACACACTCCAAAGATGCTGCTTGCAGGACTTTTTCTACCACCCAGCAAGCGCACCACCCCAGTATGAAAGCACCCATTCAAATGAATGGGAGCCAGTTTTCAAGAGGAAGTAAATGATGGGGTTGTTTCCCTGCAAAGGTAAAGCATAATGGGCTACTGTGCATTGCATAGTAGCCCATTATGTGTCACTTACCTGACACAGGAGCCAGCGATGTCACCGCTGTCCCCTCTTCCATGGAGCGTCCATCTTCTTTCTGGGTATTGTGGCTCCGGCGCTGTGATTGGCCAGAGCCGCAATGACGTCTCTCCCGCACATGCGCACAGGAGCCGCCACTAACGGCATATGGCCGTTAGCAGCGGCATGCTCAGTGCGCCTGTGCACCGCTGTCTATGGCGCATGCGCCATACACAGCGGTGCCTGTCTTTTTGCAACTATCTCCCACACCGTATAGGTTTAGGAGATATTTCTTGGACCTAGAAGTAAGCCTTAGTCTAGGCTTACCTGCAGGTCAAAGTGGTTTGTAAGGGTTTAAAACCACTTTAAGGTGCTAATTTTAGCGCTAAAATGCCTGGAAACTGCCTGAAAGGGGTCTTAGAATGGTGGCTCTGCTTTTAAAAGCATAATGCCCTCTGTTGGACCCCCATCTAACTCTCCTACTAACTTTGTTTCTGTACGTGGAAGTGAAACAAGGTGCTTTGTAGGGAACTGTGAGGGTGTATCAGTCTTCCATGAAGTTTATATTTGGTACCCTACAAGTATAGTCCAAATAATATTTTTTAAATGTTGATTCCACCTAGAAGTGCTAGCTTTTATGGGTGGGCTTGGTTCATATCTATGCAGGCACAACAGTGCGCATGAAATTTTACGCATTGCATATAGGGCAGCCTATTTATTTCAGTGGGTTGCCCTACATGCAGAAGTTGCACAAAAGAAGTGCCGGACTAGTATATCACAACATCTAATTCTGTGTCTGCAGTGAATGTTCAAACCTTAATACCATAAATCTTGTTGGATTTTTTATTTTTATTTTTTGTTTTTTACTCCAGGAGTATATGAGTTTGGAAATTCTTGAGAAACGCTTCATTCGAACCCTTTCGATTTTAGTAGACTGAAATGCACTGGAGCGTTTAATCGACTAAAATACAACTAAAACTATTCAGATGACTAAAACTAAAATGGCATTTTAGTCAAGGCTATGACTAAATAGAAATGTAACGTCTAAATTAACACTGCTGTGCTGAAAACCGCCCCCCTTCTTTTTTGTTTTGTTTTGTTTTTCTTAACTATGCCACTCCAAAACACATACGGTAGTACTTCCATACCATGTGCTTTGTCACACACGTTCGCAAAGTGCATTGAAGTGCCGCTAAAAATTATTGACTTGAACTGCACAATTTAGCAAAGTCTCCAGGAAGCAATTGAAACATTAAATATTTTATTACATGTAAACGCTGGAGCATTAAAGTGTGCACTGTGGTCTAGTTGCTTTTGGTCTTTTAACTGGTATTCACATGTAAGAATCAAATTTTTCTGTACATAGTCTCTGGGCCGTCCTTATAAATTACAGCATCTGTCCTTTAGTTATGTATACCTCAAATAATCCATCATACAGTATTGTTGGTTCCTTGTGTCCATGCAGATAAAGCAGCATTATGCTTTTTTGCAAGCAGTTCAGAGGATCTCTGTTGCCTAAAATGTTGCTGAATTACCCAACCCCCCCCCCCCCCCCATAAAAGAATCTTTCACTGAGCTTATAGCCTGGAAACACTGTCTCTGTCAGTAACAAACACACGTTTACCTGGTTTATCTTAAATTTTACATAGATTTCCAAAAATTGCAATTTGAGCAGGGCTTTCACTGTTCCTCTGAACTGGCAATCTGTTTTTAATGATTTCGTAATCTGCAGCCTCTTATCCTAGACAGTACAGTTCCCTGCATGCAGCGCCTATTGGAGACTGAAATGGGTGTGTATGACTCTTTACTTTTCCAAATAATCTGAGGTTTACATTTTTAGATTGAGATTGCCAAGATTGTGCATAATTTGTACAGCTGTTTGTCTGCATGCTTTCAGATGGGTGGTACTAGGAACTATCTGGACTGTATATCTGCAGGTTTAGTACAAGCTTAGCAGGAAATTCTGTGAAAATTAGAGTCATAGTGTGCTTATTTTTTATATCTTCTGTCTATTTAAATGGTACTGGAGCTTACTTATATTTTCCCTTTTTTCTTCCCTCCCCCCCCTTGCAGAATAAAGGCAAAGTCAACCTCCATGTGTTTGAGGACTGGTGTGGTGGGTCTGTGTTGCACCTCAAGACAAACCTACATTTCCCCCTGTATCCTCATGTAAGTTTATTTAACTTTTTATCATTATTCATAGTGATGCACCGAATTTACGGCCACCGAAAATTATTGGTCGAAAATAGGGTTTTCAGCATTGTGCCGAAAGAAAAAAGTGCCAATATTGGCTGCCAAAAAAGCCTGCAATTTTGCATCAATTTTACTTATGGTGTGTTTTTCATAATCAAAACGCAACAGAGGTGCATTTCAACTGGGAGTTGCATTTTTGGTGCTTTTGTTTTTTGTTTTTCTGACCAAAAATGCAGCAGGCAGGATTTTTAACATTGCATCAAAAGGTACCGATAATCTTTTTTTTTTTTTCATTTTGTTGCACCACTAATTAATCACTTCTTTCCAGTGCCTCACTCTGTGATAATGTGATGCTCTACCTTTCTACAGATGCGGACCACTGTTACCAAACTGGCTGTTTCACCCAAGTGGAAGAACTATGGCCTCAGAATTTTTGGGTATCTACACCCCTTTAAGGATGGTGAGCATGCCCACTAAAATGTTATACTGTAAACCCTTGAACATGCATTCCCATAATCTTGTTGCAAAGCCATCTTTTAAAGTAGAATTCTGATCTTTATCTAACTAGTCCTAAAAATGCTCCTCCCCCCAGAGATGGGGGACTTGAGTCACATGACTTGACTTAAGTCAGACTTGAGTCACCTTTTTGAGGACTTGCGACTTGCTTGACTGAATTCAATAAATGACTCAACTTGACTTTGACTTGTCACTACTGATTTACGACTTGACTTTGACTTGGGCTATATGACTTGCAATGACTTGGCAAGTTGGCACCATAACAATACCACCACTGACACTACCCCTAACCTTAACCACCACTAACACTCTAACCGCAAGCCGCCGTCTGCGCATCTGATCAGCGTGTCATGCAGACAGACAGCAGACATTGCAGTGTTCAAAAGCCGCGCCTCCTCGTCTGTGATAGGCGGAACACTCAATTTCACAGCAGGCAGTGTTCAGCCTATCACAGACATCCTCTCATCCTCATCTGTGTTATGAGGATGAGCAGATGTCCGTGATAGGCGAAACACTGAATGCTGGGAAATTGAGTGTTCCGCCTATCACAGACGAGGAGGAGGCGCGGCTTTTGAATACGGGATGCCGCCGATCAGGTACACGGCTGCCTGACCATGATGTTTATAATATAATATACTGTATAATTATATATATAGTAATTTAATATATAATAATATATATATAAAACTAGTGAGAAGAAATTTAACATATAAATAAGTAATATATATACTAGTGAGAAGTAATTTCCTTGTTCCTCATCCCTGCCATTTTTATATGGACAACCACCTCTACATATCCTCTTCTTTAATAGAGAAGATATCTTGTCAATACTTGGTTTAGTATATTGTATATGCATAGTATATTTTTATATAGTATGTTTTTTAATTCTGCTGTAGTACAATGCACAATAAAAAATAAAGCCCACATCTTTGGTTCAAAAAGAATCTCACTCAGAATTGTCCATTAGGTCACTTGTTTTACATATGTAAAACATTTTGTTTTTATATGAAACTTGTACAAAAGTGCTAGCTGATGCAATCATAGTGATTATCATACTGACCTGCACTGTAATTAAATGTTATTTTATCAGGGCATAATGCGGAGGATACAACTACCACTGACTATAAATGTATAGGGTGCTATTTACAAAGTATATTGAAACCCTAAAACTGATCCATTGCACACCCCCATATCTGGCATTTTAAGTGGCTATTCTCATCACCATTCAAGTGTCCAGATGTTGGCATTGTGTCCACTGATTTAGATGTTAAAATACTTTGTTATTAGTTTGAAGTTCAAACTTTGAACTTAGTTATTTTCCCCCTCAGCAAGGACTACATTTTTTCAGGCTTGTTGGCCATTTAATTGCTGAGTGATCTGCTCCTTGTCTGCTGTTTGGGCATTCAAAGTGTTTCTTTAATATGCCAAGAAAAAAGCACAAAGCAGTTTTGTTAATGTTGAAAATAAAACAAAACCTTTCCTGAACACTGACTTTTAACTCATTTAAAGGTGGAAATGGGGTAGATCAGTATTTTGACTTGATTTGTGACTTGACCAAAATAAATGACTTGACTTCTAGCAGGGACTCGACTTGACTTGCTTGCTTTTCGCCACAGTAACTTGGGACTTGCTTGAGACTTGAAGGTTAAGACTTGAGACTTGCTTGTGACTTGCACATGTGTGACTTACTCCCATGTCTGCCTCCCCCTCCTAACACCTATTCTGAGTAACTTGTTTAAGACCCCTTTCACACTGAGGGCGTTTTGCAGGCGCTATAGTGTTAAAAATTGCGCTTGCAATCCACCCTCAAACAGCTGCTCCATTGTCTCCAGTGTGAAAGGCCGCGGGCTTCCACACTGGAGTGGTGCGCTGGCAAGGCGTCAGGAAAAGTCCTGCCAGCAACTTCTGAGGAGCGGTATACACACCGCTCCGTTGAAATCAATGGGGAAGCTCAGCTATACCACCGGCAAAACGCCGCTATTGCACGCGGTTTTAACCCTTTCTCAGCCGCTAGTGGGGGTTAAAATTGCCCCGCTAACAGGCGTTTATGCCTGGGAGCAGGGATTTCACTGATAGGCTCCTAATGCAGGCCATACACGGTCGAATTTCGAAGGAATTTTCTTTTCAAAAATCAGAAAATTCGTTTTTTCTGTGATCCGATGATGCCACCATTGATTTTCGAAATTCGGCCGACCCAACCTTAAATTTCACCTCATGTTGCTACAGAAAAGAATTTTCTTGGCTGGGAATCTTCTTTTATCTCCGTACATTTTCTTTTCTTATTACGTTTCTCGCACGATTCTCCCATCATTGATTAGAAAATCGTTTGTTTTTCTAAAAATTTCCAACATGTCCGATTCCTCAAATTTTATTTCCGCACGAAAATCGGCTGTTGCTGCAGCCCACTAATGGTGCGAAATTCATACGAAAATTCTTAGATACGATTTTCGAAAGAAAATTATTTCGAAATTCGAACCGTGTATGGCCGGCATAAGTCCTATCTGTTGTCAGCAATGCCTCCTCTCCCTTGCAGGTGTGTGTGTATATATAGTATATATATATATATATATATATATATATATATATATATATATATATATATATATATTCTCAACAAAATACATTTACATTTTTGGTTGTAGCATGACAAATTGTGGAAGTTCCAAGGGGTATGAATACTTTTTCAAGGCACTGTGTGTGTGTGTGTGTGTGTGTGTGTGTGTGTGTGTGTGTGTGTGTTACATACCCGTTAGAATTTATGATTTCTTGGCCATTTTTTAGAAAATATGAATGATAACATAAAAACATTTATTTCACTCATGGTTAGTGTTTGGCTGAAGCCATTTTATTTTTTAGTTTTTGCTAGTGTCCTAGGAGGTTGGAGATTTTTTTCTTCAGCACTTCTAAGAAAATTTTAACTGTTTTTGCTAGCTTTTTTTACTTCGAGAAGACATTCACCTCACCAAGGCAAGAACTATATCAGTCATTCTATGTATGACATTTCTTAATCCTTTTAGGATAAGGTTGAGGCTTAGGGCCTCCCCACTTGGACCAGCTCTGGTCTTCCTTCTACCAAGACACGGTTCTAGATTTCTGTATCTGATACTAGTTTATGTTCTTTCTCCTTGTTGACCAAATTTCGGGTGTCTTTTCCTTTTGGGCAAATTGTTGTTTGTTCTACCCTTCTGGCTGGATCAGGTTGGCTACCTTCCCGCTTATGGTTTTTGGTTTGATGTTTTCTCCCAGCTCAAAAAACTCCTTTCTGGTTATGTGACCATTATTCTTGTTCCTCAGGCATTAGACATATCTCCCATCTTTCTCCTTTCGGTCTTGTTTTCATGTTTGCCTTACTAGGTAGTGGTTTAGCCTTATCCAACATCAGATTTGAGGGGTTGATCCCTCTGACAGCTTTTGAACTGCAGGAAGTCTTGTTCTTGCTCCTTGGGGTTGCAAGCAAGTGTAAATGTCTAAATCATCAAGGATTGGACCTCCAAAAGGATTATATAGTTTGCCTTTTGGAGTTAAAAGTCCTAATCTTAGATGATGCAGCAGTCTCTCATTCATACTTACTGTTTTAGCACTTCTCTTTTGAGTACTCTATCCAGAGCTTTGGTATAGGCATGCACAGTCCGGGCTATCATCCCCTGCTAAATAGGAGGATTTGTGGTCAGATGGCAATCCTGGAAATAGTCCAGAATGTATTTTGCAGTGTCTGGGATCCCCTTCATTCATATGTAATAATATTTTGCTTGTGTTTGCTGACACTTTAATGAGAGGTCTCATTTGAAGAATCTAATAAGAAAATCTTAACATCACAAAAAAACACTCTAATGTTTCAGAGCAGGGATATGCAATTAGTGGACCTCCAGCTGTTGCAAAACTACAAGTCCCATCATGCCTCTGCCTCCAGGTGTCATGCTTGTGGCTGTCAGAGTCTCGCTATGCCTCATGGGATTTGTAGTTCTGCAAAAGCTGGAGGTCTGCTAATTGCATATCCCTGATTTAGAGAATAGAAGAATTAGTCGGTTTATCTAGATGGGCCAAAAGGTTTGATTTGCCCAAAACTGAATCAAGCCTTTAAGTAGATTCCAACATGGTGACTTACCCATTTCCCCATATGATCACATCCCTGATCCCTATTAATACAGTCTCTATAGTCTACATCAGAAAGGGGGGGCCACTGTTCATAATAGACATGGCAGGTAGTAACCCATTCAAATGGTCTTCTCTCCCTATAATCTGCTCAAAAAAATACATATGTCAGTTTTCTGTTGACTGAGGCTGCTCAAGATCCAGAATTGTGAGGTGCTACCAGAGCAGGAATAGAAAATCTTCCAGTGGAAATACTTGTTCTGTTGACAGCTGTGAAAGAGAAGTTTTTGTTTACTTTGGAGAAATTTCCTCTCATTTCCTTTGAAAATAAAGTGAAGGCAAATCTCATGGGCTCCCATGACACACAGACGGCAAAAAAATAAAAACTGATGAGTTTTAGCCATGCGGCTGGAATTTTCGAACCATAGCAGAAAGTAATGCACTTTTTTTCTTAAATAAAGGTCTTTGCTAAGTGTTTTTTTTTTCTTCAGATTTGTGAATTCAGCTCAACTTGTTCTAATTATCACATGTCTTAGACAGATGACCCCAGCTCAGTGGGCAGTGGCTCAGCTGGGCGTAAATGAGATTTCAGCATGGCTAAAAGCAATTTGCTGCTAATAGTAGCCACCTACACTGGTAATCATTCAGTCAGTATTTGTAGAAGGGGGTCAGCTTATTTCAGTTGGTACAGGTTTAATTTAAAACATCTAGAGAGTGCATGGTTATGGACAGACAAAAAGAGTTCAACTGCCCATAGGACTTTTAACTGAGGTTTATCAATGACAAGCTAAAATTAAATAGCCTTTTATTAATAAACAATAAATGAAAAATCTTGTTGGAATTTTTTGGCTTAAAAAATTAGAAGCTGATTTATCTATTGTTAATATGTTCAACGTACCAAGTAATGTTATTACAAATTTGTAATTTAATTCACATAACTATCCCATTTCATTGCTTATAAAACCATTTAATTCAAGTAGATATACATAGAGGCACATCTCAAATCTTAACATATTTCATGAATACTCACTTCATGAGGAGGGGATGCTACTGACACGGTATTTTATGAAGTAGAGACATAAAAGTAAATGATAGTAATGATATTGCATGTGTTTGACAAGATGATGATGTCAAACCGTGATGACAACTATTAAAGACAAGATAGCAACCCATAGTAATGTCTTAAAAACACACACACTGACAAATCGGCTTCAAATATGTCAAAAGGCAATGCTTCAGGGTGGAAACCACTAAGGATGCCGGGTTAAGGACATTATTATACACAGTGGGGTTGAGCTTCTAAAACTGGAGAGTACAAAATCTGGTGCAGCTCTGCATAGAAATCAGCTTCCAGGTCTTATTGAACAAGCTGAAGTTACAAGCTGATTGGCTACCATGCACAGCTGCACCAGAGTGTGGATGTGAACTCCTATATACAATTCCCTCTTGGACTGTACAGGAGTGAAGGGAAATCTGCCTGACAACATTAAAATGGAACTAAACCCTCTTTTCCTTTACCGCTGAAGAAGCTACCAGGGGTTTTTAACTATATGGCGGTTATCTTCAAAAGTCAGCTGAAAAAATGTGTCACTTTTTTCTTTTCTTTTTTTAAGGATCCTTGCAGCGGTGAGTTAAAAGTATTAAAATGATTTCTGTCCTGCTCAGTGGGGCAAACCATTAATTCTGTTCTGCTGGAGTGTGGGTTCAAAAGTTTCAGGACACATACATACACACACACGCCATGGGCATACAGTATGTATGTGTGTGTGGGTAGTATTTGTAGTGGTAGCCCTCTGATACTGCTTGTATTGTGGTGATCTTGTAGACATTAGAACTTATAAACTAGCAGATAGGGGTCAATAACCAAACAGCCTATTCACGTATAATCCATCCCGTGCCACAGGGGCTCATTAGCATATTTGAAGAATTTGGAAAATAAAGTAACTATCGGGCTTTATCAGAAAATTATGGTTTTAAGTGATTTGGGACATATTTGCAGAACATCTGACCTCACTAGCTTCATGTTTATTCTGGCTTTCTAACTTATTTCCTGGCATGTTTTCAATATCAAGGAAAGCCAGGCAATTAGCCTTTTTTGATTGAGGTCAGCAATAGCAGCTCACATGTATTTCTCATTTCCATAGGTTGTCCTTTTGTAAGAAGTTGCCAAATCCTAAATTACATTTTACCAGTTATAAAATAAACTTATAGTAATTTATATTAGATGTCTAAATAGCAAGCAAAACAGCAAATAGTAAATGAAAATGCAAAATTACGCATGCAATTGAAGGCACAAGAAAACACACACAAAAATGCACTTATAATGTATAGGAAACCACGCAAGTGTGGGATGGGCACTGCTGGTATGGGGGGCCTCTCCTAGCGGTCACCCATGCTATCTCCAGATTGCTTTAGAATTGGGCTATCCCTCAACAGACACACTTTGACTTCCCCAATGGTATTTGTACAGGGGCTGGGGCTGTGAGCAGTAGGGATGTACAGACTGTTGTGCGCATGGAGCTATCTGATGATGCTCATTACCAGGTCATGCATGTCAGGGAGCAGGCAGATGATGTGGCACAAGTATCTTTAAGTGGGCTGTAGGGAGCACAAATATGGAATGTAACATGTAACATCTCTCCTCTATAAAGCGCCGTACACAGGGGCCAAATATCAGCCGAAATCAGCAGGTATAGTAGAAACTGGCTGACATTTGGCCCGTGTGTACAGGTCCTTGTTTAACAGAAGCTGATCTTACAACCGACTTCTGTCAAACAAGTGTGCTGTAAAATCAGCATTCCAGCAGCTCTGGCAGTCAAGGGCTTTGAACGCTGACTAGTGTGCTCTGGCGGGTGTGGGGGCGGTAAGTCCCCCTGTCAAAACATAATAGTGGGGAGAATCAAATAGTTAGTACAGAGACCATCTCACAAGCTGCTCAGTTTTTTTTTTCCATACTGCCAGGCTTAATTCTTCAGTCTTCAACAACCTATATAGCATGTTTAAAGACTTTGACCATCACTTGCAGCATGCCCATAGTCCTGAACAGTCTCCTGTTGTCTGCAATGTCTGACACCCTTTTGTAGCATTACATTTACTGCATGCTATTTGTGACCCTTTGGTGATATTGGGGAAACACTTGAGGCCCCAGCGTCAAGAAAGAGAGTTGACCACTGCTGGCCCAAGGGCATAATTGGATTGTACCATGATTTGAAACACACTTCTCAGCTATAAAGCCTCACCTTGAGAGCTGAAAATTTGAGATATGCGAGTGACTGGTGTAGATTGCAGAACACCATCTCCTGCCTGAGCTGCTGGAGGAAACTGATCTGTCTATCACCATCTAGGGAAGAAGATATCTCCGCTCCTAGGCCTCCGATCTTTAAAGCTGACATTTATCATGCTGCAGCTTTAACAATGCACACGTATCCTTTTTCTTGAGCCTGCAGGTCAGCTTTAATAAATAACATAATTTAGGGTGAGCCTTGACATTACCTCACTGATGTATTCCATTTTTTTATATTGATCTATTATAGAACCTTACAGTCAGCTTATTTTGTGTCTGCATGCCCAGCCTTATACAATTATTGCAGTCTCTTCCCTCCTCTGTGACATTGTTCAATTTTGATAATGTGTTCCATTTTTTTTTTTATATAAGGATGAAGCATATATAAATAATTCATTCTTATCTTGCAACTTTGTTCCCTGCACTCATCAGCATTTTTAGTATTATCTTCTTCTGTATCCGGCCTGTCTCTGTCTCAGGTGATTACCAGTTTGCTGTGGCATCAGAAGATAACTCAGAATTTTGGCTTAGCACCGAGGAAAGTCCATCCAGTGCCCAGCTAATAGCCTACGTTGGAAGGGTGAGTTATGATAAATGAAAAAAGAAGAGTAGAAAGTTTCTGCTCTTTGGCAAAGTTGAATCCATACCTTGTTTTCCACATTCTACTGGTAGCTTGGAGTTAAATTTGTCCTTCGATTACAAATTGCCAAAAACATATTCCTGCAAATATATCTTTGTTAAGGTCTTTGGGATTAGATAACAACACAGTGCGAATAGCAGTACTGTGAAATAGCCCGTTGCACTAGCCAGCCTTGTTGAAATTACAGTTTTCTAGCAATCGTGCTGATCCAGAGGTTTTGATACTTTCTGAGGCATCAACCTGGAACAGGTATGCAGATCAGGACTATATAATCTTTTTTGCAGTTCAATTACTGAGGACTGGCCTTGAGAAAGTGTATTAAAAGCTAAACCATAGTACAGTAGACCTTATGCTGTTTTTAAAATAACTTCAGGATTTCCATACTTTTTTTCCCTGACCTTCTTTTCCAGTCTGACATTATCAAACTCTGATGAAGGTGACCTTGGAACCCCTAAAATGTGCTGGCCATAGGCCCTTTCACACTGATCAGTTTTTGAACAGTTTTTCAGTTTAGAAGAAAAATGTTTTTCAGTAAAAAAAAAAAAAAAAAGCTGAAGAAAAATGCATCCCTTTACATCCTATGGATCTCTGGTCAGTTGCGTTTTTTGTAGCTTTCACACTGCTCCATCCCACAAATATAGACTCTTCTGCCTGTTTTAACAGAAAAATCTGTGTAAAAGGGCCCTGGCATGCACCAAAAATGCAGCAAGCAGGACTTTTAAAAAGGCAACTGGAACACAACTGACCAGTGTGAAGAGTTCCATAGGATTTAAAGGGATGCATTTTTCTTCAGCTTTTTTATTTTTTTTACTGAAAAACTGATAAAAACTGATCAGTATGAAAGGGCCTTGAGGTTCCATTCACACCTGAGCGATCTGCAGTGACAGCTGCTGCCGCTCGTGTTTTTAATTTTTTGGAGCGGCAGCATTCATTTGGATTGACCTCCCTCCACTCCAAAAGAAGCTCATGTACCTAATCTTAGCACAGAGCCAGGAGCATTGCAGTCCTGATTTTTGGTAAGACAAATTGCATCACAATCGCCCTGCGTTTGGGGTGCCATTAAGAAATAACGGCATTGCAAATGCGTTCTGTGCTTTGCCATGATTCTGGAATCGCAGGCACAACGCAGCGATTCCGCCCGCCATCCAGCGCTCTTAGGTGTGAATTGAGCCTAACTGTGCTGATTAACCTGCCTGGCGGTATTCCCGAGTCTGGCTTGGGGTGGAATTTCAGTACCACTAGCGGTAACCCCAAGCCAGACTCTGGATCGCATTGCAGGATACAGGGAGACTTACTTACCTTGTCCCCTGGATCCTGCGATGTCCTCCCTGCTGTGTGTGCGAGCTCCTCCGCTCGATTCACACAGTGCCCGAGTGCCGCTGAGCTCCGTTCCCTGAGACGTTATGGGAGCGGAGATCGGCGCCAAATTAAAAAAAGTAAAAACACATACAGTATACTGTAATCTGTAAGATTACAGTACTGTATAAAAAAAAAAAAAAATACACATCCCCTTTGTCCCTAGTGGTCTGACCAGTGCCCTGCATGCACTTTTATATTATAAATGCTGTTTTTTCTGCCTGGAATTTGGAGATTATCCATAGCAACCAAAAAGTGTCCCTTTATGTCAAAAGGGATTTTAGATCCGCTAGAAAACAGCGATAATAAATTAGAATCACTTGCAGAATTGAGCGATAGCGATTTGTGGGGAGATCGTCATCAAACACTAAATCTAATGACAGCGACAATTCTGCAAATGAGCAAATTTCAGTGTTTTTGGATTTGATTACATTATTGAATCATTTTTATTATTATTTGTTATAATTATTTATAGTTATTTATTATATTATAAACTTTATCAGACCCGGGATGTCTACTAGACTCTGGTTTGAACAGATTTAAGAGAGTTATTTCTAAGAATTGCAGTATTTTAATATAAAATGCCAAATTTCCATGCAAAATAATTGTACCGCTTTCAGCACCTAAAATCAGAAATAATCGTACCGCCAGGGAGATTAAGAACTGGCCTTATGACTGATGCAAGCGATAGGTAGGCAACTATTATAAGCAAAGCCCCATCTTTCTCTCACTTTTACAGTCACTCTTATTTGGGATTTTGTGGATGTGCAGCCATTGGTAGATACGAATATACGAATTGTAAGACTGCAGACATAGAACACACAGAACAGCATTATTCATTACAATTAAGATTTGGTTTGCACTGCTGCAATATGATTTTGATCTGACTTTCAATGCGATTTTTGTAGTGCTACTTGGATGCAACTCTAATAAGGTTTGTAAACTCTGTGGGGCCAAATTTAAGCTGGAATTGCACCAAAGTACCAAAGTAGTATAGGAACCTTTTCCAAACTCTCTCCAGGCTAAAGTGCATTGATGTGAACAGATGACATAGAAAATAACGTTATTTCCCTTGTTATGGCATTCTGTGCAACTCAAGTACCATCAGAAACGTACTAGTGTGAAACAGGCCTTAATGGAGTTTTTATCATTGCTTGGAGTTTTTGTATAGCATGTTTACCAATTACTCCTAAAATGGGTAAAAAAAGTTCTAAAAATACATTTATTTACATTTCACATTTCAGGTTGGTTCGGAGTGGACAGCTCCAGGGGAATTTACAAAGTTTAGTTCTCAGATGTCTAAGTCTTTCAGGTAAAGAAGAATGATTAATGTAATGTATATGTAAAATATGTAATTTGGGCTACATTCTTAAAGGATTGAATGTGACATTCACTAGCCATTGTTTGGTAAATCGTTGACTTCATTTTAAATTTGTTTCCGGCAAAGTTTACCTGCACAGTCGCCAAATTGAGCAACATTTACCAACTGTTCTCTGGGGTTTGGTGGAGCCTAATGTAGTCATCTTGTTTATTACCTGAAGAATGTGACATTCACTGCCCTCATGCCATTGTGAGCTGTAATTCTAAAGGTCTGCAGAATATTGGTCCTTTGGCAATGATAGAGATGTGCCTCCAATATCCAATAATTTTTATAACACTTTTAAGGAGGAGATGAAAGGGAATAAAAGTTTCTTGGTTGTTAAAAGCTTGATTTGGTTTCGGCTGAAACTCTCTTATTTTTTTTTCATTAAGTTTATGGTATCCCAACATTTCTTTTCTGATGTGTGTCTGTTTTACCATGTACTAAAGCATCATGTTTTCTTTGCATTGCTTCCTTTGTGTGAAGCCACACACACATAGCGTTTTGCTTTTAGGCCAAAAAGTTAAATATTACATATTACATATTTGCTGTGTCCCTCACATGGCTTCTCGCAAACTGCAAACAGAACTTCTTATGGCTTTCTTTCAACAATGTCTTTCTTCTTGCCACTCTTCCATAAAGGCCAGATTTGTGGAGTGTTCTACTAATAGTTGTCCTGTGGACAGATTCTCCCACCTGAGCTGTGGATCTCTGCAGCTCCTCCAGAGTTACCATGGGCATCTTGGCTGCTTCTCTGATTAATGCTCTTTTTGCCCGGCCTGTCAGTTTAGGTGGACGACCATGTCTTGGTAGGTTTGCAGTTGTGCCATACTCTTTCTTTTTTCGGATGATGGATTGAACAGTGCTCTGCGAGATGTTCAAAGCTTGGGATATTTTTTTTAGAACCTAACCCTGCTTTAAACTAGACTTCTCCACACCTTTATCCCTTACCTGTTTGGTGTGTTCCTTGACCTTCGTGATGCTGTTTGTTCACTAAGGTTCTCTAACAAACCTCTGAGGGCTGCACAGAACTGCTGTATTTTTACTGAGATTAAATTACACACAGGTGGACTCTATTTACTAATTAAGTGACTTCTAAAGGCAATTGGTTACACTAGATTTTAGTTAGGGGTATCAGAGTTAAGGGGGGCTGAATACAAATGCACGCCACACTTTTCACATATTTATTTGTAAACATTTTTGAAAACCAGTTACCATTTTCCTTCCACTTTACTATTATGTTCCACTTTGTGTTGGTCTATCACAAAACATCCCACTAAAATACATTTACGTTTTTGGTTGTAACATGACCAAATGTGGAAAACTTCAAGGGGTGTGAATACTTTTTCAAGGCACTGTATATAGTATCTCACAAAAGTGAGTACACCCTTACATGTACACCTCACAAATTGCTGTGTTTTGAGAAAAGATAGAATAAAAGATTGACAAAAATGTGAGGGGTGTACTCACGTTTGTGAGATAGAGTGTATGTGTGTGTGTGTATATATATATGTATGTATGTGTTTGTAAAGCATCTTGCATTTTTGAAATGTTACTCATGACTGCATATGTTATGATGCAGCATGTATTGACCTGTCAGCAGAGAATAGATAACCGCAGTGATTGCATTGCTTTACCAGCACTTTCTTCATTTTGATCTGCCTAACTCAAGACTGTACAAGGATGGTGAAAAAAAAAGCATGTGTCTATATGAGAACAACTAAATATAATGGGTGAGCTGCTAAAGGGGAAGAGCATTTATACTGCACAATCAGTGTGACACTGCAGCTATCCCACGCCAGTTCTAGAACTGGCCATAGATGGGTTGTTTTTTTGTTTTGATCAGCCAGGCAGTCGATCAAGTGAAATTTCTAATATTCTCTTTACTGGGAACAGCCATAGATGGATCGAAATTTGGTTGCTCCCTGCTGATCCAGCCCAATTTTGAACCATCCATGGCCAGCTTAAAGTGTTTCCTAAACCCGCAACAGTAAAATCAGTCTGTAGATGCAGTAGAGCATGCTTGTTATACTCATTGTGGAACCTAAAGGGTTAATCCTCTGCAGTGTGTGAAAAGGCGGTTTGATGTTGTCTTCTCTGATCCTCCCCTTCTTCCACAGCCTTCTTCCCAGCCCATCTCCTGCTAGAACAGAGCCTTGGTGGGCAATCTGCACATTGTCCAGTTCAGTTTGGTGTGTATTGCTAGAGAGTTTTTTTTTCTTGGGGGGGGGGGGGGGTGCATGTGATCAGCACAGGGCCAATCAGCACTGTCCAGGCAGAGGGTCAGAGGTAATGCAGCCTCATAAGACAGTCAGAGTAGAATGAAAACTCCTACCAGCTTTAACCAATGCTCGGCTGGCCACTGATAGAATTCACAAGACTGCTATATACTGCTGAGAAAAGGTATTTAGCAGCTTATATTCACTAAAATAATTGCATTTCCATGTTCTGTGTACTATGGGAGCCCAAATATAGTGAATGCAGGGTCCTGGGTTTTGTAACGCTTTAAAACCATTGTTCATTCAGCTCTTGGTCTCCTAGTAATGGAGAACGGTGACTGTCAGTCATTACTCTCCACTCTTGATTCTCCATTCGGCAATGGCCCACTACCAGCTGAATCTGGATCACAGGAAAACAAAAGTAAATATACTTCTGTGACCCAAAAAGACAAGTATGAAGCCTGGGTTTATAGGCTTCACCCCCTGCTCCTCAGTTTGCACACTCTGAGGATACCATTTCAGTCCATGTTGGCAGGAAAGGATGTAAGTGATGGGCATAACATGCTCCACTGTTGAGGACTGAAAACCTCTTTTTTGTGTCAGAATTTTTTTTTTTCTTTTTTTACACAAAAGTAATTGGGAATCTGAAAAGACACCCAATAACTTTTACAAAACTTTTTTTGCCTCAAACTGAAGCCAATTCATCTCTAATGCCACCCAAAAAAGGGGGTATGTCAGCCCCATTTTCAGAAAATAATAAAGTAAAAATGATAAAAAAAACTACACCCATAATACTAGTTGTAAAAACACATGTAAGTATATTTTATTGTCCTAAAGCTGCACTGTAATGTGTGTTAGGTGTTCCCACACACATTACAGGTAAAATCATTTTTAAAGTCTTTAGTTTAAGCCTAGGTTCACACTTGTGCGAACACAGATATCGCATGTGATTCGGACCTGCACTTCGGTGCCGATCACATGCAATGTCTGTGGCTGAACTCGCATTGGATTCGCAGGAAAATAGTGCAGTGTGAACTGCCTGAGGGAGAGATGCGATGCGGGAACCTGGAGCTGGAATCTTTGCATATATGTGAACCTAAGCTAAATCTCAACTGACGAGGCAGAAAATTTTAAATGCATCTTGTTTTTACAGTTTGGATATTTTCACTGTTTTGCAAAGATATAAGGCCCCTTTCACACGGGCGGACCGTATGTCCATTTTCATCCATCTGTTTTCGGATGAAAAACGGACATACATGAATCCCTATGGGATAGCGGATGTCAGCGGATGAACATCCAATGACATTAGTCTCCGCTATGATCCGAAACTGATGACGGAGGAAAACCCTATTTTTCCATCCGTCTGCAGATTGGATTGGATGAAGACAGACAGGCGTTCCGTTTTCATCCGATCCTCCCCATAGAGGAAAGCGGAGATCTGACCGGTCCTTCTCTGCACAGTGTGCAGAGACGGACTAGTCATCCGCCGGCTCAGCGGGGATCAACGGAGTGATCCCCGCTGAGCAAGTGGATGGCTGGATATGGACCCTCTCGGGATCCGCACATGTGAAAGGGGCCTAAGTCAGCTTTTTATTTCTATGTCCCTGATGCATATTTTCTTTCAGTTTGAATCTAATGAAACTGCTGTCACCCTGACAGGAAGAGAGGGTAAGTCTCCAACAGACGCAATTAGCAGTTAGGCTTCATATACACTGGTGCTGGTAATCGGACGTTTAGAAGCAGTTGGGCGTGTTTTTTTTCAGCTGCCCCTGAACTCTCCTGTTATCTTATGAGCACAACTACACAGGGTTGTTTATTGTGGTTCCTAGGCAGTTGAGTTTAGAAGCTTTTTTTGGAAAGCAAAAAAATGTGTTCAGGATGGATGTTCAGAGGAATTTTAAACACCAAATACCTGTAACCGCTTGTAAACGCGATACCTCACGTTTAGCCATGTTTCGATTACAGGCGTTTTTAATGGAGATACATTGTTGACTATTTGAGAAAAAACAAACAAGAAAAATGTTTCTAAATGCGTCAAATTTGACATTTTTAAACGTTAGTTACTAACTGTCAAGTTAAATCGTTCAGATGAGGTTTCAAAACGTCCCATGTACATTAAGCCTAAAAATCCAGTGGGAGTTCTGAGCCTTTCCTAATGTTAATATAGCCAAAGCAAAAATGGACATACAATTTCCGTAGAAATTTCAGTAGAAAGCGGACACAGACAGGGATCACAAATACACAACAACATTTCAGATCCTTTACCAATATGGTTAGTTATGGAAAAGACTTCAGTTCAGATTAATGATCTTTTCACCACAATTCTAAAGCACAACAAGAGTAATTTACCTGGCACTAAATATCAATAAAATAAATATTTAAAAATTGGCCAAAAGTTAAGCAATTACCTCTAGTGATTTCATTGAGCTTCATCTTTGATTTAAAGTATACAATTTGATGCTATATAGATCACTGCATAACCTTTTTTCTATTTTGTTATTCTGCCCCATTAATGCAATTTTCTTCTTGTTTAGATGAAGTGGCTGCATTGGTTTTCTTTTTTTTTTAGGCTTTTTCCCCCTTGGTTTTCACCTAGTGATCTGGCCAGTAACACACCTCTTGTATTAGAGTGCCTCCACTTTGGATGAAGGAGCAATAGAGACCTTTGGATAGCATCATTGACCTGGGGGAGGGGAGGGGAGAGTTAGATGTTCTAGCAGACTTAGATTTATTATTAAATAGAAGCCAAACCCCAGCTGACACCTTTTAGACAGTTACAGCAATGGTTTTGTTTATTTTGGGATAAAAGTTTTACATAAGTAATTAAAAGCGGACCATTGTAATCATCCATGTGAGTGTTTAAATGGTTTGTCTTCAAAAACAGATGTACTAGCAGGATCACCAGGTGAAAACAAAGAAAGAGCCTTAAATAAAAAATAAAATAAAAATGCCATAACATCTAAGAATTGGTAAGCTGCAATATAAAATTTTCTTTTGGGTTTAAAGAGGAAGTAAACCCTGGTGGGTTTTACTTCCTCTTTATTTCCCTGCAAGGGTAAAGCATAATGGGCTACTATGCATTGCATAGTATCCCATTATGTGTCACTTGCCTGATACCGAAGCCCGTGATGTCACCACTGTCCCCACTAATAGCAACCATCCATCTTCACCCCTGTTCCTTCCGGGGCCGCGAACTCTGGCTCTGTGACTTGCCAGAGTCGCGTGACGTCACTTCCACGCATGCGCGCGGGAGCCACCAGTCACGGCATGACCCCTATTAGAAACGTCACGATCTGCCCTTTCTAAAGTGTGAATGCGCCGTAGATATTGGCACACAGCTTTTTTGTAAATCTCTCCTAAACTGTGGAGGTTTAGGAGATATTTCCAGCACCTACAGATAAGCTTTAATATAGGCTTATCTATAGGTAAAAGTGATTGTACAGGGTGTACAATCACTTTAATATGACCACTAGAATTCTAGTCTACAAATGCAGCTCCAGTCTGCTAGTCTTTAGGCATCTTCTTCACTTTCCCTGTCAAATAGATGATGCTGCTTCTCTCCTCTCATCTGTTCCTCTAGCTGCAGGATACGTTGTGCCAAGGCAGTGTTTTCATTCATAATGTCATTAATGTGCATGGCATGCTGGGTAAGCGAGCAGTCCATGTTATTGAGAAATAGTTCTGCTTCTTGAAGGCGTGGGGAGAAGCCTTCTAGTTTCTTGTCAAGGGCTGTCAAGGCTTCTCCCAGGGCAAAGAGACGATCCTCTAGAGGGTGCCAGCGTTCCCTTACACCTTCAGGGGTTATTGAATCTACATTCACGTGGTCTGCATACAGTGTAACGAGGTTCTCTGAATCTGTACTTATTGTCTCCCCTTCAAGTGATTCCATTGACACCATCCCTATGCTCTCTTTAAAAGAGTTTATATCTATTGTGCCTGCTGACACCATAGGGATTACACTGATACCAACTGTTCCAAGCGTCAATGAAGCAATATTTACTGCACCAAGTTGTAGGCATTTGACAGGGACAGATCCCATGTGCCAATCAGCACCTGCCGTGGCTAAATTCATTGAGCGTAAAGATGAATAACCTGTACCAGTTGCACCAAGGATAAGATTGTTGTTGCTTACTAAGGACAAGTGTAGCGATTCCATCGGCGCCATTCTGATATCTGCAGTTCCCACATCAAATGTTTCCATATAACCTAATCCTGGAGATAAGGAATCACATGACACCAAATTTATTTCATCGGTTCGCAGCTCTGGCTCCATCAGCTGTCGTTGCATTATCCATGAGTCACTTTGTAAAGAGTTAGTGTCATATGTGCTTACATTTAGAGAACCAGCACATAATGTGGATGAATCACTGAAATCTCCTGTCATGCTGCTTCCTGTATCCCATTGCTCTGTGCTGTTTTCTGTCCAGTTTATATGTTCCCAGCATTCACCATCCAGCTGTAATTCATTTGATTCAGTGCTCAAACCTGCAGCATTGTCCTCTTGGGGATCCCTCTGTTCCATCGCAAGAGACAAAACCTCTTCAGCTGTCACTTTTTCATTGTTTTTTTCTGGCTGCAAAGACTTGTCCTCCTCTGTTAAAGCATTCCTTGATTTTAGGGCAAACCTTGTAATACTCAATAATGCAGTATCATCAGTTCTAGTTGTTAAATCATGGCAGTGTTCAAAAATGTCACTTGCTTCCTTCCAGTCAATTGTGACAGCTGAATCTGCATTCTTAGCACTCACATCATCCTTTATGGGGCCAGAAATGACCGGATCCATTTTTCTGCCCTCTTCCTCATCTCCCGTGTCTACGGAATTGTTGTGAAAGTATAAATCCCCCATCTCTGCATGAGGAGTTGCGATCAGAGCATCTAATTCCATGATTAATGAGCCTTTGTGGCAGTCTCTAAGCAGACTATACCCATAGCCCAGCAGGAAAGGCAATGGCTTTATCTCGCCTGGCCCCCTCCCTGCTCTTATTACTATTTTTCTGTTACTGCTGCTCTCCGTTTTCCTTGCCCTTGCCTAGGTATTATTTACAATCATAAAATCCTCTTAACCCGATTATGTGAGTCATACGGATGCTGTTAGAGGATATGCAAGAGGTCTTCAAACAGACTTTTATCTGGCTTTCAGTGTGTACTTTCCTACTTTGTAATGATTTACAGTACATGTTCATCTTTATTATGTGACCTTGTAGATGGGTTATAGAGAAGAGCAGGGCAACAAATAGTCTATGATTTTGTCCTACAATCTATTGGACTGGAATTACCTGTGTGTGCTAAATTGCAAATCTAAACCAGAATGTTTCTTTATAAGCAAAACATTTTCTAACTGTTCTGTCTGTACTGGGCTGGTACAGTATCTATATCCTTCCTTGTTTTTTTGAAGCTTCATTGGGGGTGGGTGCTGGAAAGGTGCTTACTCCAAGAATGAGATGAGTTAGAAGGGACCGTGGTGCCACAAGCCTGCTAAGAAAGCTAACTGGAGGCACTGCTTTATAACTGCAGTGCTGGTAAACAGAATGACAAAAAAGTGGAAGTAAAGGCAAAAGTTAACTAACGCTAAACCTACTCCCACCCATATTCTAAGCCTAATCTATCTAGCCCTGTAAAGAAAAGATCGCTATACTTGCTTAATTTGCAGCTATTCTGGTCTGGTCTCAGTCTAAACTGTCAGTGGCAGCTTCAATGTATAGGAGAGGCAGCTGACAACAGAAGTCCAGTAGTAAGGGTCCTTTCACATGAGGGGTTCGTTCAGCGGACTTCGCTTTGCTTAAGGGGGGTCGCTCCGCTGATCCCGGCTGAGCAGGTAGATGACTGGTCCGTCTTCCCTCACCATGCAGAGCAGAGACAGACAGAGTTCCACAGGGAAATAGGGTGAAAACGGACCCCCTGTCCATTTTCATCCGATCTTATACGATCAAATCCTCCAGACGGATGGAAAGTAGGGTCACCATCCGTCTTTATTTGGCGGACAGGAACAGATAGTGGCCGATGTCAGCGGACATGTCACTGTTGATATCTGCCTCTCCATAGACGTGAATGGAGGGTCCGATCAGGTGCACCTGAAAAACTGACAGGCAGGCCTGATCTGACCGCCCTAATGAATGGACCCTTAGTCTGTGTGTGACTTCACTTCCTAGGCATTTCCGAGACGCTGTTGGCTTTCTCCTGCACAAAGAGGGCGCCTCTGGAGATCGGACTGGAGCGGCTTCAAAACAGGTAAGTATAGCGATGTGGATGGAAGTAGATATAGGTTAGGTTTTACCTTTACTTCCACCTTAGGTCATGATAATCTCCTGCTGCCTCTATGTAGCTACTTCCTGCCCGCATGCATCTACTCCAGTGACAACCACATAGTATATCTATGGGTTTCCTAATGGTGACAACAATGGGCAATGCCTAAGCAGTGTGTGGGGAGATGACCAGATGTAGGCTCCACAATAATCCTGTGAAATAGGCTGACGACACAGGAGCACAATGGGGAGATTGAGGGAAGAGCGCTGTTGCCCTATAACAGGAAATGCCTGAACAAGTGCTTCCATACCAGGATCACCAAATATTATTACAGTAAATGCTGTACATTTAAACATTTTGAAAATTACTTTTGAAATTACAATAATGTGGGATAAAGCTTATGAGACTTTATTGATTGGGTTTACATATACTTTCAGCTATTTAACCACTTCAATACCGCACGCCGTCATATTGACTTTGTGTGGGGATATCTGCATGATGCCTGCAGCTACAGACCTCATTCAGATATCATTATTTGCAGGTGGCGATTCTGTGCACAATAAGAACAATCATAGCGGCAGTTCCGCTGCTTGACTGTTTTTATAGGCGACGGTAGTGGACATCCCCCCGCCGCCACCCGGTGCGTCTCCGGGCACTCCCCTTGCCATCGGGGGCCCGGAGAAAGAAACGGATGCCGCCGGATGACGAGCATAGAGATTTCTGGTGACCAGTTTTCTCTATGACCGTTGGAGGCCCGGGCACTACGTTATGACGTCACACCCGGACCCTGCATGTAAACAAAGCCACGATCATAAGATCGGTGATTTTTTTTTCCGATCTCATGCTTTACAGCCTGGAGGAGAGATGTGGGGTCTTATTGACCCCGCATCTCTCCATAAAGAGGACCTGTCACGATAGATTGCTATTAAAAGGGATGTTTACATTGCTTGTAATAGCAATAAAAGTGATCAAAAAAAAGTGTAAAAATAAAGTAAAATAAAAAAAAAGTTTTTTTTAAAACGCCCCTGTCCCCGGTAGCTCACGCTCAGAAGCGAAAACACACTTAAGCCCCGCCCACATATCTAAACCTTTTAAACCACACATGTGAGGTATCGCCACGTACATTAGAACAAGAGCAACATGGAGATTTTTAAGAACCAAAATTTGGCGATTCCATGAGTGTGCACAATTTTAAAGCGTGACATTTTGGGTATCTACTTGGCGTAACATTATCTTTCGCATTATACAAAAAAAAATGGGCTAACTTTACTGTTTAGTTATTTTTTTAATTCACAAAACGTTTATTTTTCCCCAAAAAAGGCGTTTGAAAAATTATTGCACAAATACTGTGCGAGATACAAAGTTGCAATGACCCCCATTTTATTCCTTAGAGTGTCTGCTAAAAAAACATATATAATGTTTGGGGGTTCCGAGTAATTTTCTAGCAAAAAAAATATGATTTTTACATGTAGGAGAGGAGTGCCAGATTAGGCCTGCTATTGAAGTGGTTAAATCTAAGCCCCTGCCTCAAATGGACTTGGTTGAGTTACACATCTTGTAAATGTCAGGTTGAACTGGATGGACTGTTGTCTTTATTCAACCTTACCAGCTATAAACTATGTAAATATATAAACGGATTGAAGTTTCTTTCCCAGTCCTTATCCATTAGACATTCCATAAGCTTCCAAAACTGATAAAGGAGAAATATCGCCAATGCCCTTTTGACCCTACTTCTCCTATAGATCACAGGAGTGCATTTAATTTTGCACTTCTGTGACCTGTTTTCAGCCAACAGCAAGTTAAAGTCCGCTGACGTCACCCAGTCACAGTTTATAGTCATTATCCACCCAGATGCCTGGAGCGGCAGCTGGCTCAGCCTCTCAGCGATCCACTGGGAGACTGAGCCAGCCCCTCCAAATCCCGTGCTCCAGTGAGTGCTGGAGGGACAGAGCAGAGAGCCAGTGACTGAACATCACCAGCTCACTAAAGACCGAGAACTGGGCGATGAGCGCTCTTTGATCGCTCAGATCTCGATCTTAGAAGCAGCAGGGGACAGATGCCGCATCCACCCAGGTACATGTGTATATATATATGTGTGTGTGTGTGGAAATATATATAATTTTTATTTTGTTTAACTCCATACCGCTCTTTTTAATGCACCTTGGTATTTTTTCTTTTCTATGCAAAAATGTGTATCTTTTTCTTAATTGTATAATATTTTTCATTACTTTAAATACATTTATATATTTTGCACAGGCTATTGCTTACATTTTACTGTTATGTTATACTGTATGTTTATTGGTGCATTTACTGTACATGTGAACAAGTATATGCATTTATTTATTGCTGTTTTAAAATGTTGTATTGCATACAATAAAAATAAAGAATCTAATATATTTTGCTACACTTGCATGGCACAACAAAGACCCAATTAGAAGAATAAAACAAAATGCTTCAATGTATTACTTTGAGCACAGCCAGCTTAAAGCATTTTTTCATCTTTCCGTTTATTAAATGTTCTGCCCTTGTTTTAACTTTGGATAGTAAGTAAATACCACAGCCCACTTCTTGTTTCCTGTCTGGTAAAAAAAGGCCTAGGCTTATGACATCATGTACAGCTCTCTCTCTTACTCTCCTGAGAGTTTGTGGGGGGGGGGGGGGGGGGGGGCAGAAGGCCAACGAGAGCTGCAGATCTGGAGGTGTACCTCTGTGCAAATCCACAAAGTGAACAGGCAGCAGCTTCAGCTGCCCACAGTTAAAATGGATGCAGCCAGACTCAGTGGAGGGAGATTTCTGCAGCATATTTGGCAATTACAGAATCACAGTATATATAAAATATTTAAATTGGTTGGAGGGAAGCTTTAGAATGGCAAAGATGTTTTTATTACAAATTATATGAATAGACTGATGTTGTTGATGTGACATTATGAATTGCTCCTTCACAGTAGACTTGGTTGAGCTACACATCTTGTAAATGTCATGTAACCGCTGTGTGTAAAGTTCGTACAATACTTCTACAAAAAGGGTTATCAATTTTATGAGCTGTTCTGTATTCACGTTGAGAATCCTGCTTATTTTCTGTCTTAGATTAATGAGTTCCAGACGCTATTACTTTGAGCTACTTCACAAGCAGGACGACCATGGCTCTGACCACGTGGAAGTAGCAGTAAGTACAATGATGGATGCATTAAACAGGCAGAAAGAGAAATCTTTGAGGTTCAGGGGCATTTTAAAGATCACTCAGATTGATATCCTTTGCTCTAAAGCATGTTGCATCTCTTTCTTCTACATACTGTGTATACTTATATTCATGGGCTTCCTCCTGTGACGTTCACAAAAAAAACTTAAAGTAAACAGGCTGGCCTATTCCTTTTATTACAGTACATGTAGATAGCATTCATGTAGGCCCTCACTCTTTTGACCATCTTTGCAACAGTGTACTTGTTTCTTGTTTTTGTAAAGCAGCAAACACCATTTCAATAAAAACAGAATTTAAAAATAAAACCGACTGTATTATTTGTGCTAAAGTTTTTTTTTTTTTTCTAAATGAATAGCCTCAGATGATACACAGAGATGAAACAAATCTCCCTACGTATGTTTTACATGTATATCTGCTGTCTTTCCCCTTATACATTTTTTAGAAAGTGAACATCATGTTACAAATCTTTCTTCATCATTCAGCAGTGGGTGTGGAGTCTGGGAATACACTGTGGTGACCGTTTATGAAGCAGTGAAATCTATTCACTTCTTCATTCTCCGGCATTTTCAGAGGAGATCATTTTCCTCTATGTGTCAGTTTATGAAGCTGACCTCTTGGAGGAGTGAAGCAATCTACAAACGCTTTGAACAGTGGAGAACGGCCCTTGATACCGGAATCTTGTGAGACTTTACAAGATTACAGTACCAGAAGTTCACTGAAACATGAGATGTCAGTTTATTAAGCAGTGATAATTTATCATCGCTCAGTACACTGACAGACGGCGTGGTTAATGTTAATAAAATAAGGAGTCCCCCCTACATTATATATATATATATATATATATATATATATATATATATATATGTATACACAGACACACACATGTTATATATACATGTATATGCACACACATTTTACACATATATATATATATATATATATATATATATATATATATATACATAAATATGACAGGGGGACATGGTTACAGTGTTGTGGGGTCTGAACGAACCATAAGGAAGTTAAAAATCTTGCTCTTTCCTCCTCAGATCCCCCCAGATTTTCTCTTCACTTCCCGACTCTCCACCTCTGAGCTGGTGAATCGGGGAGTGTGAATTCTGACTCGGATCGCCAGTGAAGCACTGAGATCGCAGCTTCATAAACTGGCCGTTACTGTGAGGATTCTCCATGTGCGGAGATCATCAGCGGGAGGACATGTTCAAACACTTCTCCCCCGATTATCAGTTTCATAAACCATTTATAGGCTGTGATCAGCGGCAATCCTTGGAATCACTGCTGTTCACTGCTTCAAAAACGGACACCTGTGTGTGAGCTGATTGGAGGAGAGGCACCCCTCCCCAAAACACACACACATAGGCGAAGGAATAAAAAAACTTGCAGAGCTGCAGTCATAGATAGATAAGCAGAGAGCTTGTCTATTCAAAGTTCCCTCCCTGACAGAAATTTCCAGCTGCTTTTATCACCTGTTCCAGAGAGCTTGTCAAAAGTTATCAAGTTGATAACAGAGCAGCTGAAAGACATGGCACTCAGAGCTTTAGAGAGAGAGAAGTAAAAACTATATAGATATACGGGTGCACCTCAAACAATTAAAATATCAAAACTTTTTTTTATTTTAGTAATTCAATTCAAAAAGTGAAACATATATTTTATATAGATGTGTGACTTGATGATTGTGGCTTACAGCTAGCGAAAACCCAAAATTCAGTATCTCAGAAAATTTGAATATTACATAAGACCAATAAAGATTTTTAATACAGAAATGTTGGCTTACTAAAAAGCATGTACAGTATAGTATGCACTATATCAATACTTGGTCTGAGCTCCTTTTGCATTACTGAAAATCTGTATCAATGCAGCATGGAATGGAGGCAATCAGCCGGTGGCACTACTGAGGTGTTATGGAAGCCCAGGTTGCTTTGATAGCAGCCTTTAGCTCGTCTGCATTGTTGGGTCTGGTGTCTCTCATCTTCCTCTTAACAATACCCCACCGATTCTCTATGGGGTTTCGGTCAGGTGAGTTTGCTGGCCAACCAAGCACAATGATACCAAGATCATTAAACCAGGTATTGGTACTTTTGACAGTATGGGCAGGTGCCAAGTCCTGCTGGAAAATGAAATCAGTATCTCCATAAAGCTGGTCAAAGCAACCTGGGCCTCTATCAAAGCAAACTGGGCTTCCATAATGCCTCAGAAGTGCCACAGGCTGATCATCTCTATGCCACACCGCATTGATGCAGTAACTCATGCAAAAGGACCCCCGGCCAAGTATTGAGTGCATACTATACCGTACATAGGGTTACTTTTCAGTAAGCCAACATTTCTGTACTAAAAATCGTTTTTTTTTTTTATTTGTATTTTTTTATCAGTCTTATGTAATATTCAAATTTTCGGAGATATGAATTTTAGTTGGATTTTCACTAGCTGTAAACCATAATCATCAAAATTAAAAGAAAAATGCTTGAAATCTATCACCCTGTGTGTAACACATCTATATAAAATATGAGTTTAACTTTTTGATGATATTCAATTTTTTGAGATGCACCTGTATGTGCACAGGTCAAATTTAATGAATGGGGTTTATAACCACTTAAGTTATTTTATAAGAGACACTACACCGCGGATGGCCAAATTGCCTATGGTATTTTTGACAGACCCGCCAGCTGCCAAAATTTTCAAACAATGGTATGAGGTCAGGGCTCTTTCACTTCTAAAACAGAATCAATCACTCCTGTGTTTTGAGCCTTACTCCTGTGACACAATACAGCTTTAATTTGTTAAATCATAGACACCTTAACAATCTGCTATAATTTGGCTTTCATTGGTCTTTCAATGAGCTCAGGCAGTCCATACCCTGTGGGAGAAAACTATATCCCCTTCCCTCCCCACCATGGTTTACGGTTGAGATAAAGTGCTTAGTGTTTATATCTAGTGTTTTGTGTTCATTTCCTAATATCAGTCCTTAAGTCCTTACGAGAATCGGAATTCTCGTCGGAAAAAGCTCTGATGGTTTTCCCGACGCATTTCCGACGGATATCGGCTCAAGCTGTCTTGCCTACACACAGTCACATCAAATTCCGATCATTTATAACGCGGTGATATACAACACGTACGACGTGACTAGAAAAAGGAAGTTCAGTAGCCAATAGCTTATGTCTCGTAGTTGAATCTGAGCATGCGTGATTTTTGGCGTGTCGGAATTGCATACACACGATTGGAATTACCGATAGAAAGTTTTTCCGTCGGGAAAATTGAGAACATGCTATCAATTTTTGGCTGACGGAAATTCGGACAGCTAAATTCCGATGGAGCATACACACGGTCGCATTTTCTGATGAAAAGCTCATCGGTCTTTTTCTGGCCGGAATTCCGATCGTGTGTACACGGCATAACAGTTCTGACAGCTCCGGTCAGAGACCCTGTGCTAACCATGCAAGGTTATTTGAATGATCTCCCCCGCTTAGCTATTGTGTTCTGACTATCTGTAGTAATCCCAAAAGGCTCCATATCACAGCAGGAGTTGCGGCATTACAAGAATTGGTTTAACAATTTTAGACCATTATAAGATTTCGGTTTAAGTGTTTCATTTGTGTGTTTTCCAAAATGACCTGATATTCCTCAGTGTTTTACTTTGAATAATGTGAAGGAAGGTTGAATATAGATAAGTTACATGCACCATACCTTTACCCTTTTTAAAATGTGTTTTGTCTCTAATTTAGTGGCGTCTAGCGCTCCCTGGCATGAAGTTTGAGATTGTGGACTCCCCATACTTGTCTCTCTATACAGGTAGAACGCTACTATTTATGGTTGAGCTTGTAATCTTTTTTTTTTTTTTTTTTTACTAAAACAAGGAGAATGTTTACATATTTAGTATTAAAAAAATAATAATTGTGATATGTTTTTTATTTATTTACTTTTTTACATGTCAGCCTACTTCACAATGTTTCCAACAATATATAAATCTTTAACTATGGAAGTACATTATTTAGCAAAGTATAGAAGGGTTAGAAGCCATGCCAGGTATTTGTGATTGCGTCCCTCTTAAGAAGTGTCATGTCACCAGAACAGAAAGTAAGAAGAAATTTTGCCAATGGAGACACAGACAGCAGTAGAAAGTGAAAGTGGTTCTGTCCTTTCCATACTCTGTTCCAGGGCTCTCCAAACTTTCAAAACAAAGGACCAGTTTACTGTCCTTCAGACTGTAGGAGGCCAGACCGTAGCCAGTGAGAGTAGGAAATGCCCCAGCATCAGTGGGAGTATACCATGTCTCAGGCTTGGTGGTCAGTGGGAGTAAAAATTACATAGCACCGGTCATCAGTAGGAGGAGGGATACTGCCCCATCCAGAGGCAGACCAAATAAAGCAAGGGCCCCCTGGCAGGCCTAGCCCATGGCCCGCTCCTACATTTTGCCCAAAACCTCTGCCTTTTTTTTTTTTTTTTTTTTTTTTTTTAATGGGACCTGAATCAGGGTCTCTTTCCAACACTAGACTACATTAGACAGTCTAATAGAAAGCGTCCCCTCCAGGAATCATTAGAGTCTACAACAGATGGGACCTGGAGGGGGTCTCTCTCTGACTGTGTCCATTCGAGATTCTCTGTTAGAGAGATGCCCCCCTCCAGAACCCATTAGAGACTACAAAGGAGTCTAATGAGACCTGGAAGGGATCTTTCTAACAGAGGCCCTTACAATGTCAATTATAGAGTCTGATAGAAAGAGACCCCCCCCCCAGGGCCCATTAGAGACTTCAAAGGGGTATAATGTGACCTGGAGGGGGGCCTTTTTCTGACAGAGTGTACAGTGGACAACTTCATTCACTCTGGTCCTCACAGGACCCCCTCCTTGTGCGATGACTCTCACCCCTGCCCCAACCTCTCACAAAGTAGAAAAAAATTGGCACTGTGTAGCACTCCTCTTACCTTAACTATGGGTACTGTAGCTGTGGCTGGTTCCCGCATCCTATGTGGCTTGCTGGCTCCCACGTCCTCTGTGGCTGGCTAGTTGGCTCCCTGGTGTGGGTTTGCTGGCTGGCCCTGCTTTGGGTGGCTGGTTGGCACCCTGGCCCTGCTGTGGGTGGGTCACCGTGGGTGGTTGACCTGCACCCTGGCCCTGCTGTGGGTGGGTCATCGGCATGGGTGGCTGCCTGGCTCGCACCCTGGCCCTGCTGTGGCTGTCTGGTGTCCTCTCCTGTTTCACCATTCTGGGCACTGTTTGCCCTATAGGCCACAGAAGAACTAGAAGACTTGCAGCAGGCGCAGAGGCACGAGGTACAACGTGTAATGACATTGCGTGTTTGTGTGCGGGTCCTCTCTGTGCCCATTTGAGAGTGTTGGGAAGAGCCCCCACCAGTGCCCATCGATGCAGCCTCTCAGTGCCCCTCGATGCAACCTCAACAGTGCCCATGAATGTAGCCTCACCTGTGCCCCTCAATGCAGCCTGATTACTGCATGGGGTCAGAGAGGAGAGCTGCTGGATCACACAGAGCAGGTATCTCCCGCTGTGACACCTGGCAGCCACTGTCATATGATGTCCCGCCTCCTTTGATACACAGCACATGTCCCCCAGCATTGAGCCAATGTGACGTCTGTCAAAGGAGCCAGGAGGTGGGACATCGGAAGACAGCGGTCGTCAGGTAAGCAGGAGATCCCCGCTCTGTATGATCCAGTGGGGCTCTCCCTTACCCTCAGAGACACCTTTGGGGCCCTGGTGGGCCTGAAAAGATGGTCGCCAGGGGCATTGGCAGGCCCCCTTCAGTGGCTGGCCCTCAGACTACGGCCGAAGTGAGCGACGGGTCAGTCCACCCCTGGCCCCGTCATAGGTATTAGTAGGAGGAATAGTGTCAGTGGAATAAATGGTTCCTCATCATTTAGTGATAGTGGAAGGATTTAAGCCACATATTAGTGGGAGGAACAGTGCCCCAATGGCTGGATAAAGGTAAGCAAAGGGCCTCAGTTTGGAGACCACTGCTCTATCCAAAACTAAAATAGAATGGTTTTGGCTAGAGTTCCTTAATGTGATAGCTAATTGACACTTCTCTAACTTTTTATTACTTGTATTTCCATCAAAATTTTAGGGCTGGTAAATCAGTTGGGGCCCCTGCTACTTTAAAACATTATTAAAAACAAAACTGTGTCCAAGGGTGGTTATTATCATTATTATTATTATTATTATACACGATTTATATAGCACCAACAGTTTACGCAGCGCTTTACAATGTATAGCGGGGTTGCATTGCTTTTCCATCCAAAATGGAAACACCCTAAGGAAGGGGTCTCAAACTGGTGGCCCTCCAGCTGTTGCAAAACTACAAGTCCCATCATGCCTCTGCCCGAGGGAGTCTTGTAACTGTCAGCCTTGCAATGCCTCATGGGACTTGTAGTTGCGCAACAGCTAGAGGGCTGCCAGTTTGAGTACCCCTGCCTTAAGGTGTCCGTTTATAAAACAGAGATCAGCTGTGATCCTCAGGATCATGGCTGATCTCTGGGGTGTACGTTTTATATAGCTGAGATAAGGAATAGAGAACATGTTCTCCACCCATCATCACAGTACATGAACGTTCTGTCACAAATGGCCAGTTTATAAAAGTGAGATCTGAAGATCTCACAGCCGTTACACAGAAATATGCCTTAAAGGGATTGTAAAGTGAATTAATTTTTTTTTTTTTTAAATAACAAACATGTTATACTTACCTCCACTGTGCAGCTCGTTTTGCACAGAGTGGCCCCGAACCTGCTCTTCTGGGGTCCCTCGGCGGCTGTCTCGGCTTCCTCCTGCAGGTGCTTCTCACGTTCATGCGAGCTCCCTCGCATGGTGAGAAGCATCTGCGGGCGCGCTCCCGTGATACAGCCGGCGGCTATAGCCACTCGCTGTATCACATGGCCCGCCCCCCGGCGCTCCACGTCAGTGGATGTGATTGACAGCAGCGCGAGCCAATGGCTGCGCTGCTTTCCATCCATCCACTCCAGCCAATCAGCGGCCAGGCTGAACGGTGGAAAGAACGTCGGGGGACGAGCGCAGGACTTTCGAGGGGTGAGGTAAGTAAAACCGGGGGGGGTTGGGGGCGCCAGGATTGTTAGATGTTTTTTCACCTTAATGCATAGAATGCATTAAGGGGAAAAAACATTTACCTTTACAACCCCTTTAACCTGTCCGGCTATCCCCTACTATTGCTACCTTCAGGCAATCCCTGAAAACTCATCTCTTCAGGGAAGCCTATCTCTCCTCCAACTAATCTTTTACCACTTCCATCAGCTCATTCCCCACATTTGCAATCTTTTGTACCACCTGCCCCACCCTATTAGATTGTAAACTTTTCTGAGCAGGGACCTCTTAATCCTCTTGTATTTTATTGTCTCCCTTTTATATTGTAAAGCGATGCGTAAACTGTTGGAGCTATATAAATCCTGTAAGCCCTTGTACACACGGTCGGACATTCCGATGGAAAATGTCCAATCGGACCCTGTTGTCGGATAATCTGACCGTGTGTGGGCTCCATCAGACTGTTTCCGTCGGAATATCCGACCGACAAAGTTTTCGAGTTTGGCTCTAAAATTTTCCGACAACATGATCCGATTGGCCTTTGTCCAATTGTTTGTAGAGAATTCCGATCGGACAAAGTGCCACGCATGCTCAGATCCAATTCCTAGACCAAAGCTATTGGCTACTAGCCTTGAACATAGTCCCGTTGTAACGAAATAACGCCATCACGTTCTGAACGATCGGATTTTCCGAAACTTTGTCCGACAGTGTGTATGCAACACCAGTTTCGGACAAAATCCATCTGACAAAATCTGACGGATTTGGTTGTCGGAATGTCCGACCGTGTGTACAAGGGCTAAGACTGACAAGGATGTGGAATTCTCTTCCACAGGCAGTGGTTTCAATGGGGGGCATCGATAGTTTGAAAAAACTATAAGATAAGCACCTGAATGATCGCAACACACAGGGATATACAATGTAATACTGACATATAATCACACACAGAGGTTGGGTTTGATGGACTTGTGTCTTTTTTTCAACATCTCCTACTAGGTAACTACATATAATAATAATGATAGTATGGATCCTGGGGGGCTGTAATTGGAGAAGTGTACAGGCAAAACAACTGTCGTGTTTTACTTAAACAGACTACTAATTTCAGTCTCGAAGATCCCCTGGCAGAGACATTATGACCATTGCCTTGGCATTGCATTATATAGATGCCTATAGAAAGAAAAATGGGTTTAAGCCATAATATTATTCAGCAGGCCTAATTATAAAAGTCATGGAGTTGTACTTCTTAACTGGATTCATCTGTTCAACAGAATACTATGGGGGTTATTTACTAAAGGCAAATCCACTTTGCACTGCAAGTGCTCTTGGAAGTAAAGTCGCTGTAGATCCGAGGGGGACATACAAGGAAAACAAAAAACAGCATTTTAGCTTGCACATGATTAAATGATAAAATCAGCAGAGCTTCCCCTCATTTCAGATCTAGCCCTTGCAGGGGTCTCAAACTGGCGGCCCTCCAGTTGTTGCGAAACTACAAGTCCCATCATGCCTCTGCCTTTGGGAGCCTTGCTCTTAACTTTCAGCCTTGCAATGCTTCATGGGACTTGTAGTTTTACAACAGCTGGAGGGCCACCAGTTTGAGACTCCTGATTTAGAGCAATTGCACTTCCAAGTGCACTTGCAGTGCAAAGTGGATTTGCCTTTCATAAATAACCCCCTATGTTTTGTTGAGTAATCTCTGAGTGACACAAGAGAAGCTCTATGCAAGTATAGGATGTCATCTGCTAGTTGGGAATGAACTCAGTTTCACTCTGTAAACTGTCACATATGGGGTCTTTTAACCCTTGTCCTCATCTGAGGTCTCACTATAGGTCCACTATAATTTATTGCACACACAGAGGCAGACAGTAATGTTAGTCGTAATTTAATAAAAAAGCAAGATGAAAATGGTGCCAGTACGTTTTTTTTTTTTGATGAGCTTCCGAAAAGGTTTACCCTTTATCTTTTTTTCCAGATGAAACATCTCTCAAGATGAACGAGGTTTCCCACATCCCACGCACTCTTTCCAGTGTTGCTAGCCACCATCTGCCACTGGGGAGGGAGGAATTTGCTGTTGATATTTTAAAACCAGACCCTCGGGACACTTTTTATATGAGTAAGTATGCTATATGTAAAGAAGATTGTGGAAGCTGGAAGAAGAATTTCACCTATCAGGGCAAATGTGTTCAAACCTGTTTAGTGACTAACCAGCTGTCTGCTTTATTCCTGTCCTGCTGTGTAGATCTGAGCGCTTCGCTGGCTGCGAGGAATGTAATGTCTGATCTGTTTATCTATTTCCAGCCCCAATGATCGAGGAATCCAAGGTAGAAAATGTGCTAGTTCCCTGTGCGTACAATCCCACCTATGTTGTCAAGGATTTTCCCATTGCACGTTATCAAGGCCTGCAGTTTGTAAGTGGATGTGGTATCAGTATGACAAAAAAGAGCATTTGCTAAATTGACTGTAACCTCAAAGGGAGATTTCTAATAATGTTAACGCTTAGACCCCCTGCACTGACCCCCCCCACCACACACACACACACACACACACACACACACACACACACACACACACACACACACACACACACAGGCTGGCATTGTGTTTATCATGCGTCATTGTGAGTTAAACACACTAAAGTCGATGTGCACTGAAATGTCTTTTTTATGAGCTTTTGGTGTGTGTGTCCTTTTTTATTCATTTTTTTTTTCTCACAGCAGGAGCCAAAATACTTTTATTTTTCTTTCTTTAATCCTAACCGTAGCACACTGTGAGGCATATGTTGCAGTGTGTTATGGTGCTTTTAAATGCAGTGTTCTGTTTTCCCCATTGGTGTGAGCTGGCCCTGTTAGAAACAATGGATTTATGCCGCATACACACGCCCGGACTTTTCGACATCAAAGGTCCGACGGAACGATTCCGGCGGACCATTCGATCGTGTGTGGGCTGCAGCGGACTTTTGATTTGCAAAAATCTGACAGACTTTAGAAATGGAACATGTTTCAAATTTTTCCGCCGGACCCAGTTCCTACCGAGAAATCCGCTCGTGTGTATGCTAGTCCAACGGACAAAAACCGACGCGAGGGCAGCTATTGGCTACTGGCTATGAACTTCCTTATTCTAGTCCGGTCGTACGTCATCACGTTTGAATCCGTCGGACTTTGGTGTAATTGTGTATGGCCAAGTCTGTTCGTTCGGAAAGTCCGTCAGAACTCCGCTGAAAGTCCGTCGGACCTAGTCCCTCGAAAAGTCCGGTCATGTGTACGCGGCATTACACTTGTGTTGGGTTTGTATTGAGCAACACAGCCCAAAACATGTGACGTGAATAGGTCTTCATTATGATTGAAAGAGAGCCCCGTCATACAGCACTGCTGTTGTTTTGCTAATTTCTATGATGTGTGAATCTTAACTTCACCCCCTATTGGTAAAATCTAGTACTTCAGCACCTTCACTGATGCACACACTTACCATTTGATTGTACTGCTGCAGCCTTTCTAAAACTGGCACTTGCTTCCATCTTCCGTTACATTCTGATTACAGATCGTAAAGTCCCAGCAGGATAAAATGAGCACCATCATTACCATGGATTACAGATGATGTCTGTTGTTCTTCATGCGGCCACACAAAGACATGGTTAACCAACCCAATCACAAAGGGGGTTTTCTTGTAATCTTCACTCATATTTTTATGCATATCATATTTTTTAATCATATTTTCATACAGAATCCATTTTCTGCGTCGATATTTTAATGTCTTTTGCAAAAGTGGAAAGATAACATTACAGCAGGTAAAAGGGAAAATGTAAGGACTGCCCTCGCAGGGGGCTGTTTTATGTTGTGATATCAAACATTGTTACATGGCTCCTCAATGTAGAAATTGTACATAAAGATCACATTGATGTACCATAATCAAGACAAGTCAGAGTTAATGGGCTGCTTTGGTTCTCGAAAAGGTGACACAAAGTGATTTCCAATTTATAAGCCCAGAGTACTTCCAACAGCTCAGGAATGGAAATGGATTATGGCTTTTTACTATAAACTGAATTCTGTTACATACAGAGGCTGTGGATTGTTTTATGAAGGGCAAATTGGCTATTCACTTTGCAAAGGAATTTGCACATTGCAACAGCATTCTCCCTTTCCCATACAAAGTGCGTACAGTGGCGATCACAGCAGGCAATTGCTGGTTGTACAGGGAGCCGCAAATCAGGGCAGCTGCCGGCGACCTGTCATTATAGTGAACAGGGGCTAGCGGCCGTACCTATCTGCTCACAGCCGCAGCAGGAACCTGAAAATGCCTGCCGCTACAATTCACACCAGCCTAAATCGCCATTGTGAATGTGGGTAGGCTGTGCTGTCTTTCATCATTTAATCACGTGCAAGCAAATATACAGTATTTGTATTTTCCTTATATCTGATTCTGTATTCTTTGCAAAGTGATTTTTCACCACATTCACTAAGCTAACAGAAAATTTCCTTACAAAGTGAACCTCCTATTTGCCTTTAGTAAATCACCCCCCTTCAATCTAAAGCTGGACATATGCTTCACAATCTGATTGTCCAATCTATGATTATAGCATTTTCATTTTACACAAAACTATGCAATGTGAGAACCTAGCTAAACAACTTGATTTGTATCCATTTTGTAGGACTTTGCACTACACAGTTTGTAGTAGACATAAAGGAGATTGTACAGTCAGAATATAATATGTATGATCATTCATTTTCCATTCTTTAAAGTATATCTAATGACACATTTTTAGATCTGGCTTACCCCCCTCGGTTAGGGCTGCTGTCTGAGGGAAGAAATTACAGGTCCCCATATTGCCTACATGACAGGGCCCCCACCCCCCTGATAATATCACATATTTTTTGCTAACAATACATTAAAATCATTATGTGACCTATTTACCGGCCCGTTCCACCTTTCTCCATCCTGAAACATCCTGCCTGCAGCAGCGTCCGATGGGAGAGGAGAGGAGGGAAGCCAGATACGCTCCAGGGAAAAGGAGCACACACGAGTGCCCAGAAAATAGGGAGATGAGTACATGGATGCTAGAACTGATCCACCTGCAGCACGGCTGGAGAAAGGGAGTGGACAAGAAGCCGGCAGCACTGCAGAGCAAGACGGAAGAGGATCAGTGTCTGCAGTACAGCTGGCCCTACTGCTCAACAGCTTCCTGGGCCCCCCTTTTGAACTGATGGGGACTGGGCCCAGTACAGGAGGGCTGGCTGTACTGCCTTATCAGTGGCCCTGCCCTCAGACTGTACATACAGTACAATGCTTTCTCCTATTTGGATTTATTCTGTCAAGTGTGACATCTTATGTAAGCTATTAGTATTTGTTTTCTTTGTTGTGCTGTTGTATTAAAGTGTTGCTAAACCTACAACAGTAAAATCAGTCTGTATATGCAGTAATGCATGCTTGTTATACTCACTGTGGAACCTAAGGGGTTAATCCTCCACATTGTGTAAAAAGGCTGTTTGATCCTGTCTTCTCTGATCCTCCCCTCCTTCCACTGTCCCCTAATAATTTCCTGATAACAGAGTCTATGGCGTCAGGCTGTACACTCAGTTTGGTGTATATTGCTTGAGAGATTTTTATTTTCTTGGGAAGGTGCATGTGATCAGCACAGGGCCAATCAGCACTGTCCATACAGAGGCTCACAGGATAGTGAGAAATCTCCCACTAGCTTTAACCAGTGTTTGGGTGGACACTGACAGAAGTCACTAAACTACTATATACTGCTGATGAGAAAAGGTATTTAGCAGTTTATATGTACTAAAATAATTGCATTTCCATGTTCTGTGGGAGACCAGATATAGTGAATGCAGGGTTCTGGGTTTAGTAACACTTTAAATTACACTAGACAAAATGTTTTTCATTGGCAGGATCTTATGTTGTGGTGATTGCTTCTCCAGTCCTAAAATTGCATGTGTACAATTTATTCTGTGGCAGCTAGCAGGATTTTCTGCAGGGCAGACTGTCTTTGAGATCTGTGTCTTCTGAATGAGCACATGCTCTATTTTTTGTGTTGTTGAATTACTGTTAAATGAAATAATGTAACTGCATTTTCATGCTTTCCTGCTTATAAGCCCCTTTTCTGTTTTTAGGTGTATCTTACTTTTGTCTATCCCAGTGACTTCACCCGCCTTACACATATGGAAACGGAAAACAAGTGTTTCTATCGAGAGTCTCCAGTGTACTTGGAGAAGTAAGTGCACCACTTAGACATTCTATTATTTAACCCCTTCCCGCCGAGCGTACGCAGATGTGCGTACTCGGCTTGCGGGGGGTATACCGGGATGATGCCCGCACCTACAGGCATCATACCGGTACCGTTTTGTTCAGCAGGCGATTGGCTATCCAGCCATAACAACCGATGCGGCTAAAAGCCGCTCGGCTGTTATGCCGGAGGAGCGAGAGGGGACTTCCCCCCCTCCCGCCGCTGTTACCGGTGCTCCCGCTCGATCGGGAGCACCGATTCCATGTCTGACGCCTTCGGCTGCTGGGGAGGAACTGGAACGAAGCCGTAATCGGCTTCGTTCCTGTCTCCTCACAGTAAACACGGAAGCGACGTCATGACGTCACTTCCCGTTTACTCGGCTGCCAATGGCGCCGGTTTTAAAAATATATACGGTATTCAGAATCGCCGTTTTTGGCGATCTGAATACATTGAAGTGTAATGGAGGGGTGGGGGGTCAAAGCAAAGAAAACGCATACGGAAGTCGCGCCCGCATATGTAAACGGTGTTCAAATCACACATGTGAGGTATCGCCACGATCATCAGAGCGAGAGCAATAATTCTAGCACTAGACCTCCTCTGTGCCGCTAGCCTGGTAACCGTAAAAAAAATTGAAAGCGTCGCCTATTGAGATTTTTAGGTACCGTACTTTGTCGTCAATCCACGAGTGCATGCAATTATAAAGTGTGACATGTTTGGTATCTATTTACTCGGTGTAACATTATCTTTCACATTATGCAAAAAAATTGGGCTAATTTTACTGTTTTGTTTTTTTCTAATTCATGAAAGTGTCCCTTTTCTCAAAAAGTTGCGTTTAAAACACCGCTGCGCAAATACCGTGTGACATAAAATATTGCAACAATCTCCGTTTTATTCTCTAGAGTCTCTGCTAAAAAAATATATTTTTTAATGTTTTAATGTTTGGGGGTTCCAAATAATTTTCTAGCAAAAAATATGGATTTTAACTTGTAAACACCAAATGCCTGTTTAACTGTAATAACTATTGTTTTTTAAACAATGACAGCCCCTGAAAGCTACTGGTAATAATCACATTGCTGAAAATATTAACTGCTACGGCACTTTGGTTATAATAGCTTAGTGTATTCAACTTACTTTTAGTTTGATCCTGGCATGTTTACCTGATCTTTGGTTATTTTTTTTTTTTAAATAGTACAGCTTTTTCATTCTGTGTTCTTTCTTTCTCAAGGTTTGGGTTCTATAAATACATGAAGATGGATGATGATGAATCTCCTCAGATGCCATTCCTGTTCTTCAATAGACGTAAGTATAAAATAGCCCCTTGCACTGCATTCTAACCAAATCAAACTACTACTAGCGATGGCACATGACTTTTCCAATCTAATACTTCTGTTCTGTATATCTTGTCAGAGTATAGATTATTAACGTCAGTGTAGGTTTGCTATCCATTTCATTACAAAGATCATTTTAAAGAAGAAATAATCAATAAAATAGCAAAAAAATGCATTAAAAATTGCATGACCTTGTGTAATGTATTTAAATACTGTACTGTATATTAAAAGCTGAACTCCAGCCTTACCTTCAGTCTTACACAGTTGTGCAGACTCCTCTCCTGCACTGAATTTGCTTACTCTAAGGTTGATTTACTAAAACCGATCAGCTTCCAAACCAAAAAAATTGCACCAAAAGGCGCATTGAGCAGAAAGGCTTTTGAGCTCCTGTGTGAACCGGTGTCCTATCATATACTGTCCAGCATGCGCAGTACACAGCACACACAGATTCCGAAAATAGCCGAGGATGAACGGCGCCTGCATCGTGAGTCCAGGTTCTATTCCCACCATCCAAGTGGACATAGAGTTGGAATATAAAAGAGCCGAGCACAGCGAGGCCAAGCCCAAATCATGGCGAATGAAGCGAGCCCGCGAGGGGCCCTCTAATTTTCCCAACCCTATGTCCGCTTGGATGGTGGAGCTACCACCTCCACTCACGGCGCAGGCGCCGTTCATCTTCGGAGATTTTCCGAAGCTTCGTCTGCTCCGTACTGCGCAGGCGGACACTATATGATGGCAGGACACTATCTGCCAGAACACCGGCACTAAGGGATAAAATAGGTGCCTAACATGCTCACTTACTGAATATGCCAATTGTACCATGCATTGGAGGGTATTTACTAAAACTGGAGCACGCAGAATCTGGTGCAACTGTACACGATAGCCAGTCAGCTTTTAACCTCAGCTTGTTCAGTTAAGCTTGGACCATAAAACCTGGAAACTGATTGCTTTCTACGCAGAACTGCAACAGATTTAGTAAATAACCTCCATTGTGTCCATAACTGGTTGGTGCAACAAAGAGATACAAACATGATACAGTGTTGTGTACGTTTGAAAAGATTCTGCATTGTCAAGGATAGATGCAGTTGATTGACATTCATTATGTATGGTATCATAAAGCCTCATGCACACGTGCCTATGAAAATGAGTAGCATTTCTTTATTGTACATCATGGGACACAGAGCCAAGTTAATAACTTAATGGGTATATAGGCACCTTCAGGTGAGGGACACTGGCATATCCAGTCCAGGAAGTTCACTATATATAACCCCTCCTCCTTCCAGGAGTACCTCAGTTTTTTTCCGCTAGTGTCTAAGGTGTTGGTCCCGAGTGAAGGTGTGCTCTGAGGAGCTCCACGAGGGATCCATGCTGGATTTAAATAGCCTCCACAGACCGGATCCATGCAAAATGCCACTAAGGCCAAGGTGGATGGTACCCGGGCCTCTTATCCGAAGCACGAGGTTTTGCCTGTAACACCTCTCTTGCAGGGCTGGACCCTGAGACCCAGAGGCTTTGGTCATGTTACATTACCTAAAAGCTTTCCTGGCGGGGTGTTTTTTACAGGTCCAAGGGAGTGAAACCCCTATAAAAAAGGGACATGGTCCTTGAAGGTTTGCTAAACGCAGTCCACTGTGATGGGTGAAGGTTGGATTAACTATTAATTCAGCACATCCTGCGGCAGGGATAAGGTAAGCGAAGAAACTTAGGAACTAAAAAGTCCACCTCTGTATTCTTCTTTAAGGGAAAAAATGTTGTCATGCCTTAATTCTCCACTAGAGGTAGTCTATACACATACCTTAAAGCGGAGGTCCACCCTAAAGTGGACCTTCCGCTCATCGGAACCCTCCCCCCCCTCCGGCGCCACAATTGGCACCTTTCAGGGGGGAGGGGGGTGCCAATACAGTACAGTACAGGTATCTGCACCCACTTCTGGGATAGCTCTCTGCGGAAAGGGGCGTAGATTACGCCCCTTTCCGAAAGTCCCCCGCTGCCTGCTGGGAAACACACAGATCCCAGAGGCAGCGGGTCCATCCTTATTGCGCAGCGCGACTCGCGCATGCGCAGTAGGGAACCGGGAAATGAAGCCGAAAGGCTCCACTTCCTGATTCCCATACCCAAGATGGCGGCGGCAGCACCCGAGAGACGATCGAGAGATCGGCTTCGGGTGCCGACATCGCGGGCGCGCTGGACAGGTAAGTGTCACTATTTTAAAAGTCAGCAGCTGCAGTATTTGTAGATGCTGGCTTTTAAAAAAAATAAAACGCTGAGTCCCGGCGGACTCCCGCTTTAATCTGTTGTCTTCAGTGTCAGCTCAGTGTCAGTCTGTGTGTGGCCGCAGCAGCTTGCGCAGGGGGATTTTTCTCAGGAAGAGATCTGCTATGCCTTTTTCTCCCCCCTGAAGGGACCAGAGGGTTAGGGAAACATCAGCGGTGTACCCACCCTGTAATACCCCCTACCCCACCTCCGCGTGGGGGTGCATAGGTCCCGAAGTTTGCTCCGACAGTTGTTTTTTCTCTGTGCTTGCTGGTGTCATACATTCCCCACCCCGATCAGGGGGAAATAAAAACTGATTATTCTTCTGCGTACAAAACAACGGTAGATGAACTTTTTCAGCCTCGCAATCTAAGAAATTGCTCTTACAGAGATGGTTCGTTCTACTTTAATGCCACCCCTAACAGAGTCTGCTGAAAGCTCGGTTTCTTCCTTGGGTTCCTTAAAACCTTCACAGCCTTTGCATGCGTTTCCTGTTCATGCATTACTAGAACAGCTTATTTATGCTGAATGGGATCACTCAGATAAGCATTTTCTCCCTCCAAAGAGATTTTCAGTTCTCTATCCCATGGAGGAGAAATTCACCAAAAATGGAAGGTACTAGCAATTGACGCTGCAATTTACAATGTGAATAAAAGTCTAACTTGTCCAGTAGACAATGCACAAATGCTTAAGGATCCAACAGATAAAAGGTTGCAATGCCTGTTAAAATCCACTTTTTCCTTGACAGGTGCCGTTACTCAGTCTGCAGTCGCTGCAATAGGCGTCTGTCAATCCCTAAAGGACCAGTTTAGACAGGCCCTTAAAGAGGTTCCTGCACAACAAGCCCAGGAATTGGCCGAATTACCAAAAGAATTATGCTTTTCCATAGATGCCATTAAAGATTCTACTCACCAGGCGTCCTATCTTACGCTTATGCTAGTACATATGCATCGAATCATGCTGAAGCACCATGTAAAAAGCTCCTGACTGGGTTCCCTTTTCATGGGGATAGGCTTTTTGGGGATGATTTGGACAAATACATCCAAACAATTTCTATTGGGAAAAGTACTCTTTTGCCAGTCAAAGAAAGTATAAACGCCCCTTCATTTAAACAGGCTCTTTCTCCTGCGCTAGGGGCTTCTGCCTCTGGGCAGTGGCGATGGCCTCTGCCGTCAGACTCTAGAGGGAAACCTCAGGGTCAGGCCCAGGCTCAAAAGAAGTCCTGGGGCTGGAAACCTGCAAAGCAGAATCCTAAAGCCTCATCTTGAAGAGGCACTCTCCCATGCCAGGGTGGGGGGGAAGACTTCTGCAGTTTTCAGAAGTCTGGCAAGAGGAAATTCAGGACAGATGGGTTATCTCCACGGTAACTCTGGGGTACAAGCTGGAATTGCGGGACTTTCCACTGTCTCGTTTCCTGAGGTCAAACATTCTCAAAGATCCAGAGAAAAGACAATCTCTGTTTCGGCCACCAGACCGATTAATGGCTCAGGGGGTAATCATGCAGATCCCCACAGAAGAGCAAGGTTTGAGGTTTTATTCAAACCTCTTCACGGTACCAAATCCAAATGGAGATGTCAGACCTATTCTAAACCTAAACAATCTAAATCAGTTCCTGAAGATCCGCTCCGTTCGCATGGAGACTATTAGGTCAGTAGTTTCTATCCTACTAGAAGAACCTCTGGCGTCTATCGACATCAGGGATGCATATCTGCATGTTTCTATATTTCCCGCTCACCAAAGGTTTCTGCGGTTCAAGGTAGAACAGCAGCATTTCCAGTTTGTAGTCTTGCCCTTCGGGCTAGCTACAGCACTTCGGGTGTTTACAAAGGCCCTGGCCCCACCTCTAGCCGCCAGGTTAAGGGCACAGGGCACAACAGTCTTGGTGTACTTAGACGATCTATTGCTAAATAGACCAGTCAGTGGCTTGTTTTGGAGAAAAGTGTGCCTATTACAACCAGTTACCTGGAAAGTTTGGGCTGGATTCTCAACCTTGAGAAATCTTCCTTAAAACCGATAAAAAGGTTTGAGTACTTGAGTCTGATCATAGACACAGCCCAGAAAAAGGTGTTCTTGCCTCAGGCAAAGATCAAATCCATAACTGGTACAGATGGTCAGGTCAAAAGGCGTTCCCTCCATTCGCCTTTGCATGAGGTTGCTAGGAAAGATGGCGGTTTCATTCAAAGTGGTAACCTATGCCCAGTTCCATTCAAGACTGTTGCAAAACAGTATCCTGTCTACTTGGAACAAAACAATTCAATCTTTAGACTTACCAATGCATCTGTCCCCAAGGGTGTCCCAAAGCCTCACTTGGTGGTTACTATCCCAGAATCTGCTGAAAGGAAAATCCTTCAGACCAGTTATCTGGAAAGTGGTACCCTCGGAGACATATTATAGGCAGAATTCTTGCCTTTCTACAATTAGGAGTAGTGATGAAATTGGCCTTGAGTACTATTAAAGGTCAAGTCTCAGCCTTATCGGTCTTATTTCAAAGACCACTTGCTACACATTCTTTAGTCTGGGGTTTTATGCAAGGGGTGATGCGGCTTAATCCACCAGTCAAACCTACTTTGAACCCTTGGAACTTGAACTTAGTTTTGTCACTGTTACAAAAACAGCCATTTGAACCAACAACATATTCCCTTAGTCCTTCTGACAAGGAAGTTGGTATTTTTGGTTGGTATATCCTCAGCAAGGAGGGTTTCAGAGTCGGCTGCTCTTTCTTGTAAAGAGCCATTTATGATTATTCCTGAGGACAGAGTGGTGTTACACCCTTGTCCAGACTTTTTGCCAAAAGTGGTTTCAGGTTTTCACCTGAACCAAGATATTGTCCTGCCATAGTTTTTTCCAAAACCATGTTCCAGGGAAGAGAAGTCACTACATTGTCTTGATGTGGTGAGAGCAGTGAAAATCTATTTAAAGACAACTGCTCAGATTCGAAAGACTGATGTCTTATTTATTCTGCCAGAGGGCCTAAAGAAAGGACAGGCAGCGTCCAAATCCACTGTCGCTAATTGGATTCGGCAAGTTATAATTCAAACTTATGATTTAAGAGGTAAGATTCCCCCTTTTCAAGTCAAAGCGCTCTCTACCAGGTTGGTTAGTGCTTCTTGGGCAGTGTGTCACCAGGCCTCCATGGCTCAGATCTTTAAGGCCGCATCTTGGTCTTCAGTGCATACATTCACCAAGTTTTATCAAGTGGATGTAAGGAGGTATGAGGATATCGCCTTTGGGCGCAGTGTGCTACAGGTAGGTCCTCAAGTCTGGGATTACCCCACGGGCTCTATGTCCCATAATGTACGATAACGAAAATAGGATTTTTATAACAGCTTACCTGTAAAATCATTTTCTTGGAGTGCATCATGGCCCTCTTTTTGTGGTTTAAGTATATTGCTTTGCTACAAAAACTGAGGTACTCCTGGAAGTAGGAAGGGTTATATAGGGAATGAACTTCCTGGATTGGATATGCCATCACCTGAAGGTGCCTATATACCCATTAAGTTATTAACTTAGGCTCTGTGTCCCATGATGTATTTCAAGAAAAGGATTTTACAGGTACGCTGTTATAAAAATCCTAATTTTTTTTCTGCTAGGATTTGGTAGAAAAAATGCCTCTAATGTATGCATGTTTGTTCAGAAATGAGTTTAAATGCATTCTACTGGTCAGAATATTAATTTATTCTGGCCGTTGGAATACATTTTATGGGTGTATGGTAGAAGGTCCTACTGAAGAAGCTTGCAATAGGAGGATAGCGCTTATAGGAGCAGGAGCCAACGGTGAGATACATTGTTGTGGAGATGTGGATACATTGGCCATGATCGATGTTGTTTTAAGCTGTTAACATAGCGCTTGGGGTACTTTTTTAATGTGAGTATAATTTGATGGGAGTTTTATTACAAATGAAGAATATACAGAGAGCACTATGTGGTACCATTTTGTTTTTGCATGGATATCTACATGAGAATGGAATATTGCTGGCGAATTAATGCAGGTAGAAAATAAAATTTGGAAGGCGAGCTGAAACGTACCAGTCCATGGTTGGGAGATAAAGAGTGTTATGACCTTAATGTATTATTGGGGTCAATAAAAGAAGGTGAGCGTTTGATATGCGCACAGGGTGATTGTATGTGACACCTAGATGAAATTCCTTCGACCTTAAGGCTGGGTTCACACTGCTGCGGGTGGGAGATCCGGATGTGATTTGCACCGCACTGCAGTGCAAATAGCATCCGATCTCAGGATAGTATGGCTGAATTCGCATCGCTCCCGCCGCAAACTCGCACGGGACCCTTTTTTTGGTCCGCAGCAGAATCGGATCGCATGGGTGTTCACACCATGCGTTCCGATTCCTGTCCGAGTGTGCAGATCGCACTGCGATATGCGGACTGGTCTGGGGGTGTCATTAAGATTTCATTGACACTCCCAGCAGTCCGCATAGGGCAGTGTGAACTGCCGGCGGGAGGCATGCGATGCGGGAAAACGCCGCGGATTCGTGGCGTTCCCGCATCGCTATGGTGTGAACCTAGCCTAAGATGAAATATTACAGATCACGGCACTTTGGTGGAGGTTACTTTTGGTATTATTTAAAGGTGGAGTATTTTGTGTTTTATTTAGATTGCACTACATGTAAATGTATAGAATATGTATGTGTGTCTACGTGCGTAGAGTATGAGCTTAAATGTATTCTATTTGTCAGAATATGAATTTATTATTTAGTTGAGTAGTGCAGTTTACCCTTACTCAGTTGAATTTTGATTTACAGTTCAGTGTATGGGCCATACACCACTCCAGCATTGTATCTGTTTGGATTGGTGTAGAACTATTTAATCATTCCAGTCCTGGAAGATTTTACCCCCTTCATGACCAGGCCATTTTTTGCGATATGGCACACCATTACTTTAACTGCCAATTGCACGGTTGTGTGACTCTGTACCCAAATAAAATTGATGTCCTTTTTCTCCACAAATAGAGCTTTCTTTAGGTGGTATTTGATCACCTCTGCATTTTGTATTTTTTGCACTATAAACAAAAAAAAACTTAAATTTTGAAAAACAAAAATAACAAAAAGCAATGTTTTACTTTCTGCTATAATGCATGTCCAATACAAAGATTGAAAAAATCCAATTTATTCATCAATGTAGATCAATATGTATGCCGCTACATATTTTTGGTAAAAAAAATCCCAATATATGTATATTGATTGGTTTGCGCAAAAGTTATAACGTCTAAAAATTATAGGATATTTTTATGGATTTTTTATTTTATTTGATTTTTTACTAGTAATGGCGGCGAGCGGCAATTTTCAGCGGGACTGCGACAGTGCAGCGGACAAATTGGACACCTAACTGACACTTTTGATGCTTTTTTGGGGACCGGTAACACTAATACAGTGATCAGTGCTAAAAATATGCACTGTTACTGTACTAAAGACACTGGCAGGAAAGGGGTTAACACCAGGAGCGATCAAAGGGTTAAGTGTGACCCTAGGGGGTACTTGCTAACTGTGCGGAGATAGCTCTGACTAGGAGAACCCGGAAATTCGTGTTCCTGCTTAGCAGGAACACAAGATCTCTATGATCTCTCATGTCAGAACGGCGATCTACCTTGTTTGACCATTCTGCCTCTCTGGGGATTGATTGCGGGCGGCCGGCGGACTTTGCGACTGCCTGACCCACTCCCTCTTTGTCCAATCAAGAGACGTGCCCCCAGATGCGACTGCATGAAGCAAAGTATAGGTATGTTGATTCGGAAGTGCTTAAATAATTACAACTGAAACGAGATATGGCCCTAATGAGGCTTTTATTTACTAAAAAACTCAAAAATATTGAAGTATTTTGATGTTGACAGTACCTATAGTATTTTTTTCACAGTGTTCTAAAAACTTTATAGGCCATTGAAGCTAAAAATGTATTGCTAGTATTAACTCAGTGACAACAGTTCTCTGTGAGAATAGTTTTTCATTTTGTAAAGTCATACATTGCTATATTACGCACGGTGTGTGATTTCCCCCTGAATGGCAGCATGCTTATTTTGCAGTAGCGCCAAGATGACCGTTCCAGTGCTTGCACATTTTTTACTGGTAACAGACTGCTGTTAAATTGGGATGTTTGGCAAACATAGCTTTTAAAATTTTCATTCTCACAACTTGCTTGAACAAATTTGTATTTAAATGACCCATTTATTAACTTTTTATGGTCTAAAGTTAAAATTGGCTTGCCCTGTAACAATTATATTTTTGTAGATTTAGACAAAGGGATTGATGTATCGAAAGCTCATCTGGTCCTCTGGTCACTGTGTAAAATACCTGGACATATAATTGACCAATGAGGACAATTGGTCTGGACTGAGCAGCACGATCAAATAAAAATGGTATATTTTTGGGTATGTTCATGCTCATTTTTGGGAATGTTTCTAATTCATCATGCTAGTCATATTTTCTACTCATCAAAGACATGCTTTTTGTGATGTGATATTTTCTAATTCATATTTTCTATCTTAGACTTCATGGATGATGATGAAGACGAAGAGGGGGCACTGCTACCTGGCATGTCACTCAGGAAAAAAAGGAAAGAGGAGAAAGGTGACCTTACTTCACCCAGCATTGAGGGTCAGGGGCACCATAATGATCTGTACAATGATTCTCGGGATTCTATGCCTATAATAAATGAGAGCACACAGACCTCACTGAGAACTCGATCTTTGTTGTGGGCACCAAGGGATAGCCCACCTGCAGCTCGCTGGGGACATGGGAAGAAGCGAACACATTTGCTGGGTGGGCAAGGAACGACTACTAATCCTATTTCCACAGGGGGCAAGTCTGCATTTAGAACACGAGAAGGAAGGGTAATTGAGCATCGGGCAAAAGGCAGCAGGTTAGAAAGTAAAGCAAAGATTAGAGGCCGGTCTGAAAGCATGAACAAAGGTGACCAGGCAGAGTTTAAAAACCTGCATGAGAAATTGGAAGAACAAGTGATATATGCAAGATCAGATGTTATAGAGAAGCACATAGATGTAGAAGCAAGGCCTAGCAAGGAAAGTAAGTTGGAGGTCCCCACAGTAGATGGAACCATGAAGCAGATATCAAAGGAAAAATCTGTGACTTCAATAAAACAGGAACAGGATAAAGTTTATGTGACACGACTCCTCTCTGGAGTCCGAAAGACTCGAGGTCAAGTCTTCCCAGGGATGCTGCTACCCAAACCTAAACCACACAGAACATCTAAACACCGCGAGCACCCTCATATCCCTACACCCCCAAAAGAGCCGTATGGGGGACGACGGTCCAGACCCTGGACTCCACCTGATACCTCAGAATTAGGACTATTTAGCTGGGAAGGTCATACCGAAGTTCCAGGATTACCCATCCCTACCTCACCTAGTCTTCCTGGTGGACTTCCTCTCATTTCTTCAGAAGCTCCACCAGAAGAACTACAGGACTACAGCTACGAGGACACAGAGCCACGTCAGTTGTGGCCAGAAGATGCCATTAATTGGCAGCGTACATTCAGTGTTGGAAATGTTGATTTTGAAATGCTGAGGTCGGACTGGAATGACCTCCGTTGTAATGTGAGTGGTAACCTGCAACTCTCAGAGTCTGAAACTGTGGATGTGGTGGCTCAGTACATGGAGAAGCTCAATGAGAAGAATGGAGGGTAAGTGATGTGCTGGCCTTAACAGCGCTTTTCCTTATTGTATTCAATGTCATACCAATGCTATTTATTCAGTTCCAAACTCTGACTCTGGTAGGTTTTATAACTGTGATTATCAAATGTATTTTAGATACCTGAAAGGTGCAGGGGGGACAGCTGGAAATGTTGAATAGGATCTTTGTTTGTGTACATGAGGGCTGCTGTATGCATTCATTACTGATACAGGCTTTGCTTTCTTTGTTGCTTACTGCTTCTTATATCTCGCTGCAAGTCTACCAGAAACTGCCTGATTGAAAAATTAAAAACTCTGCAGTCTCTAGTGACAGGGAGCTTGGGTAAAATCTGTTTTATTTATGGCAAGCAAGAGTTCCTTTATATAATTGTGTTTTGTAAAACCTCCTTTGTTCCTTGCATTTCTGTTGTGACAAATTTTTAGGATATATACTTTACTCCGTATAATCAACGTGGAGAAACGTCGGGATTCAGCTCGGGGGAACCGATACTTGTTAGAATTGGAGCTTGAAGAAAGAGGCAGAAGGAAAGTAAGGCTGGCAGAGTATGTGTACCTCCTTCTCCACCGTGGTACAGGAGGGGATAGTGATGAAAGTCCCCCTGCAGAACCACCTGAAATTTCTCCCAGCCCTCCTGTCTTCAGTAAACCAATCCTCTGCCGGCCTGTCAGCCTGACCTGGAACCCTCGTGCTACAGTGCACTTTGTGGTGCCTGGTAAGTTTGTTACTATTACTTGGTTAAAGTACTGCATGTCAAAACCCTGTCAGAAGCCTTGAGTGTACACGGTGGCATTAGATGGGAATGCCCCTTGTCCCTCCCCAATATTCTTTTAAGATTTCTGTTGAACACTTTCTTTGTATGATCAAGAGTAATATAAACACGCAGATCTGCTCTAGCCCTTGAATTAGTTGATAATATGTCCCCTCCTCTATAAACCCCCACCCCCCACAGGAGAACTTCTAAAGGTGTTTACTTCAATGTGCAAAAACCTTGCAATATCTGACATATCAAGCTAATTCTGCTGCAGTAAAATTCAGGGTTTCTCCTAGCCTAACTAAAAACTCCCTATCCACACAGTCTGTGGGTCTCAAGATTAAGGCCAGGACGTTCTTTGAAAGGGGCACATTTCTTGACCCAAGTACCCATAATGCACTAAATTGGGGCGGGCAACCTGATGACATAGTGCACGTTCTTTCAAATCCTTAACAACACTATGCACATATTCTCAAAACATTTGAGACCCTATACTCCTCACCAGTCCCAATCCCCATCTGATATCAATAATTTTATGTTGGTATGGCCCAATCCACACCCCCCAAAGACCTACCCGATTCCCAAGAATGGGAAACCAAAACCATACAGCCAAAGCGTGGGTTGACCAAAGTATATAACCCTATAACTGACATCACTGGTGTCTCTCTGTCCTTTCATCCAGCCCCATTCCTATTACATCACACTACCATCACCACAATGAAACCATACAAACATTTGCAAATACCTCACTTACTCAATGCAGCAAACTCCTTAATTCTAGAACTGTGGAAATCACAGTATCAGCCATCCATTTGCGGATAGTTTTCCAGGATAAATTTGATCCTGGAAAACATATTAGCCAAGAGTACTTGTCCTGCTTTCTCCAGACATGCACCAGGTGGCATTTTTAGAAGTATACTGCCACATAACATAGCCTGACCTATCTCAAGGCGCTGGCAGACAATGGCCAACCTACACAGAACTTGATCATCTGCAACCTAAGTACTGCAGTCCGAAGTACTGCATGTCTAAGAAATTGAAAGTCATACAAAAGAGTTATGTTCTTTATGTTCTACAAATGGGAAATGTAATGGTTCAGGAGGAGGCCAGACTTTAAAACAGTATTTTAAAAACTAGCAATGAGCATACTAATTTTTGTTCTGTTACAAAACACTTTCAGTATTTTGTATATCTGTTCAGTGCAAAAAAAGATCCTTCTTCCTAGATCCAACTTCTTTCTTATGCTGCACTGAAATCCTAAACAATGTTATTAGCCCTTCCAAACTTGTATATGGACTATAGAACAACTTCTTCCTAAATCACCGATATTGCAGTGCGTGGGCCTGGGTAGATGTTCTGTATTCCTGTCCTAAATCATAAATGCAGTACAGTGAAAGGAAGTGTGTTACTAGCAAGACCAAGGAGGGTAAAATGAGGTTTTAAAAAACCTAAATAAAAGGAAAATTGCACAACCGTCACATCTAAGGACTGATAAACTGTACTAAACTGCTCTAAGGAAATCTGATGGACATATAACGCACAAAACAAAACTTGCTTTTTAAATAAGCTCTGTTAGCCACTGACCATGCATCTATGATCTCCAGTTATGGAAAGTCTTCTTTAACCCCTTCATGACCGGGGATAAATAAACCTTAAAACAGAACTTCACCCAAAAGGGGAAGGAAGCTCTGCTTGTTTGCACTCCCCATCCCCCTGCCACATTTGACACTTTTTGGGGCGGAGGGGAGAGCAGGTACCTGATTTTGACAGGTACCCGCTCCCACTTCTGGGTTAGATTACTGCGGGCAGGGCCGCTGATAGGCCAGTACAACTGGCCCTGTTGTACCGGGCCCGACCAGCAGGGGGGCCCGGGCAATCTTAACAGAAAACGAATTAATGTAATGAAAAAAAAACTAAAAACTCTTCCAGCCACCATGACCTAACATCGTCCCCCCCCCCCCCCCCACCTATCACGACTGCTTCACACAAACCCCCAACAGCCCCCCCCCCCCCTACTTTTTAATTAATTTTTTTTACGATGTAGGTGGCGGCAGGGAGAGGGACTATTTCTCCTATTTTGGGCGCGGAAGAATGTCAGAATGTCTCTTCCGTGCCCACTCCTCATGATGGCTCAAGTCCCGGCCAGCGCGTACTCTGTAGTGTCTTCCCTGGTGCCGCGGAGTGATTCCTCCCCCTCTGCTCTGTTCCTCACTCTGCCTGAGAGTAAAAGCAGTGAGGGGAGTGGCGGCGCCAGCGGGAGAAAAAAAAAAGAGAAGCAGCTGGCATCTGAATCAGATAGTTTGTGGACACTCCAGTCCAGGCAGCAGGATCAGGGAGAAAGTGACTCCTGGGACCCGTCTAACAGGTGTGTGTTGCTTGGGGGGATTCAAGATCTACTACTACTGCAGCAGCATCTATACATTACAGCATTGGTGGCATGGGTGGCACTGTCTCTGCAGGCAGCACATACAGTATGGGCCATAACGCATGTGCTGCCTGCAGACAGTGCCACCCATGCCGCCAATGCCGTAATGTGCTGCAGACAGTTCTACACATGATGCTATTGCCATAATGCATGTGCTGCCTGCTGAGACAGTGCCACCCATGCTGACAATGGCATTGCAGAGACAGTTTCAAGGCAGTCTGGGGAGGGGCCACGGGCGGAGCCAGGGGTGGGGCTGAAGGAGGGACCAGGGGTGGAGCTGAAGGGGGCCCTGTCAGGTAGGCTGTACAGGGCCCCATGATTTCTATCAGCGGCCCTGACTGCGGGGATATGCAAGGATGTTTGGCAATATGCGAGAATCTCTGGACAGGTAAATGTCCTTATATTTAAAGTCAGCAGCTACAGTATTTAGACTTTTATTTTTCATTGCAACTACTTGGTGTATCCAGACAGAATATTCCTTTTGTTTTTTTAACCACTTCAGCCCTAGAATGATTTAACCCCTTAATGACCAGACCTTTTTTTGCGATACAGCACTGCCAAACTGACAATTGCGTGGGCATGCGATGCTGTATCCAAATAAAATTATGTCCCTTTCCACACAAATAGAGCTTTCTTTTGGTGGTATTTGATCACCTCTGCTGTTTTTATTTTTTGCACTATAAACAAAAAAAGACTGACAATTGTGAAAATATATATATATTTTTTATTTTCTGCTATAACACACATCGTAAAAAAATGTAAAAAAACTCATTTTTCGATCAATTTAGGACAATATGTATTCTTCTACATATTTTTGGTAAAAAAAAATCCCAATAGGCATATATTGATTGGTTTACGCAAAATTTATAACGTCTGCAAACTACGGGATTGATTTATGGACTTAAAATTTTTTTTTTTTACAAGTAATGCCAGTGATCAGCGATTTTTATCAGGATTGCGGCAGACAAATCTGATCCTAAATTACACTTTTTGGGGACCAGCGACACCAATACAGTGATCAGTGCTAAAAAAATGCCCTGATTCCTGTATAAATGAGACTGGCAGAAAAGGGGTTAACAGGGCGATCAAAGGGTTAAACGTGTTCCCCGTTGGTGCTTTCCTACTGTGTGCTGACATGAACAACACAGAGATCACTGTTCCTAATCAGACAGCAGATCTCCATGTTGTCCCCTGTCAGAACAGGGATCTGCCTTGTTTACATAGGCAGATCCCTGTTCTGCCTCTCTGTGAAGCAATCGCGGGTGGCTGGCAGGCATTGGGTCCGTCGGGCACACTCATTCACTGCTTCTGTAGTACAGCGGGCGCCCACACTATCTATTGCATTAAATTACTTACAGGTACATCGCATCACACAATACGGCCCCCATGCCGCAGTATATATGGGTGGTCGTTAAGTGGTTAAGACAAATTGGGCTTTCATTTGGTGGGAAATGTTAAAATATACAGTGACTTTGTATATGTGTGTATATATATATATATATATATATATATATATATATATATATATATATGTTATTTTTTTTTATATATATATATATAAACTTTAAAGTGGAAGTAAACCCATCGATTTAAACAGTTTCAAAAAACGGCATCCTGGGAATGCTAACTGCACATTGGCTGTGCTCTCAACCAAACTGTCAAACCACCCAATAGCTGGTGTCATAACGGATCACATGTGCAGCACCGTGGCAGCTGAAAATTAAACAGAGGCAAAGATGGCAGCTTCCGTGGATGAAAACGATAGGGGAGTTTACTTCCACTTTAAGCAAATATATATATATATATATATATATATATATATATATATATATATATTTTTTTTTTTAAATAACATGTTTACCTGCTCTATGCAATGATTTTGTGCTACTTCTTCTGGGGTCCCACGCTGACACTCCTCACTTTCTCCCCTCTGTCAAGTGCCTTTAGAGTCGGTTCACACAGGGGCGACTCATCAGGTGACTTAGCCGCCTAACAAGTCGCATTCCGTTCCGTGCAATGGAATCGTTCTAATTGGAGCGACTCAAGTCGCTCCGACTTAGAAAAAGGTTCCTGTACGACTTTTGGGGCGACTTGCATTGACTTCTATACAGAAGTCATTTTGCAAGCCGCCGCTAAAGTCGGATCCCTGTCACCTAAGGTAGTCGTGCTGCAAGTCGTGCCGCCTAAAGGAAGCCATTTGCTATGAGCAGTACTCTTATGGACTCAAGCCATGATCTGTGTCCATTGACACGCCGAGTGCAGTGCAGCCCACCCCCACTCTCTCCCTACAGGCTGTGATTGACAACAGCGATGGTGTGTGTATAATTCAGGCATGTCCAAAGCCCGGCCCGCGGGCCAATCATGGCCCGCGACCCGGTTTTGAATGGCCCGCCTGGCTATCAGGGCTGTCAGATGAGCGATCCCCTGCCGAGCTGTACATCGGCACTATGAGAAGCTCCTCAGCCCCAAAAGTGAAAGTAAAATGCAGGGGCGTGTGCTGTGCTCTCTGCTTCCCCCTACAGTGCAGTATACGGCTGAATGAGGAAGCTGAAAAGGTACTGTACTATGCTAGCAGTTACATTCGTTTTAAAAGTGCTTTATTCATGTATGAGGCAAGGGAATTCTTGCTGGGCAGTGTATTAGTGCTTGAACGAACACGCAGACAGAATTTTAATGGTTAAATGGTCGGCCCTCGTGCATGTTCACTTCATCAAATCTGGCCCTCTTTCAAAAAAGTTTGGACACCCCTGATATAATTCTTTGTTTCCTTACTAGGGCCAAAAAGTAATATAACTTTTTTTTTTTGTTTATTTTCTTTTCTTACCTAAAACACACAGTCACAAACTCTGAAACCTACACTCGCTAAACTAGGTCAAGCTTAGATCTAGTACAGCCGTGGCCAAAAGTTTTGAGAATGACACAAATCTTAATTTTCACAAAGTCTGCTGCTTAAAGCCGCGTACACACGTAGCGGTATGTCCGACGTACTTAGTCTGGCGGACTTCCCGCCAGACTGTCCGTCGGACTTTCCGAACAGGCTACTTGCCCACACACGGCACTTTTTGAGCGGACTAATGCCCCGTACACACGAGCGGACTTTTCGACATCCAAACTCCGACGGACTGAGTCCGGCGGACTATCCGATCGTGTGTGGGCTGCAACGGACTTTAGCGAAGCTAAAGTCTGACGGACTTTAGAAATGAAGCATGCTTTAAATTTTCCCGACGGAACTCCGCCGGACCCGGTCCCCTTTGAAAAATCCGCTCGTGTGTGTGCTACTCCGACGGACTAAAACCGACGCTAGGGCAGCTATTGGCTACTGTCTAGGAACTTCCTACGTCGAATCCAGTCGTACGTCATCACGTTCGACTCCGTCGGAGTTTGGTGTGATGGTGTGTGGTCAAGTCCGTTCGGTCGAAAAGTCCGCCAGAACTCCGTCGGAACTCCGGCGGAACTCCGGCGGAACTCCTTTGGAGGTCTGTCAGACTTAATCCCTCTCGTGTGTACGGGGCATAATACGGCGTACTAAGTCCGCCGTACTATCCGCCCTACTTTTGAAATGAACGGACTCGCCCACACACGCGGAGGAAAGTCTGCTCATTTCGAGCGCGTCTCCAGGTAGGCGGGGCCCGCGAAGGAGACGTCGCTGGCCCCGCCGCCTGGTATGGACTTAAAGGGGAACCCCAACGCCGAAAAAAATTGGCGTGGGGGTCCCCCCCCCAAGTCCACAACAGACCCTTGTGCGAGCACGCTACCCGGCGAGCGAGCGCCCCCCCCCCCTCCTGAGCCGTACCAGGCCGCGTGCCCTCAACATGGGGGGTGCCTTGGGGAAGGGGATATGAGATTACGTTAATGTTCATGGAAAAGAGGGACTTTGCAATTAAAGGAGTTGTAAAGGCAGAAGGTTTTTTATCTTGATGCATTAAGATAAAAAGCCTTCTGTGTGTAGCAGCCTCTCCAGCACCCCCTAATACTTACCTGAGCCCCATCTTTGTTCAGCGATGTCCACGAGTCCTTCAACTCCCTCCTGATTGGCTGAGACACAGCAGTGGCGCCATTGGCTCTCGCTGCTGTTATTCAAACTCTGTTAGCCAATCAGTAGAGAGAGGGGACGGGCTGAATGGCAGCTCCGTGCCTGAATGGAGCTGCAGCTCGGCTTGTGTGCCCCTATAGCAAGCTGCTTGCTGTGGGGGCACTCGATAGGAGGGAGGGGCCAGGAGCAGCAAAGGGAGACCCGAGAAGGATCTGTGCAAAACCACTGTACAGAGGAGGTAAGTATAACATGTTTGTTTTTCTTTTGTTTTGTTTTTTTAAACAAGACTTAATCACTTTAATTGCAATTCAACTGATAACTTTTTCATCGCATTCTAGAGTATATGCAAATTGCCATCATAAAAACTGAGGCAGCAGACTTTGTGAAAATTACTATTTGTGTCATTCTCCAAACTTTTGGCCGTACATCTTTGTGTGTGTGCATGCGTGCGTGCGTGTATATATATATAATTATTTTATTATTATTTTCAACTTTTTTTAAATATTTATATATACCAGCAAGGAGGTGTAGATACATAGTTTCTTTTCCTCCTCACTAGCAAAGCAGTCTTCATAGAGGAGAGACAACACAGGGAAGAGCTACAGAATGAATGATCACTGTAATATTTTTTTCAGAGGCTATCACATCTATCATGTGATATGTATCTGGTTCCACCGAATCCTGATCATTGGTAGAAGACTCGGGGCAGCCTGGTCTCGGTGCTTTGAAGGCACGATTGCGCATGCTTCCAGCACAGAGGAACACATACAGTGCTGTAAAGTTTTTTATTTTGTTTTTTATTTTTTTGCATATTTATCACACTTAAATGATTCAGATCATCAGACAAATTTTTATATTACTCAAAGATAACCCAAGTAAATCCAAAATGCAGTTTTTAAATGATGATTTCATTTATTAGGGGAAAAAAAGCTGTACAAATCCGACTGACCCTATATGAAAATAATTGGCCCCCACTCCTCCCTTGCTAAATGAAGGAACTGTGACTTACCACATTTTTTTAAAGCGGAGTTAAATTTTACTTGCCACAATCATGCCTGATTACTGCCAGACCTGTTGAATTAAGAAATCACTTAAAGTGGTTGTAAACCACATTCATGAAATCTGACCTGGGCACGTATATCTGTAGTGTCTACTTATCTCTCTCCAAAGCCCTAAGTCCTGTATCTTTCTGCTACTCTCTTCATCTGTGGTCAGCATGATAACTTTTGACTAGTTCTCCGACACATGAAATAAAAAGCAGCTGGAAATTTGTGTTGGGGAAGTAACTTAGAGATAGATTAGCAGAGAGCTTATCTATTCACAGCACAGCTCTGCAAGTTTCTTTGTTCCTCTGCCTATGTGGAGGGGGGGGGGGGGGGGTGTGTGCATTGCCTCCAATCAGCTCAGCTCTAACACAGTGTGCACTTTCTAAAGAATGTAGAAAGCTGAAGTCCGTAGATATACATTTAAAACTTATGTAAGGACATTTGTTTCATCTCTGTGTATCTGAGGCTATTCACTTCACTGGTTATATGTGAGGGTTTACATCCACTTTAAATAGAAGCTGTCTGACAAAATGAAGCATGCTAAAAGATCTAAAAAAGCAACACATCATGCCACGATCTAAAGAAACTCAAGAACAGATGAGAAACAAAGTAATTGACATGTATCGGTCTTTGAAGAATTACAAAGCCATTTCTAATGTCCCATACACACGGTCGGACATTCCGACCACAAAATCCATCGGATTTTTTCCAACGGATTTTGGCCAAAACTTGTGTTGCAATACATATGGTCACACAAAGTTGTCGGAAAATCTGATCGTTCAGAATGAGGTGGCGTACAAAACGTACGACGGGACTACGTAGAGGCCAGTAGCCAATGTCTTTCGTCTCCAAATTTTTTCAGAGCATGCGTGGCACTTTGTTCGTCAGAATTCTCTACACACGATCGGAAAAAAGTCAGATCGGATTTTGTTATCGGAAAATTTTAGATCCAGCTCTCAAACATAGATAATAGATAAACATACATAAACATACATAATAGAGCCCACACACGATCGGATTTTCCGACAACATAATCTGATCTGACTTTTTCCATCAGAATTTCCGACCGTGTGTATGGGGCAACAGGCTTTGGGACTCCAGCGAATCACTGTTAGAGCCATTATCCACAAATGGAGAAAACAACAGTGTTGAACCTTCTCAGGAGTGGCCGGCCTACCAAAATTACTCCAAAAGCACAATTATGACTCCAACAGGGGGTCATAAAAGTACCCAGAACAGCATATAAAGACCTTCAGGCCTTCGGTGTTTGTGATTCATGGGAGAGTTCCAAGGCGGAAGCCACTGCTGACCAAAAAAGAACACAAAGGCTCGTCTCACACTTGCCAAAAAACCTCTTGATTTTCCCCAAGGCTTTTGCATATACAGTTCCTTAAAAAAGTATTCATTCAATTTTCCAGGTTTTGTCATGTTACAACCAAAAGCGTAAATGTATTTTATTGGGATTTTATGTGATAGACCAACACACAAAGTGGCACATAATTGTGAAGTGGAAGGAAAATAATAAATTATTTTCCAGATTTTTTACAAATATCTGAAAAGTGTGGTCTGCATTTGCATTCAGCCCCCTTTTACTCTGATACCCCAAACTAAAATCTAGTGGAACCAATTGCCTTCAAAAGTCACCACATTAGTAAATAGAGTCCACCTGTGTGTAATTTAATCTCAGTATAAATGCAGCTGTTCTGTGAAGCCCTCACAGGTTTGTTAGAGAACCTTTGTGAACAAACAGCATCATGAAGGCCAAGGAACACACCAGACAGGTCAGGGATAAAGTTGTGGAGAAGATTAAAGCAGGGTTGGGTTATAAAATATCCCAAGCTTTGAACATCTCACAGAGCACTGTTCAATCCATCATCCGAAAATGGAAAGAGTATGGCACAACTGCAAACCTGCCAAGACAAGCCCTTCCACCTAAACTACCAGGCCAGGCAAGGAGAGCATTCATCAGAGAAGCAACCAAGTGTCCCATGGTAACTGGAGGAACTGTAAAGATCCACAGCTCAGGTGGGAGAATCTGTCCACAGGACAACTATCAGTTGTGCACTCCACAAATCTGGCCTTTATGGAAGGGTGGCAAGAAGAAAGCCATTGTTGAAAGAAAGCCATTAGAAGTCCCATTTGCAGTTTGTGAGAAGCCATGTGCAGGACACAGAAAACATGTGGAAGAAGGTTCTCTGGTCAGATGAGACCAAAATTGAACTTTTTGGCCTTAAAGCAAAACTCTGTGTGGTGGAAAACTAACACTTCACATCATCCTGAACACACCATCCTCATCATGAAACATGGTGGTGGCAGCATCATGTTGTGGGGATGCTTTTCCTCTGCAGGGACAGGGAAGCTGGTCAGATTTAATGGAAAGATGGATGGCACCAAATTCAGGGCAATCTTAGAAAAAAACCTGTTAGAGCCTGCAAAATATTTGAGACTGGGGTGGAGTTTCAACCACGAACCTAAAATTACAGCCAGAGCTACAATGAAATGGTTTAGATCAAAGCATATATGTGTGTGTGTGTGTGTGTGTGTGTGTGTGTGTGTGTTAGAATGGCCCAGTCAAAGTCCAGACTTAAATCTAATTGAGACTTGAAAATTGCTGTTGACAGACGCTCTCCATCCAATCTGACAGAGCTTGAGCTATTTTACTAAGAAGAATGGGCAAAAATGTCACTTTCTAGATGTGCAACGCTGGTAGAGACATCCCCAAAAAGACCTGCAGCTGTAATTGCAGTGAAAGGTGGTTCTACAAAGTATTGACTCAGGGGAGCCGAGTACAAATGCTCACCACACTTTTCAGATATTTATTTGTAAAAACTTTAAAAAACATTTATCATTTTCCCTCCGCTTCACAATTATGTGTCACTTTGTGTTGGTTTATCACATAACATCCCATTAAATAACATTTACGTTTTTGGTTGTAACATGACCAAATGTGAAAAATTTCAAGAGGTATGAATGCTTTTTTAAGGCACTGTAAAGAACATCATACCAACAGTTAAACATGGTGGTTGTAGTGTGATGGCCTGGGGCTGCTTTGCAGCTTCAGGAACTGGAACTTGCCATAATTGATGGAACCATGAATTCTGAGCTCTGCCAGAAAATCCTGAAGGAGAATATCCAGCCGTCAGTTTGCGACCTCCAGCTGAAGCTCACTTGGTTATGCAACAGGGGGTTTAGGGGGCAATTAACTTTTACACATAGGGCCAGGCAGGTTTGGGCAGCTTTTTTCCCTTAATAAATGAAATCATCATTTGGAAACTGCATTTTGTATTTTATCTCTGTGTATATTAAAATTTGTTTGATAATCTGAATCATAATTATGTGTGACAAACAAGCAAAAAATAAAAAAGGAAGGGGGAGCACTGTATATGCAACACCCAGGTTTAAAGGCCACTTCCTGGATGCCAAAAATATTTGTTACGCGATTGTAAAAGGATTAAGGTACTTTTCCCCTTTCTGCATGCCAGAAGGCAGGTTTCCCAATCATGTGATTTGTTGTGGTCAAATGATCAGGGGCTGTCTGTGACAGCTTAGTCACTGTGCTAGGAGTGCACTAAGAGCACGCTCTCAACACAAGAAAGCCATTCCTCATAGATGCATATGTGCAGAGACTTGGTGAAAGGTTTGTTCAGCTGCTTCAAATGTGCATACAGCCAGCCAGGACAGGTTACTACATGAGGTTAATTTTGTGAAAAATGGCATGAGCAGCTTTAACATTTATGAAAGTACAAGGACCCATTTCACACAGTGCGGTGACTGGTGTTTTTACACAACTTCCAGATTGCCTGCGAGGATGAACTGATGAAGGTAATTGGTGCAACATTAGGCGGTAAATGCCAACATCAAATGCATTACTAAGATCAATCGAAAAATGAATATTAAGGGCACACCCCCAAGCTATTCTGCTATTACCCTGTGCATGGCAGTTGAAGGTGGCAGCATTTATATCTGCTTTATTGCTAACAAGTCTGCAGACTGTATCCTCCCTTTATTATTTGTCTGCAAAATGCTTTCTTGCTGCATTAATCACAAGCTGTTGCGCAATTGACTCGGTTGGGATGAGCTGGATTGAGGACTGTTATTGTGGATAAGAAATGCACCAAAGAGGTTAAAATCAACAGCATAAAAGCAAATTGCAGTGCAAAAGTCACTTATACACACACACTGCTTATTACTAACACGATCGGGAGTAAAGTCAAGTAACTCGGGCAGTGTTGCTTTGCCAGCGTTGTGTTTGCTTCAACACCTGTGTAATCTGTCCCTTGATTGCTGCTTTATACTAGACCATTATTATTGCTATGTTGTCATGATTGTTATATTGTGTTATATACAGTCTAGTATAAATTTATGTGTAGAAAAAGCATGGACATAACTACCTCTCTATGGATCGTGAATGTTAGAGGCAAGCAGTTAAAATGGTATATGGATTTATAAGTACATTTAATTGATGAATGGATTGACTTCACTCACGATTCTGTCAAAGGATATTTTGTCTGCACTGTTATATTGAGCTGTTTACATAATGGAACTTAGCGTACTGTTTAAGATTGATTGAGTTAATTAGATATACAGTTGCTGTATGAGGTTTGGACACTTTAGAAATGTGCTTTGACAACATTGTCGTCAAGTTTTAAAGGTCTTTTGTACTGGGATTTGAACTATTTTGGATAGATTTTTGGAAACTTAAAATGAGTTAGTAGAAGTTAGTTCAGCCTAAAACTAACTATCTCTACATCTACTGGCAACCACATTCTAAGACTGACCTATCTAACCCTTTAAAGAAAAATCACTATACATACCTTTCCTGAAGCCGATCCGGTCCAGGTTCCAGTGGCAGATTCTGTGTACAGGAGAGAACCGACGATGGCTGTGAAATGCCTGGGAAGTGACATCATCCATAAAGTTACTATAAGGCCGGGGGTAGGCAACCTCGGCCCTCCAGCTGTGGTGAAACTACAAATCCCATCATGCTTCTTTCTCTAGGAGTCATGCCTGTGATTGTTTTGCAATATCTCATGGGTCTTGTAGTTTCAAAACAGCTGGAGGGCCGAGGGTGCCTATCCCTGCTTCCATTGTCGGCTGCCTCTTCTACACACTCCCATGCACTGAAGCTACTGCTGACAGCTCAGCATGGGACTGGACTGGATCGGCTTCAGAAAAGGTATGTATAATTATTTCTTCTTTATAGGGCTAGATAGATTAGTCTCAGCCCACGTACACACGGTCGGAGATTTTGCCAACCAAATCCGTCGGATTTAGTCTGACGGATTGTGTCCGAAACTGTTGCATACACACGGTCGGACAAAGTTGGTGAAAAATCCGATCTTTCAGAACGTGATGACGTAATTTCGTTATGATGGGACTACATTCAGGCTAGTAGCCAATAGCTTTGATGTAGGAATTTGATCTGAGCATGCGTGGCACTTGGTCCAATGAAAATACTCTACACATGATCGGATTAGGTCCGTCCGGCCCAGTTGGTCGGGAAATATTTCCAACATGTTGGAAAATTGGGTCGGACGGAGATTCGGACGGAATCAGTCCGATGCATACCACACACAGTCGGATTATCTGACGGCACGGTCCGATAAGACTCATTCCGACAGATTCTCCGACCGTGTGTACAAGGGCTTAGAATGTGGCTGCCAGTAGATTTAGAAATGGTTAGTTTTAAGCTGAACTTCTACTTTAAGCTCCCTTGTTCATGGGTTTTTCCATGCTAATTCTTTATATGAAGAATGCCAGTCACCCCCAGGACACGTGGAAAACAATTGTTATCTACTTTCCCCATTTGCAATGAAATGGCAGCCTGGAGATGTCACGCAGTAAGCTGCAATAAAGTGTAGAAATTCTGCATTTTATGGCAGCGCACAGGAAGGCACTGCATGTCACCGCACAGCAGCACAATGCACCATGCTGCTGTGTGGTGACATTAAGAAAGTGTCACATTGTGCACTTCAAATAAAATTGTCAAAAGAAAAAAAAAGGAACTGTGTGATGTGATGAAATGTGCATTACACCGCTCTCTCATCATAGCTCGCTGCAGCTAAAACTGAGAGATGGAAAGAAGGAAGTGCAGCACTAAAAAACATTAGTGTACTCCAGATATGCACCTAGGGGGAAAACACAATAAGGCCCCTTTCACACTGGGGCGGGAGCAGCGTCGGCGGTAAAACGGCGCTATTTTTAGTGTGCTTTACCGTCGTTTTAGCGGGAAGCTGAGAAAGGGTTAAAACCACTGCAAAGTGCTGCTGCAGCAGTGCTTTGCCGGCGGTATAGCCTCGCTTCCCCATTGATTTCAATGGGCAGGAGTGGTGTGTACACCGCTCCTTCACCGCTCCAAAGATGCTGCTAGCAGGACTTTTTTTACTGTCCTGCTAGTGCACCGCTCCAGTGTGAAAGCTGTTTAACCACTTCAATACAGGGCACTTTCACCCCCTTCCTTCCCAGCCCAATTTTCAGCTTTCAGCGCTCTAGCGCTTTCAGTGACAATTGCGCGGTCATGCTACACTGTACCCAAATGAAATTGTTATCATTTTGTTCGCACAAATAGAGCTTTATTTTGGTGTTATTTATTCACGACTCCGTTTTTTTTTTTTTTGCGATATAAGCGCAAAAAAAGCGGAAATTTGGGAAAAAAACAATATTTTCTTTTTTCTATTTGAAAAGAAATCCAATAAAATCAAATTTTGTCATAAATTTAAGCCAAAATGTATTCTGCTACATGTTTTTGGTAAAAAAAATTCCGTTAAGTGTATAATAATTGGTTTGTGTGATCACGGACATATGTACGCAAATGATCATGTACATATGTGTGCAGGTGATCACGTACATATGTGTGCAGATAATCATTGGGACATGTGATTTTAGTGGGACATATGTGGGGGACATGTTTTTATTATTAGGGACATGTGTTTTTATTATTTGGGGACATGTATGTTTTGGGGACATGTGTGTTTTGGGGACATATGTGGGGACTGTGTTTTCACTGTGTGGTGTGTTGTGTGTTTACACTACACTGATGATCAGTGAGTAAAAAGCTGTGAAAAGCAGCCCATACTCACTGATCATCAGCCGGCTGCAGCGTTCTGCTCTCCTCTTCTCAGCGGTGACTTCCGTGTGAGGAGAGGAGAGCCGATTGCCTAGCAACCGGCTGTTTGTTTACATCACATGACGGCCGTGATTGGACACGGCCGTCATGTGATCAGGAGGGCCAATCACAGAGCCCTCCTGCCGATCTGAGATGTGCCGTGTCCGGGTGACACGAGCACATCGGGATCGCGCCGCTGCGCGGGCGCGCGCGCGCGCGATCCCGCTGCTCCTGAATGACGTTCCTGAACGTCCTATCAGGAGCAGGCGGCTCCCACCCGCCGTATATATACATTGGCCGGGTGGGAAGTGGTTAAGGTCGGATTGTAGGTGCTATTTTTAGCGCAATAGTGCCTGCAAAATGACCCAGTGTGAAGTGGTAGTGCTAAAATTACAATTAAATTTGTTCAAAATGTTTGAAAAAGTTATAAAAAAACAGAGTGTTGTGTGCACTGGAAATAAACACAATTACGATCACAGATGTCAAAAGGTCAAATGACTCTGCATTATCTTATAAATACTTTCATAGAACAACATGATCAATTGATAATTTTGTGTATATATATATATATATATATATATATATATATAAACAACCTATGATAAGTGTAATGCTGAATCAAAAAAAAGAGGGGGGGATCTATAGGTGGCGTGGATCCCAAATGTGGATGGATCTCTATACAAGGTGATAATCACACACTGCACCCAGGATTGTGCTTCCAACACCAAGGGGAGGGGTAGGTACTCTTACCCTCAGACGTGGACACACACTGGAGCGGCAGTGGATCAAATAGGCATAGACGACAGTCAGGATCTCAGGCCATGGACTCATGTAGTTGGACTGGTGTAAGCGTACACCTGCAGCAGTCCAACCAGACAGTGATCCAGGAAAAGAGGAACTCAACCACGATGTTCCTGGTACATGTAGTTCTCCTCCCGTCAGGGAATGGTGATTATCATAGAAGAAAAAAGAAAGAAGGCTTCCACAGCGCAGATCAAAACAATGTATGAAATTTAATGTAAATACAGGGTACAAAACATCACTCATGATGTGTACATAAAATGTGATCACAAGTACTGATAAAAACAGTCGCAGTGTATGGTGTCCAACGTGTTTCGACCAATGGGACTTCAACTGGGGCATTAAAAAACTGAGAGCTGCCCCCCTGAATAGGCCCTAAAACATAACACAAAACACACTGGCATTGTAAAACATGTTAACTGTTAACTGTAAGGAATGTAAATTTAAAGCATTGGTAGATAAAAGCGTGTAACAACCATATATGATGTAGCAGATTAATCACAGCTTTAGTGTGTTGTTCAGCACCACGTCTAATGATGTATAGTAGGGCTGGCAGGTTTCCAGAGTCCTGCCTTCTTCATCAGGCTTTTTGATTTGTATTAAATTTATTTTAATATATTGCTTTTGTAGTAAAAATCTAAGGATAGTTTTCTATTTAAGATACATTAATAATTTTGTTTATTCAGAATGGAATGGAGCTTAGTTATGTAACATGAGGTTGTATATTCTGCACAAATTTCAAATTTTTGGTAAACTCATTCAATGAATGAGCTCTGAAAGTTGAGATAACATGCACTGGCAATGTTATTGTTTTAATTAAATAAGAATTTGAGTAGTTCTCCAACTATGTGTGATTAACCCAAAATTGGTTCTGATATCGATGTTTTAGTAATCTGACATCTTATTATTCTAAACAGGAAACCTTAATTTTGTTTGCCAATATTAAAGATTCTAACTACCAGCAAGAATGACTCCTTGCATTTAAAGAGCACCTGTAATTTCAGATCCATCATGGCAGCGCCTGTTAGCGGGCATCAACTCACCTGCTGCCACCGCGTCCCTCTCACCTTGGTGTGTCACAGCCGTCCCATTAAAGTGATTAGGACTGACGGTGAGTCAACAGCGGGTCAGAGGAGAAGCTGCTGCAGGAGAGAGATGCCAGTTGCTCTTTAAAAATGATAGTGATTTAAATCAAATTAACCCTGTTCACAATGCTTTCTTTTGTGCTTTCAACGTCCATCAGACTTCCATATCTACAGAAATTGCAACTGGACTTGGACATTAAGAACACATTTATTATGATGAACCTGTTTTGGCTAGACTTGTGGAACCACTCAGTCACTTGGTCAGTGCTGATTGGAAAAGTTGGTTTTTATTTTTGTATTGATTTTTTTTTGTTTTCTTGGTTTTTACAGTGAAGAACCAAGCTCGTTGGGTCCAGCAACTGATCAATGATCTTGAGTTCCTGTATTTAAAGACCCATGATGCCCAGTTCAGTCTTATCTTGGTGGATTACGACAGTGACGATATGGATGTAGAGCAGGCATTACGCCATGCTAAATTGCCAAGGTATCCATTTTCTATAGTTCTTGTTTGACAAGTGTTGGCATGTCAGAAGCACATACAGTATTAAAGTTTTATTTGGCAGGATACCACATTCCTGACCTGATGGACATTAATTTGTCAAGTAAATACCCAGCTGTGCTCCTCCATACCTCCCTCTCCTTATCTTAATGGCTATACTAATATGGAATCTACTGACATGGATTTTTAGTTTATATGGCTGATATACAGTACTGTGAAAAAGTATTTGCCCCTAATGTTTTGCATATTTGTCACTTAAATTATTCAGATCATCAAATGAGTTAACCGCTTGCCGACCTCCTCGTGCCGATATACGTTGGCAGAAGGGCTCATACAGGCAAAATAACGTACCTGTATGTTGCCCTTTAAGAGGCGCGCACCCGCGGCAAGCTCCGTGAGTCGGGTCAGCGGTCCCACGACTTGATCGCCGCAGGCATACCCAGGATCGTCACACGGAGGGGAAGAACAGGGAGATGCTAATGTAAACAAGCATCTCCCCGTTCTGCCTAATGACAGTGTCACTGATCTCTGCTCCCTGTGATCTGGAGCAGAGATGAGTGATGTGCCACACGTAGCCACCCCCCCCCCCCCCCCACTGTTAGAAACACTCCCCAGGACACACTTAACCCCTACACTGCCCCCTAGCGATTAACCCCTTCACTGCCAGTGTCATTTACACAGGAATCATTGCATTTGTATGGCACTGATTGCTGTATAAATGACAGTGGTCCCAAAAATGTCTGATGTGTCCGCCATAATGTTGCAGTGACGATAAAAATAGATGATTGCCGCCATTACTAGTAAGAAAAAAAAATTATTACTAAAAATGCCATAAAACTATCCCCTATTTTGTAAACGCTATAACTTTTGCACAAACCAATCAATAAACGCTTATTGCAATTTTTTTACCAAAAATATGTAGAAGAATACATATCGGCGTAAACTGAGGAAAAAAATGTTTTATATATATTTTTGGGGGATATTTATTATATCAAAATATGAAAAATAATGCATTTTTTTCAAAATTGTCGCTCTTTTTTTGTTTATAGCGCAAAAAATAAAAATCGCAGGGGTGATCAAATACCACCAAAAAAAAGCTCTATTTGTGGGAAAAAAAGGACATCAATTTTGTTTGAGAGCCACGTTCCATGACCATGCAATTGTCAGTTAAAGCAACGCAGTGCCGAATCGCAAAAGGTGCTCTGCAACTTTTTTTTTTTTTTTTTATAAATTATTTATTTGAATGAATAACATACAAAGCTTAAGCTCACCATGGTACATAGTGCGCAACATACAGTATTCGTATTCTGGGTCACCTTAACGGGTTTAACTATCAAAGTGGGAACTTTTGACCAAGTGAACATATAGATCTTATATCATAACCTGGTTATCGGGCTATTAGTCGAGGAGTCAACCATAGCCCTACCACTTTGAATTGGCCAACAGCAAGAGGATATAATAGAAATTACCCAGAAAGTTCTAGTAACAGAAGAAGAGAAAGAAGATGAAAAAAAAGGAGGGAGGGGGGTGGGGGAAGGAAAAGGGGGAGGGGGCAGAAAAACAGGGGAACCCTCCCCAGTCTCCATACCAGCACCCCCTCATCCATCAGCAATTTGTCGGCTGGATAGTTAAATCACCAGCCTAGCGTACTCCTCCGAGTAGAAGCATTCCAGCCAGTAGAACCACTTTTTAAGGAACTGCTCTCTGAGACCTCTCTCTGTAGGTACCATATCCTCCATTTTATGGATATTGGCCACCTTTTTCAACCAAACCGCAACCCCCGGGGGCTCTGCCCTCTTCCAAAACAGGGGAATACAGCTTTTTTCTGCTGTGACCAGTAAAGGCAGGACGAATTTCCTGTAAGCCTTACTGGGGACTTTTTTTTTAATATGTTTTTTGTTTATAGCGCAAAAAATAAAAAACGCAGTGCTGGTCAAATACCATCAAAAGAGAGTTCTATTTATGGGGAAAAAAACACACTAATTTTGTTTGGGTATAGCGTTGCCTGACTGCGCAATTGTCAGTTAAAGCGACACAGTGCCGTATCGCAAAAAATGGCCTGGTCATTAAGGGGGTAAATCCTTCCGGGACTGAAGTGGTTAAAGCAGAGTTCCACCCAAAAGTGGAAGTTTTGCTTTAAGGACTCCCAACCCCCTGACATGCCACATTTGGCGTGTCTTTTTTTGGGAAGTGGGTACCTAGTTCCCATTTCCGCTCGGGCTGCCTAGGCGATTTGAGCAGAAGTTCTCCTCTCCCCTTCCCTCGCTGCAATCTTCTGGGACATGTCACAGGTGCCTGGCTACTGAGGAGGCGCAGCGTGACTCCCGCATGTGCAGTGCGCACCCAGCTGTGAAGCTGTAAGATGTCACAGCCGGACGGCCACATCGCTGGATCATGGGACAGGTGAGTGTGTGTTTATTAAAAGTCAGCAGCTACACTTTTTGTAAAATCACTGGAACTCCACTTTAACGGATGCAAGTGAGGCCCGAATTTCTTTAGATGTTGTTCTGGGTTCTTTTATAATCCCCCTGGAGGAGTCATCCTTGTGCTCTTGGAGTAATTTTGGTAGGTTGGCCACTCCTGAGAAGGTTCACCACTGCTCCAAGTTTTCTCCATTTGTGAATAATGGCTCTCACTGTGGTGTGCTGGAGTCCCAAAGCCTTTTGCATGCCTCACTTAGTCAAACAGCTTCTATTTTGGCCCCTTTCACACTTGTACGACTTGTCTTGTGACTTGGGACTGCAAAGTCACATGACAAGTCATTCCCCATGTTTTCTAATTACAACCATTCATATTAGTACGACTTCAAGTTGTGCTGACTTCAAAGTATTCCCTGCACTACTTTTGTCTGACTTTTATATGAGTTACACATACATTCCCTGAAATTGTGGCCACAAAATCAGACTTTCTCGGTAGTGTGAAAGGGGCCTTAATTGATTTCATGATTCAATAGGTCTGGAACTAATCAGACCTGGGTGTGACAAGTAAAATTTCACTCCGCTTTACAAAAAATGTGGTTGGTCACAGCTAATTCATGATTTCGCAGGGGAGGCAATTACTTTTTCACAGCACTGTAGCTGTTATTGCTGTAGCAGATATAGTGCAAATTACATTAAATTTGTAGTCGCAGCATTATTTTTAGTAGCATCTTCTGAATTTTGTTCACAAATCCATAACTTAATTTAAGCATGTAGGAGTTTTGTTTACTTTTTCAGTCACGTATTCTAGCCTGCAACATCATTTTACATTTGTGTCTTAAGGACACATCTAGGAATTACATATAGTAGTATTTTGATAGATGTGGCCTCTGACACATTGTGAGGTTGCAAATTTCCATGTACCTTCTGGAAAGTGAATAGTACCGGTAATGGTCACGGTGAATCTGTTATCTCCAAATAAAAATGAAAAATAAATTGTTTTATTTGCTATATATCTGCTATATTACATATACTTCCTAGAGGGCTTCAAGTGCATATGTACCAAAACTATGGAAATTTAAAGCTGAAGTTTAGTGTTTATTTTTGTTTTGCCTGCTCTCCTCTGCCCTATTTGCCTTTTTTAATATGGCTAGTATTACTGCTCTCTCACAATGCATTATGTTCTGTGAAGGGAGGTGGAGTTTGAATGACGGGATCTTCACCATTCATTCACAGATTTCATTGGGCTTTGGAGGAGTAGCAATATGAGCTCTCTGAATGATGGAGAGGGCAGAACGAGGTGAACGAATGGTGTCGCTTTTCTCCATAGCAACATTTATTACCATTACACATAACTATGGTGTTTGGTGTTTTATCGCCAAATGCAAAAAGAAAAAAAATAGTTATACATTTTTTTTTCTGCTTGCGAGCAATTTCTAAATTATTAATTTCACTGATCTTATTAGCTGCTTGTACTGTGAAGTAATTCACAAAAATACTTAAAGGTCACAATAGTAAGTTTAGTGTTTTTTAAGCCTCGTACATTCAATCAGATTTTCCACAGACAAAACCTCGGAATTTTGTCCGAAGGGCGTCTGTTGGCCAGGAACTTGTTTTGCATACAAACGGCACGGAATTGTCGGCCAACCAACACGAACATAGTGACGTACTATGTTGTTTTTCAGCTCTTTAGTGCCTTTTGCCTCCTCCTGCTAATTTCATGTTAGTGGAAGTCTGGTGAGTGTTGATTCACACTTTTCATTTCGTGCTTTTCATTTTATTTCTGAACGGCTGTTCGTCGGCCAGACATGTTGCAGAATTGGAGGAGATAACGTGTTTTTTATTATTGGCCTTGGAGTTATTGCTTTGACCCAAGTCCAGGAGGAGGAGGATTTTTTGGACCAAAAATTGGTTGCTTTATTAATCGTGGCCAATTATGTCATATGCCTTTGCCACGGGAGCTCCAGGAGAATAATCTGGATGATCTTCGGAATTATCTCCAGATGATGGACCCCTGCTTTCACCAACTCTCACCCCCTATATTAAGAAGCAGGACACATGCTTGAGGCTTTTATTTTGTTTCGTTGAATAATGATTTAATTTGGTATATTTTCAATATTTTTGGATGCATAGAATACACTTTTTGGTTAAGTTCTATTGGCAGGAGCATATGTCATTTTATTTTTATTTTTTTAATGCACAATAAAAAAATTGTGGAGAATAATACTTGGCTATGTGTTTTACTTCAAATTACAGTTTGGGAGTAGGCAGTTACATTTAACAAGGGACACCAACTTAGTTGTATATTTGATCTTAAAAACTATGGGATAATGGTGTTGTGGTAACTTGCCCCAAGAAAAAAAATAAAACACCATAATAATATTATTTTTATTATCACCAGAAAATAAAAGCCTTTTAAAATACGTTTGGCAGAACTCCATCAGTATCACCAGCAAAGCAGCTCAATTATTATCCCATTAAAGAAGTAGAGAATGTGCGCTGCATTTCTAGATTTCATAATTTGCCACGTCACAAATGTTAAATCTCCATTACGAATGCTAGTTTACAAGACTGACCGCTTCTGGCTGGTCCTTGCCTCCTAGCATGTGTGTTTGTATTTTGGACTTTTGTTCGACGGACTTTTGTACACACGCTTTGAAAATCCAACAGATTTGTCTGCGGAAAATTTTAAAGCCTGCCATCCAACATTTGTCCGCGGAAAATCCAACAACAATTTGTCTGATGGAGCAAACAGACGGTCGGATTTTCCGCCAAGAGCTGACATCCAACAATTCCCATCAGAAAATCCGATCATGTGTACGAGGCTTAACATCTAATGTTGCAGCGATTTATGAATAAGGTTCCTGCGCTACTTTTTACCAATTTCATTGCGACTTACATAAACTTCTGTGAAATGAAATTGGCAGTGCAAACGACAGTATTGTGCAGCTTTGAAATTGCTCTGAAGCAGCGTGAATGGGGACAAATGTGCATACGCTGGGCACAGGTGCACTTCAGGCTTCAGGACATATGCATATGAACAGTTCCTCTCCTCCATTGTGGGTGCTCCAGCTTAAATGGCTGTTGGTTTGAAAAGAGGTGAACATTTTGCAACCTGGATTCGGTCAGATCATTTACTGCTTCACCTAACTGGTCTCTGGCAACTGTTGCAGCAAACAAAAGTTGCAGCAAAATTTCAAATAATATTGTTTCATAAGCATCGCTTTGTTATGAATGAGACAAATTGTGGAATAAAATGTTGTACTTTGTACCTACTTTGTATCTACAGTAATATTGGCGGATTTAAAATGACCAGGGATTAAAACTAGAAATGTGTCATTTAAAGTTCTTCATCCTACAGAGAAAGCATTAAAAGTCAGCAGCTGCAAATTCTATAGCTGCTGACTTTAAATAAAAGGAAACGTACCTGTCCAGAAATCCAGCGCTGGCCTCCCCCCAAGCCAGTTTTCCGATCCCCAGCACCAGCACTCGTTTACTGTGACAAGCCGGTTGTGACTTTGCAGCTTCAGAGCCAGCTTCCAACTGTGGATGTGTGAGCAACGCTGTGCTTTGTGAAAAGTCCCGCAGCCTTCTGGGACGTGTGATGTCTCCCAGAAAGCTGCGGGTGGAGGAGATGGGGAGGAAGACATAAAGCAGAACTTCCCCTTTTTAGAGTGAAGTTCTGTCTAAGCATAGCAGAAGCCGATATAGTTAATGTCATGCATGTAATGAAGAAGAGATGCCTAGATGAAACTTGGCAGAGGAAAAACCTGCGCCTACGTGTAAGAATGATGCCATTTTCTTCCTTCCTGTGAAAAACCAATTGATTTCTCCTGTTACCTAGAACAGCTGTCAGGTGGTATCAAATCCACTTCTGTTGTACATTACCTGTTGTACATTACCTGTCCCAAGAAGTGGGAGTATATGTGCAATGAAAGGAGGAGATTAGGTTCTCCATAGTATGTACAAACTGCATGCTGGGTGCAAAGTGACCAGGACTGTGCAAGTATCTTTTTTTATACACTGCATAAAGTAAGCCATTGATTATCTGCACATGCCTATTTCAAAATGCAGATTTGAAGCCCCTGTATTTTAGAAGTCACAATGCCACCTGTATTAATGCCATCAATTTCCTTTTCAGCTATCAGTATCTGAAGAGAAGTGGAAACTTTGAGCGGGCAGCAGGACTACAGGCTGGAGTTGACACTATACAGGTTTGTGACATTTCAAGGGAATATAAATGAATCCTAAGCAAATTACCGCTCTACTATAAATGAGTGTGTGTTTTCCAGGACAATCATAGCATCGTGTTCCTGTGTGACCTGCACATACATTTCCCTCTGTCAGTGCTGGACAGTGTTAGAAAGCATTGCGTGGAGGGGCGTCTGGCCTTTGCTCCGATCGTTATGAGGCTGAGCTGTGGTAGCTCTCCAATGAATCCCAGAGGTAAGAGCATATTTCTGTTTAAATTACTTTCTATCAGTGCGTTTTCCAGTCACCTTTGTCTGATGTGCAATGCTTCCTCCTTTGGAAAGTAGGTGTTTTTTTCTACGTTAGCATAAGGGAAGCCTTTAATCGGTAACACACAGAGGCAGCTTTTCTGACCCCTGAAAATGTTAGTTACCTGACTGTCTCTGGCTTTACTCTCTGTAACTGATCTAGATCAAGCATGCTACCAGTAGATTTGGATCACCTGATATCCATAGTCCAATCTTGGTAGGAGAAAGGGATGATAAAAGTTAGAAAGATTTGTCTGATTGTTTTGTGGAACATAAGGTGAAGCTGAGCCAGTCTGCAAAGAGCTGCTTTTTCTACTGCATGGCTCAAGTAATCCGCTAAATCCTATACTTGACTGCTTTTACTTCTCGCTAGAGGTATCAGGCCTATAGGGGTGACCAGGGCTACTGATCAGGCAGTACAGCCAGCCCTCCTGTACTGGGCCTGGGTCCCGTCGGTTCAAAAGGGGGACCCAGGCACCTGTTGAACAGGAGAGCCAACTGTACTGCCTTATTGCTGACACTTGTGAATCCAGTGCAGCTGAGGCTGCAAAGAAAGGGACAGATACATTTGTCCTCAGTCCCTTTCTCTATATCAAATGTGAGACGTCAGGGGTCTCCAAATTTTCTAAACAAAGGGCCAGTTTACCATCCTTGAGGATTTAGGGGGGCCAGACTGTGGCCTGCGGAAGTAGAAAATGCCCCATTATTGTTTTTAGTGGAAAGAATAGTGCCCCATCAATGGTATAATTAGGAGGGCTGCAGTTTAGTGACCACTGGTTTAGACCCCAGAAATTTAACCAAAGTCCCCCCTAACAGGGCAGTTTAAAAAAAATATATGTATAGATACATTTTAAAAAACTGAATTCTAAAAAAGTAAAAATAATATAAAATTCGAAAAAACTATTTAAAAAAAATGAAGGCCTTGTTTAAATGTTTTATATTGCTTCCTCACCACCTGCTTTAAACCTGCACTAGCACATCACAACTGCATGCTTTGAAGGTGGAGGCGGGGCACTTGCAGAGCAGCGCTATTTAATTGAAGGGGCTCAGCATAATTGTTTCCTCCAGTTGCTAGGCATTGGAGGAGGCATATCCATAGCTTCCAACTTTGGAATAGTGCCTTGGATGTCTGAAAGTCTATGTACGGAAAGACTTACAGGAGTTTCCTGATCTTCTATGACTGCATTTCTACCCTTGCACAGCAGCACTCTGTGTGTTCCATGCAGTTTGGGCTGGTTATTATTATTATTTTTTTTTTATGTAATCTTTATTTAGAATAATAACATTTCAGCAGAGACATAGCAAATTTGTCATAAACCAAAAACAAATACAAAAGACAGAAAGAAAGAGTAGTAGTGCTGACAACCATAGGTAATGGGGGGGTACCGCCCACATAATGCATACACAAGTAACCAAAAAATAACCAAGTATTACTGACATATAAGCCAGCCTAGGTAGCAAAAAGGGAGCAGGCTGGTATTACAATAACTATTGAGCCCTTAGTTTAGAAGGAAGGCCATTAATGCGAAAGGGCCCCCTCCAATAAAGGGAATGCTAGAAGTCTAAAAATGACAACAGAAATGTGCAAATAGAGAACTCTATTTTGTGTACAGACTGTTGGTACCAACAAATTAAAGTATGAGAGGATAATACCTACAGGGGAAAGGAACCCCGTGTAGCCTTGCATCATAATCTACCCTAACAGTCCGAAAAGTATCATAAAAACTAAATAAAAGTACAATATCCTAGAAACCTCGGTAGGAAATAGGTTCAAGAATTATTGAAAATAATTATTATGAAAATAATTGGATGTATACCTAAACTTTCTCTGTGACCATGATCACAGCGGCATATTCTGCTGGGAAAAATGTAATTGTGGTTTGAAAGCAAAAAAAAAGGGGGCAAATTGGTGGCTTCTTAGAATGCAATCTGAGTGAGGGATCTGCTAACTCTAGTAAGGCTACATCCAGACTGGACAGAGCGTGGTCGGGGTCAGTGGTGTAATTCTGCCACACCTACCAGATACTATTGAACCTTTCTAATCTACTCCTCGTGGCTAGGAATTGGAGCCCGCTTCCAATAAATGTGGAGTAGTCATCCAGCTGCATTAGGTAGATGTGATAGAAAATACAAGCACAGTGCCCTAAGCGTGAGGGATGGTAAATGGAGTAGGAAGTGGACCAGGGATGTCCAAATCGAGTAATTCATGTATCTGAGCTTTGTTATTGGCCCAGAAGGATTCAATCATGGGGCATTCCCACCACAAGTGTAAGAGCGTACCTCACTGACCATAACCACGCCAACAAAAATCTGAGGTTGAAGGGTACATTCGCAACAAATCAGGACACACGATACCAGCGTGTCAGTATCTTATAATTCGTTTCTTGAGTTTTGGAGTCTGTGGAACTAGAGTGGGTCAACTGATATAGGTGAGATAGTTGCTTTGCAAAGAACTCTAACCCTAGGTCACAGTCCCACTCCCAGACATAAGTAGGTTTGACAGCGGTGGAAGCAAAGCTCAACAATTTTTATATAGTTCTGAAACCACATGAGGTAAAGGCTCCTAAAAAAATCCTCAAATGGGGTAAGAGTAGACACAGTCCTGATTGAGCGGCCATGGGTAGTAAAAAAAAGTGGTAAAGTTCCTTGTAACGCCAGAAGTCCATGGGGAAACTACCATAACGCTTCCTAAGGGTCTCAAGTGGAAGCCGCTTACCATTCTCCAGCTATGTGCCACAACTAGAGGTTCCATCCATAGCCCATGGTCCGGGGCAGGTTTGTAAACTGCCATCACATTAAATAGATAGGCTTTTTAGATTTCCTTTTTAAACCTGTTCTTGGAGAATCATGTCCAATGTGTAATTAGATTATCGTGCAACAGGTCCACTTTTTGCTTCCAAATTTATAATTTACAGTAGAATTCCATGCAAAACTGTTTTTTTTTTAATATCCCCTTCTCCTTCAAACGCCTGTTCTAACTAATCTGTGTAGGAAAGATCAGTATATTTACAATTTTCAGACAGCTCTTGTCCAGCCATTAAATCCGGTTCTCCCGCAGTCGACACTGGCTGAAACAGGAGATCATGTGACCAGAGCTGCTTGAATAATAGGGTAATTTATACAAATCTCCTAAACAGGTTAGTCAAAATAAGTGTTGGGAGGGGTAGGGGATAGATTTAAGAGTAGCTAGATTTTATATTGAATTGTACTGAATCGTGAAGCTTCATGCAGAAAAAGTGGTAGTGTTTTTTTATTGCAATTTCCTGAACTCAGCACAAAGAGTTGATTTAGTGCCCATTTAATGGAATAGTCTTTGGAATACCCTGTGTGGACCACAGAATTTATTAATCTCCAAAGCATTTAAGAATAGGTCAGTGCAGTATACATGAGAAATTTATTATCATGCGAATATGATTCCTAAACGCCATATGGTAAAAGGCTGGTTATAAAATTCCGACTGTTCATTATCCTCTTCCCCCGCTGTAATTTTTGTGCGGTATTTGATCTTTAGTTGTATATCACATTGACATTCTTCATGTACTCATGCCTTGTTTTATGGCTGCAGGCTATTGGGAAGTTAATGGCTTTGGCCTTTTTGGGATTTACAAGTCGGATTTTGATCGTATTGGAGGTATGAATACAGAAGAGTTCAAAGACCGATGGGGAGGAGAAGACTGGGAACTTCTGGACAGGTGCGATGCAGTTTTATAGGGCCGTCTCACTTTTTGCTACATCTGTCTTAAAGTATTTTGCTGTTTTTTTTTTACTGTTTATAAAATGTGTGTGGTTTTGATATAGTGTGGGAGGAGTTAGAATCTCTTTAGGTTTTTAATCCTGCTCGTAACCCCATTGGTGAGATTTTTCACTTCTTTCCTGGTCATGTAACCACATATAGGAAGTTTGAGAAAATCTCTCCAACCATTTCCCCATTTATGTTCACCCTTGCCATCTGTTAATCACAGCAGTAAAAGTTGCCATTTTTCGAAAACCGTTACCCACCAAAGTTTTGGCTGAAGTTTTTTTCCACCTCATGGCTCCTGATTATGTCAAGCTCAACTGTAAGCAGTTAATTCAGCAAACTTTGTTCCATTTCTATTTATATACTTGGATTCTAAACTATATTATACAGTGAAGACTTAAGTATTTCCACTGTTAGGCTACGTTCTGTTGAAACTTAAGTCATCTGCTAATGCTTATTTTGGCTATACAATGTTCCAGGCAGTTAGTTGTTCCTGGAAAACATTGTGTGACTTTTCAGTATATTTGATTACTTTTACTGCAGACAGCCGGAAAAAAAACCCCAGAACTTTAACTGGTTACATTCTTGTATTAAAGCTGAGCTTCAAACAAATAAAATATATGTGGAGCACCAGACAAGCTTTTTTTTTTTGCTGAGAAATCACCTTCACGTTTCTCCCTGGAGACAGGTAGTACCCTGTTTCCCCTGAAAATAAGCCTGGGTCTTATATTAATTTGGCAACAAAAGACACAGTAGGGCTTATTTTCGGGGTAGATCTTATGACATGTGCTGTCTTCTCTCCCCCTCTCCCTCCCTGCCTGTCAGGAATCTCCAGTGGAACCGAGTAAATTTGGTTGTAAAATCCTAGAATCCACTCTATTACAGTATTGTATTTTGTGAACTATGTGGCGTTGAAAATCTGTGGAATGACTTGAAGACTGCAGTCCACAAACAGTCACCAAGGCCGTAATTGAAGCAAACCGTTCAACAAAATACTGATATTAGGGGGTGATTCCTTTTCCAACTCAGTGATTCTTTTCTATACCCACTGTGTGTGTGTATGTACAGTGGTGTGAAAAAGTGTTTGCCCCCTTCCTCATTTCCTGTTCCTTTGCATGTTTGTCACACTTAAGTGTTTCGGAACATCAAACCAATTTAAACAATAGTCAAGGACAACACAAGTAAACACAAAATGCAATTTGTAAATGAAGGTGTTTATTATTAAAGGTGAAAAAAAATCCAAACCATCATGGCCCTGTGTGAAAAAGTGATTGCCCCCTAAACCTAATAACTGGTTGGGCCACCCTTAGCAGCAACAACTGCAACCAAGCGTTTGCGATAACGTGCAATGAGGCTTTTACAGCGTCCTGGAGGAATTTTGGCCTACTCATCTTTGCAGAATTGTCCTAATTCAGTTACATTAGAGGGTTTTCGAGCATGAACGGCCTTTTTAAGGTCATACCACAACATCTCAATAGGATTCAGGTCAGGACTTTGGCTAGGCCACTCCAAAGTCTTCATTTTGTTTTTCTTCAGCCATTCGGTGGTGGACTTGCTGGTGTGTTTAGGATCATTGTCCTGCTGCAGAACCCAAGTTCGTTTCAGCTTGAGTACACGAACAGATGGTCGGACATTCTCCTTCAGGATCTCTTGGTAGACAGCAGAATTCATAGTTCCTTTTATCACGGCAAGTCTTCCAGGTCCTGAAGCAGCAAAACAGCCCCAGACCATCACACTACCACCACCATATTTTACTGTTGGTATAATGTTCTTTTTATGAAATGCAGTGTTCCTTCTACGCCAGATATACTTGGACACACACCTTCCAAAGAGTTCCACTTTTGTCTCATCGGTCCACAGAATGTTGTCCCAAAAGTCTTGGGGATCATCAAGATGTGTTGTGGAGAAATTGAGACGAGCTTTGATGTTCTTTTTGCTCAGCAGTGGTTTTCTCCTTGGAACTCTGCCATGCAGGCCATTTTTGCCCAGTCTTTTCCTGATGGTGGAGGCATGAACGCTGACCTTAACTGAGGCAAGTGAGGCCTGCAGTTCCTTGGACGTTGTTGTGGGGTCTTTTGTGACCTCTTGGATGAGTCGTCGCTGCGCTCTTGGGGTAATTTTGGGCGGCCGGCCACTCCTGGGAAGGTTCACCACCGTTCCATGTCTTCGCCATTTGTGGATAATGGCTCTCACTGTGGTTCGCTGGATTCCCAAAGCTTTGGAAATGGCTTTATAACCCTTTCCAGACTGATAGATCTCAATTACTTTCTTTCTCAATTGTTCCTGAATTTCTTTGGGTCTCTTCATGATGTGATGCTTTTAAGGATCTTCTGGTGGACCTTACTGTGTCAAGCAGCTCCTATTTAAGTGATGCCTTGATTGTGAACAGGTGTGGCAATAATCAGGCCTGGGTGTGGCTAGAGAAATTGAACTCAGGTGTGGACAACCACAGTTATAGTATGTTTTAACAAGGGGGGCAATCACTTTTTCACACAGGGCCATGATGGTTTGGATTTTTTTTCACCTTTAATAATAAACACCTTCATTTACAAATTGCATTTTGTGTTTACTTGTGTTGTCCTTGACTATTGTTTAAATTGGTTTGATGTTCCGAAACACTTAAGTGTGACAAACATGCAAAGGAACAGGAAATGAGGAAGGGGGCAAACACTTTTTCACACCACTGTACGTGTGTATATATATAGATATATAGATATATATATCTATATATATCTATATATATATAGATATATATAGATATATATATATGCCAATTGGTAATTTAAAAGTGCTTTACACAGGAATGGCCCACCATCAGGGAACACAGGCTGAGAAATACTATAGGCTTCAAGGTATACATATGGACAGGACGCGGCTGCACAAGAACAGCATTGCTGAGCTGTAATCAATTATAAAAAAAAAAAAAGGTGAATTCTATATTTTTAAAAAGGGGAAAGAAAGGCAACGGTTTAATACACCGTGCTCTACCAAACGACGTCATTCAGTTAGGGGTTATGTCTGCTTTAACAAGAAGAAAAGCAAAACTCCCATATGAACTAGTACACAACATGAAAAATTGGGCGGCACAGTGATGTAGCGGTTAGCACTCTCACCTAGCAGTAAGCAGGGTTGCTGGTTCAAATCCCAACCACAACACTACCTGCCTGGAGTTTGCATGTTCTCCCTGTGCCTGGGTGGGTTTCTTCCGGGTACTCTGGTTTCCTCCCACACTCCAAAGACATGCAGGTAGGCTAATTGGCTTCTGTACAAAATTGGCCCTAGTATATGAGGGGGGACCTTGTATTGTGGTATTGTGGGCTCCTTGAGGGTAGGGACCAATGTGAGTGTGCAATGTACAGGGATAGGGACAATTGTAGACACTCACTCAGGTTGAACTGGATGGACTGGTGTCTTTTATTCAACCTTACTAACTATGAAATAAAAGGGTAACTCCACTTTTAAACTGCAATGTAATGGCTACCTGGAGGAGTTCTGTACACAGAATGTGTACTGACCACTCCTCAGAAACATAATTTCCTGCTTGTGTGATTGGCTCACCAATTATCCCAGAAGTCTGCCTAAGGTACAAGTCAGATTTCAGGCATCCCCTGCAAACAAAAATTTCATTTTTGATGAAATACTCCCAATAGGAAATGACGTCTGGGGGATGAAGGCCCAGTAGCTTTCCTCATTAGTGCCCTGCAGCTGCCACAGCTGACTGATAATTATGAAACCACTCCCATTAGACCCACTCGGCACAGGAACAGTGATTTCTTCAGAATAACAAAAGGTAGGAACAAAGTTTGTTATAATCCTTGTAATGTACACAGATCACCCAGAAGGGAATGTTTTTTTCTCATTAAACGTGGAGTTACGCTTTAACAAAAATATTCCACTTTAAATAGAGGTAGAGCAATATCCTCCAGCATATAGAGCAGTGATGGTGAACCTTGGCATCCCAGGTGTTTTGGAACTACATTTCCCATGATGCCCATGCACTCTGCAGTGTTGGTGAGCATCATGGGAAATGTAGTTCCAAAACATCTGGGGTGCCAAGGTTCGCCATCATTGATATAGTGTGTAGACTGACCTATAATGTGCTGTCAGTGTCATGCTCTCATGGTCACCTTTAAAAACTGATGATAAGCTTAACAGTGTTAAACTTTAGTGTTTGGAATTTCTTTTTTTCCCTCTGATAATTTGGCAAAATGATTGGGAGCTCTTGGGATGCATTGTTAACTTCTGTGTCTGGAAATTTTTACAGGGTGCTACAGAATGGGCTTGAAGTTGAGCGACTGCGTTTGAGGAACTTCTTCCACTACTATCACTCCAAGAGAGGCATGTGGAACACACAGAGCCAAGAAACCGCTGCCAAGGACTGATGTGGCGCCAAATGGCTCTGTGACCTTTAGTCCCTTTTTTGGGCCCCTCCCCAATTTGTGTTCGTCCAGAGGGGGTGGCTGTTATGTTTAATAACCATGGTGTCGCCAGAGAAACCTGCAGGGCTTGGCTCTGCACTTTACTGCAGGCAGCTCTGGTTGAGCTGAGTAGGTTGTGATACTCTGCAGGAGATGACTAATAAGATAATTTATTCAAGTATTTCTACTTGAACAGGGGAATTGGCTTTCCCCACAAGCTGAGTGCAAGTTGCCAGTACTTGTTTGTAGCGGATACGTTGCTATGTATTCTCAAACAGCAGAATGGATAGACAGGAGAAAAGGCCTTTTTTTTATCACAAAGACTTTTTCACGCCAGCACGGTTTTATGTTGTGTTTTTAAGTGTTGACCAACCTTCTGGCCCTTCTTTTAATTTAATGAATTCCTTAACACGGTGGAAAATGTTTCAGGTAATACTAATGCAATCACCTGCATTTCTGCTATGCATTCTTCTTAACAACGACACATATAGTATAGAACTGCAGACAAACAGAAATAGAATTTTTAGAAGTACAGAAGAAGCTAGAACATTTGCTTGCTGCAGTAATCACCAGTCAGATTTTTAGATGGAAACAGAAATGACATTTATTCATTAAGATATTTATTTAATAATTAGAAAAATCACAATTTCATTGTGTTTGGGGTAGGTGAGGATCCTTTGTGGATGTTTCGTAGTTCCCCCATAGTGCACATATACAAATGAAGATGTAACACATTTAAAAAATGTGGTGCCCAATAATACATATAGGTGCACACCTTGTAAACCACCTACTGCTGCACTAATATCAGTGCAGGCCTGCTTAATCAGGAGAAGCAAGGTGTTGTGTTCTATGTAAGCAATGTTATATACTGAAGGACCACAAACCAATAGTTTATTCCTTCAGTATGGTGTCCATAGATGCATTGTTTGGTGCAAACATGCTACATTTTACATGCGTGTAATGTCTTTGTATATGTGGTTTAAAGGGCTGGAGGGAGGGGTCAGAAGATACAAAACAGACAGGATATATGTCAATTATTCAAAGAAAGGCTTTTTCTTTTTTTTGGGGTATTTTTTTTTTTTAAGAAACTGCAATCAACTTAAAGCGGGAATTAACCCTGAAGAGGAAGTTCAGCTTTATACCCTCTTCTTCTAACTTTGGCACTTTTTTGGGTTTGGGGGGAGAGTGGGTACCTAGTTTTTACAGGTACCTGCTCCCATTTCTGGTTGGATCGCCTTAGAGATCCACTGGAAGTTCTCCCCCTGCCTGCAACCTTCTGAAACATGTGACAGGTTCCAGAAGGCTGTGGGACCTGTCGCAAAGCAAAGAGCAGCTCATGCATGCACAGTGGGCTGTCAGCTGTGAAACAGCAAAGAGTCACAGCTGGCTGCCAACAGTAAACATGCAGGCACCAGGGACCTGAAGACCAGTGAAGAAGTGGTTCTGGTGAGCAAGGTGCTGGACCCTGGACAGGTGAGTGCTCTTTTATTACTAGTCAGAAGCTGCAGTATTTTTTTATTTTTTTTAAAGAGGCTGAAGAACCGCTTTAATAAAAAGGGAATTGAACAGTTAGGAATGATGGGAAGCTGAAAAGATTGAGTTGTTTTTTTTTTTTTTTAAGTTAAAGGGTTTGAGGCTCTCATCCTATCTTAACAGCTTAAGAAGTCATTGACCTGAAACAAGCATTCAGCCACTGAAGTATTGGGACACTTGATAAGCACATTCTTGTTTCAGGACAGTGGATTGGTCAGTACTTGGAATGGGTTAAGATGACTGCCATAAGGCATCCTTTTCTACAAAAAACGGCTTTGCAATACTGATATCCTTTTAACAAAGTAGAGCTGTAGATTAGCTTTTAGCAGGACTAATTAATGAATTCTTATGACTGTTTGGCTGCTGTAGGTTATATATTTATTTATATTCACATATCATTTTACAGAGAACATTTTAATCCAATGCCACCAGCCCCTGAACTAACAGAAGTTTACAGTCTAATACCATACATGCGTGCACACACCTATGCACACACAGTAGGGCCAGGTAGATCAAAGTCAGTTTACCTGCCAGTATGTCTTTGTGTTGTGGGAAGGAACAGCAGTTCCATAATCCACACAGACTTAGTCCAAATTGTCTAGAGCGGCAAGGCAATGCACTTTGTAGTCTTTGTGCTCCCTTATGCACATTGTGTCTCAAGTTATGTTATTACATAAAACTCAGTTTGTCCTGCTGCCAGAAAGTTTAAGGGTCTGTTTAGCACATGTGAAAAAGGAAGTTGTAAAAATAATTCAAACCAAATTTACTTGCAATTAGCAAAGTATGGGCATTTTTTTAATAGCATTGAATCTTCATCATATTAAATCTACTTGAATGAAGGGTAGGAAAATTCCTTGCAGTATACAAACTGACCACTGGGTGTCTCAAAAGGACACCTATAGAAAGGTACGCACTTTGCATATAACTGGTGTTCTTACAAGTGAGCAAATATGACCACATGGTGTCACTGTATGATATGACTTGGGATTCACCCTGTATAACAAAATCAGATGATCTCCTAGTTAGTCTGTGATACCTTTTAATGTAATGACATGCTAAAATGAGTATGCCCTGCTTGTGGAAGTACCCCCAATATGTATCTCCAAATATGTGCCTAAAAGATAAATCTGAATGTAAGCTAAAAGGGTTTACTCATTAAATGAGAAATCTTACTTTTATGGCCTCATACACACAGGTTTGGATGCAGGAGTTTCCTATTGGGCATGCAGCATCAGGTGGGACCTGAACATTTTATGCCATGTACAGTTTGGCATGCCGCAAAAGTAAATGCATTCCAAACCTGTTTGTATGTAAGAAGCCATTTGCCTTGGTAAGTTTATCTGGACTTAAGTTGAAATTATAGGTAAAGTAAGGCAGTCGTAATTATAGGAATTATTATGTTTACCTTTTCCAAGGAATTTGTTTTTTTTTAATATAAAGGGTCAATATATCCAAACTTGAAATTTTCATTCTGAGAAAATAGTTGTGGGTTGAATTGCATCTGGCATGTATCTCTTGTGTGATAGGAAAACCAGGTCTAATTGTCTCACTCAGCCATTACAGGAGATCCTCACTATATATTTGTTTTATATTCTGAAGAATGCAGCAAGATGGATAATCGTTTTGCGGATCGGGGAGACTTCATGATTGTGAACCCCATGGTTGATACAGGACAAGCACAGATACAAAAGGAGCCTGTGAGTGATTCAACCCACCAGCATTTTCTCCATAGTTGAATTAATCCAATCTGGATAAACTGTTTACAGCAAGTTTGATGCTGCCTATTAGCAGCATATACTTATCTTGCAAAAAAAGTAATAAAATAAAATAAAAATATCTAAATTGATACCTTTTGATAAGTCACAATTACATAAACGGTACAAGCTCACGTACATGTTTACAGAAGATTCCCTGGCGTTCTAGGAACCAGGTGATGGATAGCATTATACTAGTCGCTATGTTTGCAGCATGCTAGATGGGATAATGGCAGAGGAATAATCCAATCCAAATGTGTTCCTCTTAGAGTATTGTACAGTGTCATCTCCTGCTCAGATCTAGCTATGCTCAGCATTTACAATGATTTCTGTGAAATTAAAATGTAGCAAGAGGTTTTTAGAAGTTTTAAATATTTTTTTTTCTTTTTAAACTAAAATAAAAGTTTTCAGTTTGGCTTTTATTTGTCTTGCAGTTTTTATTTGCATTGATTTACAATAAGTTATACAACTACGACTGTTCCTTAAAGTCTTTTGTTTTTCAAATAACAAACAGGTTTATGCTTACCTGCTTTGTGCAATGAAATTGCACAGAGTGGCCTCTGATCCTCTTCTCATGTGCACCGCCGGCACTCTTCGATTTATCTCGTCCCAGTGTGCCATCATAGGAAGCAATTTCCTATTGTGACACACCTGCGTACTCAATCGGGAGTCATGTTGCTTGTGTCTATTGATACAGACAGCTTGCAATGGCCCCTCCCCCACATCACAGGATTTGACTGACAGCAGCGGCAACCAATGGCTCCAACTGTTCTCAGCAAAGCCAGTCAAAGTGGAGAGAAGAGAGCAGCTGCCAACGGGCACAACACTGGATCACATGAAGACTTTTAAGTATGGGGGGTTACTTCCAATAAAGGTACATTCCATTCAAAATTAAGTCTTAAATTGCATACAGAGATTATTGCTTACCTGCTTGGGGCTTTCGTTTTTATCTAGGGGGTAATTATGCAGCAGTCAATCCCTAAAGGCAATGTTTTTTTGATGTATCTAATAATATGGCATTGCCCTTTTGTAGTACCAGCGGTATTCTCAAAACTGCTTGACTCCTCCCTCATTTCAAAATGCCTAATCGATCAAATTATCAGTTCCAGGAAATGTTTCCCAACCAACAGTTTGCTTTGGACATTTAAATCTTATTTGTGATTGATCATAGAGCAGGGGTGTCCAACCTCTGGCCCGCAGGCCTTCTAATGTGGCCTGCAACCTCCTGCTCTGGGATGGCGGGTCGACAAGCCCAGATTGCCAGTTCCTGACCCGCCATCCCAGAGCATCAGTGTTGAGAATGGAGTCGGCGGTAGAGGAAGCATGTGGCTGCAGTAGAGAGCACAGCTGATGCTTCCTGTATAGCATTGGCTCCTGACTGCAAAAGCCAGCGATACCTACTGAAGTGAAGATTGTGTTTAAAGGTCAGGTTTTTTTTTAATTAAAATCACATAGCAATGGGCATATCTGTGCTAGTTCTGCACTGCTTTCAAACTGATCCACAGGTACAGTGCACTGCACCTGTGAGTTACCTGCACTGAGCCATAGACTTCTGGTATTACATAATTACATAGGTTTGGTGTGCTTTCTGAAAGTGCACCACACCTGCAGGATATAATAGAAGACTACGGCAAACTGCAGGTAATCCGCAGGAAAGCCACAGGCGCACTGCACTGCACTTGTGGTACGGGTAAACCGCAGTGCATTAGTGTGAAAGCAGCCTTATGCCCCTTTCACATGATCGGTCCAATTGGTCTGCTCATCCGTTTTTCAGGTGGACCTAATCAGACCCTCTATTCACCTCTATGCTGACTTGTGTCTGTTTACACCTGCCTACCTCCAATACGATTTACTAAAAAAACACAGAAGGGGATCTGCCCCCTTCTGTCTGGTCTGATCTGATCGGAGGGCCCATGGAGCAGAGCTGGCTGTGCAGAGTGAACACGGACCTGTCATCCACCCGCTCCGCTCAGTGTGGCCTGCCACTGGTTACTACGTTGCTTAAGTGGCCCTAGCTCTTCAAAAGTTTGGGCACCCCTGTCATAGAGCAGGAAGGTTCCATAACAGGGGCTCAAGGAAGCAGACCACCCTATCACACATGATTTAGGATTGATAGCAGTGGATTATATGTAACAGATTAAGCTAACCTTTTACGCAATTGCAGTATCTGATGTTTAGCAGCAGTTTTAATTGCTCACTTAACCTGTTATTCAAGACCTTCTAACCCTTCAGTAGTAAATTTTGGCAACTTCTGCTCCAACCCCCTAACTCCCCTTTCCTCATCTACTGTAATATCTTAGACCCCTTTTACACTGGGGTGGTTTTCAGGCACTTTAGCAATTGAAATAGCCTCTGCTAAGGGCCTGAAAACCTCCTCCCAATGATTTAAGTGTGACTTTTCACACGGGGCGGTGCGCTAGCTTTTGTTACGAAAAGTCCTGCAAGCAGCACCTTTGGGGCAGTTTGGAAGTACTGTATTTAGTGCTCCCAAAACACCCTGCCCTTTGTAATGAATGGGCAGCGCTTCTGAAGCTCCACAACTAGGAAGTTATTAACCCCTTCTTTGGGGTTAAAAGCACCCCACTAGCGGACGAAAAGCACCACTTAAACAGCGCTAAAGCGTCACTAAAACTAGCGGTGCTTTATTGCTAATGTGGCCCCAGTGTGAAAGGGATCTTATAGAGATTATGCTGACCGGGATGCTTCATAATGAGAAGACTGACTCATGGCCTTTGTAAGACTTCATATTTAGAGCTAATTTCCACCTCATAATATTGAAAATGCTTCTACACCTAAGGCATTAACCACTTCTGTACTGCTGCACGGCGATGTACGTCCCTACTTTGAGGACAGATATTGTTTTTATGGCAGTAACGTGTACAGCTGGCAGTACCGTACAAGATAAAAGTGGTCTCTGCGGCGGATTTGCCGCAAGATCACTTTTATCCATGGCAGGAGAGGGCCTCCTCCGGTGCCATCCGTCGCTTAACGGAGCCATCGGCAGCGGTGGAGGCAGTTGCGTCTGTCCCCTGGGCTGACATGGAGACAAGTGAGGGGAAGATGGCCCCCACCCATCTCCATGACACTGCAGAGCGGAAGCGACGTCAAGGGGAATTTTTTTTTTTAAAGGACAACATTTTTTTTTTATTGCATTTTAGTGTAAATATGAGATCTGAGGTCTTTTTGAGCTTGTGCGCAGAAGCAACCGCATACGTGAGTAGCGCCTGCATATGAAAACGGTGGTCAAACCACACATGTGAGGTATCGCCGCGATCGGTGGAGCGAGAGCAATTATTCTAGCCCTATATCTCCTCTATACCGTAAAACATGCAACCTGTAGAATTTTTTAAATGTTGACTATGGAGATTTTTAAGGGTAAAATGTTGTCGCCATTCCACGAGCGGGCGCAATTTTGAAGCGTGACATGTTGGGTATCAATTTACTTGGCGTAACATTATCTTTAACAATATAAAAAACAATTGGGCTAACTTTACTGTTGTCTTATTTTTTAATTTAAAAAAGTGTATTTTTTTTAAAAAAAAGTGTGCTTGTAAGACCGCTGCGCAAATACGGTTTGACAGAAAGTATTACAACGACCGCCATTTTATTCTCTAGGATGTTAGAAAAAAAATGTATACTGTTTGGGGGTTCTAAGTAATTTTCTATAAAAAAAAACATTTTTTAACTTTAAACACCACATCTAAAAAAGAGGCCTGGTCTTAAAGTGGTTAAGCATAACTCACAAAACAATTTGCTTTGCACACTGCCAGTTTCTCACTGACGACTGCAAAACAGCATGCAATATAGGTTATGTTTTGTAAGCATCACTCTCCATGTGGAGGGAAGAAAGTTGGACATTCTCACAAATGGGGCAGTTTTGATTGACAACTCGGATGTTGAGGTGGATTGAGCTGTGGGAACAAGCCCCTTACGAATACTGGAGCCCCTGTTAATTTTTTAGAACTGAATGTCAATCTGGCAGAATGAATATATAGTTATTTTGACTACTACAGAATCACTTAAGGAACCTTGCCTCCTGGCAGCGCATATAAACATCAGGTAAGAATAGTTTCATGGACCTTGGTGCCAACTTCACTGGCATTGCTTACAGGGGAAGAGAGTAAGGGTTTTTTTTTATCACTAGAATGAGGAACATGACACTAAAGCTGGCTACACACTGACCACTCTGGTCTGAGACACTGGACTAACCGTGCAAGGTTAGCCCAATGATCTCCCCCTACAGAGCTGTGTTGAGTTCTGACAGGGGGACGCTGAAAACGCTGATCAGGCGTTGGTCGGCTGGTGGTTTTCCAGCATGCACGTCCGACAGACCAACATGCACATGGCAGAATGCCGGCTGGTATTCTTTGCACCAGCAAATGTCTTCCGACATTCTGCCCGTGTGTACGGCTCCACACGGGGAGTGTTTTTTCGTTCAGCCCCCTAGCTGAACAGAAAAGACCTAACAGATCCCTCTATACATACAAACAAGTTTGATGGAGGAATCCCCCCACCAGGACATTTTATGCAGACAGCAACTCCTGAGAAGTTTTTTTTTCCAGCATGTCCCTTTGACAGAATGGCGATGCTGAACCGGCCACATTGCAACCAGTGTAGGGCCAACTTTACTGAAGGGCACTACTTGGCACCTGCCTGTCCTGCTAGGGAATGTTATCTTCTGATTGGCTCTACAGGTGAAGCCTAAACATGCAAAACCATGTTTCTAGCACCACTGTTTCCATGAGCTCTCTATAATATCTATATACTCATTGGAGTATGGGGGGGGGTGTATATAGCATAGAAGCATACAAGGGTCTTCAGTACATGCATACTATATATACATACTACATAAACCAATATGTAATGTGTAAAGTTTTAAAACAGTATGAAACCTAAAACTAAAATGTAATATATTTCAGCTTACCATTCATTAAATGTGGTGGCTGCATTCGCTTTTCTATTTTTTGGCTTTTTTTCCCTCTGTTTTCATCTGGTGATGTGGCCAGTGATACACCTTCTGTATTAGTGCCCCTACTCTGGATAAGGGAACACGGTGCACCTTTGGACAGCAGCATTGTCAGTGTTAGATGGACTATCATATTTAGACATGCTAAATGAATTTTAAGCTAAACTCAAGCTCATGCTGCTGTTACAGCAACAGGTTTTTGGGGATAAAGATTTTTCATAAAATAAAAGCTGATCATTGTAAGCACTCCCTGTCAGTGGTAAATGGTTTGTCTCAACACTCTTAACTGCTCCATTTGTAGGAGAGCTTGTTCTGTTGAAAAACATCAAACTTACTGGCAGGATCACCAGATAAAAATAAAGGAAAGAAAGCTTAAAAGAAAAGTAATTCACCCATCACATCTAAGAATTGGTACGCTGCAAAATAATACATGTTTGCTTTTGGCTTTAATACCACTTTAAAGCAGCTATGTATGGATCGAAATGTGGCCCGGTTCAGTAGGGACCAGCTGAATTTCAATCAGTGTGTGGTCGCCCCTGTTTGACAGAAGTTGATCGTTTGACCGACTTCGCAAGTTGGAGAACTGTAGTCAATCTGCAGCTTCAGACGATGATTATTGTATTCTGATAGTGCTAAGTCTGCTTTCAGAAAACAATGCCTCAGCAAAGGAGATTCCTTCATCCACCTCGTTTGTGTGGCTGGAGGAATCTGTTCATCTTTTTTGTTCAGCCTTCTAGCTGAACAAAACAAAATGAATAATTTGAGACCAGCTTCACAAAACTGTGTTGTAAAGGGTGGCATACACTTAAAACTCTGAATAATCTGTTACATTTACCAAGCTTTGTGACTTGAGCAGGAGGTACTGTAGGAAGTAGGGAGGATGGTGTTGATATTTCTGCAGGGAAGGGGTAAGTCTGCCACTTTGCTATAAACATTTCTTTTAGAATTTAAAGCAGTATAAAACCCAAAAGCAAACCTTTATTAAATTGCAGCTTACCAATTCTTAGCCCTTGTACACACGGTCGGAAATTCAGATGGAAAAGGTCCGATTGGATTATATTGTCGGAAAATCTGATCGTGTGTGGACTCTATCGGACTTTTTCCGTCGGAATTTCAGACGGAAAAAAATTTGAGAGCAGGACCTCAAATTTTCCAACAACAAAATCGGACTTTTTCGGATCGCTTGTAGAGAATTCCGTTCGGACAAAGTGCCACGCATGCTCAGATCAAATTATGAGACCAAAGCTATTGGCTACTAACTTCAACATAGGCCCATCGTAACGAACGAACGTCATCACGTTCCAAACTATTGGCTTTTCCGACAACTTTGTCCAACCGTGTGTATGCAACACCAGTTTCGGTCAAAATCCGTCTGAAAAAATCTGACGGATTTTGTTGTCAGAATGTCCGACCGTGTGTACAAGGGCTTAGATGTGATGGCTGCATTAGTTTCCCTTTTTTAGGCTTTCTTCTATTTTCATCTGGTGATCCAGCCAGTAAGTTTGTGTTATTTTTCAAAAGCACAAACTCTCCAGCAGAATCTATCAGTTTGTAGGATGAGACAAAGCACTTAACACTGACTGGGTAATTAAAATGATCCTCTTTATTTATTCAGAAGTAGAAAAAAAATACTGTAACTGGTTATAAAGTGTGATCTGCAGTTTGGCTTTCATTTTATTAGTGGTTCTAAATCTGTTAATACATTTAACACTCCCCTCCCTCCCAGAATGACCATGCTGCTGTGCCTTCTATTCTCATTCCTCCAGAGTTGTCTCACTAAAGCTATGTTCACACTGTTCCGACATGGAAGTTGCATTACTTCTTATCCAACTTTGCCCTGCGACTTCATGTCCGACTTCCATGCTACTTCAATAAATGAGATCTGACTTTGAGTGTGATATGGATCTTGAGGAGGAACACCACCCCCCAAAAAAAACGGCCATTGAACCATTGATTCTGACGTGTCATGCGACTTGTGCTCTGGAAGTCGGAGGGCATGTCGGACCAGTGTGAAACTGCCCTAATAATAGGCATGCGCAAGGTGTTTGTGCACACACAGGGGACAGGGAGGGGGTGGGATGAGTGCCATCAGATTACATACAGGAGAATCTCCTGTTTACTCTACATCTATAATAGGAAGTCCCATCTCCTGGACTGACATTGGATGACTGTTCTGTCTAACATAGGAGGCTGGACTTTGTATTAAAGAGGCTGCCGAGTAAACAGGAGATTCTCCTGTATGTAATCTGTCAGCGCTCATTCCACCCCCTCCCTGTCCCCTTCGAGGCTGCAGATAGGCATCAATCAGGCTGCACTGATGGCACATGTGAGGATGCATTGATGGCACATGTGAGGTTGCATTGATGGCACATGTGAGGCTGCATTGATGACACATATGAGGCTGTTTGATGGCACATGTGAGGCTGCATTGATGGCAATGGAGAGGCTGCATTCATGGCAATGGTGACGCTGTATTCATGGCAATGGTGAGGCTGCAGGTGGACACTGATTAGGCTGCATTGATGGGCACTGACCTTTATTTCTCTTTCTTTCATTGATGGACACAGCTCCATTAAATCTTGACCCTAGGTTATCACGCCACCTTTAGGAGAGGACTAGGCAGAACATGTAATACATGTGAAAACAACAGAACTGTACAGTTCCGCCCAGGGGGCGGTTCCTCTGGCTATAACTCCTCAGCCAGCTTCCTGTAGCTCAGTTTTTTTCTGCCTAATGAAGAAGGACCTAGGCTCCCTGCCGGAACCATCAGTCCTGGGGATTTTTTTCTGGAATTTTTGCCTTTTGCACAAGATATTGATCCTGTGATCTTCTATCAACAGCCAGCTGGGCGACAGGCTGGATAAATATAGATCCTTGTAGTCTCCCCACCCGGCCATCGAGTGTGAGCAGGCCCTAGCTATGCGCTGGGTGGGCGACAACATGCCCCTCAGGCTCCAGGGGCGGCCGGTGAGCTACATGCTCAGGGGCACACATATGACCAGTCTACAGATGTCTTTGTCACAGTGTGCCATGGCCAGCAGCCACCCCATACTGCTCAGGTGTGGGTCTGTGATGGGATGCCTCCAGCTGGTCTGGACGGTAAGTACAGCTTTGCCTGTCTCAGCAGGACAGAGCAGCTGGGCATTCCCTCGGAGGTCGATTAGGGGGTCCCTCTTCTCCCTTTCCTCTCTCCCTGTCCCTGTGTTCCCTCCCCCCCTGCGGGGGACGCTGCATGGCTGGGCTGTGGTGCGGTGCATGTACCTCGGCCGGGGGGGCTCTGACCCTTAGCTGGGGGCTGCACTGGCTGTCTGTGTCCATGTGCTGTCATCTGTCTCTCTGATGGTGTCTGTGGGCTCTGCACATGCTACCGCCATTAGCGCCATTTTCTGTTAGTCTCTGGGTACAGCATGGCTGTAGGCCATTTTCGGTTAGCCTCTGTGAGCAGCATGCCCATCGGACATTTTCTCGAAGTCCGGCAGCCATTTTCCTAGTGTTTTTTCCTATATAAGAATAGCCGACTACCATTTTCTTGTAGCCTCAGCGTGATTTTTATCCCCAGCGCTGGTTCCTGTGCCTCAGAACAGGTTTTCACTCCTGGACACTTGTGACTGACACAGGACACAGCGATCAGACACCTGGTGGCAGATGCTCCTTGGCGGTTGCTGATGCGAGAAGACCTTCTATCGCAGGATCCGATACTCCATCCCATTGCTGGTTTTAACAGCATGGCTGTTGAAAGCCAAGTGCTAAGGCACCGAGGTCTGTTGGACTAGGTAATCTCCACTATGCTGAGGACATGAAAATCTATTTCACCTATTCCGTTTCCAGGATCCTGCTGTTACAGCAAGGAGTGGACCAGAAACTGGCTTTAATCAAGGGACAGATATCAGCCTTGGCTGTCTTTTTCTGACAACCCCTGGCTTCTCACTCATTGGTAAGCACCTTTGTGCAGGGGGTTCGGCATGTAGTCCCTCCGGTGCAACAACCCCTACCTCCGTGGGATCTGAACCTGGTGCTAGCGGCGCTTCAGGAACCACCGTTTGAGAACATCACGGAAATTCCCTTGTTGACTCTTTCTCAGAAAGTGGTCTTTCTAGTAGCTATTACATCTGCCAGGAGGGTTTCTGAGTTGGTGGCCTTGTCTTGCAAGTCGCCCAATCTGGTTTTTCATTGGACATTGTGTTATCATCTCTGAGTCCTAAGCTGACACAACCCTAAGGAGGTGGCACTCCATTCCCTGGATGTGGTCCAGGCCCTAAGGATATATATGTCTGCCACGACTCCCTTCCAGAAGTCAGACTTTCTGTTTGTTTCGGTGGCTGGTCCGAAAAAAGGGCTGTGGTCTCGTCGACCACCATTTCACGGTGGATCAGACAGATCACGGTCCTCCTGAGTATGGCGATACCACATGTGTAAGACTTTTTCACAGCCTGGCCACATAGAGAGGCCCAAAATGCAGGGAGCACCGTCAGGAAATTAGATGTGCAATTTATGCTCCTGGAATGCCTAACAACCTATCCCATTTTTTTATGGAATTACCCACACAATTACCCAATTTTGGAAAGTAAACACCCCAACATATGTTCTGTGAGGCATAATGAGTCTTTTGAATGGTTAATTTTTTTCCCAAAAGTCTATGAAAAATGTTGAAAGAAAATAAAAACTTTTATTTTTTTACGCAAAGTGGTAAATTTATAAGATATTTCTAAGCCCTTGTACACACGGTCGGAGAATCCGTCGGAATGTGTCCTATCGGACCGTTTTGTCGGATAATCCGACTGTGTGTGGTATGCATCGGAGTGATTCCGTCTGAATATCCGTCGGACCCAATTTTCCAACTTGTTGGAAATATTTCCCGACCAACTGGGCCGATCGGACATACTCCGATCATGTGTAGAGAATTTTGATCGGACCAAGTGCCACGCATGCTCAGATCAAATTCCTACATCAAAGCTATTGGCTACTAGCCTGAATGTAGTCCCATCGTAACGAAATTACGTCATCACGTTCTGAAAGATCGGATTTTTTGCCAACTTTGTCCGACCGTGTGTATGCAACAGTTTCGGACAAGATCCGACGGACAAAATCCGACGGATTTGGTTGTCGAAATCTCCGACCGTGTGTACAGGGGCTAACACATAGCATGTACATACCAAAAATGACCCCATAAAACACATTATGCTACTTGTCCTGAGTATGGTGATACCATGTCTGTATATTTATTGCGGTGCGTCAGGACAATGTCCTATTGATGATGAAAATGCGTAGGGAAGAGGAGCGACGTTCTGATGTCACCGCTGTACGCTTAGTCCCGGAAGCTACGGGCTGCTAGCGAGGCAGGCCGGCTCACATTGTTTTTTATGCTGATCTCATTCATTCGTTCTGTAAGTCTGCATTTGTTTTTTACAATTAACTTTTTTTTTTTTGGGTTAAACACGTATTGTTTATTGAACAGTATTGCATAGAGTACAATCACAGTGGCAAACACCGAACAATCAAAAGGTGTTGCGTCAGAACCATAACAGTAAATAAAGAAACATTTCTCCGTTGCAATAGACAGTTTGGATCACAGCTAAACAAAGTCATAGCACATACATGTCATTTACTTCAACATTACATCAAAGTTCCTGATCACACGTGGCAGCCTCTTGCAACCACCTATCCCAAATTTTATTGTATTTAGCTGGGCATCCCCTATTTTTATATATGAATTTTTTATATGGGAGCGTGGAATTAACTTCCCGTTTCCAGTCCTCCACCCTGGGCGGAAGTGGTCTCATCCACTGTCTAGCTATCACTTTTCGAGCAGAAAACAAGGTTTCCTGCAGAAAAGTTTTGGTAAATTTATCCAATACTTCGGGAAATATCCCCAGGAGACAGGGTTTGGGGTCGAGGGCCAAGGGTGAGCCCATAACATCACGTAGAAATGATACTACTTGTATCCAAAGTTCCTGCAATTTGGGGCAAGACCAGATAAGGTGGAAAAACGTTCCAGTCTCAACAGTACATATCGGGCAGAACACAGATTGATTCGTATTATATTTGGCGGTCCTAAGGGGGGTGAGGTACGCTCTATGCACCATGTAAATTTGGGAAAGCCTGTCTTGGAGCCTAGGGGACACCAGCTTGCACGTCTCGAGGGCCTCCTCCCATTCCTCATCCGTCAGCTCACCTACATCACCCTCCCAGCGGGACTTTAGAGCATAGGCCAGTCTCGCCGAGATGGGGGCCGCAAGCATACCATAGAAGCACGAGATAAGCTTTTTGGGATCTGTATCCTTCACTATGGCGACAATAGGGTTGGGAGCAGGCTGAGGCAATGACTGCGGAAATTGTGCCCTAAGTGCATGCTGAACCTGAAGGTACTGAAACAGCATAGTGTTTGGAATACCAAATTCCTCCTGCAGCGTCTGGAATGTTTTAATAGTGCCATGGTGAAGCAGGTGATGCATGTAGTATATACCCCTCGATACCCATAACTGAACACTCTGGATCTTTTGAAGTTCTGGCAATTGTTTATTATGCCAAAGTGGTGTATAGTCATTTGGGGACATAACATTCAATTTAGCGGATGCCAGATCCCAGATCCTTCTGTAGTGAAAAAGCATGGAGTGTTTACCTGGCTCTAGTGCAGAGCTCCCAGCCCCCATTCGAGACAGCAGCTATCGGATCATCTGCAATTTGAGCCCAAGTGGGACAGAGAAGGGTAAGAAACCGTTGTTTATCAGTCTTGTCCACATGAAAAAGTTGAGACAGTTGTGAGGCAACATAGTAGTGATTTAGATCTGGAAGAGCCATGCCTCCCATATCAGTCGGGCTTTTCAAAGCCTGCCAAGCAAGCTTGTGCCTGTTATTCCCCCATACAAAGGGTCTAAGAAGACTTTCAAGGGATTTAAAATATTTTAGCGGTAAGTATACCGGGGCGTGCCACAACACATACAGTATTTTAGGTAATAAAACCATTTTAATAAGATTAACGCGCCCCCAAACCCCAAGGGGGAGACGAGACCAGGCTTGCAGCTTGGTGCGCACTAGGGAGAATAAAGGTTCTATATTCAGTGCAATATAGTCTGCCGGAGTCCTAGAGATATATACACCCAGATATTTAATAGTTCCCACTCGCTGAAGAGGCAGGCTGGCCTGAGATTCTGACTGTGGAAAACTGTCAATAGGTAAGATTTGGGATTTTTCCCAGTTTATACGAAGACCGGAAAAGCTACCAAACCACTCTATCATGTGCAGGGCCTTTGCGAGGGAAGGGCCAGAGTCTGCCAAGTATAACAGTGTGTCATCAGCATATTGACTGATTTTCTCCGTTAGTTGACCCACCGACAGTCCCCTGATCTCAGGGTCTGTACGGATCGACACCGCTAAAGGTTCGGCAGCCAAGGCATAAAGTAGTGGGGACAGTGGGCACCCCTGCCTGGTACCCCTACAGAGGTCAAACGCCCGGGAGGACCACCCATTTGCCACCACCCTGGCCGTTGGGTGGTGATACAATAGTTTCACCCACCGAATAAAGTTAGGGCCAAAGCCGTATCCTTCGAGACACCTCCACAAATACCCCCATTCCACAGAGTCAAATGCCTTGGCCGTGTCAAGTGACACCACCACCCGTTCACCCACGCCTCATGCGTTGCCTGCAAATTAATATAGAGCCTGCGTAGATTGAACGACGTATTCCGACCCGGCATAAAGCCCGCTTGATCAGCCTGGATCAGGGTAAGGATCACTCCGTTCAATCGAGTAGCAAGTAGCTTAGCTAAAATCTTAATATCAACCTGCAATAGGGAGATTGGGCGGTAGGATTCTGGGAAACCTGGATCTTTTCCAGGCTTGGGTATTAAAACTATCGTTGCCTCCCTCATGGACGGAGGCAGTGTCAGTGTATCAAAAAGACTCCTGTAGAGTGCGAGAAGCCGAGGCGCCAGTATTTCTTGGTAACAGGAGTAAAATTCAATGGGAAGACCATCTGACCCCGGTGACTTGGATCTTGCAAATTCCGCAATAGCACACACTATTTCATCAGTGGTCAGGGGGGCCTCCAAAGCCTGCACCTGTTCCTCAGTGACTTGGGGGAGGGAAACCTGAGCTAGAAAGCTGTCCATCTGAGTGGTGTCGTCGGATACTGTAGTGGTGTATAAGTCCGCAAAAAAGTCCCGAAATCTAGCCGCTACCTCAGAAGGGTCCGTGATCATTGTATCTCCTTGTCCACGCAAAGAGATAACAATCGGGGGTCTGTCTTCCTTATGCACTAAGTATGCTAGCAACTTACCAGCTCTTTCCCCAGATTCAAAATATTTTTGTTTGGTAAAAAAAAGTTTCTGTCGGGCCCTGTCATGGTGTAGCTGGGAAACCACTCTCGACTGTAGTCTAAGTGCATCGGCGTTTGCCGTAGACGGGTCGTTTATGTAGGTGTATTCCATGGAGCTCAAATCCGCCTTAGCAAAGGCAGTAGCCGAATCAGCCTTGAGCCTATTAATGTGGGTAGTCAGTACCGAACGAGCATGTAATTTAAATGCATCCCACACGGCCGGATCCGAGGCCGTGTGGTCATTGTCCTCAAAAAATCTTATCCACTCCGCCTCAATAGTGCCATCGTCGGGTAATAATGTCAGCCAGAACGGGTTTAACTGCCACGCCCGCGGAGGCCTACCCAGGGGTACATCAAGCACTATAGAGTAGGGGCTGTGGTCCGAAAGCAGTCTGGGGCAAAACAATGCTTCCCTGAGTCTGGGAGTGAGTTGTTGAGATATTAATATAAAGTCAATACGTGATAGAGAACCATGTGTGGGTGAGAAGCATGAATACTCTTTCTTTTGAGGGAATTTGTGTCTCCAAGTGTCCACAAGATGAATGGTGGCTAAGAGCCTGGACAGCCTAGTGGTCCCAGCCTGTCCCACCATCAACTCGGGGGGTTTGAGCCTATCCAGGGAAGGGTTAAGCGTAGTGTTGAAATCCCCCAGCCAGATAACAGGAACCGCCGGGTGTCTGGACATAAAAGACAGTCCCTCAACAACCAACGCCATGTTAAATGGAGGGGGGATATAAAAGGCCATAATAAGGTAGGGTTCCCCATACAATTTAGCATGCAGAAAAACAAACCTGCCCTGCGGGTCAGTAAGAACTTCGCAAAGTTCAAATTGGACAGACTTAGCTACAAGTACCGAAACTCCTCTCGAGTGAGACGTGTAGGTGGAATGAAATGCCCACCCAATCCAAGGGCGCTTAAGGGCCATTTGCAGTCCACCCTCCACATGTGTCTCAACCAACACCATCACCTCCGCCCTTTGCTTCTTGAGGAACGTGAAGGCCGCCGCGCGCTTAATTTTATCACGCAGGCCCCTCACGTTCCAAACAAAGAATCGTATAGATGCCATATAGAGTCATATACAATAATGAGTGCGTTCAGCTTTCCCCCTAACAGTCCTCCTGTAAGCGCACCCCAATACAATCGTGCTTGATCGAGCCCATACAGGGACTGCTTAGTCAGTAGTTGCAAAAAACAGTCGTCAAAGGCAACACACAATCCAGTTACATACTCTAGCTTGTTCATATTATTCTTCTGTATGTAAACCCAAACCAATCCACCCCCCTCCCCCCATCCTACCCTGCACCTGCCCCAACTTGTGCGGGTATATTCCCTCAAAAACCAAACATGCCTGGCTGGGAAAACCAGTTTCAGTGAATTAGAAAGAAAACCCAGAACAATAAATCTGAAAAAGGGTCGTGGCCACCGGCACCAGAAGGCCAGGTAGAGTAGAGCACCCTGCATAACAGCACACAGCGGTGACCTGGGTAGAGAGGCAAAAGTGTCAGTTGCTGTCCAGTCCCAGTGACCAACGCCCCCATGGCAATAAAAAGTCCCAGCAGACAATAGAGCAGTTTTCCGCTGCACCCTGCAATCAGTCCGTAGGACTAACATGTCTCCCCTTGCTCCGGGAGAAAAAAGAAAAAGAAAATCCTCAAAATTGTTGAAATAAACTAACAGGCATGTAGTGCAGAAAAAGTCCCTCAATAGGGACACGAAGAAAAAAAGGAAAAAATTTGTTCCATGAACGTTGACACCATCAGCAGGCGAAAAAGTTCTTCCCCCATTAGTTCCAGAATTGGAAAGTCCAGCATATCTCGAAGTAGAAAAGGCATAAGAGTATCAGACGCCACAGATGCAAGCATCCTAGCGATGCTGGAGCAGGATAAAGAGATCAGGTAGCATGCCATATTTCCAGGACACCAGGGGAAAAGTAAAAAAGTTTTTAGCTCACCCGTCCCACAGGTTCTCAGACAGCTCTATCCCGAGGCGCTCTGCGTTCCAACCATGCCATGACCTCCCTGGGTGGTTCAAAGAAGAGTGCCCGGTCCCCTGCCTCCACCCTGAGGTGCGCTGGGAATAGCATAGAGTACTTCACTTGTTGTGCACGTAACAATCTTTTAGCCTCCAGGAAACTCTGTCGGCGTTTCTGGACGTCCGCAGAAAAATCAGGAAAGATTGCAACTTTAGCATTTCCTATAGGGATGTTACCCTTTTCCCGAGCCATGCGCAGGGCAGCATCTCTATCCTTATAGTTCAGGAGTTTTGCAATGAATGTGCGCGGAGGTGCACCCTGAGGTGGAGGCCTGGCAGGCATACGATGCGTGCGTTCAACCGTCAACACGGGGGAAAAAGACTCCCGGCCATAGGTAGTTATCAGCAATTGTTCCAGAAAAGTTGTGGGGTCTTTACCTTCAGCCCCTTCCGGAAGACCAATCAGTCGGATATTGCATCTGCGTATACGATTTTCCATTTCGTCCTGCTTAGCAAGCAGGAGGTCTATTTGTTTCTGCATGTGGTCAGCATCATTTTGCAGTGGCGGGAGAGCGCCCTCCATATTGCTAATACGGGTCTCAGTTTCCCTCACTCGGTCACGCAGCTTCTGAAAATCCTGCCTTATTAAAGAGATGTCCATTTGCACTTCTTCAATTTGGGATGTAAGGGACGTGCGGCACAATGTAATGGCTTCAAGAAGCCTGTCCGTGTCTCCCGCTGCACGCGGCCCTCCCGTCTCCTCCGCGCCGCCATTTTCCTCCCCCTCCTCACTCACATGTCGGCGGTATTGAGACAGCCGTGCTGCCGCCGATCGCTGGGATTTCGAGGGAGACATGTCCACCGGGATGAAGGGAAGCCTTCCAGACGTGCTCAGGTAAGTATTTGTGCTGTGGTGTCACAGGATCAGCGTGGGAGACAGGATTATTCGGCGGAGCTCCGGAGACACACGTCCTACTCCATGCAAGGTCAGGCCACGCCCCCTACAATTAACTTTTAAAAAGGGTTTTACGCTATGTGAGTTTATCTATTTTTGGGAATCCTGCTGCATACTCTATTTATATGGATTAATCCCTGGGAGTCTGGACACCATTTCCTATCTGAGTACAAGTGTGGCTGTCTACTGTGGATTATTTAATCAAGTTGTAGAGCTTCTTTGTGGCAATATCACCATCCTTGGCTGTGGTTAAAGCCCATCACGCAGTGTGGCCCCCTATAATAAGGGACTGCCAAGTTCCAGTAAGCGGCAGTGTGTTTATACGTGGTGGAGATGGTTCACAAATGTCTTTTGTGTAGAATTTTGATTGTTGCATTGGTGCCAAGAAACTCACGGGATATTTATGGACTAATATATTAATATTATTATTATTTTTAATTATTTATATGTGGACATTATTTATGCACAGTTGATTATTATTTTTATTTCGCTTTATTCTTCATTGATTATTATGTATTAATTAGGTAAATGTATTATATATTAATTGAGTATTTACATCTAGTATCACCAGCTTTAGTATTATTTATATTCATTGGTTTCATGTATATATTTAATTGAATCAATTCTATCACTATTGAATATTTTTATTTATTTATTCACACACCTTTTTGACACTTTATTATCACTGTTTGCACTTTATTGGAATTTTTGAGTGATGCTATTGATTTTTTTATTCACTTAGATATTTGGCACTTTATAATCACTATTATTTGAGTGCTGTCATTGGTTAAGCGCAGCTCCTTTTTTTGCTTTATAATTTGTGGGTGTTGTATAACATTTCGAGCCGCAGCTTGTCTTTCTTAAGATAGGGCAGTATTTTTGCTTTAAAATATGGCGATACCATATCCGAGGGACACGCCTCATCCCCAATCGCTGCACTGGGGGCCCACCGGAGCGGCAAGAACCAGAGGATGTCATATTTGGTATACTCCCAGTATTATTTTCCCTTTAGCTTTATCCCTTTGGAGATCTACCCATAAGGATTCCATCTCCTCCCTAGCTCGCTTATTGAAGACATCGCTCACATTCACTTGTACATTATTCTTAATATATAGGCCTACCCCTCCCCCTTTTTTAACCTCTCTATCCCTGCGATAAAGGGAATACCTTTGAATGGTTGCCAGCCAATCATGAGATGTGTTGAACCAGGTCTCTGAATTTCCCACAAAATCTAAATCCTCCTCATTCAACATTATTTCTAGTTCACCAATCTTGTCCTCCAGGCTCCTGGCATTGGTGAACATGCCACGTAGTTTAGACCGGTCGCATACTGTTCTTTTATTGGGTGTTCCGAGATTGCAGATAGGACTTGTTACTATACTTACCTCGGGTTTATGTTCTTTAGTCAACCTACCACTAATGCCCCCAATACTACCCTCTGGAATATGTTCATTACTAACTAGCTCTACCTCTGGACCCTCCCCCCGTGGGCCTAGTTTAAAAGCCCCTCAAAATTTTTGGCCAGTATGTTCCTCCGGTATTTTTTGATATACTGCATTCATCTTGCCAAAAATTTTGACCAAATTTCCTGTGTCTTTGTAGCCCACACATCCCAAAAACATCAGCGATCCACCAACGTGTTTCACAGTAGGAATGGTGTACCTTTCATCATAGGCCTGGTTGACTCCTCTCCAAATGTAGCGTTTATGGTTGTGGTCAAAAAGCTAAATTTTATAGCAAAGAAGGGACACAAAGAGAGGTGAAAAGGTTTAGTCGGTTTCGGTTTAGTTTTTATTTCCTACTGGAGCTCATGTTGTTTTAACCATCATGTCGTGCTTTTTGATACTATAAATAAATAGTTATTTTATTTAACATTGCATCAATTATTCTACTTTGCTGCCTAAAAACCCCACTTTGGAGAGTTTTTTCCTTTTTTTTAAAAAAAAAGCTCAATTTTGGTCTCATCACTCTAAATGACTTTGTGCCAGAAGGTTTGATGCTTGTCTCTGTGCTGTTTGGCCTTTTTGAAAGCAGGATACTTTGTGGCATTTGCATACTAATGGCTTTCTTCTGGCGACTCGATCATGTAGCCGATCTTTCTTCAAATGCCTCCTTATTGTGCATCTTGAAACAGCCACACCACATGTTTTCAGTTATTTGTGGGTTTTTCTTTGTATACCAAACAATTTTCCTGACAGTTGTGACTGAAATTTTAGTTGGTCTACCTGACCGTGGTTTGGTTTCAACAGAACCCCTCATTTTTCACTTCTTGGTTAGAGCTTGAACACTGCTGATTGGCATTCTGAATTCCTTTGATATCTTTTTATATCCCTTTCCTGTTTTATACAATTCAGCTACCTTTTCCTAGAGATCCGTTGACAATTCTTTTGCTTTATCCATGACTCCGAATCCAGAAATGTCAGTGCAGCAGTGGATGAAAGATGCAAGGGTCTGTCGTGAGTCCATAATCTCATTGACCTTTTATATACACACACACACTAATTACAACCAAACAGATCACAGGCAAGGATGGTCTCTTTAATAGCCATTCAAGCCCGTTTTTTGTCAACTTGTGTGCATGTTATCAAGCCGAAATCACCAGGGTATGTAAACTTTTGATCAGGGTCATTTGGGTAGTTTCTGTTGCCATTATGATTTAAAAAGAGAAAGAAACGATTGATAATAAATGGCATCAGTGAAATACTAACCATGAGTGAAAGAAAAGTTTTTGTGTTATCATTCATATTCTTTGAAAAATCTCCAAATAACATGCCCAAGCTAATCTCTTCACCACACATAAGGCAAGAGAATTCTTGTTGGGCAATGTATTAGTGCTCGGACGAACACACTTAGACCAAATTTTAATGGTTCTAAGAATGTAAGGCAAAATAGTCACGCATGTTCACCTAATCAAATCTGGCCCTCTTTGAAAAAAGTTTGGAGACCTATG